>NC_052628.1:16435447-17090537 GCF_016161935.1 Mauremys reevesii
CCATTTGTCCAGTGGGGATAAGGTACAGCTTTCACATCTTAACTTCCACAATGCAACAACTCTGTCAGATTTTATCCACTGTACACAGGCTCACTTATTCTTTTTGTGCCATCACAAACTTCTTAGAATCTTAAGATGAATGACAGACAGTGGACTGGACAGATGAGCTACAATGTAGTTACACCAGGCATGAATTTGACCGTGAATTTGACTGATTTCATTTGACAAACTGGAGATAGTCCTGAGAAGAGTAAACAGAAATGATTAAAGGTCTAGGACATTGGAAAAAACTCCTAATTGTCAGGGGTAGCTAAGCACTAGAATAAATTTCTTAGGGTGGTTGTAGAATCTTAGTCCTCTGCACAGGGAAGGACTGACTAGATGATTTAAGTTCCAGTTTACATCCTGAGCAATCCCATGAAGTACCATTTCCTTCAGAGACTTTTCATTACATATCTTCTTTTCATTCCAAAAACTGTGAAAAATTATGGTTGAAAACAAAGCATCAGGTGTTCACCCCTAGAGCCTTTTAAAATATTGGCGTTACATTAGCTAACTCAGTCAGTCATTACTGAAGCCGATTTTAAAGGACAGGTTACAAACCTTAGTTAATAGTTCATTTGAGTTCTTTCAGAACTCTTTATTAATGTTGAGTTTATCAATTAATTCCAAAACCTCCTCTAGTGACACTTCAATCTCTGACAGTTCCTCAGATTTGTCACCTACAAAAGCCAGCTCAGGTTTGGGAATCTCGCTAACATCCTCAGCCGTGAAGACTGAAGCAAACAATCCATTTAGTTGTTTAGCAGGCTTCCTGCTTCTGATGTACTTAAAAAACATTTTGTTATTACCTTTGGAGTTTTTGGCTAGCCATTCTTCAAACTCTTCTTTGGCTTTTCTTATTACACTCTTGCACTTAAGTTGGCAGTGTTTGTGCTCCTTTCTATTTGCCTCACTAGGATTTGACTTCCACTTTTTAAAGGAAGCCTTTTTATCTCTCACTGCTTCTCTTACATGGTTGTTAAGCTAAACAACTCTATTGACCCAAGAGAAAGGATCTTTATGGGTTGAGAAAGACAGTACAGAGTGAAGTGAGGGAAACTGCATACCAGTTTGAGTCCTGCCTTAACTCTGTCCTGTGATTCACATACATGTATGGATCCTATCACCTACACATTTGGGTACAAGTATTAGAATAAGCAACAAGTCAATATTGTATTAGATCATAATTTGTAATGCCTTTAATAGCGGTTATCCTTTTTAGCAGGCATGTATTGCATGCCACTTTCCTTTATGCAATGTGCAACCTGCTACGGGAAGTCTCCAGCCAATCTTTTACAAAACACAATAAACAAAAGCATGCAGTGCTTGAACCAGACTGCTTCAAGCACCAATCAATAGTGTTCTTAAATGCTCTTCATTTTCTTCTCACGGCTACTTGACAGGGTGATGGCAATAACTTTCCACTATACCAAGGTGTACTGCATGCTGTATATTAACTACCGGGTGCGTGGAGTTCCCCGCCTTTGGCCCATTGGCATTCTGCTACCATGGTGATGACTGTGGAATAGATGACTAGATAGAGGAATTGGCACCAAACTCAGTGTAAAAACTGTCTAACCAATGCTTGCCTATATATCTATTAGATGATGCCAGAGATTCAAGACTGTATTTATATTGTTGCTAAAAACACAGGATTTTTCTTTATATATATTTAACCTGCAAGTAGATATTTTTTAACAATTAAAACAGTTGTACAAGAATCGCTTAATTTAAAACAGCATGAACTAGATATTTTAGAATCTTATTGTACAAAGTTTATGTACAGCTTGCCTTGTAACTATCTGTTAGCTTTGCAATGGGGGGAAGAGGGGAGTTAGGGCTACACACTATGGGCCAAGACCCATAGACCTTGCTCAGACTTTTAATTATATGCAAAATTCCTATTGAAACCAAAGTAGGGACTACAGAATTTGGCCATATTGTGCATGGTACCGATGTCAATACAAAGGCCTGTGAGATAATGATCCATGTCCATTTAGCCTCCAGCTGTCTAGGATCATGTTACATCTCACATACATAGGTGAGTCACCAGCAGTTAGAACTTTCTGGAGCTTATGTGGTGCATAGGCCTAGGGAATTAAATAGGGCTATTTGTGGATCCTCTGCACAAAGGTGAAATTCATTGTGTATTGTGTCTGTTTATAGCTAAAAATCACCCCCAAATTCCACTTTCCAAAAATCTCTGTTGCCCAACCCTGGAAAACCCCAGACTTTCTCTGCATTTCAGTTCCTTGCACCATCTAGAAGATTTGGATGCAACCACAGCAATGTCTCAAATTACTGCGTACAACATTAACATGGCATTACCCCTAATCTATTGTGCCTTGTCACATGTCTTCTTAAACATTGGCTAATGGAAACTCTTATCATCATGACAATTCGGAAAATAACTCAAGTTTTCACAATGCTTTCAATAAGGTTGATTTACTAGCATCTTTAATAAGGTATTGCTGAGGTCTCATTATGCCATAAAACATCTGTGATAGAGAGTGACTTCTGAATATTTTAGATTATTCATCCTAAATGACTCCACCATTAGAGATGTATTCAGATATTAATATAAAACTATAATTCCCCAGGGATATTTGGACAGCTAGTAATGCACATCTCTTGATCAATGTGAAAGGTATAGATCATAATAGTTTTATATGTCTAAATGCCTCGTCAACTCCTAAATTGCGAGGAAAAGAGGCTTGCTCGAATAAATTCCTAGAATAAGCAATCTCTTAGCTCCTGTATTGTTGAATTCTTCACTCAGAGGGAAATGAAGATGAAAGACCAAACATCTAAGTTTAGTACATGTAACTCGGGATTTTTACCCCTTTCCCCCCCCAGTCCTTAAAATGTGGTTGTGTGTTTTTCTATACAATTGTTTCCACTGATTGTAAAAGACAAAAAATGTACCTATATCTGTCAATTATTTCACACAGGCATAGCTTGCACTGCTAGTGGGGAATTTAATGATCCAAAGTTGGTCAGATAAAAATCTAACATACGGGTGTAGGAGAAAGCTTACAAGGAAAAGAATCTTTAAGCTCTTTGCCATTAGTCAATACATGGTGTGCAGCCTCTTGTGTAGTCACTTTGAGCCAAATATGATCCTTTGGAAATGACTCAACATAGCTATTTTCCTGAATGTGTTGTCTTTGCTTATTTCCCATTGGAGAAGAGTATGAGGAGAACATAAGAATGGCCATACTGGGCCAGACCAACGGTCCATCTAGACCAGTATCCTGTCTCTCATAGTAGCTGGTGCCAGATGCCTCAGAGGGAATGAACAGAACAAGGCAATTACTGGGTGATCGATCCCCTGTCATTGAGTCCCAGCATTTGTCAATCACAGATTTAGGGATGACCAGCCCATGGGGTTGCCTTCCTGAGCATCTTTGTTAATAGCTATTGATGGACGTATCCTCCATGAACGTATCTAATTTTTCTGAGCCCAGTTATAATTTGACCATCATATTTCTTGCATTTGTATTCAAGTTCCGGAGGATGATAAACATAAGGAGTCCTTCTTCACACAATGCACTTCCTTATGTTTGTTTTAAACCTGCTGCCTATTTATTTAATTGGGTGACTTCTGGGTCTTGTGTTTATGTGAAGGGGTAAATAAAAGAAAGTCATTCTCCCTTAATGGTCTGTTTTCGAAGCTGGCCAGTCCTTGTCTTTTAAATCTCTCCTCATATGCAAGCTGTTCCAAACCCCTAATCAATGGGACATGGTAATACCAGATTATAAAATATATAGGAATGACCGATTAGGTGATGCTGGTGGGGAAAAGGGATGGGGGTGACACTGGATATGAAAGAAAGCATAGAGACAAATATAGTTAAAATCTTAAATGAATCAAACTGTACCCTAGACTCTATGGATAGATTTCAGAGTGGTAGCCGTGTTGTCTGTATCAGCAAAAAGAACAAGGAGTATTTGTGGCACCTTAGAGACTAACAAATTTATGTGGGCATAAGCTTTCATGGGCTAAAACCCACTTCATAGGATGCATGCCATGGAAAATACAGTAAGAAGATATATATACACAGAGAACATGAAAAAATGGGTGTTACCATACTAACTTATAATGAGACTAACCATTGTGATATATGCCATTATGTGCCAGCAATGCCCCTCTGCCATGTACATTGGCCAAACTGGACAGTCTCTACACAAAAGAATAAATGGACACAAATCATATGTCAAGAATTATAACATTTAAAAACCAGTCGGAAAACACTTCAACATCCCTGGTCACTCAATTACAGACCTAAAAGTCACAATTCTCCAACAAAAAACTTCAAAAACAGACTCCAATGAGAAACTGCAGAATTGGAATTAATTTGCAAACTGGACATAATTAAATTAGGCTTGAATATAGAGTGGGAGTGGATGGGTCATTTCACAAAGTAAAAACTATTTCCCCATGCTAATTTTTCCCCTACTGTTACTCACACCTTCTTGTCAAGTGTCGGAAATGGGTCATCCTGATTATCACTACAAAAGTTTTTTTTCTCCTGCTGAAAATAGCCCACCTTAATTGATTAGTCTTGTTAGAGTTGTTATGGTAACACCTATTTTTTCATGTTCTCTGTGTATATATATCTTCCTACTGTATTTTCCACTGCATGCATCCAATGAAGTGGGTTTTAGCCCATGAAAGCTTCTGCTCAAATAAATTTGTTAGTCTCTAAGGTGCAACAAGTACTCCTTGTTCTTTTTTCTATGGATAGAAATTCCATGCTTGAATAATAAGAGTATAGCAGTGGGAATATCTACAGATCACCTGACCAGGATGGTGACAGTGATTGTGAAATGCTCAGGGAGATTAGAGAGTCTACAAAAATAGAAAACTCAGTAAAAATGGGGGACTTCAACTATCCCCTTATTGATTGGGTACATGTCACCTCAGAATGGGACGCAGAGATAAAGTTTCTAGACACCATTAGTGACAACTTCTTGGAGCAGCTAGTCCTGGAACTCACAAGGGGAGAGGAAATTCTTAATTTAGTCCTAAGTGGCACACATGATCTGGTCCAAGAGATGAATATAGCTGAGCTGTTCCTTCTGCAATTACAGGCTAGTAAGCCTTACTTCTATACCAGATAAATTGGTTAAAACTATAGTAAAGAACAGAATTACCAGATACATAGATGGACATGATATGTTGGTATGAATCAACATGGCTATTGTAAAGGGAAGTCATGCCTCAATCTATTAGAATTCTTTGAAGGGATCAAAAAACGTGGACAAGGGGGTTCCCGTGGATCCAGTGCACTTAAATTTTCAGAAAGACTTTGAAAAGGTCCCTCCCCAAGGGTCTTACGCAAACCAGGAAATCATGGGATAAGAGGATCAGTAAATGGTTAGAAGCAGGGCTGGCTCCAGGCACCAGCGAAGGAAGCAGGTGCTTGTGGCAGCCAATGGAAAGGGGTGGCACGTCTGGGTCTTTGGCGGCAATTTGGCGGCGGGTCCCTCAGTCCCTCTCAGCGCGAAGGACCCGCTGCTGAATTGCCACCAAAGAATGAAGCGGTGCGGTAGAGCTGCCGCCAAAGTGCTGCCGATCACGGCTTTATCTTTTTTTTTTTCTACTTCGCCGCTTGGGGTGGCAAAAAATCTGGAGCCTGCCCTGGTTAGAAGATAGGAAGCAAAAGGCTCTCAAGTTCACTTGTCTTAGAATTTAGCATTCTTGCATTTATATATAAGCACCTACAACATTGGTGAAAATTTAGCTGTGTGCCTTCATGTGATGTAATTGAATGGGGCTTTTTTTCATGTGACTGTTTCTCTTGAGAAGATTGCAGTTATCCTGAAGGGAAGACATGGGATGTAAGCAGAGGACAGGAGAGGAAAAGGTGGATTTTAGAGATGTTGAAGAAGAACTACATAGAAGTTTGCAGTATGAAAGAGGGAAAAGAGACTGACAGATGTGACTGTGAATTATTATTCTCAAAACATCAGCGGTATGGCTTTCTCATTGTCATTTCTTCTGTGTTCAATTAAATCAAGGCCACACACTTAGAGAAAAGATAACATATTCGGTATTGGATGTGGAACAATGAATATGCCACAACAGAATGTATGGTAAAACTATTCTAAACCCGATATTCAGCACCCGTCAAGATACCTACCCTGAAATTATAGCTAATTTCTCTCAGTCAATGGTACAAACTGCAATCCCCTGTGCTAGCAGGACCTGCTTCACATGTAGAGAGATTCAGCTTTAGGGCAGGGCAGATGGTATTTACACCACTTTCCCGCTCTTAGGGTTTCTACCAGGGAGGGCAGCAGAATCATTCTGTCCCCCAAGTACCCAAACCATGCCCTCTCCCCTGCCAGCACCACCTATTTTGGGGGCTGTGCTGTCTACATCTTGTTGCCCCATTGGAGCTGAGGTCATTCACGGACAACTTGTACTACTGCAACACTCTCCAAGCTGACTTGTCATTCCTGGAAAATAAAGGGAGGCCTATGAATGTAGCCCTCCAAATGCATTCTGGCTATAGAGATAGTACCATGATTTTGCTGAAAGAGATGATTTTATTGAATACATTTATTGTGCTGACAAGGACCTGACTACATCATGTTGATTAAATTAGGTTCTACGCTAAAGGAGGCGTATAGAGTGGTTTATTTTTAGCAGGCCTCTGACTCATTGGGGCAGTATCTTTATATACACTTGTATATCCAGATATGCAAAATAAGAATGGTTAGCTCACTGAATTGACAGATGCTCAGCACACTGTGTTAGAAGTGTGACCTTCACAAGTTTAATGGTAGTAGAAGAAATTGCTGAGGGGGAAATGTAGGATTTTTTCAGCTTATCTAGAAAAAAATCATAAGGCAGCATGATATCTTTGCTCATCAGGGTGCAAATCAATTTGTGAGTTATCTGCAGGGGCTCATCTACACAGTAACACACACACATTGATGGAGGCAGTGATAGTTCATGATGATAACAGACTGGGGAAATGTTATAGGATGTATCAGACCCTTTGAGGTCCTCTTCTGGGGGCCTTGAAGTCCTACCAGGCCCCACCCCAGAAAAGGAGCAGTAAAGGTGGGTTCTTCAGATCTGCCTAGAAGGGCTGCAAGGAAGCAGCCAATCAGAGCACAGTAGGCCCAGTTAAAAGGAGCTGCAGGGCCTAAGCAGTTCCTGGCAGGGACCAGGGGAGCAAGGAAGGTGCTCCTAGATGGAACTCAAGGGAGAACCACAAGATGGGTTCTGGTGACACTGGCATTCCATTAGGAGGAACTTCAGCTTTGAGATAAGGGTGAAGAGGAAGGGGCTGCATGGGAAGTGGCCCACGGAATAGCAGTAGCAAGTATTAAAGGAAGCAGCACATGGCTGCTATTTGTAGGGTTCCTAGGTCAGAACCTGGAGTAGTGGGTGGGCCTGGGTCCCCCCACTGGTAGAGTGGCCAAAGCCCTGAGAAGGGGACAAGTGGTGTTTAGAAGCCCAAGAAAGGGGCTAGAATTTAAAGGGCTCAAGGATGGGGCTGAAGACCCTAGAGAGGGCCAACCATTTCAAAGGCAGTGGCAAGTGTGCTTGCCTCTGAGTCAACAGGAATCCAACCAAAACACGCTGATGCCAACCGGCATAGTGACTAGTCCCCCAGGGCTACTTCCTAGCCTGTCCCTGATGCAGTGGTTCAGGCATCTCTAGGGTCTCTGGGCTCCTTGGCCTGTGCAGCTCCCAACAGCTCCAACCCTCCTTGGGCATCCACCTGGGTGTCGGCACCTCTGGTTTCTGCATTCTGGGGCTTCAGCAGCTCCATTGCTGGACCCTGCAATGTACATCCTCCCTCCTTGGTGGTCAGCCCCAACTGAGCCCAGCTGCTTCCTTTTATACCTGGTTTCCAGCTGGAGCATGCCAGCAGGGCTGAGGAGAGCTTGGCTCATAGGGTGAAGTTAACCCCTGCAGGATTCGTGCGCAGCTACCCCAGAAAGGGTTCATTCATGCATTTGAGTGTGTGACTTAGCCAGAGGGCTCAGCCACTGAAGACCCAGCTGATGAGGTTAACAGCTGACAGGGGACACAGTGAAAAAAGAGAGAGAGAGTGCAGATTTGCAGCCACCTGACAAGGTCCACTCACGAGAGGTGAGTGCGCACCGTCACAGGAAGTCACCATGTTTGTGGCTGTTTGTGCTTGAGTTGTGTAGAGCAGTGGAGCTATGCAATCTCTAGTGGTAAATGTCCCATTTACCTTGTTATTACTTTGCAACCAATATATTATTCTCCTGTTGCATTATTGTTGCTCTTTGCTTCACATTTATGCAGGAGCTTAGCTCAGGTGCTAGGTAAGGAATATATCAAGAGGGGTTGTCTCTCATCTCCTCAGGACATTTTGTCTCATATTTAAGAGATTTACAGTAGCCACTTATTTTGAAATGCAGCTTTTTCCTATTCTCTTCCTCATCTTCTATCAGATGGAAATGGTTTTGCTGCATATTGGAACCCAATCCACACAGCAGTGAAGACTGTTCTTCTCCCTCCAGACTGTGACACCTGCTTAAGATGGCTGGTCAAAGACACTCAGGAGTGAGCAGTGCATTTGTTCCCAGACTGTATTATCTTGATGTTCAGGAGCCCAAGGTTAAGCTCAAACCTGGATCTCCCAGTGCAGCTGTATCAGACATTTTTAAAACCAGAATGCTTCCCTATGCATTTGTTAGTTCCAATTCGTTGGCACTTAACTGATGCTCAGAGGAGTCTTGGGAGTGCTATTACCTGATTCAAGGTGACTGATTCAGAAGACGTATCTTTTATTGCAGTCTCAGTTGGACAAGGGATGTGGTGTTTCTGCTTTACCAAGTTCAGCTGAAGTGGGGAGATACTGTCTCACTAGTGATGTTTTCCAAGACATAGTCGTGCAAATCCAGTAAGTTATTGTCAAATATTAACAAGGCACTCTTCCCTACAACATCCTTGATCAAAGCTTTGGGAGAATGAATAACATGATTTTATTTCACAGCAGGAGAATCATGGTTTGTAGCTGTCACTTCCCTATTGAAACCGCACAAGCTATGAGAATTGTTCAATGTATGAAATGCATCCCACCTCTGATTCAGAAATGTTAGAACCATGTATAGCCTTTGCTCCATAGTCCCTATATCCCTATTTGTGAGGTTAGAGGTAGCAGATTGAATTAAATATTGAAATAAAAGCTTTTCCAAATGTTTTCAGGCAGGTAGCTATGGATGAGCCAACCTGTCTATATCTGGATATCTTAATACATTGCTCGTAAATAATCAGACATTACTTTGTGGGGGGCACTGTATTTTTGCATTGATCCTGAAAATGCTGCTTTCAATACAGTGATTTTTTTCAAATCTTCATTGGGCAGTGTTTTGATGTTTCTAAGCATAGTAACATATTCAGCTTATTGTTCGACTGTGTTCTTTATATGATGTATATTGGTTGATAGCCGAACACACTGAACTGCATCTCTAGATAAGTTTGCTTTTCTTCTGTTACTGTATGCCGCAGAAAAATGGCAAGGAGATGCTTTGCAGACACAGAAGTTGATCTGACTTCTGTCCTGGTACCTGTGGCATTATGTTATATAATAAGGGTAAATGAAGTCACTGTCCTTGAGAAGCCTGTTGACCCGGGGCTTACTATGCTATGAGCTTCCTAAACCTGACATTCGTCTATAAATGGTGTTTCTTGCATGCTGTAATCTGGATTTATCCACGTAAATTATGTGTTAATGGTACAAATGGTTTTGTGTAGCCTTACCAAGACTTGGCTCTATGAATCCTATATCCTGATGTGTTGACTTTGTAGTGGTTATTTCAAATCTGACTTTGAGTTAACAGTGGAGATGGTGCAAACTTCTTCAACAGCAACATCACCTTCACATACATTATCATCACTTCATGTAGAAGTAGGGAAACTTTGCTGTGTACAAGGGACTTGAAAAGCTAAGGTTTGCAAAGGTTACTGATTTTTGTGTTCTCAACTTCAGATACCTCAAAGGGGTCTGATTATTTTTAGGGGGCCTATTGCTCAATAACAAAAAAAAATGAGGCTTCCAAAATCACTAATCACATTTCAAAGTCCTAGCCTTAGTTGCCTACTGTACAATCCCATTGCTAATTGTTATTAGGGTTACCTTACACTGCATCCTGTGTTTGTCAAGCAGACTACAGGGATGTGGAATTTTGTTTTCCATGTGATGTTTTGAGCAACCTCCTCCTTTACCACATCTAATAGAATCTGTCCTTATTAGTAGAATTGCAAAATTTTGAGCAGAATCTGGATTTAGAATTGCATCAAAGTGTTTCAATGGATTTGTTGTATCCATTATAGATTTAGGATCAGCTGCAAAATTTGGTCCTGGATTCAAATTAAAAAACATCACACACACCCCCAAACTTTGGGTCTAGGACTTTGGTTCACCCCTTCCAGAGAAAGAAGCCAGATAGGAGGGGTGTTATGTGAAAAAAGGGTGGGGATGGATTCTTCATCAGTGGAAATTTTTTAAAATCAAGATTGGATGTTTTTCTAAAAGATCTGCTCTAGGATTTATTTTGGGGAAGTTCTATGGTCCATGTTAGACAGGATGTCAGACAAAATGATTTTTTTTTTATAATTGGAGATATACCAATCTCCTAGAACCGGAAAGGACCTTGAAAAGTCATCAAGTCCAGCCCCCTGCCTTCACTAGCAGGACCAATTTTTGTCCCAGATGCCTAAGTGGCCCCCTCAAGGATTGAACTCACAACCCTGGGTGTAGCAGGCCAATGCTCAAACCACTGAACTATCCCTCCCCCATGATCACGATGGTCCCATCTGGCCTTGGAATCTATATCATTTTGACTTTGATATTATACTATATTTATAATATAAAAGTCTAACTATTTTGATATTGGCACATATAAGGCTTACCCCCTCAGAACTTTGACTTGGTCAGATCTAAATGTACAATATAGTAAATATTTCTGAATGTTGAGTGAAAAGTAAAAGTATAAAGAAATTTCACCATTGAATTATAATTCTAACTGGAACAAAAGTAAACCACAGGAAAAACTGGTAGAGAACACTGTGTTGCAGAAATGAGACTATAATGCTCTTCGATAACAATATAGCTCTTGTCGTTGACAGATTATAGTCAATTATTTCAACCCTTTTAAGTAATTTAATTCCCCAAAGCTGCACAACCTCAGTCTGTAATCAATTCTTCTAGCCCAATAATTGGAGGTCAAATTATCACAAAGTGACAGCAAGGGACACAGCTGAAAAATAAGATGCTGCCTTTTACACACTCCTCACTGGACTGGATACAGTACAATACCTCTTCGTCGCTAGCATTACACAAATGGATTGGATAAGTGTTTTCAGAAATGATTTGGAGCAGCAGGGACATTCCATTCAGTTGCAGACAGGTGAAATGCACCAATTTAAGAGGAGGGAGGATGGTCTAGCAGATAGGGCACTGGCAGGGCCGGCTCTGACTTTTTTGCTGCCCCAGGCAAAAAAAACAACAAAAAAAACAACCATGGCGCAGGGAGGCCGGACCCGGAGGCAAAGCAAAAAAAAACCCCCAAACCTCAAACCTCCATGGCGCAGGGCGGCCGGACCTGGAGGCAAAGCAAAAAAAACCAAACAAAAACCCGAGGCTGCAGGGCGGCTGGACTCAGATGCAAAGCAAAAGCCAAACAAACAGGGAAAAACAAAACAAAACTGGGTGCAGGGCAGCTGGAGCGGAAAAGCAAAAAAAAAAAAAAAAATAGACCAGCCATGCTGCCCCTTAGAATCTGCTGCCCCAAGCACGAGCTTGCTTGGCTGGTGCCTGGAGCCGGCCCTGGGCACTGGACTGGGATTTCAGAGACCTACATTCAACTCAACCACAGATTTCCTCTGTGATCTTGGGCAAGTGACATATCAACAATATTTTTCCTCTTAAAACTTTTTTACAAAATGGGAAATGGATTGACACTCTTACTGAAAAGTCCCCCCAGTTTTGGCCAACTATAGAACTTTCTGAAATGTCCCAAATTTAAATATTGGGGGGAAAATTCAAACTCAAATTAAGAAATAAACAAAAAGAAAAAAATTAGAAAATTCCCCCCCGGCCCACTTTTTCAACCAGCTCTTGTTTGGACCCCACCACAAGTATGAATTTGAGATGTAACATCATAAGAAAAGTACCCAATGATATGGGCCAAATGGCAAGAAACCACAGGTTCCCCGCCCCCATGAACTTGATGCAAACACTACAAGTTGTGGTGTTCTGCTCAGAACTAGGCTCAGATTTGCTTGATATTTGGCTGGACTTTAGGACTATGTATACGTCACACAGTTTTATCTGTGCATAGTTGTGGTCTGCCAACACCTGTCCCTGTTTATTAAATTGCTTTTCACAAAATCTACTGACATGTCCTCAGTAGAACCAGATCTCTCAGCCAGATTTATTCTGTTCAGTCTATTCCTTGCTCCTCTTTCCAATTAGAGTTCATGGGACCTATACATGTAGGTTCTGAAGATGGAACATCTTAAAGTTTAACTCTGTATTTCCCATAGCCCCTTTATTTTCCTCTTTATAAGGAAGTTGATGGTGGATTCAACTGAGATACACTTACTCAGCAGATGCGTCTAACAAATCTATATTAAGGCAAAACACTCAGCAAGTAATGATCAGTTACTTATGAGTGGGAAACTCATTAAGACTATTTCATCACAGTTGCCTCCGGCACTGGCCAATACAGCTTCAACCTCCCTCTGTTATGCAAACTTATTTGTACATTTTTGTAATCTTTTTACTCATGTATTAGTCTCTCATTTCCACGTTAACTCTCCTCCCTGTCAGCATAGGTTTCCTGTTAGTTCAGACTGGTCTTTTCAAGCTTCTTTGTTACTTTATCTTTTCTTTTTCTCACAGGCATAATTATTTTGCAATTTCTTACACATGCACACTTCTACTTATCCTGTTAAACAGTATCAGAACAAACTCTTAACATTAACAGCAGGATTCAATATGACTTTGCTCCCATCAGACTGAATTTTTGGTGTTTAAATATTTACATGATACAGGGTTAAATGTATCCTGTGGCAGTGGGCCATTGGCCTCAGTGTAGTTCCATCAAGGATTAATTTGTCCCATGATGGCTCCATTTCTGTCTATTGCACTTTATTATTTCAATTAATAAAAAGCACCTGAAATTTTAGGTGTCTTACATTCCCTATAGTACCTACAGCTGCTCTATGGGATCAATATCTAGAAAAGGAACTCCATGTGAAAATCCTCCCTCACTATGTCTGAGGGAAAAACAGTGATGAATGCCAAGCCTTGCAGCAGGTCCTTAAGAACAACAAATCCAGCCTCCATCAAGCCACAGGGGGGAAGAGAGTTCCAGAGCTGGGGGTCCTGCATTGAAAATGTACTGCCATAGCTCCCTCCCCTTTTAAACCTAGGTGTTGTAATATCAAATACCTCTGCTGATCACAACTACTGCTGTATTACATAAGGCAATTTCTAAGGTAACCAGGAACCAAGCCATTTAGTACATAAAGATTAAACACAAACAACCACCCGTCCTCCTCCACCAAATCTGGTCCAGGAAACTAATTGCATGAGCGCTAAAGGTTAGGATTGCTGCCTCCTGTCAAGTATTCATGTTCAGAAGGAAAGGTTGGCTGAATGGTGATGACTGAGGGAAGTTGAGGTGTGAGGGGGAATGTCCCAGGATGTCTTTGGCTCTTTAAGAGGGAAGAGGCCAGTACACCTGTGACAGGCGTTGGGCCATAAGAGAAGGTACTTGTGCCCCAAGTGGGCTGCCTGGGTGAGTGATGCCTAAGAGTCAGTTAGGACAGGGACAGATGTGGGGGCCCTCGCTGCCTGTTCTCTGGGAGTAGGGAGACAGGCCTGGGTAGTGGGAACAGGAGTAGCAGGAAGTTCCCTGGGAGAAGCTGTCAGAGTCCCCTGGGAGGTGAGCAGTGGGAACCTGCTGTGGGAAAAGGGAGACTCTGGGAGGTGGTGCTCAATTAACTGACTGGGACCCTGGGAGAATCCTGCAATAGGCACTGATGCAGGAGGGAGAGAGAGAGAGGAAAAGGGGAAAATATGCTGGGAGCCGTAGCCCAGGGTGGCTGAGGAACTGTCTGTGGGTTTTTTGCTCATGTTGGAGAAATGAAACTGCCTGGAAAGGAGACCCTGGGTGTGGCAGGAACTCCTTTGTGGGCTGGTGACATGCCAGCACCCTACAGGGTGTATCCCCCATCCTCATTCAAAATAAAGTCCCAGGCTCTTGTCCTCTGGCTGAAGATTCTGCATATATATTCATGAACACCTTCAACAAGATCACCAACTGAAACCAGGAAGGGGTCATAGAATCATAGAATCATAGAATCCAAGATCAGAAGGGACCATTATGATCATCTAGTCTGACCTCCTGCAAGATGCAGGCCACATAAGCCGATCCACCCACTCCTTAGCAAGCGACCCCTGCCCCATGCTTCGGAGGAAGGCGAAAAACCTCCAGGGCCATTGCCAATCTTCCCTGGAGGAAAATTCCTTCCCGACCCCAAATATGGCGGTCAGCTGAACCCCGAGCATGCAGGCAAGACTCTCCAGCCCACTGTTAAATATCTCCAGAGATGGAGATTCCACAACCTCCCTAGGCAGTTTATTCCAATGTTTAACCACCCTGACAATTAGGAACTTTTTCCTAATGTCCATCAAACCTTCCTTGCTGCAGTTTAAGCCCATTGCTTCTTGTTCTATCCTTAGAGGCTAAGATGAACAAGTTTTCTCCTACCTCCTTATGACATCCTTTTAGATACCTGAAAACTGCTATCATGTCCCCTCTCAGTCTTCTCTTTTCCAAACTAAACAAAGCCAATTCTTTCAGCCTTCCTTCATAGGTCATGTTCTCTAGATCTTTAATCATTCCTGCTGCTCTTCTCTGGACCTTCTCCAATTTCTCCGTATCTTTCTTGAAATGCGTTGCCCAGAATTGGACACAATACTCCAGCTGAGGCCTGACCAGTGCAGAGTAGAGCGGGAGAATGACTTCTCGTGTCTTGCTCACAACACACCTGTTAATGCATCCCAGAATCACATCTGATTTTTTTTGCAACAGCATCACACTGTTGACTCATATTTAGCTTGTGGTCCACTATAACCCCTAGATCCCTTTCTGCCATACTCCTTCCTAGACTGTCTCTTCCCGTTCTGTATGTGTGAAACTGATTGTTCCTTCCTTTTGTTGTTGACTCACACAAAAAATCTAATGGGAGCAGAGAGGGCTTCCCTTCAGTGGCTCCTGTCTCTTGGAGGGATCTCAGAGAGAAGTTGTTCTGAAGGTTTTCTCATGTAAGGTTTGAAAGGGCTCTGTGTTGGTTCACATTCTCTGGTTCACTGTGTGTACAATGGAGCCGGTTGGGTTGGAAAATGGTACATAGGGTTCATGAGAACAACTTTTTAAAAAATATTTTCCTAATTTTTCAATGGAAACATCAAATGAGGGGTTCCCCCACCCCTTTTTTCTCCCTTTCCCCAGCCCCTGTTTCAAGAAGCAAAAGGGTAGTAGAGTTAGGGGGGAAAGATTTTTAAAAAATATATATTTATTTTCTTTTTGTGTATCAAAGAAGCCATTCTTCATCACAAAAGAATTTTGAATGAAAATTTTTGATCAGCATTAGAATATGGGGACTGTTAAGAGGCATGAATTTTAGTGTTTCAAGTATGGTGATGACACCTAACTCTGTGGGCCAGATTCAGTGGTACAACATAGAAACCATGCTACCAACTCCTGTGTTTTTTGGCAAGTCTCACAATATTTGGTATTTTTCTTAAAGCCTCAGCGCCTCGATTCAAGTGATTACATGAAAATTTCCAAATAAACTTCTAATTGTGGTGGTTGCCTAAAAATGCATGAAAACATTATCTGAAGGCTCAAAAACCAAAAGGCAAACAAAAAATACTCCCTTTTTAAAAAAAGAAAAATCTTATGATTTTAAGCGAATCTTGTGCTTTTTGGGGCCTGACACATGATTTTTAAGCAGTGGAGTTGATGGTGCAGCCCATGGGAAATGGTGCACAGCTGACTTTAAGCCACCTTTCCCCCCTCCCGATTCTGGGCTGCTGCAGAGTTGAAATGGCATGAGGCATAATTTAGGCAGTACTACTGCTCCCTCATGTCCCTGGCTCCACCCTGACAGCAGAGCTTGCAGAGGGAGGCCACTGTAGGCCCGTTTATGGTGTTCCAAAGCAGTGCCTGTGCTGGGAGAGTTTCTCCTGGCTGCTTGCAGGTTGCTTACAGTCCTTCGATGTAACCAAAGCAGCATCATGGATCTGGGGTGGAAGTCTGTATCTCATCCAACCCAACCAATGCTGTGGAATGCCTTACCCAGTGGCTAAGTGTTTGAAAGAGACTGAGGCATGGATGCCTCTGTGTTTGGATAGCACCTAACACAAAGGGGCCCTGATTCTAATTGGGGCCTCTGAATGTTACTGTAAAACAACCCAATACTAATGTTACAGTTGTTCATTCTTGAGAATAATGTTGAAAATTAGTTCAATGGGACAGTTCATTTGACTGAAATTACTCCCTTGCATTAGTGTTCACCTCATCCAGTCTTAAGATTGCATTATAATTGTAGGACTTTACCAAAAATATTCTGTCATTTGATAAATATAACAACTACTGATTGATCATTAACTGTTTCCATTGTTGTAGCTGTGTTTAGTCCCAGGATATGAGAGTGATAAGATGATGCGGTAATATCTTTCATTGGATCAACTTCTGTTGGTGAAGATGTCTGTGTAGATCGAAAGCTGCTCTGTTTCACCAACAGAAGTTGCTCTAATGAAAGATATTACTTCTCTCTCTAATTAACTGATTATTTTCCATTTAACTGTACCCACTAAAAGAAAATACTTTAAGACTGAAATCCAAATATCAGTTATTTTGAAATCCATGGGTCAGAGAGAAGCTGACTGACCTGAGGTGAAATATGCATTTCTTTAGACTTGATAAAAGTACTGGGTTTCTATTTGTTGTGCAGGCAGCGTAAATGTTATGATATTCTGAACTACTCTAGTTATTTCCCTGTCTTTAAGTGCATGGGTTCTGTAAATGTTACTTAGCAACCTTAACTGCTTTTGGAAACAAAAGGTTTTCTTAATTTTGGAACTATATGTACAGTATAAACACGAATGCTATGTTTTCCATAAACAAAGAGCAAAACGTGTTTCTCAGGTCAGATGACTTATTTTAGAATAAAGACAACAGAGAGAGAAAAAAAATTCTCCATGAACGAAAAAGAGCACAGAACCTTAAGAATCTGAAACAAAACATGGGTGGTTATATTGAAAGGTGCAGCACATTGGACAAAATGACCTATTTCAGTTACATAACTACGTGTCACAGTGAACTTGATTTTCTGTTCACAAGGAAAAGAAACAAAGTACAGATGCACTTAATACATAATAAGAACTGATTGGGAATTTCTGACAAAATGTTTTTCCATCAGAAAATGCTGATTAGTCAAAATCAAAAGGTTTAATGGAAATGTATCGGTTCCAATGAAACTTTAATCGGGGAGGTTTCTCAGGTCCAGAATGGAAATGTTAAAACCAGAGATTTCCCTCCCACATTAGACTATTCCTGTGTTTAGGGCAGTTGAATCTGGACATCCCACATCTCAGATGAGACCCCTAACTCTCAGATAATTTCCTGTTCTGGGGTGTGGCTCTTTCTATCTCTTTGGGTATGTCTACACTATGGGATTATTCCAATTTTCCAGAAACCAATATTTGGAAACAGATTGTATAAAGTCAAGTGCACGCGGCCACACTAAGCACATTAATTTGGTGGTGTGCGTCCATGTACCGAGGCTAGCGTCAATTTCCGGAGCATTGCACTGTGGGTAGCTATCCCGTAGCTATCCCATAGTTCCCGCAGTCTCCCCTGCCCATTGGAATTCTGGGCTGAGATCCCAATGCATGATGGGGCAAAAACAGTGTTGCGGGTGATTCTGGGTAAATGTCGTCACTCAATCCTTCCTCCATGAAAGCAACAGCAGACAATCATTTCGCGCCCTTTTCCCTGGATTGCCCTGGCAGACGCCATAGCACGGCAACCATGGAGCCTGTTCAGCCTTTTTTCACTGTCACCGTATGTCTACTGGATGCTGCTGACAGATGCGGTACTGCAGTGCTACACAGCAGTATCCCCTTGCCTTTGCAAGTTAGCAGAGACGGTTACCAGTCATATTGTACTGTCTGCTGCTGTCATGGGTGCTCCTGGCTGACCTTGGTGAGGTCGGCTGGGGGTGCATGGACAAAAATGGGAATGACTCCCCAGGTCATTCCCTTCTTTAAGTTTTGTCTAAAGGTAGAGTCAGTCCTGCCTAGAATATCATGAAAGTCTACTAAAGAACCAGAGAGGCAAACAGCCGCTCCGGGTCAGAGCCCCAGACATCCCGCAGAAATGATGAGCTGCATGCCATTCTAGGGGGTGCCCCTGCAACAACGCCACCCATTGCTTCCCTCCTCCCCCACCTCTCCTGGGCTACCGTGGCAGTTATCCCCCCATTTGTGTGATGAAGTAATAAAGAATGCATGAACAAGAAACAACCCTGACTTTATTGCGTCTGCAATCAGAGATAAAATGGAGGGGAGGCAGCCTCCAGCTGCTATGATATTCCAGGCAGGACTGAATCTCCAGGAGACAAAGCTTAAAGAAGGGAATGACTGGGAGTCATTCCCATTTTTGCCCAGGTGCCCCCGGCCGACCTCATCGAAGCCAGCCAGGAGCACTCACGGGATGATGATGATGGATACCAGTCATATTTTACCATCTGCCATCAGGAAGGGAAGGCAATGGGATGCTGCTGCGTAGCGCTGCAGCACCGCATCTGCCAGCAGCATCCAGTAGACATACGGTGACATTGAAAAATGGCGAGAAATGATTTTTTTCCCTTTTCTATCATGGGGGTGGGGGTGGAGGTGGGGGTAGGGGGCTGAAGACATATAACCTGAACCACCTGCAACAATGTTTTTGACCCTTCAAGCATTGGGAGCTCAGCCAAGAATGCAAATGGTTTTCAGAGAGTGTGGGAACTGTGGGATAGCTAGAGTCCTCAGTCCCCCCTCCCTCCCTCTGTGAGCGTCCATTGGATTCTTTGGCTTTCCGTTACGCTTGTCTCAGCTCCTTAAGTTTCACGTAGCACTGTGTTGAGTCCCTGTTGTGGCCTCTGTCTATCATAGCCTTGGAGATTTTTTCAAATGCTTTGGCATTTCATCTTTTGGAATGGAGTTCTGATAGAACAGATTCATTTCTCCATACAGAGATCAGCTTCAATATCTGCCGTACGGTCCATGCTGGAGCTCTTTTTTGATTCTGGGACTGCATGGTCACCTGTGCTGATCGGCGCTCCACGCTGGGAAAACAGGAAATGAAATTCAAAAGTTCGCAGGGCTTCTCCTGTCTACCTGGCCAGTGCATCCAAGTTCAGATTGCTGTCCAGAGCGGTCACAATGGTGCACTGTGGGATAGTGCCCGGAGGCCAATACCGTCAAATTGCGGCCACACTAACCCTAATCCAAAATGGCAATACTGATTTCAGTGCTACTCCTCTCGTCGGGGAGGAGTACAGATATTGGTATTAAGAGCCCTTTATATCAATATAAAGGGCTTTGTTGTGTGGACGGGTGCAGGGTTATTGCGATTTAACGCTGCTAAATTCGATATAAACACGTAGTGTAGACCAGGCCTTAGTCACTCCTTTTTCCCATGAAAAACTATGAAAGGTCACATTTTGTTGCAATGTGGAATGAAAACCAATTTCAAATGTTTTCTGACCAGCCATATATATAACATAGCGCGCCTCTCTCTCTAAGTTATGAATAATTGAAAAATCTCCAGGCTCAAAACTTTTTTTGGAAAAAAAATTTCAGAATTGCCTGTATCCACTCCCCATAGGTGTAGCTTAAGTCTCCCCCTTTTTCTCTAGTCCAGTGGGTAGAATCCAGCTCAATAAGTTTATGTTCACAAGGGTTGCACAAAAGATATTCTTTGACACTGTGGGCCAAAATGTAAGTTCATGGGATTGCTGCAGCTGACCAACATCTAAATTGGAAATGCTCTGAGTTGTACTGGCACAAGTTTCCAGGGCAGAATCAATTTAGGGCTTCAGAGATTAAAAACTACCACTGACCTTAATGGAACTGTGTATACAGTTAAGCGTATGTACAAGTCTTTGCAGGATCATGGTCCTGAATACCAACAGGAAGCCAGAGCAGACCACAGAACACAGGAGTAATGAGCTTTTGGTGTGAGGCACCCTTCAATCAGTGGGCAGCTATATTCTGCTTCGCATTATATTCCTGGGTGATGTCAAGATGTAGCCTTTCTGTAAAACATTTGACTTAGGCCTGGGTGACATTCTGATTTTTTTTTAAATTAGTTCTATATAAAATCAATGTAGCTAATATTAAACTGATTAAAAATGGATTAACTGATCAGAGTAATTCTAAGAGGAAATAGTCATCCAAAAGGCATGTTTCTAGTGGAATCCTGCAGGGATCTGTTCTTAGCCAAATTCTATTCAAATATCTTTATTGGTGGTCTGGAAGAAAAATATAAAATGCCAGTTTCCAGATGACAAAAATATTGGTAGACTAGTAAGTAATGATGGGTTCACACAAGTTATAAAGACCCACCTGGATTACTTGGTAAAATAAACTCATTTGAACAACATGAATGATATATTTAGCTGGGTTAAAATGCATCTAGGAATAAAGAATGTAGGCTATATATAGTAGAAAAGTCCAGAGTCTCCTGGAAAGAAGAGACTCTGAAAAAGGAGTTAGGTGTCATGGTAGATAACCAGCTGTCTCTGAGCTCCCATTGCATTGCTGCAGCTAAGAAGGCAACTCCAATTGCTGGATGTGTAAGTAGAGAAATATCAGATAGAAGTAGAAGTGGCGTTACTTCTGAATATTGCATTAGTGAGATCAGCTTGTGTCCTGTTCTCATGTTCACACTTCAAAACAAGATGTTGAAAAATTAGAAAGTTTAGAAAACAGCTACAACAATTATTTGAGATCTGAAAAACATGCTTATAGTGATAGACTAAAGAAGCTTGATATATTTGGTTTATTGAAGTCAAGTTTAAGAGGTGATGGTCTCTGTCCACAACAACCTACATGTAGAAGAGATTTGTGATGATAAACAGCTCTTTAATTAGCAGAAAAAGGCATGACAAACTGACACTAGAAATAAGGAACAAATGGTTAACAGTAAGATTATTAAACATTGGAACAATTTATCTAGAGACATCATGGATTCTTCATCTCTTTAAATCTTTTAGAAAGATATTCAGTCTTGATTTAAGATTGAGCTGTAACTCAAACAGAAATTACGGACTTTACATCACCAGAAATGTCTGCATTTTATGGCCTGTATTATACATGAGGTCAGACTATGATCATGACGGTCCCTTTTGGCCTTTAAAAAAAAATATCAATCACTGCTAGCTAGAACTAAGGAAAACTTAGAATGTCTGTCCTGTGGGAAACTGACAATTCAACATGTGCTTTCATTGCAATTTCAGGTAAAAAATTGAAATTCTTCACAAAACCAAAATTCTGAAAAACTTCAGTTCCGAAATGTCTCTGTTTTGTTTCAACATTTTCAATCAAAATGAAACATTTGGATATTACCAACAAAAAAAAAATCAGTTCATTGAAATGACCTGAAATGCTTTTAATGTTGAAAAACCTCAGAACAACTGCATTTTCCCATTGTGATAATTTCCTACAGGAACGGTCTGCTGCCCCCATTCTCCCATAGTCTGGCCAGGGAACCTGGTCAATATTTCCCATGAGGCACCCAGAATCATACGACTCCCATGATATACATGCAGGGTTTGGTCAGAGGTAAATCCACGTTGCATTGTGTGAGATACATTCTCCTTGTAGCTCTGTTCATAGGAGAGAATGGGGCCCTGATCTGCAATTCCAATAAGGCAATGCACCGATAGGGAAATGCAGTTTTCTATTTTATTGAACTAATTTGAAACAATGTTTCAGATCAGTTAAAAAATGATTTGTGTCAAGCAACTCAAAACAAAGTATTTCATTTATTTTTCTTACAGAATTTTTTTGGGGAAAGTCTACATTTCCCCAGATCAAGTGTTAATTTTGCAAAAATGAAATTTTCTGTTGGAAAAAGTTATTCTGATGGAAAATGTATGACCAGCTCTACTGCTAACCTTTGGTAACACTGAAAATTCTCCATTTATTCTCTTTGTTTTTGGTCTTTTAGTCAGTTTCCATGAGACTACTTTACCTTTTGCCCCAGGACAACTTTTTTTGTGGTTAACTTTTTATTAAACAAACAAAAATACAAAAAGATAAAGGACTTACAGTTTGTACGTTACTAAATACCATAAATTTCACAGGGCAGCCAATAAAATTATGCAACTTTACAACTTGTAATAGCTGCAAGACCTGACAATACAAAATCAGACAGTGTTACACAAACATAACTTGTTAGGGAAGGGATAATAACACTGTTGGGGAGAATATACACAGGCAAAAAAGGGAAGAAGGAGACTGGGAGTGAGGAATCTCAGCATTTGATTTCCAAATGTATCAAGAAAAAGGGCTGAAAATTCTCTGAATTAATATTTCTCTACATCAATAAGTGATTCTTTCTTTTGAGGCTAACTCAGACAGGTCCAAATGCCACTGCTCTATTCTGGGCATAAGTTTACTCCATTTTTCCAAAATCATACACTTGGAAATCCTTATGGCCTTAAAGAAACAAAGTCTTTGTGGTGGAGCTAAACCCAGTGTAGTAGGTATATAACCTGGGATGTAATTTTCATCTGAAGTTTGAGTTCTGAAGCTAAGCACTATTTTCACTTTTGCACAGCTGCTTGGGAGTCTGACAATCCCATAGCACATGCATCAGGGTTCTTTTTTCTTTATTACAATGCCAACATCCATCAGAGGACTAGGCCCCCATCTTACACCACCTCTGTGGCATCCAACACATTTTGAATAGAATCTTTTGCTGTATTAGGCTTAGCCTGAGATCTGCAGAAGCATTTTTAACATTCCATAATATGCTCTGCCATTGGGGTTCTTTTAAGGGGCAAAGATTCCTTGTAGCTCTTGGGGTCTCTGACAGTCCTAGGGCATCCAGACCAGATTGATACATTAGCAAGTGTTTTAGTTATAAGCACTTCCACTCTGCTGAAGGTGACAGGTCACATCATTGTTTTAGTGTTAGAAAAGAGACAAAGCCCTCATTCTTGACTAATTGGGATATCCATATGATAACCTTGCTCAGCCAGTTCTTCCAAATTATAGGATTCCCCCCCTTGTTTACAAGGCTGAATTACCCCAGATAGGTGTGTTTACATGACAGAGAGGATGAAATTTAGCACCTCTTAGCTAGGAGAGCCTTCATGCCGTTACCACTCTAGGCACCTTATTTTTCCCCATCATGCAAAAAGAGGCCTCAAAGAGACCCTCTGGGGGAATTGGATGCATTAATACCATTCAGTTTCCACCCATGGTATAAAGGTGTTGTCAAGTATCATCTGTGACATGATAAAAGCATGTTTTTTATAGGTCTGGTAGTCCAAACTCCCTTTGGCTATAGGGAGGTAGATTTTTTTAAAGTGATAATCATAAATATTGAGCAGAATCCCACAGAAAAGCTCTGTTATTAAATTTTCTGAAAGAAGATGGAGGGATATATTCAGGTAGGCTTCATAAAATATGAAAGACCCTAGATACAATATAATTTTTCTTGTATTAAACCTTCCCTACAGGTTCAGGGAGTGAGAATGCCCCATATTTGTATCACTAGTTTTATATGAGAATGTACAGGATCCCAATTTGTCTTCACTAGCTTGTTAATGTTTCTTGATACTTTTATAACTAAGTACTTAATTGCATGTGTTGCCCGCTGACTACTTAGTTTCCTTAATAGCTTCTTGGAAGGGAGTTTGTCAAAGGCTTTTTGACAGTCCCAAAATTACCTGCCGTTTACAGGAAGATGTTTTTAAAGAATGAAGCACAGGAGATAAATTAGTTACCCAAAGTCAAACAGCAAGTCAGTTACAGAGGGAAAGAACTCTGGAGTCCTAACTCCTGGTCTGCTGCTCTAAACACTAGACTTCACATCTCTATAGAAACATGAATTAAATAAACCAAATGTGGGTAAAAAATAAGAACCAAATGGGCGCTGAGTAAATAGACTCATTAGTTCTTGCTGCTTCCAGTGACTGCAGGGATCAGCAGTCTCCAAGCTGATTTGGAACCCTGTTCCAGCTAACAAATCTGCTATTAATGAGGGACCCGCAGGTAGGTATATCATTAAAGTCAGATTAGGAGTTGTTAATGGTCCATGAACTCTCAGTATATTGTATTATAGGGACGGAAATTGCAATCAGCAGCAAGAAGGAAGCTTGAGATGTGAAGGGAGCTGTAGGTGAGGAAATGAGATTGTAGTCAGGACAAAGCGAAGAAATATACAGTGTAGCACAAGCAAAGAAGCAATGCAAACAAGGATAGATGCTCAAGGAACTAAACAAATGAGATGCCTGTCTCATTAGTTACTTACTTGACCATTATGTGAATAGTAGCAAATTGCATGAGATGTTCTGCTCATAACGGTATGAAAACCTTTCCCTATGTGCACTGCACAGCTGTCCCTCTACCCAGGGTATGCACCAGACACCCTCTAGGCTGAGACACCAGGAATTGAACTGGAGAGTTCCAGACCTAAAAATCCTGCACTTTTACAGCGGCAGCTAAAGAGCCAAGCCTGCCTTGTTGGCGCTGTGATGCTCATTTTCTGCGCAGAAGAGGATCTTTAACCCATTCACCAGTGGGGTATAGGTTTCATAGAGCTTAAGGCCAGAGGAGACCATCTGATCATCCACTTTGACCTCCTGTACATCACAGGCCATTGAATTTCACCCTGATAGTCCTATATCAAACCCAAAGACTTTACTTAGATCCAAACATTTCAGTCCTCAGGAAATTTATCTGTGAGCCACAGAAAGGTAATGGGAGAGACCAAGGTGCCACTGTCATGCTATCTGCTCATTACTGTGAGTGCCAACTTCAGGGCAGACTGTCAAACAGGGCACAAACTCCACTGGTTGCGTGGTCTATACTTAGATTTCACCAACAAAGTAACATGTGTGAACTCCTCAGGCACTAACAGACTTAATAGGGAGCCCCAGAGTGTCCCCTTAGGTATTCTGATCTATCTTGCCACTCAGGCACATCTGCCTCTTGTGAAACTTGGGCTCTTACCCCAAAAATCACATTATTCAGGTTACTGCCTGTCCAAAAGGACCAGTCACTTACCCCAGGTCAATTATGTTCAGATCTCAAACCAGACAACGCTTGCTGTCAACCCTGTAACCAGAGATGGATTAGGGGTTTCTGGGGGCCTGGGCCAGAGCTAGTGGGAGCCTCTCCCCACATCTTTTGCCTAGAGTCCCCTCCCCAGGCGCTCCTGCCGGGAGCTGGGTCGGAGCATGGGGGGCCTTCCCCCGCCTGGCACTCCTGCTGGGGAAATAGGGTCAGGGCGTGGGGGCTTGTCCTGCCCCACCCCTCCCTCTGCTGGGGAGTGGGGAAAGCCTCTGCACCTCGACCCTGCTCCCTGGCAGGAGTGCCAGGTGGGCAGGTGGAGTGGGTCAGGGCACAGGGATGCCCATTTTTCCAGGGCCCCCCAATTGGCTGGGACGCCTGGGCATGGGCCCTGTTGGCCCAGTGGCTAATCCACTACTGCCTGTAACAAACAAACTAACAGTTTATTAGCTAGAAAAAAAATACATTATTTACAAGGTTAAAACAGATAAACATATACACAAATCAGGTACAATCTTAAATTCAAAAAGTAAAAGAAGATTCTATAATAAGCAAGCTTTTATGTCCTTTAGGGCTAACCCAAGCCCCGCAGCTTTGGGATCATAAGCAGGGGTTTTGAGGATCTCGGTGGCACCCAAAAGCTTTTGTGTATCTGGGCCTATGTACATAGATGCTCTGCAAACGCATGGGGAAGAGTGGCTTTGGTTTCCACATCTATAAAGCAGTGTTGCTAAATGTCTCAATTTTATTGTAAGTCTTGTGATATTTGGCTGAAAGCCTCAGCTTCTAGAGTCAGGTGTTTACATGAGAATCTCAGCTTTTTATTTAAAACAAAATAAGTTTCTCATTATGGTTGTGGAGAAAAGTATGAAAATGTGGACCCTGAAAGCTCAGACACCAGAAGGCAAATAAAAAGAATCTCATATTTTAAAAAATAAATCTCATGATTATTTGGGGCAGGGAGGGCTGACTCATAATTTCATAAAAATCCTGGAGCAAGATTGAAATGGCGATAATACCACCTACCTTGAAAAAGTGGCATGAGAATTAATAAATGCTTGTCACATGCTCTGAAGATAGAAAGAATTAAGTGCCTTATTATCAATATCACAATTACACCAACTTGTAAATATTTATCAAGGACAAAGACGCATCATTCTAATTCCTCTGCTCCAAGCTAATTGTTCAAAGCTTTTATTCTCACTTGAAGCGAGTGGGAGACAAAGAAATTGCAATCTGGCATTTCACCCTGGAGTTTCTGCTGACCTGAGAGGCCAAGCTCAGACTATCAATTGAAGCAGAAAAAACAAATATTGGAGCTCTGCCCTGTAGCACTTGTTACTCTAACTACCACCCCACCTTTACCCCTGGGTTTCTCTTAACAAAGAAGGAGGTGGATCATTTTAATTAGCATGGCCTTCATTTTATATGTGCTTATTCCCTCCCCCATCATATCCTTTAGAATTTGTGATTAGAATCAGCCAGTGCAATGCCATAGTTGTGGATTAGAGGCACAAGAAAAAGTAAAGGATAGAAAGGAGAAGGTTTTAGCAGCTTATTGATGCGGGAGAGGAAAACTATGTTATTAACTGGGAAGGGAAAGATTATCAGGCTTTGGTGAACTGTCATCTACTGCAAAGGTAACTTCACTTTATGGTCCACATCCTTTTTCTTAACCATCGCCACGCACACTCTGCAGACTCAGAAGGTAGCACAGAGACCTTTGCACATTGCAGAGCTATGGGTTGGCCGGGGGTGGTGCTCCTACTGTGATAGTTTAGAAAGGTTGTTTTTTGCATAGCAAGTGGATCCATGCCTCTGCCTAGAGCCGCTGCCCAAATGTGGAAGGTCCTGTAGCCCAATGGGTACAGTAGCAGTTATAACAGCTATGTTGCAGGGGTAGGTGGGGGTTCCATTAACTCCCATTGCATTTAGTAGGAATCACTTATAGCTACTGGTGTAGTAGAATAGGGAGAACAATTCCATCCAAGCTCCATGGAAAATCCTTGGGCAGGACCTGTTCGCTGATTAGGCTGTATTGCCCAATGGTCTGATATAAAGCCCACTGAAATCAATCAATGAATCTATTGACTTAAATGGGTTTTGGATGATCCCCTACTGTGGTTAGACACCAGTCATTCAATGACCTGTTAGATTATTTTCTTTTTACCAGCTTTGGAACTTTTCTTTTGACGTTTTTATTTGTCTCCACCTGTTTTTTCCTCCCTCTGTGAAGTGCCCTCAATCTGACAGACTGGGCTGCTGACTCTGGATGTGGCATGGGTCATGTGACAAAACAACCTCTGACACCTCCTCTACCTTCCTGTCATGTGAATTTGTTTCAGTTGCTGGATGGGTTTTTTTTGGAATTGAGCCCTGAGAGAATTCTACAAACTGCACTGAAATGAACATGGCTCAGTTGTGTATGCATCCTTTTTGGGCTCGCTTTCCTCACGCGGCTGAGTCATTAAATTTAACTACTGCAAATGTTTGTGTGAAAGCAAATTTCAAAGTTGCATAGGAGGCCATTCCCATAAACCAAATGTGCAGACAGGTGTCGGTGCTGGATTATGTGCACTCATCCAGTCAAGGAACAACATCACTCGCCTTATTTCACAAATCACAACTAAGCAACGGGGCTCAAGTTTCACACTCAATACACACAGTGAAAAGTTCAAGAGGCCCTGTTGAATAAATCCCAGTCACAGGTAAGGTGGGGCATTCCACAAGTAGGAAGAGCAGCTAAACTAAGGCACCCTGTGTTGTGAATTATTTGCTCCCGCCTAATTATGAAGCTGAATTTATTGCTTGAGATTTCCAGGTCAAAGGTGCTATAGATGTATACTGGGACATGCACACAACCCAGAAGACCCACTTTCCTTTGACTACCTAGCTTAGGTACTTACGGTCCTTATTACCTCAGTGCCTCACAATCTTTAATGCATTTATTCTCACAACACCCTTGTGAAGAAAGCTACCGTTATCCTTATTTCACAGACAGGGAATTGAGGCAGAGAGGCTGAATGAATTGCTTAAGGTTATACAAGAAATCTTGGGAAATCAAACCCAAGTTTACCTAAATCAGTCGCCTAATCCCTGGATGACCCTTCCTGCCTTGCTACTTATTTCCCCTGGGATGGGATTACCATGTGTCACAAGGTCCACTTAACGCTAGGTCACCTCCTCGTGGCTGCTCTGGAGATTAGCTGTGCACAGGTCCAATACCCCCTTCTGTCAGTTCCTCTCCCCATGGTCTCTCTCGGGGATTAAGGGTGCTCCTTCATAACTCAACTATCTGGTCAGATCACTATAGTCCTCCCCTTCTGGAGTATCAAAGTCTCACTATACAAAATGGCAGCCTCCTCTTCACTGCCCTGACTGCACCACTCCTCCAGTAGCAGCGAGGGGAACCTAGGACTCATCTCTAGCAATGGTGGCCTGCTCACTCCCAGATCATGTTGTTCTTCCCCTAGATGCCTTCCTATTTCTCAGCATTATATTCTGACTCCTCCCCTTCTGTGTTTGCAGCCCAAACTCCCGTCTGCCGGCAAGTGACTATAGACTACTCCCCCCTTCAGCCCCTTTGTGCTGCCAACTTCCTGTCTTTGTCAGCTCCCCCACCCACTCCTCCTCAGCTGGACTCCATCTCCAATCAGACTTTCCACCCTGCCTCTCCCTCAAGTCCAGCCTTTCAAGTTAATTGGCTCCCTTCTCAACCTCATTAGCCTTTTAAGGCTGGTATGGGGTTAACAACCCCCGTCACATCATGTTACAGGAGCTTCTTTCCAGCATGTATTTTTCACAGGGTAGGGAGGGGAGCAGTGCTGGTTCTATAATTTGGTAAAGATAGATAGCTGTAACCCTAAAGTGACCATTTTGTAATGTGAGGCTGTTTGCTTCAGCTTTCTCTCTTTCATCTGGTAAGTAAGCTTGAAATTCCTGTTGTTTTCCCTCCTTTTTCCTGAAGGGCTGGTACATTATCTCACATCTATTTGATCATAGACTTAGAACAATCCTCACACCCCATGTAATAACCTGTCTTTCATATGCTGCAATGGAGTACATGAATGAAATGTTGACACTGCATTTTGTTACAGTATAGATGACTTTTGGGTGCAAAGGCTGGCTTGTTAAGGGCCTATTCTCCTTGGAAGTGTTTTTTGATATGAAAGCAGAGATAATGATGTGCTTTAAAGGCATTAGCTTTCCATAGATGCTCAACCCAGTTAATTATCTTTTCTTATTAGTCCATTAAGCAGAACTATTGTTCTACACAACTTCTTCCTTAACACACCTTTTCTCCATGCAGCCTTTCAATAGCAAACTGCTTAAGTATGAGGTTTGTAAGGGGTTTTAAAGAAAAACTAGTTGGACTTTGTCTTTTATAGGCCTTATACGATAAAAGTTCAGTCTTGCTGAAGTGAATCTGCAGCAATCCCACTCACTTCAGTAGCTTAATTCCTGATCCAAACTTATAGGTGCTGACTCAGTGGATGCTCCAGGGTGGGAGCATTTATGGAAAAAAAAACCTAGGTGCTTAGCACCCACCAGCAGCCAAGCTTCCCCCCTACCCCCAGTGCCTTTTGCTCACTGGCAGCCCTGCTCATCAACTTCTCCCCCTCCTTCCCAGTGCCTTCTGCACACTGTGGAATAGCTGTTTAGGAGCATGCAGAAGGTGCTGGGAGGGAGGGGGAGGAACAGGGCATACTCAGGAAGGAGGCATGAAGAGGTGGGGTGAGGGTGGGACCTTAGAGGAGGGGGAGGGGTGGAGTGGGGGGTGGGGTTTGGGGGAAGGGGTGGAGTGGAGGCAGAGCCTGGGAGAGAGGTGGGATTGATTACCCCAGGTAAAGAGGAAATTGGTGCTTATGTCCACACTGGTGTAACTGAGAGTAGAATCTAGCTCTTCTAAACTTCAAGTTGTATTGGCTGGGTCTAATTATGGGTCATATTTTACTGTCCCCTCCCATGCAACCCCACTGAATACAATAGGATAGAAGAAGATGTTGCTGTTGGCAGCAGCAAGGGGCAGGTTCCATATCTAGGAGTAGTTCTTACCATTACACTACAGAATCAGCCTGAGTCCCACTCAGAAATCTGGGAAAATTAAACTATCCTCTGGCACCAAGAGTCAATACTTCCCCTCTTGCAAATGCTGAGTTTGTGTTTAACAAAAGAAAACTTTTTAATAAAAGGGAGAGATCATAGCATTAATTTAGGAAAACATGGCAACAATGAATGAAAAATATGTAAACATACATAAACACTACTCCCACAGTAGAACAATAGTCCTTTGCCTCAGTTTCCCACCTTGTGGTATGAAAGTCTTAATGGACAAATGTCCCTTTAACACACCACTCCCCTCTCCTGTTGCTGCACCCCACCCATGGTGTGTTTGTCTGAAATCAGCACAGTCCCAGAATTCAGGGGTGCATTCACATGGGTTCATTTCCCACTTTTGGGAGTGGGAAGCATGGAGCAAAATATCTCTGCAGCTACTGCTGCTCACTTCTGTCTCTGACACTTCTGCCTGTAGCTGCAATGCTGTGGTCCGAGGTTCCATCATTCAGTGCAGCTTTTCCTGATTAGTGGGGAACCTCTCTGCAATGTCTTTCACCACAATGCTGTCCACACACCTGCTCTAAGGCCAGGGGCGGCTCTAGCCATTTCACCACCCCAAGCACGGCGGCATGCAGTGGGGGGCGCTCTGCTGGTTGCCGGTCCCATGGCTCCGGTGGACCTCCCGCAGGCTTGCCTGCGGATGCTCCACCGAAGCCGCGGGACACCTGTGGGAGGTCCACCAGAGCCGCCCTCTCAGCGACCGGCAGAGCGCCCCCCCGCAGCATGCCGCCCCAAGCATGTGCTTGGCGTGCTGGGGCCTGGAGCCGCCCCTGTCTAAGGCTCCCCCCCCACCCACCTGTTTATCAGTGGTTTCAGCTCTAGTGATCACTGAGCAGAAACAAGGAATATTTGTCTGAACAGCTTTCTTTTTAAAGGCTGGGGAAGGATCAAATGGTACCTCTTTAAACAGAGTTCACACCACTAGGTCACCTGTCCCCACCCGTTCTGACTTTCACTTGGATTTGGCATCATTACCCCTTGCTTAGAGAGTGAGGTTAAAGTTAGGAGCCCCCCTCAGGCCATATTAAGTACAGTTCTGTTGCCCTTTAGTCATACAGTAAGGATAATAACATTTAATTACCCTGCTGCATTCAAGATTAAAGTGAAGTTTAAGGTTAAACAGCCAAAATGGAACACTTGGGGAAAGCCGGTCTGTCTGCTGAGCACATAGGCAAAGTAGCTGTCTCTATGCAAACACATTCTGTTCCTAAGGCCTTTTCCCCTAAATGCATTGATAGATGGCCAGGGAGCGCTCATTCAGACCTTGGCTTATAATAATATTATTACACCAACCTGGCTCTCTTTAGGAGTAACTTCATTTATTACATTAGTTCAAGAGTTGTGATGAAGTTCCCTGCTTCATCCATTTGGGGCATGATTCTGTTGTCTGAGCTACTCAGCACCTTCAGCTTTTTAATGGGAATCATGGTTACTCAGCACTTCTGCAAGGTCAGGCCTTAAGATATATACAGGATTAAGAGGTGGTCAGTGAGTAAGAAATGTTCCCATCAGACAGAACCCTGGAGACTGATTTACTGTGAGGATAAGAGTTAATATAATGTTTTGCTACAAAGGCCAAAGGTGAAAACACAGACACCCATGATTAGTAATGGGGAAAAAATGATGAGCCTGTTAGATAGTGTTGCCACCTTTGGTTGGATGAATTCCTGGAAACTTCATCACATGACAGTCTTTAATTAAAAATTAATCTTTAATTCCTGCAGACTCCAGGACAATCCTGGAGGCTTGGTAACCCTACTGTTAGATGTTAGCAAATCACATTCTGCTTCTGAAAGGGGTGGAGAGAAACTCAACCAGTCGTGGCCCAGTCAGATTCTAAACAGGGGTTTGTTTAGGGGAAAAAGAGTTGAACAGAAATGTTTTCATGGTATCTTATAAACTTTGGTAAAGGCAATTTTGTTTTTAATTTAAGCATTAAAGCAAAAATCTTCAAATTTGCCTGTTTTTCCAGCAATACTGACATCCAGAATTTCCACTGAAGTTAATGGAAAGTGTGCAAGCTCAGCACCTCTGAAAACTTGCCTCTCTAATTTAGGTGCATTCGATAAATCTATATTTTAGGTGACTAATGTTAGACCAGACTTTTCAAATGTGGATGCCTGTTTTCCCATTTAAAGGGATACCCTCAGCTTTAAAACATCTATTGAAATGAACTAGCGAGTAAATGAGTGCTCCTGCCCCATACTATATAGAATTGAAACTGCTCAGCTGAGTATCATAGATGTTATACTGCTAATGGCCAACAAAGATTCTACTTTAGCTCAAATGGTTAGTGTCATGCTGTCTGGAGTGACTCACAACTCTGAGTGCCTACCTCAGGGCAGACTGTGAGAAACAGGGCAGATATACCAAGCTGGTGGTGTGCTCTATAATTAGATTTCACCAAACCAGTAACAAATGTGAACTCCTGGATCGCTGTAACAGTCTTACGTTGGAGTCACAGACAGTCCCCTTAGACTCTCTTGCCTATCTTGTTACCCAGACAAACTGAACTTTGTGATAATTGTCACTTAACCCCAAAATCACATCATAGTCCCAAGAGACCAGTCACTTACCTCAGATCAATTGATACTCCAGATCTTACACCAAAGACAATGTTGACAACCAATTCTGTAGTAAACTAAAGATTTATTGGCTAAGAAAAAAAGGCATTATTGAGAGGTTAAAGCAGGTAAAATATGTACAGGTGAATCACAGTTTGTAACTCCAAATGGTTGTAGTGATTTAGGAAACTGGCAGTTTATTACAAGTACTCAGGTTGTCTTTGGGGATCTTCGCTTTGCATCTGGTACACTTCCTTGTAAGAGTCCAAACAGTTCAGAGATGAAGGATCTTGCTTTTGAATCCATTCTTCTTCTCCCAGAAGGCAAGCTGACAGCCTCTCTCACATGGGCTTTTCCTTTGATGACCATGAGTGAGGAATGCACTTTGAATATCTGTCTTCAGGTTATCTCACACAATGGCTATTTACTTTGAATTAGCAACTTTTCTGATGAAATCCTTCATTAGCATTCCACAAGTCTTCTTTGATGTCTGAGTTATTTAGTTACAGGGGTATTTACAATAATGGTTGCTATTACGTTATGACAGGATACAGATAAGTAAAAACAATGCATGTAACATCCCATTAGTTTTGATATTTAAACACCAAATACACTTTTACACAGTTAACAATTCCTTTGATCAATACTAATATGCAGGTGAATTGACCAGAATACATTCTAACATGACCTAGTCTGCCAGCATCAATTAGGTCTGTATTTTGGAAGAGGATAATCTGAATTCTATCCCCTTGGTCCCTATGATGTTCTGAGTGGCCATGTAGCAGCACAGTGACAACTGAAGTTCTAGAAGACTATGGATTTGTTAGAGCATATTTATCTCACTTGCTGCTTCTATACACGTCTCAGAGAAATGTTTACTCCACATGAAAAACCTGTCTTCATTGAAATTAAAGAGAACACTTCTAGCAATGTCAGTCTTTTTAACTTATCTTAGCATAACCCTACTTTTGAGACTAAACTGTATGTCAAGATTTAATTAATAATTATGCCCATATACAACGCTAGAAACTTGGGTCTGTTTTTTGTTGGCCTGGGACTGCTTGAGGTTGGTGGGGGTTAAGGTTTCTTTTAACCACTCGATTCTCAGGCCGCCAAGTGCTGGTCTGGTTCCAAAGTACAATTTAGAGCTGCCCAAGTGCTGCTCTAAATTATGCCAACTGCCTCAAATGACCATTCTGGCAGCGGGGATCACCAGGGTAAATCAATCCCTTTCTCCCCAGCCATGCCCAGTGGCCCAGGGAGGAGGTTAACATGAGAGCTGCTAGGGAATCCTCTCTAGGGGAATCCTCCAGAGGCTATGGATCTGCTAGCTTTAGGGCAGCCTTGTGCTGCAGAACTGGCACAAAGCTACTCTAACTAAGGACAGAATCTGTCCTGTGTGTGCACGCTTTTTTTTCCCCCCATACATTGCCAGAGTCTTTTTGATGGACAGTTGTTTCCACTGGTCACTAAATGAGCTCACAGAGAAAGTGAAGAAACAAGGAGTCAGACGTGTTGGATGGTAGCCTATTCCTTCTGAACACACTTTAAAAAATTGTATAGGAACATTTCATCCTTGGGAAAATATTATCCTTGTAATGGTGCCAAGGTTTCTGTCTTACAGGAATTATCTGTTATATCAGTGGTGATCGTGGGGGAAGCATGAATTTATGCACCTGACTTCTGTGATAATCTCTACATTTTGCTTTCATGATCAAGATGTGACTTGGCCTTTTGTGCTACCTATTCCACACTTTTCCATCACCTTTCAGAATTACACAATTTCCCCCACTGACCCTGCTGGCTTTGGATGCGCATTTAATCACAGGGCCAAGAATCTATGATGTGGCATACTGATACATGAAAAGTTAGAGGTGAATGCATTCCAGCTGTTTAGGAAAGAAAGGGAGGGCCCTACCGTTAAGGTAGTGGACTGAGACTCGGAAGATGTGGATCAATTTCTGGGTCTATCACAGACTTTGCCTGTAGGACCCTGGGCAAGTCACTTAATCTCTTTGTGCCTTAGTCCCTATCTTAAAATAGGGATAGCAATACTTTGTCTGTCTTGTCCAATTACTTTGCAAACTTCTCAGGGCCAGGACTGTCATCTTGTATGTTTCTAAGTTTGGGGCCTCTGGTGGGGTGTGCTCTCCTCTCTGGCCCTGCAAGAGCTGAATTAGGCCACGTGGACCTAATCAGCTAATGAGGCTGCAAAGGGGGAGAGCTTTAGGCTGGAGGCAGCTAATTAAAGAGAAGCTCACCTGCAAGAGATGGGTGGGGCCAGGGCCGGTGCAACCCATTAGGCGACCTAGGTGGTCGCCTAGGGCGCTAACATTTGGGGGTGGTGGTGACTGTGGCGGCCGGATCTTTGGCCACCCTAGTCGTTGGTGGTATTTCGGGGGCAGGACCTTCCACCACCTCTGTTGGGGGCGGTATTTCAGGGGCAGGACCTTCCACCACCTCTGTTGGGGGCGGTATTTCAGGGGCGGGACCTTCCGCTGCTTAGGGCACCAAAAAAGGTGGTGGTTCTCCTGAGTGGGGCTTCTATATAAGACAGGAAAATGGAAACAGAAGGGGTTGCTGGGAAAGGCTGCAGTTGCTCCCTAGGAAGACAGGGGATTGTTTGGAGGTGACTCCCTGAGAGGAGAGAGAGAGAGAAGAGACTGGCAAATCCAGAGGAATGGGGCAGGCCAGGAGGTATGGCAGCAGCTCAGGGAAAGGCAGCAAGGTGCAGGGAATTGGACCTTCTCTGTTTTACAGAGGGTCCCTAAGCCAGAGCCCTGAGTAGAGGGTGAGCCCAGGTTCACCTGCTGGCCACTGCAGGAATGGCACTTTGAGGCAATGAAGCAGAAGACTGCCTGATACACTACCCCCACTCCCAGAAGGGGAAATCACAATCGTGACTGAGCCAGAGGTCTGAGTCACAAAGACCATGCTGCAGTTCCTGGAGTAAGAGAAGGGCTACAGAGGAGAAACTTCCAGGCTGTAACGGCTGGAACGGGGCATCATCTTGACAGTGCTAATCCCCAGAACGGCTAGGAGGCAGCACTGTCCAGTGGTGAGTAAAATAACTTGTCATAGGACCCCAATCTTATCTGGGGCCTCCTTGTGCAACAGTAATGTAAACTAATAATTGTGTGAATTCTGCAACTTAAAATGGAAACTGGTCCCATGCAAGGGACAATTGGTTGGAAAATAGGGCTTGACGTAAGACATACTGTACATTTGGATCATACTGTGTTTGTTTTTTTTTTGCAGACTTTAAGCACAGGCAAGGAAGAATAATTCCTACATTTCAAATAACATTACAGCACTATGACAAATTTTTGGAGGAAGAGGTGACGTGGGAGCAGACATTCAACATTCACTAGCTCCCACTATTCCATCTATTACTGGCACAGAGGCTAAAAAGATTGGGCTCAATCCTCAGCCACATTCTGCACAAACCAGCCCCAAACCCCACTGGTCTGTATCATAGAATTGGTGAATCTCCAAGTAGTGCAGAACCAGTTCTATGCTCTTCTCCCCTGCCAGCCCTGCCCAGCACTGGGCATATTAAAGGTAAAAAGGAAATGTGGTTGGATTGCCCCTGAGTGCAGACAATCCCCGTGAACCCGAAAGGCCAAGTCAACTAGACTTAATTTAGAGCAACCCAAGGAGGAGTTAGTCACATTATCTTAAAGCTGCCTTTTCACCATCTACCTCTGCTCAGCTATGCCAAGCATATCTCAGTGACAGCTGAGTATCTGGCTCAGGAAACATTTTGAAATAAAACATTTAAAAATATATATATATATTCCAGGTCTGTTTCTTTTTTCTCACCTTTCCATCAAGGCACAGCACACTGCTCATGTACCGTAAATTACAAAACTGTATAAAATGGTGTCCATTTTTTTCCATGTTGCTGCCTGAGCAGGATGTGGTGCTTTAAGGCCTGATCCTGCCAGATGGTAAGGGCTTTCCCTTCGAGTCGAAGTCAACCAGTGTTGAGGGTCTTCAGCGTTTTCTAGGAACTGGCCCTAATACTCTATGCCAGTTAGAGCTAGGGCTTGAGCCCTCTGCCCTTGAATGAGTATTCCAAGTGTGATCAGGCAATCAGTGTTCCTATCGATGTTAGTAACTAGCCCTTACTCTCTACATATACTTTTAAAAGAACTTCTAGAAGAAGATGCAGGTGTTAAGGGGCAGTGGCAAGTTGTACCCTCCCTGGCAAACTTCATTCACTGTGCAAAAGGTGTTAGCAAGCAGAAAACGGCCTCTACACCTGTGTCCCCCAGAAGCTCCTTGGCTATGTAGCTGCAAATGCTTTTCTGTACTCTGCCTGGGTACTTCCCCTTCAGCAGTGATGGCCGCCTGCTGGTTGAGGCTTTACACTGCTCCCTCCCTCGCAGTGTGTGCAAGGCTTGATAGCTCTGTGTGGCAATCAGGATGATCAGGGAGTACATTTAAGTTGTTCACATCAGGTGGTGCACTGAGTCTCAGCCAAGGAAGTGGGTAGGCACAATGGGGTGGTGTGGCACAAAGAACTATTCTGATCACTGTTCAGAACTCAGCCAGGAGGAAAAGAAGAGCTTGTGAAGGGGAGGTTTCTTGCTCTGTTTTTCCACCTCCAAAATCACATGGGGAGAGAGCATCTTAATTTAAAAAATGGGTAATCTACATACTGGAACACCCCACCAACCAATAAATCCCTCATGAAGGTAGGAAAGAAGCTGGGATGAGGGTATGCAACTTCCCTAAGCAAGCTTCTTGCATCCTGCTTCTGCTGCAGAGTGGAACTTGAGCAATTCAGCTCTGCTGTGCTGGGAGCAATCTGGGTAGCAGTGGATTTTGCCTTTGGTAGCTTTCACTGCCTGGCTGTCTCTTTCATTAGAGCATAATCAAGTTGAAGTGACCAGTGAAGTATTCAGGAGCCCCATGAAGTGTGTGTGCATAGTTAAATATTTTGTACTGTCACCTTTGTGCTCACCTATCCACAGTTAAGCTGCAGAACAGATTCGGCGGGGGCGGGGAATGCATTTTCACAGCTCCTTGCAGCTGAGGATCCCTCCATAAAATTACCTGCCTTCTTATTACTGTGCAGCTGTAGGCAACTGCATCAACTAGCGCTGACCAGGCCTGTTGTTAATGTAATTTCCCTACTACATACAGATGGAATGGTGGTTCCACCACCCCCGGCCCCAGCCCCTAAAAGTCAAAAGCACCTGAACAGGTAGGGTTTTAAAAGAAAAATAACTCCTGACAAAAAGACCTTCTGTCTGTATATGCTGATTCATTCCTAGACAAGGGGTAATAATATTATTCAGCTCACAAACTTCTATTCAATTGTTATGTGTTATCTTTGATTATGGATATAACTAGAATAAAATAAAATAGACGTTACCAGTTATTATTAGAGGTGATAATTTGCAGCCTAAGTATGTTACCATGGATACTTAAGAAGCCCCCAAAGAGTCAGGCCTGAGAGTTCAGGCCTAATCCTGAGGTGATTTTCAATAGCACCAGCTGTCCTGGGTCTGAAAGGCATGGCAAATTACACCATTATTGGAGTGAAATGGTATGGCTAAGCTAATTATTCCTGGGCTTTAGACACAGGTGTTCATAAAATAGGGAAGTGCATCCTAATCAAGTCTGACTCCAGCAGAACAATAGCCCGGCGTGACGCTATCAAAGAGTTGTTTGTAGTGTCCTTCATTTAAATCATAAAAGCCCCATTGTATGCCTTCTGTTAGTGGGAGGTTTTTAATGTTGCCGTTAGTTTGTCATTACAGGTAATCTCATTTCGGATAAGATCCTTACTCCATTTCAAGCTATTTTTTCCCCTTCCTGGTAATATTTGGCTTGCCAGTCATATAATAACTTGGAGTGCCACTGATAGCATCAATGACTTTATAAGAACATAAGCTACACTTCTGCAAACAGTAGTTGGGATTCTTTAAACCCTATATTTGCACATTCATCTGAAATACTGTACAATAACAATATTGTTACCTTCATGTTATAAATTATTCTTTCATGTTCTAATCATAAGTATTCATTGCAAGTTGTAAGGCATCCTTTGTAATGAGAAAGTAGGATACTGTGCCATAGGGATTTTGGGTTATAATTTAGGGAAGAACGTCTTTAATCTACATCAGTGGATGGAACCACGGCCACTTAGTGAATTTTGTGGCTTATGTATGGGCTGATCCACTCGTAAAGTTATGCCAATTTAGCTAAAGGTGTGATTTTTTTATACTGATGTAGTTAAACTGGTGCAGCTTTTGTGTGTAAATGCTCAAATTGATATGACAGCCTGAAAACAGATCTTGCATTTGTAAATGTACAGATGCAAGCAAAATGAATATAACCAATTTTAAACCAGTATAAGGAAGTCCACATACAAAAATGGGAGTGGCTTAGCTAAGGTGGCTCAAGCTAAACCAGTGCAACTTCTGTGTATAGACAAGCGCTGTATGGGAACACACAATCAAATTCACCTCCAGAGTGATGAACCAAGCTAATGTATTTTTGTTCGTTATAAACCAGAATTTCCACACTTTAGAAAGTCAAGGCATATCTACTTAATGTTTATATTGCCATAGTATTCATGGAGGTTAAGGAGGAGAGCATTAGATTATCTAGTCTGACCTTGTATTACAGGCCACTGAATATCATCTAGTTACCCCTGTACTGAGCCCAATAACTTGAAGGACATTGAGCCTGAGTCTCCATAGTGCCCTAACCACTGGGCGATTCTTCTTCTCTATAGCTCTCAATAACAACCTACCACTATGCTGAAAAGATGTAGGGAGGGTGGATCCCGATGCAGGATCGGGGCCTAAAAATGTTATGTAGTGTGTGAAAAATTGTTCCTGTATTAGAGAGCATTATCATAATAATAGCTCTATTATTATTTGGAAGTTCATTATATGGCCAGGCAAGTTAGGATGCTGATTATACTGTAAATTAATCAGTGAGATTATTTTATATTGCATCTTGAACTGTATCTTAACATGACACTACGGAATTGATGCAAGGTCAGATTTTTTTTTTTTCAAGGGCAGATATTGTATTTATCGCCATAAGTCCATGCTGTCCTCTGTGTATTTTTTGAGAGAGGAATACTAAATCAAGTTTGATAGATTATTCAAATTAACTATTCAGGACATGATTTCTTACATGTATTTTTATAGACTTTAAAAAAGAAATGAAAACATTGCATAGTGCTAAATGTGACAGTACTGTAAAGGAGTTCACACTCAATAGCTTCTAATGTGCGAGTGCAGACTTACATGGCCAATTACTTGGCTTCCAAATACGAATACCATAATGGATTCATTACTCTGATGCTTCACAGTAATGAAGAAGCAACTAGATTGTAGACTTTCTGCACTGTATAACACAAATATATTCACAGTGCAATAAGCTTAGTACTGGTAAATGCAAGAATACAACATATACACACGCCTCTAGCATTTCATGATGAACCCGTAAAGCTCTGTTGCAAATGTATGCAGCTTCATAAAAAAAAATTGCAAATATAGCTAACTCTTAGAGGTGGTAGCCTAAGTTTATAACACAATGGGGAGGGTTTTTTTCTTCATTACTGATTTGTAGTATTTTTGCAGTGCTTACATTCTGCAAAGTGCTGTCAACACCAAGAGGGAAAGTAAGTGTCCCTACCCTGAAGAGTTGGCAATCTAAGAAGCAAAACCACCTGCTAAAAATGAGGGAAGAGATAAAACATACAAGAGAAGGAGGATGGTTGAATTTCTGGCTTTCTGAGAGACTTGATAAGTGTAATGCTTAACCTCTCTCTGCCTGAGTTCCCTCATTTGTAAAATGAGGATAATAATGAATTTATTTCTAGTGTGGTAGCACCTAAGAGCCCCAGTCATAGTGTTAGGTGCTGTACAAACCAGAAAAAATGATGATTCCTGCCTCAAAGACTAACACCTAAGTAATCCCTTCCTTCCGTCATGTATAATAATAATTGGAGATATACCAATCTCCTAGAACTGGAAGGGACCTTGAAAAGTCATCAAGTCCAGCCCCCTGCCTTCACTAGCAGGACCAATTTTTGCCCCAGATCCCTAAGTGGCCCCCTCAAGGATTGAACTCACAACTGTGGGTTTAGCAGGCCCATGCTCAAACCACTGAGCTATCCCTCCGGTGAGAGCTTTGGGGTGGGGACTGTTTCTTTTTATGTGTCTGTACAGTGCCTAGCACAATGGGGATCCCACCTTGGTTGGGGACTCTTGGTATTAATGTAATACAAATAATACCTAATAATTTGTAGGCCCTCAACCGAGCCAATATTAGCCTGCCAACCTGTAAATGTTGCTGTTGAGTTGGTCTTTAGGAGGGATTTGAAGGAGAGTACAGTGCTCTACAGGTCAATTAAGGGAAGGTGCTCCATGCATAAGGGGTCACAAAGAGGGCTAAAGGCTATCTTTGGCAGCAATGGTATATTCTGCACACTGTTTTGTGTACAAAGATTACCAAAGGATAGTCTCCACCCTTGTGCTTCTGGGTTTTTTGCATTTAATTTGGTATATATATATATTTTTTTTTCTCGGAGAAATACCTCACAAAAAGTCACTGGAGACTGCAGGGACCAGGAGGCTAGGATTCACTGACTCAAATGCAATACCGGCGTGCCACAGATGAATGCCCAAAGAAGCAAGTAGAAGGACATGTAAGAGCCATATGATGGGCTAGAGCAGTTCTACATCTGCTCTGCAGCATTCTACCCCTTGTACCATTCGTACAGTGAAGTATTAATTACAGGCTCTTTCAGAGATACTATGTATGAACAGGTTTCAGAGTAGCAGCCGTGTTAGTCTGTATCCACAAGACTAACAAATTTATTTAAGTGAGCTACAGCTCACTTCTTCGGATGCATAGAATGGAACACACAGACAGGGATATTTATACATACAGAGAACATGAAAAGGTGGAAGTATGCATACCAACAGGCAGAGTCTAATCAATTGAGATGAGCTATCGTTAGCAGGAGGAAAAAAACTTTTTTGTGATAATAAAGATGGCCCCCCATAGGTGTGAGGAGAACTTAACATAGGGGAAATAGATTCATTGTTTAACCCACAGTTAATAGTATCTAGTTTGCATATTAATTCAAGTTCAGCAGTTTCTCTTGAGTCTGTTTTTGAAGTTTTTTTTTGCAAAATTGCCACTTCAAGTCTGTCACTGAGTGGTTAGAGGTTGTTGAGTTTTCTGTTCTTTTTTTTGAATGTTATGATTCCTGATGTCAGATTTGTGTCCATTTATTCTTGGCCAATGTACATGGCAGAGGGCATTTGCTGCATGATGATGCATATTATCACGTTGGTAGATGTGCAGGTGCCTGATGGCGTGTCTGATGTGATTAGGTCTATGATGGTGTCACTTGAATGGATATGTGGACAGAGCTGGCATCGGGCGTTGCTGGTGAGAATTTGCTTCAGGTTGGGAGGCTGTCTATAAGCGAGGACTGGCTTGTCTCCCAAGATCTGTGAGAGTGAGGGATCATCTCTAAGGATAGGTATGAACAGGTGACAATTGTCAGACAAAAGCAGGTGTGCCCCTCACAAGGAGCAAAAATGAACAACCTCATAATGCATTAATTAAATGGCATGTTGCATTGCTGAGGCAAAATGGTTATTGCCTTGCATTGTGGAGGTGGCTGTATTCCCATGAGATGCTACAAGGAAGTCACAATATCGTAAAGGTGGTTATGCAGAAGCACATGATCCCGTGGGAGCCTGCAGAGGGATTGACTGAGCCATATTCAGTTCTCTGCATTCACACAGGGATGAAGGTAAATCATGATATGAAAGCTAGATCTCTGGAAGACCCTCCCATCCAAGTTAAGGTGCACCTTTGACAAGGTGCAAGTCATGGCAGTTCTGTGCTAAATTTGTGTGGCTCAGGGGTGAGTTACAAGCATCCTCTCCCCCGGTGTGCCAATCCACATGGTTCCCAGCTAGAGAGTCTTGTTGCAGCTTGTGCTTTCAGGTCTGGAGGTCTCTGGCTCAGTCCTTGGTGATTGTTGCATTTTCAGGCTAACCAGCATAGCTTCCTGGAGGGATGAATCCATCCAGTATTAACCCCTGGGAAAGGTAGGCATCCAAGGAAGGAGTAACTTAAGAAGACAAATGCCCTGCTGCCCATTGAGCCCTGCCTTGCCCTGTCTGGGAGCCTTGCATAGTACACCAGCTATGCGTACTGTGTCCCGCTCCAACTGGCTGGTGCACACAGTCAGTAACTGCCTCCTGCAGCAACCAGTAAATGAAGTTCCTTTAGCTTAAGAGGTAAAGGATTTTGCTTTGAGGAAAGTCCCTGCTGGTGATCCATAGTGATGTGGTGATACATCAGCACAGCATAGCTCTTGGCACTGCAACTGAATTACTTGAATTCAATAGTATCAGGGTTGCCAGTTGTCTGATTTTTCGACTGGAGCGTATGGTTGAAAAGGGACCCTGGCAGCTTCGGTCTGAAACACTGATGGCCACTAAAAGTCCAGTTGGCGGTGCAGCAGGGCTAAGGCAGGCTCTCTACCTGCCCTGACTCCGCATGGCTCCTGGAAATGGCCGGCATGTCTGGCTCCAGGAACCCCACCCCTGAGCTGCCCTCCTGCACCCTACCTCCCTGCCAGAGCCCACACCCTGCACCCCTAGCCCCCTCCTGCACCTTAAACTCCTCATCCCAGGCCTCACCCTAGTGCCTGCACCCCCTCCCACACTCTGAACCCCTTGGTCCCAGCCTGGAACCCCCTCGGACACCCCAAACACCTCATCCCTAGTCCCACCCCAGAGTTGGGAGTGGGCTCCAACTGGAGCCCTCACCCCCTCCCATACCTCAACCCCCAGCCCGGTGAAAGTGAGTGAGGGTGGGGGAGAGTGAGCACCGGAGGGAGGGGTGATGGAGTAATGGGGGTGGGGCCTTGGGGAAGGGGTGGATAGTGGGTGGGGCAAAGGTGTACAGTTTTTGTGCAATTACAAAGTTGGCAACCCTAAATGATAGTGAGTCTGTGCTGGGCTGATGTCTCAAGAAAAGAGCATTGTGCAAATGAAAACCTGTCCCTTCCACTCCCGAATCCCAAGTGTTTCATCCCCCAAGGCCTGGGGCTAAGATGTGTTGGCCTCTTTCATGCTAATGTTAAAACCACCAAATACCACCCTGTCCCCAGCTGGCCTTCATCTGCAACCTCAATGACGTAGGAATTATGAATGAAATTGTGGCTTCCATTAAAAATATCCTTGCAAAGACCAGATTGTGACTAATTTGCCTTGTTAGTCAGTGCAGCACAAGGCACCGTCTAGCTCAGTCTGTTCAGTGTTTGGGGATTCTTTGAGCTGAAAGGCCTGATTTAAATCTAATTCATTGTATTGTTATTGTTTTGTTATTGGGCCCTTTGCTGGCTGCATTCAGTCCAAAGCACAATTATTGTTAAAATGGGCCACAGGAAACGGTGCATAAGTGCTGCCCAGTGTTTGCATGTGGCCTGCAAGCCTGCGGTACTGGGCATTCTGTTTGTATTTTACGAGCATTCTGTTTGTATTTTACGTGTCTTTCTGAAATGTGAATCGCTAATACTACTCATGAGACTGCTCTGCCTTTAGTCATGCTTTCAGTTCATTACTTCTCTTGGTGCAGTGCGGTCCTGTTCCTATTTCAAGGATGAATCAATCGACTAGTGCTGGTTTTTGTTTCCTTTTAGTACACGAGCAGCTCCTAAGGACACTGTCTATTTAATTGTTATATTGTAGGAAGATCTGAGAGGAGAAAACACTTAAGACTTGAACCTGCAAAGCCCTACTGCCTTTTCTGTAGTCATTTACACCTGGGCAAAGTGGATGTGTAATGCTACCCTTCTGATCGTGCGTGGGTGTGTGAATGACAACACAGGGTGCAAGTGGGTGAAGAATCATGCCTCTGTTTGCGCCCACATGCCTCGTCTTTGGGGAGAGTTGCACAGTCAGAGGGCTTGCATGATTTGGCCCTTAGATTAAATAATTTTCATCACCTATTAAACCAGCCTCACCAGTCAGAGTGGGGATGGGAACCTAAAACTCTTGGAATTTTGTGCTCCACTGGTCAGATCAAAAGACCATGAACAAGGAGGATCTAGGCTACTGATCTTGGCTGAGCCACTAACTGTGCAAGTTGTTTGCCCTCCTCGTGCCTAGCGAACCCAGCTAGAAAATTTTGGTAACGAAGGAACCTCAGTGAAACCCTGATACGGCATCTGAGTTGAGCTCTCCTGGGAAAAAGATTTGCAAAAACTGTGGAGCTTGCATGTTTATCCTTTAATTAAGGTACTTCCTCACACAGTAACACGTTCCTACTCACAGCTAGATACTATTCTTACAGTACAGAAAAGGACATGGGCATTTTAAAATAAACCTCTGTTCAGATTATATCGGAGTCACTACCCAGTTTTAGTTTAGAAGGATATCATTGCCTGCTTGAACTACTTACCACCTCTAGCTCAAAACCAAACCTAGGGGGATCTGCAATTGATTGAACCTACCACATGCATGTGTTGCAGTCATATTTGACACAAGATTGATTATTTTCAAATTTACATCTAGAAAACAGCCATTTTCTGTAATTCACTGTAAGCGAATATATCAGCCCTGGGACTGGCTGGCTTGGCCATTCGTCTAGGTCAATCTCTAAGCTTTTTGTGCATGCATATGCGTGTCCATAGGGAACTGAAAATAATGACAGCGAAACTATAGCCTGTTACAACGTTTAGTGGCTCTTTCTCACCCTCTTGCCTTAACCAGCCCTTAATAATGGTTGCGCTTTATCTTAAACCATTTTGCTTCACATCTAGTTTTAGACGATAGCTAAAGCTATCGCTAATGACACGATGTTATCATTCAATGATAGTGAGTCCATATTGGGCTCATTTCCCGGAAATATTGAATTGTGTGCACAGAAAGCTATAGCTGCTGTTACTGAATCCCAAGTGGTACATCCCTAAAGACCTGGGGCCATGGTTTGTTAGTCTCTTCCCATGCTAATAGTAAAACAATGTAGCTCTGTCCCCAGCTGGCCTTCACCTGCAACCTCCCTGATGTTGGGCTCAGAATGAAATTGCGGCTTCCATTAAAAATGAAAAGGGCTCTCATAATTAATGAGGCGGATACAGCTTGGGTTCTAACATTTGTTTAAAGTAAGCTCCCAGACAGGCTGAAATAATGGCAGTGAGCAGAATACTCAGTGCAGGTCCCTTCCTTCATAATTTGCATAAAACAATGATGTTTGAATCCCAGCTAATGCTGGTATCTTAAAATTAAGTGACACCCTAATTTAAACTGTAGCCATTGGCATTAATACTCAAATACATGACAGAAGTTAAAAAAGGGTACATTTTTACATGGTAGTGAAGAATACAGTTGTCCCTAGCTATTGATGGAAGTTACAAACGATTGTTGTAATTAACTTTATTTCCTCTGTTACTAAAACTTTACTATTTGTACTAAGCTTCTGTGATTGCTAGGAGTAGTTTGTAGCCATACACCTTAACTCTATTTCTTTTTAAGCAAATAGATTTCTAAATGGACAGATACCAAGAGCCAGATTATTCCTGGGGACACGAATGAACACACGCACGTGCGCACACACACACACGCACACATATGCAGCAGGAATGTGGCAGAAGGATGCCCCTGTAGTTAGAGCACTAGTTTAGGATTTGGGAAACCTGGGTTTAATCTTCTGTTCTGCCGGGGATTCCCTGAGTGACCTTGGGTAAGTCTCTTGGGGCTTGCCTACATTTCCTCCGGATCAGGTCTTTCTGAATACTCTGTGGATTAAGCTAAACAGGAATTCTTATTCTGGAACAAGTGTCCACACATGGAGTGATTCAGGAGTAGCGTAGACAAGCCCATAGTGTGTCTCTGCCTCTGTCCCCCATCTGCAAAATGGGGGATGATAGCACTTCTACCTCAAAGGGTTCAAAGGCATTTTTTGAAGATAAATCCTTTAAAACTTACGAGGTTCTCAATATTGCAGAAATGGTGTGTGTATATATAAATGGCTAAGCTAGGTGGACAGCTTGTCCACAGGTTCCTACTCTGTCATGCCCCTTCCCAGGCAAACTGGAAAAGGGGTCAGCCCTCTTAAAACCACAGAGATCAACATTGCAGAGTCCAGGGCCATCAGCATGGAGATTCTGACCTAGATCTAGGCTGTGACGCAGCCTCTTTGCATTGTGTTACTGGTGTAATGGCCCATATACTCCCCACAGTCTTAGTGGCCAGATGAAGAGGATGTGCTTGGTGGGATCCTAATGCACCACTGATTCCTTGGGACTAGTGGCAGTCAGGGCTCGTTGAAGTAACCAACCAGCCCAACCAGAGAGGCACGAGGGCTAAGTGCAAAGGTGTTGTAAAGGCACTTTTGCGCCCATCCCCTCCCCCTTCAACTTTGATGCAGCTAAAGATCTGTTTCTTGAGTCCCTGGCCTGAGTCCCAGCCCTTGGCCTCATTGCTGTTGCCATGGTTTGACTGCTTATGGCTGTCCTTGCTCCTTGAGATGGGAGTGTGACCCACATATAATGCAGAGCCTGTAGGGCTATCACACAGGAATTGCTCCCATCTCTGGACTGGGGGTAAGATACTGAAGAAGCACTACTTCATCCCTTCCATAGAAACAGGAGCTCTTCCGGTTCATTTTGCTCCATTCCATAGAGTAGAAGTGAGCATGTGGCCCCTAGAGCTAAAACCTCAGTAGTGCTTAGCAACTGCAATTGGCTGTTGAGTTTAAGATGTGGCACACTGCTCCTAGCAACATCCTAGTGCACGGGTTTGGGCCCCACATGACAAGAAGGATGTGGAAAAATTGGAAAGAAGGCAACAAAAATGATTAGGAGACTGGAGCACATGACTTATGAGGAGAGGCTGAGGGAACTGGGATTAGTCTGCAGAAGAGAAGACTTGGGGGAGAGGATTTGATAGCTGCTTTCAGCTACCTGAAAGGGAGTTCCAAAGAGGATGGATCTAGGCTGTTCTCAGTTGTGGCAGATGACAAAACAAGGAGCAATGGTCTCAAGTTGCAGTGGGGGAGGTCTAGGTTAGATATTAGGAAAAGCTATTTCACTAGAAGGGTGGTGAAGCACTGGAATGGGTTACCTAGGGAGGTGGTGGAATTTCCTTCCTTAAACACCTCTAAGGTCAGGCTTGACAAAGCCCTGGCTGGGATGATTTAGTTGGGTTTGGTCCTGCTTTGAGCAGGGGGTTGGACTAGATGACCTCCTGAGGTCCCTTCCAACCCTGATATTCTATGATTCTGTTTATTGTTGAGGGTAGAGATGGGTGAATAATTGATTCAATAAATTTTACCTCTTGTTTGAATGTATTTGTTGTTTTGAATACTCAATAAAATACATGAATATACACTGTTTAGTCTGTTTTGACTGGGCTCAATGGTCAATGATATGTAGCAAATGAAAATGATCTTGTGGTTAAGATACTTGCATGCTTGGGGCCTCTAATCCAAATAAATAATCGTTTTGTGAATGAGTCTCACTCTTAGAATCAAGTTTTCAATTTGTATATTCAGAAATGCAAAAGTTGCTTTTTGTGACTATTGTATTTTCTGTGTCTACTAACTTTCTGGTCAGTAACTTATTTGAGAAACAAATACAAAAAGGGCATAAACACCTCTGAAGAGAATTTCATGTACAAATGCAAACAAATATCCGTAAAATTTCTTTGCAATATTCCCCCAACTCTAGATATGGGTGACCCTTCGGTTCATAATACTGATTCTGCAGTCAGAATATGTTTATCTAATCCTGAACTTGTTCATCTCACTTGCTGAGTACACTGGAATCCCTCAATAGCAAATTCTTAACATTTTTTTCAAAAAACTGCTTTGCTCAGAAAGGAAGTTCCCTATAACTGGAATTGCATTTTGCATGTTACAGTGTGCTGTAATGATTCATATTTATTATTTTAAGACAGTAGTGCCTAAGGACCAACACAGAAGTGGGTCCCATTTTCCTAGGCTCTGTATAAACAGAGTAGTAAACGCTGCTAGTCCATGCCCAGTAGACTTTACAATCTGTCAGTCAAGATGGGGGGAAGGGGAGAGAGGCTCAGTATAATAGTGGCAAATATAACATTAGATCCAAGATGTTTTTTAAAAAAAATTGGTTGGGTTCAGTTAGTCAGGGATATACTATATTCTAGTTCACTATCCGCTTGTTTCATGTTGCTAGCATTCATAAACTACAGTGACCATACAATTGGTAACAAACCATTGTCACTTCTGCTGGTCAACACAGCTTTGCATAGCAAAATTTGGTGAAATTCTGGAGAAATGACGACGGGTAGAAGTGACTTTGCGTCAAGAATGGGCTCAGTTTTCTGCCTGCCAGAATTGCACTTTGTTTGCATGGAGAGGAGGGGAAAAAACCACCCTGAGGCAAGTATGAAAAATGTTTTTATTAACCTATGACAGCTTGTGTTTTGTTTTTTTTTCTGGTAGTAAAGTTGGGGTTTTTTGTGTGTGTGTGTTTTTTTTTTTAAATACCCATTGGACAATATCTGTTGGGAGAGAGAAAATCTGTAAAATAGGTGGTGCTGTTAGCACCGCTGATAGTTAAGGTTTCCCAATGCTGCCCATTATAAGACCCTGTGGTTTTTTTGTTTGTTTGTTTTTTTGGTTGTTTTTTTGGTTAAAAAACAGCAAAGAGTTCTGTGGCACCTTATAGACTAACAGACGTATTGGAGCATGAGCTTTCATGGGTCAATACCCACTTCGTCAGATGCGTTTTTTGTTGCATCTTGTAACTTTTGCTAAACTGTAACGGTTTGGGCTGATATTTTTTGGAAAGTTTCAGCAAAAAATGGTTCAGGCATTTCCAAAAATGAGCTAAGAGGAAAATTGCTTTATCCATGTTAAATAAAATAAAATTATACAACTATTTCATTAATCTTTTTTTTTCTCTCAACCCCCTCCCCCCTCTTATTAAGTTTACCATTGTAGTACTTAGGAGTCCCAGTTATGGATCAAGACCCCTGGGTGATACGTTCAGTACAAACACACAAAAAAGACAGACCGTGCCCCAAAGAGCTTACAATCTAAGTAGAAGACAAGAGACGGCAGATGGATACAGACAGATGGGGGGAAGACAAGGAAACAATGACACAATGCATTCTAGGGACTGGTCTCAGCACATCAGCAACCTAACCATTGTCAAGTTCTTTGTCGGCTTCATGGCCAAAGAGAATTTGAAGGAGAATAATGACTTAGTTGTGCGCCTCGCAGCCCTGAGAGGCAGCATGGAAGAAAGCACGAAGGTGCTTTGTTTGAAAATATAAACAGTAGGTGATGGAGGATGGCATTTTGGGCTGATCAGAGGTGGGATTTGACCTTTTGATAGTGAATGAGAGGAGATAAGTAGAGTGGGGGTAGGTTGTGAAGCCATAGCACTCCCATGTTTTGGAGCATGAATAGTGAATTATCAGATCCTAAGTGTTTCAAATTGGACACCCCAAATTAATGGACACTTTTGACCTTAATCTCTCTGCCACTCAGCTCCCTGTCTGTAAAATGGGAACAATTATAGCCTGAACTTCATATGGTGTTGTGAAAACTAACTGTTTGTGTGAAGCACTCAGATACTATAGTCATGAGGAAATCAATATTTTGTCTTCAGAGCAGGGCTTGAAGAGTGTGCAGTAAATGAGGCCTAGGGCCACACGCTGAGGGTAAAACAAAATATTCAATAGCTGCTCATTCAGTTCTGTCCGTGCAATGAATCAGGTAGGGGTCCTGTGGAAAAAATAGTATGTTCACATAATTAAAGACTATATCATAATGCATATGCGCAAAGGGTCTGCATTATTATGGTTGCACAAACAACCTTAACATGCATCCGACGAAATGGGCATTCACCCACGAAAGCTCAAGCTCCAATACGTTTGTTAGTCGGTAAGGTGCCGCAGGACTCTTTGCAACCTTAACTCTGGCATTTCTGAACATTTGAGTTGTTGATTTGTGACCTTAATGTGTGTTGTGTGTAACTGATACTAAATCAGAGGTTTTTCAAAATACAATAAATCATTTTTTGCCTTTTCCAAAATATTTATTTTGTTTCCAGTAGAGCTGGTTGAAATATTTAGCAATTGGAAATTTCAAAATATCATGTTTCAATGGGGGGAGCTGGAGGGGGGAAATCCTCTGCACATTTGCATCTTCCCATGGGGTCTAGTTTCTCAGAATGCCCACAATGTGCTAGATACAGAACAAACATACAGGAAGGCACAGTTACTCCCCCAAAGAGCTTACAGTCGAAAAAGACAAAGCAAACGGTAGGAGAAAAAGATGGAACACCCTAGGAAAGTGTTAAACTAGATGTGTTGATATTTACAAAATAAGAAATATTAAATAAACCGTGAAACTAGCCTAAAGGGAATAGCATGAGAACTGGAATGATTTGCAGTAGGAGCTAATTTTGTTTGTTTGTGTGGTTGTTTTTATGACTTTTATTTGAACAAAATGTTTAGTAGTAATAAATAAATGCCACAAAAGGCATCACTGGAGCAGAAAAACCAGAGTACGTTGCAATAAACAGTGGTAGATCTTTGTCGGGTACCTCCCTTTTATTAATCAAATAACTTCATGGAGCATGGGTAGCTTGTTCTTTCTTTAGCTTTACATACTTTCCTTCCTCGTATCTTATGCAATCAATCAATGTTTAGATGTCTGAATGCGCTGCTAAGGAGGGTGGTAAAAGGAGAGGCATTTTACATACATTTTTCAATATTTCTTTTGAGAACTATAGCATTAAAAGGACAGAAATAATAAGCTGCCTGGGTTCCACCGGGGGGGGCGGGGGCGGGCGGGAAAAGAGACTACAATAAAAAAAATTGTAGGCAAATGCACACAGAACGGTAAACAGGAGGGAGCCAGGACTGGATTAAATAAGAGTTACCAATTTATGTTATGTATTTGGGATCATTCCATGTCAAAGATGGCTGACACTTCTCCTTTGACCTTTGCATGATGCTGTGCTGAAAGACAGCTTGTGGGTGTATTAGCCAATAAACAGGAAATGTGACACACTCTCTTAAGCTTCATGCTATACAACGTGTAACAGAACAAGATTGTGGCAATTCATAACTCCCTGCACTGATAGTATGTGAGAGGTGACTGCTCGCAGAGCTGGGGAGGTTGTGGGAGCACTGGGGAAGCTCACAATAGATCTGGTTTTAAAATTTTTCAGCAAGTCTGTTTTTCTAGGAGATGGGGGGAAAGCCGACTGCTGCAGAGGAGCGTGTGGATCGGACACAGACTTTTCTTAGGGGAGAGTCTGATGATAGAGAATCTCCAGGTTATAGTCAGGAGCAGAGGACTGAAGAGTATAATGTAAGGGCCGGAGCAGATGATAAACAGAATCTGGCACATCAGAAAAAGGCAGGCTAATAAACAGGGACAAGTTTTTAAAGTGCTTGTACACAAATGCCAGAAGTCTAAATAATAAGATGGGTGAACTAGAGTGCCTTGTGATAAAGGAGGATATTGATATAATAGGCATCACAGAAACCTGGTGGACTGAGAGCAATCAATGGGACACAATCATTCCGGGCTACAAAATATATCGGAAGGACAGAACAGGTCGTGCAGGGGGAGGAGTGGCACTATATGTGAAAGAAAGTGTAGATTCAAATGAACTAAAAATCTTAAGCGAATCCACATTCCATAGAATCTCTATGGATAGAAATTTCATGTTCTAGTAAAAATATAACATTAGGGATCTATTATCGACCACCTGACCAGGACAGTAATAGTGATGGTGAAATGCTAAGGGAAATTAGAGATGCTATCAAATTAAGAACCCAATAATAGTGGGGGATTTCAATTATCCCCATATTGACTGGGAACATTTCACTTCAGGATGAAATGCAGAGATAAAATTTCTCGATACTTTAAATGACTGCTTCATGGAGCAGCTGGTACGGGAACCCACAAGGGGAGAGGCAACTCTAGATTTAATCCTGAGTGGAGCACAGGAGCTGGTCCAAGAGGTAACTATAGCGGGACCGCTTGGAAATAGTGACCATAATACAATAGCATTCAACATCCCTGTGGTGGGAAGAACACCTCAACTGCCCAACACTGTGGCATTTAATTTCAAAAGGGGGAACTATAAAAAAATGAGGGGGTTAGTTAGACAAAAGTTAAAAGGTACAGTGACTAAAGTGAAATCCCTGCAAGTTGCATGGGCCCTTTTTAAAGACACCATAATAGAGGCCTAACTTCAATGTATACCCCAAATTAAGAAAAACAGTAAAAGAACTAAAAAAGAGCCACCGTGGCTTAACAACCATGTAAAAGAAGCAGTGAGAGATAAAAAGACTTCCTTTAAAAAGTGGAAGTCAAATCCTAGTGAGGCAAATAGAAAGGAGCACAAACACTGCCAACTTAAGTGCAAGAGTGTAATAAGAAAAGCCAAAGAAGAGTTTGAAGAATGGCTAGCCAAAAACTCCAAAGGTAATAACAAAATGTTTTTTAAGTACATCAGAAGCAGGAAGCCTGCTAAACAACCAGTGGGGCCCCTTGACGACCGAAATACAAAAGGAGCGCTTAAAGACGATAAAGGCATTGCGGAGAAACTAAATGGATTCTTTGCTTCAGTCTTCACGGCTGAGGATGTTAGAGAGATTCCCAAACCTGAGCTGGCTTTTGTAGGTGACAAATCTGAGGAACTGTCACAGATTGAAGTGTCACTAGAGGAGGTTTTGGAATTAATTGATAAACTCAACATTAATAAGTCACCGGGACCAGATGGCATTCACCCAAGAGTTCTGAAAGAACTCAAATGTGAAGTTGCGGAACTATTAACTAAGGTTTGTAACCTGTCCTTTAAATCGGCTTCAGTACCCAATGACTGGAAGTTAGCTAATGTAACGCCAATATTTAAAAAGGGCTCTAGGGGTGATCCCGGCAATTACAGACCGGTAAGTCTAACGTCGGTACCGGGCAAATTAATTGAAACAATAGTTAAGAATAAAATTGTCAGACACATAGAAAAACATTTTTCATAGAAAACCCCAACACCTGATGCTTTTGTTTTCAACCATAATTTTTTCACAGTTTTTTCTGTAGAGGAAAGGCATCAAAATCCAGTGCTAGGGTGGAATGAAAAGAAGATATGTAATGAAAGGAGTCTGAAGGGAAATGGTACTTCATGGGATTGCTCAGGATGTAAACTGGAACTTAAAATAAGGTTGCCTCTGTGGTCCAAGTGGTTAGCCAAAATTCAGGGCCTTGCAGGATTTTCTGTTTGGATGAGATATTGCTAATACAAGTCAGGTATATTCTTGGTGTAAACTTATCATAGGCCTGGAAGGGACCTCAAGAGGTCATCTAGTCAGTCCTTCCTTGAGTGCAGAGGACTAAGATTCTACAACCACCCTAAGAAATTTATTCTAGTGCTTAGCTACCCTGACAATTAGGGAGTTTTTTCCAATGTCCAACGTAAACTGCCCTTGTTGCAATTTAAGCCCATTGCTTCTTGTCCTATCCTCAGAGGTTAGAGAGCAATTTTTCTCTCTCCTGCTTGTAACAACCTTTTATGTACTTGTAAACTGTTATGTCCCCTCTCCGTCTTCTCTTCTCCAGACTAAACAAACCCAATTTTCCCTCATAGGTCATGTTTTCTAGACCTTTAATCATTTCTGTTTACTCTTCTCAGGACTATCTCCAGTTTGTCCACATCTTTCCTGAAATGTGGTGCCCAGAACTGGACACAATACTCCAGTTGAGGCCTAACCAGCATGGAGTAGAGTGGAAGAATTACTACTTTTGCTAAAGCAGCAAAGAATCCTGTGGCACCTTATAGACTAACAGACGTTTTGGAGCATGAGCTTTCGTGGGTGAATACCCACTTGAATCCGACGAAGTGGGTATTCACCCACGAAAGCTCATGCTCTAAAACGTCTGTTAGTCTATAAGGTGCCACAGGATTCTTTGCTGCTTTTACAGATCCAGACTAACACGGTTACCCCTCTGATACTTTTGCTAATACACCTCAGAAGGATGTTTGCTTTTTTTGCAATAGTGTTACACTGATTCATATTTAGCTTGTGATCCACTATGACCCCATAGATCCCTCTGCAGTACTCCTTCCTAGGCAGTCATTTTTCATTTTGTATGTGTGCAACTGATTATTTCTTCCTAAGTGGAGTTCTTTGCATTTGTCCTTATTGAATTTTATCCTATTTACTTCAGACCATTTCTCCAGTTTGTCCAGATCATTTTGAATTTTAATCCTATCCTCCAAAGCACTTGTAACCCCTCCCAGCTTGTTGTCATCCACAAACTTTATAAGAGTACTCTCTATGCCATTATATAAAACATTGACGAAGATATTGAACAGAACCAGACACAGAACTGATCCCTGCATGACTGCACTCGATATGCCCTTCCAGCTTGACTGTGAACCACTGATAACTACTCTCTGGGAACAGTTTTCCAACCAGTTATGCACCCACCTTCTAGTAACTCCATTTAGGTTGTATTTCTCTAGTTTGTTTGAGAAGGTCATGTGAGAACATATCTAAAGCCTTACTAAAGTCAAGATATACCACATCTACCACTTCCCCCACTATCCGCAAGGGTTGTTACCCTGTCAAAAAAAAAAAAAGCTATTGAGTTGGTTTGGCATGATTTGTTCTTGACAAATACATGTTGACTGTTACTTATTACCTTATAATCTTCTAGGTGTTTGCAAATTGATTGCTTCATTATTTGCTCCATTATCTTTCTGGGTATTGAGGTTAAGTTGACTGGTCTGTAATTTCCTGGGTTGTCCTTATTTTCCTTTTTATAGATGGGCATTATATTTGCCCTTTTTCCAGTCTTCTGGAATCTTTCCATCTTCCATGACTTCTCAAAGATAATTGCTAATGACTCAGATATCTCTTCAGTCAGCTCACTGAGGATTTTAGGATGTATTCCATTAGACCCTGGTGTCTTGAAGACATCTTACTTGACTAAATCTTTAACTTGTTCTTTCCCTATTTTAGCCTCTGATCCTACCTCATTTTCACTGGCATTCAGTACGTTAGCTGTTCAATTGCTACTATCCTTTTTGGTGAAAACTGAAACAAAAAAGTCATGGCACTTCTACCATTTCCACATTTTCTATTACTCAATGAAGTGGGGGGAAATAGTAATGGGCCTACCCTGTTCTTGATCTTGTTCATTCGCAAAATGTATACTAAGTCCTGTTTCCTTGAATACTGTGGAAACAAAAGCAGGGATTTGGTTGTTCAGAAATCCTCAAGACTGCCATTCCAGTGAGCTCTATGCCTAAGAACAGAGCTAGATGAAATTTTCTGAGCAAATAATTTTTTTGATGAAAAATGCAGATTCAGGTCAATCAAGATTTTTGTGAAATCCTGTTGATTTCCCCAAATTATTTCACTCAAAAATTAACAAGTTTAATTTCAATGTTTTCAAAATGAAACATTTCAATTTTTTAGTTTGAAACTTTTGTTTAGAATTACCTTTTTTATTAAAAAACCAGATTAAAAATATTAAATACTGGAAAGCAAAATGATTAAACTTTTCACTGTTAAAAATTTTAGACATAAACTCCCACACTATTTTTTTGAATTTCCAGTGAACTTAAAAATTAATTGTTCAAGCAGCTTTCAGGATTTGCTCACACTTCCTTCTTCTGGTGTTCTTGCCTCCAATATACACAGGCTGCAACCCAATCTCCTAGCTCCTGTGTTTGCAACCAGTCTGTATGAGTTAGCTCTGATCCGCCATGCAGCCTAGTGTCTTGTGTGGTAATCTCCATTGTTTGCAGCTGTGCCCTTATTACATAGATGGTTTTGATTGCTTCTTCTGTTGAAGAAGGGTGCTTGACACACCGATTGTGCATAATGAGGTCTTTGGGTCCAAGGCTCTGTGGATGGCAGCCATTAGCAGCTTACAGCTTAACAGTGTGAAAACCCTTTTTCAGTTTTCTAGGGATCAGTACAGTTATTTAGTTATCTCTTACACTGATATTGATACAACTAGAAAGTTATCTTATCATAATGACTTATTGGACTAAATTCATCCCTGATGTACTCGCATTGATTTCCTTCCTTTCTTTTTTTAGTGTATGTTTGTATGGATGGATCACCTGGCAGAATTGGGTTCCCAAAGTTTTAGATGCTTTTCCAAAGCTTAATGAATCTGTCTGAACCTCTCCTTGAGCCTGGAAAAAATTGGTTTGGAAATGTCCCAAGAACAGGCTTTTGCATGAGATTACCAGCCCTTCTACATCTTGTCACGAGCCAGAAATTAGTATTGCCAACTCTCATGTTGTTTTTGGCAGTGATTGTAAAGCTCCAGCTCCTGTAGTCCAGTGATTGTGAGAATCTCAGTTTCTATTTTTAATAAAATAATTTAATAAATAATCCATCTAGTGCTTTTTATTAACAGTAGAACTCAGTATTGCTGATCTCAAGAGATCAAAAATAAGTCAGTTTCCCCCAAAATCATGAAATTAGCCCAGAAAATCATAAGGTTTAAAACAAACAAACGAAAAAACTATTGTGGGTTCTTGGTTTGTCTTTTGCTCTGTGTGTGTGTGTGTGTGTGTGTGTGTGTGTGTGTGGTTTGTTTGTTTGTTTTTACCTCCCCCTACCTGTCCTGTTTGTGTGTATTAGTGCTGGCCACTGTCATAAATACATTGGGTAAGGTGATTTTGGCCTCTGCTCCCAGATCTGCAAGTCCCCTGCCCAGCCATTGATCCTGTCCCACAGAACCTCCCACCCCTTAGCTTCGCCTCTGCTCTTCATCTGGTTCTTCATTCCACTCGCCTCTTTCCCAAGCTGGGGGAGGGGGAGCCCCAGGAACTCTTCACTCCCTTCAGCCCTTTCCCAGCCCAGGTGCTGTGCGGGGAGGAACAGAGGTGCTGTCCTGCTCCTGTTTCTCACAGGAGGGAAAGGGCATGCAAGTGGAGTTGTTCTGGACTGCTGAGTAATCTGCTCCCCCTGCTTGATGTTTTTACAGAAGTGGGGGAGGGAGGGAGGGGAGAGAGAGCAGGGCTGAACTTTGAAAGGGGGCTGGAGCTTCTTGCATCATTGAGAGTGAAAGGAGCCTCAGGACCCTCTGAAATCCCTTTACTTGCAGAGGAAAAAATTGGGAGATGGCAATACTGAGATCTCAAACAGCTTTGCTAAGGAGGCAAGTATCAGTCAGTGTATACATTTTTAATGGTGAGGGTAATTACCCATTGGAACAGTTGGCTAATGGGTGTGGTGGAATCTCCTGGACTGACAATTTATTAAATCAAGATTGGATTTTTTTTAAAAAGGTGTGCTCTACTTCAAAAGGAATTCTTTTTTTGGGAAGGCCTGTGACCAGCGTTCCCTTTAACATCCTTTTACATCCATGTGCAGAATCAATTATATGTGCGTCACCAATAAAACAAAACATATATATTTTTAAAAGATGCCATAGGGATAATTACTCCAGCCAGGACAGGTTAGGCATTTTTTTAGAACTCACTACTCAAAATAATTAAATATAAGTGTAAGAGAAATAAAAATTATGAAATGCAGAGACCAGCCAAAACACTAAAATAACACACTTTGAAAGAATAAAATTATAGAGAATATATGTGCATTGTAGGAAGTACCAAGGAGTAACAACAATACTACAAATATGTGTTGGGAGGTGAGTGTGAAAGAGACTGTGTGTGAGAGACGCCCAGAGACTGTGTGTGCTGGCTGGCTGCTGGGGAAGTTTGAGAGCTGCTGTGCGCTGTTTCTTTAAGACTCTTACTGAAAGCTCTCCTGCTCTGTCCTGAGCCCTGCTGTCTTCCCTCCCCAGCTCTGCAGAGATGGGGGTACATGGGCAAGGGGGAAAAGAGAGAGAGAGAGAGAGAGAGAGAGAGAGACTGTGAGAGCCAGCAGGGGAAAATCTCAAACAGTGCACTGTCTCTTTAAGAAAGGCACTCAGTCACTCACTGCTTGCTGCAGCAGCTCTGAGTCCTGAACCAGGCTGTCCCACCTCTGCTCTGCTCTGTGGAGATGGAGTACAGGGGCAACAGGACACCCTGACATCAGCACCCTCACCCCGTCCCCGCCTCTGCGCAGCCAGCAGGAGGGTCCTGGGAGCAGCTGCAGGATGGAGCAATGTGGGAGGAGGGGCACCTGAACACAGGCTGCCAGCTGTGTGTTCTGCTAATCAGCTGGGCAGCATTTGAATCTCTCCTGGGCAGCCGCTCAAGCACACAGCTTACAGGGAACACAGTCTGGGTAATACAGGAGGTCAGCCCATCTCCAGGGTAGGCAACCTATGGCACGGGTGCTGAAGGCGGCACGTGAGCTCACACTGCCTGGGTCCTGGTCATCGGTCCGGGGGGCTCTGCATTTTAATTTAATTTTAAATGAAGCTTCTTAAACATTTTAAAAACCGTATTTACTTTACATGCAACAATAGTTTAGTTGTATATTATAGACTTAGAGAAAGACCTTCTAAAAACGTTAAAATGTATTACTGGCACGCAAAATCTTAAATTAGAGTGAATAAATGAAGACTCGGCACACCGCTTCTCAAAGGTTGCTGACCCCTGGCCTATCTGATCATAATGATCCCTTCTGGCCTTGGAATCAATGAATCATTCCCAAATTACAGATGTGGAAACTGAGTCACAGAGCTGAGTGATAGAACTAGGAATAGGACCCAGGTCTCCCAAGTCACAGTCAAGTGCCCTATCCAGTAGGTAACTCTGCCTTCCAAGTGTCTAGTGAAACTTACGACTGTGGAGAAAAGCTTGAAAATCAAATGCTCAAAAACCAGAAGACAAAAAAACTCTCATTTTTTAAAAAAGCTTATGATATTTAATCCAGTTTCATGATTTCTGGGGCCTGACTCATGGGTTTTTTGTTTGTTTGTTTTTTTAATGCTTGCAGTTGGCAATACCTAAAATACCATTAGGATGTTTTTTCTTGTGGAATTGATAAATTGCTGGTTGGAGGGGAAATATCTGAAACATTTCTGAAGCTTAAAGCAGGTCCTGCATAAGTCTAGTTCTGGAAAGTGGGGACTGTTAAGGAGTGGGCAAGTGGAAATAGCACTCAGTTGCCTCCTCAACCAGTTCACCATGCTTAATATTTAGATTGAAAATAAATGGCAGATACAAGACAGATGCTAAGGGAGGGAAAGATTGTTTGGAAATGAAATCAGTCCAATGGGTCAAATTCATGCCTGGTGTAACTACATTGTAGCTCATCTGTCCAGTCCACTGTCTGTCATTCATCTTTGCAAGCACATGAGAAGTTAACAAAGATTCTAAGAAGTTTTGGAAAAACATCCAAACCTTTGGGACTCAATTCTGGCCGATGATCTGTACAAGTGATGGCACAAAAAAAGAATAAGTGAGCCTGTGTACAGTGGATAAAATCTGACAGAGCTGTTACTGCATTGTGGAAGTTAAGATGCCACATATTCAGCTGTTCCTAGAATCAGAGGCAAATGGGACAGGATGGTGTAGATCTGGTTTGGTTGGCAATGGATGTGATCAGTTTACAAACGAAGTGGGTATTCACCCATGAAAGCTCATGCTCCAATATGTCTGTTAGTCTATAAGGTGCCACAGGCAGGGCTGCATTTTGCCAGGAGGGCGTCATGCCTGCGGATGGCATGACTCCACATGCTCCACCGGAGCCGCGGGACCAGCACACCCTCCGCAAGCACGTCTGCAAGAGGGTCCTGCTGCTGGGGACCGGACGGCATCGCGCGCCCCCGCGGCGCATGCCGCCGCTGGGGCGGCCCATTCTCTGCCCCTGCCCTGCCACAGGACTCTTTGCTGAGTTTACAAACCACCTTTCAAGGATCATGTTTGGGGCTGAAGGAGTAAGGGAAACTAAAGCTTTTTTTTAATGCACTCATCTCCATAATATCTAGGTGCCATGTACCCTGATTAAAAGCATCAATTCTGAGTGAAAAGACCATTAATCCTCTTGTCTCCATAATGTCCCTGAATTCAGTAGGATGTCCTTGTCTTTCTCTAGGATGGATGCTCCTGGCCACTCGGCAGCAATCGCTACTGGGGGTCTTTTCCAGACCATCTGGCGTTCCATCCCAGGAAGAGGACCTCCTCACTCACATCTGCTGCTCTTTACTTCACTGCTCTGTATTAAAGTCAGGGGTCACTTTTTTCCTTCCTTAAAGGTGAGCAACAGGGGAGGGAGAAGGGCCAGAGAGAAGGAAGCAGTAGCTGGGGCCTCAGGGGAATAGGTGGGGAGGGAAGAGATGGAGCAAGGGTGGGGCCTGGGGAAGATGCAGAATTGGGGTGGAGCGGGGGTAGAGAGTGCGGGGGTTGAGTACAGGCATGGCCTCGAGGTGAGGGGCAGAGCAGGGAGAGAGGGCTATGGTCCAGGTGCTGATGGGCCCCCTGACTTCTACGGAGCTTCCAGTGCTCCTGACTGAAGTTTGATAAACTTTTAAACATGAGTACTAACCCATATACTCTGTTTAAAAAAAACAAAACAAAAAAAACAACACAACTTTGGCAAGGCTCTTCTTTGGTAGCAAAGCTTCTTAAGTGCTTTATTCTTCTGATCCTTTTGGTTTAAAACCTCTAACTTGCTTTCATAAACCCTAGGGTCCTGCTTTGCTACTCTAATGCCTCAGCAGCTCTTTCACCAGGGAATCCTGACCCTTCCTCCTAGGATTCCTGTCAGAGTTCTACATCCCTCAGGCAATATGATAGGAGGTTGAACATTTATGACCAAGCACCAACTTTTTACTAGAACAGACTCCGTCAAATGTTTGTGCTCTTCCCTCATAAAGTGACCTTTAAAAGTAAAACTAGGTAAAAGGAAAGGAAGATCTCGTGGCAAAAGGTCGGCCTATTCCAGAGGCTCATTGTGATATTTTCCATAAGACCAAGAAAACAAACTGTAGTGCTGAAGCTTTTAGTGCCCCCTTTGGATGGGGATCTCTTTGAGCCACAGTGATTCTGCATCATAGCTTGTTTGTGCTTGTCCAATGTAAGGTACTGCACTATCTATTCCTTCTGAGGAACTAAGCTGGGAGATGGCAGGAGGAAGTGGAAATAAAGCAGATGGAGCGGATGGGGGAGGAGGAGAAAAACAAATCAATGTGTGTTTGATAGTTACAATAAAATAAATGAAGTGAATTAATATGAGATCTTGGAAGTGCATTTCTGGTTCACAGTAAAATCTGGCAGTTAAGAAAGCAGAGCACTATTAAATTAAATTTACTTTATCTGTCATTGGCCAAATTCTGCTCTTGCTTAAATCCCTGTGAATCTGGAGGAATTCCACTGAGGTCAGTGGAGTCATTCCAGATTTACCCTAGAGTAACAAGAATTGATTCTGTTTCTAACTGGCCTACAGCGGTATCCCTATGAAGTTGGGTGGGAAACTCTTTTCCTTTTCTGCAGGAATTTTTCCTATCCTAAATTGTGATATAACTTTAAAATCTCATGCATGCAACATTCATTTTAAAAAAACCGGATTGGGTCAATTAAAGTGCACCATTTTGATTTGGACCATTTTAATTTTAGAACTTTTTTAGTATAAATTAACTACAATTTCAAAATAAAAACTTGCTTTAAACCAAATATGAAACGTTTGGTTTTGGAAATGTCAAAATAGAACATTTTGACAGTTGTAAACCTTTTTTTCAAAGCTTCTTTTTAAATCAGGAGATTTGAAACTGACCCTTTCCCATAAACAATTTCAGTTTCTACAGAAAATTCCCAACCAGCTTTATATCTATATCTTGAACTGAATAGATTAGTGTTTAGGAAGTCTTTATATGTCGAAGTTCCTTTTTGCGCTATCTAGAAGAGAAAATAAAACGTATAGTTAATTTATTACCCATTTTAAGTAATTATGTCTCCACTAACTTGAATCAATTTGTAGGGATTTGGGGAGGGTGATTATGAGTACGTGGGGAATTATGGGTATAAAATTAATTCAAGATTTTGCCAGTACGAGCATTATAGGTCTTAGGGGTCTGAGTCCCTGGTACACAAAGTGTACAAACATTCCATTTTGGCAATGTCAGAAATGTAACTAAACCACACCTAATGCTGGTACAGCAGGGTCTTGATGTGAAAGGGAATAGTGTTTCTATCTAATCTGTTTTAGTTGTTTCTAATGCATCCATCACTGTAGTACCTGCTGGCACAAACAAGGCGCAGAATAAGTAATTGGTGTTCCTGCTGCTAGGAGAAAACGGGATTTTTTATTTTTAAAAAGTAAATGGCTCAAAGTTTGTACTAAAGGGTCTTTGAATAGAACTTGAACAGTTGATACATGAATGGTATCACAGACTTTGATTGGATTTAAAATTCATTTAATGACCATTAATAAATTAGTGGCTATCCAAGTTAAGATGGTAATTAAAGCAATGAAACCTCTTGTCTCGGGGCATAAACTCAGTCTAAAAAGACTTATTCCCATCTCCCCAATGTGCAGTTGGCTACATTTACTATAGGGAGACTGTGGAAGGGATTAATTTTCCTCTGAAGGATCAATTATTGGCCACTGCAGGACAGTGATTTAGACAAAACAATGATTTCATTTGATGTGACAGGTCGTATCTTCCTACTTAACATTCAGTGAAAATATATATCTGTATATGATGGGTTGGTGTGTGTGACAGCAGCATTTATTAGGAGACAATGGTCTGAAAAACCGCATCTTTATAAAGTCCAAGGTTGCTGTGTGGAAAGAGCTGCATAAAGTCATAGGATTATAGGACTGGAAGGGACCTCAAGAGGTCATCTAGTCCAGTCCCCTGCACTCATGACAGGACTAGGTATTATCTAGACCACTCCTGACAGGTGTTTGGAGATTTTTTTTTTTTAAGAGCAGCTTAAACAATGATAGAGATTCCACAACCTCCCTAGGCAATTTATTTCAGTGCTTAACCAGCCTGACAGGAAGTTTTTTATAATGTCCAGCCTAAACTGCCCTTGTTGCAATTTAAGCCCATTGCTTCTTGTCCTATCCTCATAGGTTAAGAATAACAATTTTTCTCCCTCCTCCTTGTAACAACCTTTTATGTACTTGAAAACTGTTATGTCCCCTCTCAGTCCTCTCTTCTCCAAACTAAACAAACCCAAGTTTTTCAATTTTCCCTCATAGGTCATGTTTTCTAGACCTTGAATAATTTTTTTATTAAAGTCCTTCAGATTCTTTAGTTTGTAAAAGACCTGCTACTAAACTTTGACTCAAATCTTTTGACCAATTAAACAGGAACAGGCTTATGGCAACACACACAGGCGTAAGTCTCTTACTGGTGTCAATGGTAGTTGCATGTGTATATACACATTTGCACAATGGGTTCCTGGTCTGTGACTAGGGCTTCTTGGTATTACTGAAATACAAATAATAATAATGCATTAAAGATTGCAGTTTGGCTGTTGGAGCCAATATAAACTGCTAACATTGCACACTGGACTTCTTAGCATATTTACCTCATGGTGGAACTTGTGCTTACAGTCTTTTTTGCTAGACACATCACTCAAGTAACTCTCTAGTACCATGAAGCTGTACTTGTTATAATGCCCATATTTTAAAGCTTTTATAATAAGTGCTAAAACATCATGAGTCATAGCAATAGTGTCCCAGGGTAAAGTGCTCTTAATTTACCTTCCATTTTGTCTCTTTGTGCATGTTGAATTTTGCATAGGAAGTGAAAAACGATGCTATTCTTCACTATTAGCCTACTGATATTTTTGGTAGCTTACACTGTAACCACATTATAATTCTATATTATTCTTTAATGCTGCAGTAAAGCCATCGGTAATGAAGAATGATACCAAGATTACAAAAATAGTCAAGCATGATATGATATGATATATAGATATGAAAAAAATATTAGAAACTTGTATCCTTAGAGCAGTTTTCAGTATCTGTAATAATCCAAAAAAAAGAAGAGTAAAACCACTTTTCAAGACTCAAAGGATGGTAAAAATATTCACTTATCTTGGATGCTGATGCTGCTTTAATTTTTAAAAGTCAGGGTAATTAACGACTGGACCACTTACCAAGGGTTGTGGTGGATTCTCCATCACTGACAAATGTCACTGTTCATCTGTAGACCTCATGGTGCTTTATTATGGAGGTCAATATCATTATCCTCATTTTACAAATGGGGAAACCGAGTATCAGAGAGGGAAAGGGATTTGGGGCCCTAAGCAGGAATATTTGTGGGATTCCCCCACAACACATAATAAAAAGCAATGAGGGGTCCCTCTGGAGCTGCTTGGGGCCCTAAGCAATTGCTTATCTGTTATGCTTAGTGCCAGCTCTGGGCCTGGGATCCCTGACTCACAGACCATCTGTGTGCCAGGGCCGCCCTGACCTGTGGATTCTGGAAGCCTGGGCAGCCCAGGATCTGGGTGGGCAAGCTGGTAAGAAACCAGGCAGGTTTCAAAGCTGCTTGGTTTCTGGAGAAACCTCATAAAAATGAAGCTAGCTTCAGGGAGCATTTCAGATCTGATGAATTGGCCCATTCCTATTGCATAGGAATTCATGCTTTCTGTCACCTCCACTGGAGAGAAAGGACCTTATCTTCTAACTGTGAGCAGATCCTCTCTGCCCCATGCTTCTCCACAAAGAACAGCAGAGTGCAGGGTACGTGAATCTTTCCCCTTTGCTCAGAAAGGAGCCATGCACAGTTGCAGTTTTTGCACTTTCCTGTGCACAAGGGCTGTTCCCTGCTAGCATTCACTGGAGCACAGCCTACATTAAATGGGCGGGACACACAAGAGGCAAGGACATGGCGGGGAACTACTGGGAATAAGAGCAGGTGGCCTTCCGTTATACCTCTGGGTGCTTTCCAGTGTTCCTGCTAAGGGGGATGGAGGATGCTGTGCAGGGCTCTTCAGAGAAGGCAAGTGTAGCTTAGCCGATAGAGCTCTTTCCTGGGACTCTAGTCCCAGCTCTGCCACCAGCCTGCTGGGTGACCCTGGGCAAGTCACTACAACTTCCCAGTTCTGTGTCCATATCTCTAAAAGGGGGATATAATGATGATGATTATCCTTGTAAAGTGCTTTGAGATCTATGGGTAAAAAGCACGATATCAGAGCTAGGTGGTGGCATTATTCCCCTGGAAGGTACTTGGATATTATATTGATGGGGTGCTGTATAAAAACTTGTCCTGCATTCATTCTGCTTGCCCAGGCTAGGGAAGCTATTGCTTGAAAGAGAAGTGCTGGTTCTGGGCAGTAGCCCCCACAACTGCAGAGGTTGCTACTTAGTGTGAAGACTCCTAAAAAGTCAGTGCACAAATGAAAATATGTAAACACTGAATATTTCTCTTAGGTCCTGATGCGGCCAAGCAGACATCATGCAATACCATTTAAATTTTTAATAAATCCTTGTGGAATAAATACAAGCAGCTCACCCATGAAGGATTTGTTTTTCACTTATGAAGAGACCTTGATATATTAATGAGCAACACAATACTTACTCTTCAAGGGTGAGAGATCCAATATTGCCCCATAATGAACTTTGGATAACTTCCAGATATCTTCACTCCATTCCTAGATATGTTCAATTTCTGTTTGCCTGGTGTATGTTTGCATTTACACTATAAGGTAATAAATAAGTGTCTGGAGGTTAAAGACTTCATAAGTGTTGCTGATGAATCAATTAATCAGCTACCATTGATTTACCAGTGTGTACTATTAATTTCATTATGATGCCTAAAGGGTAATCCATAGTAATTACATAAAATTAATCGGATAGTTCATGGTAATTGAATTTGTAAATGTATTAGCTTACATTCATTTACTCTAAATACAAGCAATTAATATTTTATACTACTGTTTTGAAAATGAGAATTGTTGTGAATTATTGTAATTGAGGTAGACAGATCTTTCTGTTGGATCCCACAAAGCTGAGGAATGCTGATAATCAGTAAATATGAGGGCCTCTCTTCAAAGTTTCCAACTGTGTGTGTGTGTGGGTGTGTGTAAACAGAGCAATTACTGATTTCCAAAGATTTTCAATTACTATAAACAGCTTAAAGCTTGTTTCTGATGAGTTGGGTTTGACATACTGCTGAAGCAGTTAATAATCAAAAAGGTATTTGTTTTGTGGAAAACTGCTCTAGCACAATTGTGGTTGCACAATGTGAGTTCTTTTGCAAAAAAACCCTCCAAGTTGGATGTAAAATGCAGGAGTTGAGAGGGGGGACAATCAGATCTCTAGAAATTAGGTGAACTGTCCTTTTAATAAATGCACAGTGAGAGAGATTTTCAGCAGCGACTGTGGCTTCAGACAGCCACGCTGGTCCTGCTGAGAGATGCACTATCATTGGAAGTAATTATTCCTTAAGATTGTGTCATAAATATTACGCTTGCTAGGTGGGAAAGAGAGAATGCTGTCTGCCTGAGAGTTTTCAAAGAATCGTTTCTAATTTTTTGTTTTCCTTCAGGAAGCTAAGAGTATAGAGACAAATGCAGACATTATCTGGCCAAATTGGGGTATAAATCACCCAAGGAAAGAATCTCTCGGTGTGTGTCTCTCAGCAGCAATCTGGGAAAATCTGATTTCACACTTGGCATTCTGTTTCATGTCTGTAATTCTGTCACAGACCATTTGTCTCCCATCCCCTACGCTCCATTCTTCTTTACTCGGGCATGCAGCTGATAAGGACAGAATAGTTTTAGTGGTATCAGAGGCTGTGTCTACACTAGAAAATGGAACCACTGGTAATTGAACTGGTGGATTTTCTCTAGTGCAGGTACTGGCTGTACACAGTGTCCATGCTATTCATGCCATTTTGGTTGCAGTTTTGCCTCACGTCCATACTGGTATTCTGCTTTGCCTATTGTAGTTGCACTGTCCTCTGGGTATCTATCTATTGCAATTCCTGGGGAAGCTCTGTGAAGCAGTGGCTTCTGGGAGATTTTAAAATGACTTCTGGGTGCCCCCAAAAGTGTGGCAGAAGTCAGCAAGCTCCCATGCTTCCTTGGAAGGGAACTCCTATAAATCCCTCTTTAGTGATGCCCTTCCCTATGGGTTTCTCAAAATGGAGACCAAGAGGAATGAGAGAGTGCTTCTAGAGCTCTTGGAGAGACGTAACGAGGCCTTTTGAGGCAGTGAAAGGTGTTCCAACAGCCCCTGTGAAGAGAGACTGACCAGAAACTGAGGCTGTTACTGCTTCAATGGTCAGGTACATTCTCCCCCACCCCATCACTCCCCTGGAATAGACAGTTCTTTGAAGTATTTGGTATGATCTTCTCTGAGGCTACGTCTACACTACAGCCAGGATCGACGCTGTTGATTTAGCGGGCCTACTGAAGACCCACCAAATTGAAAGCAGATCACTCTCCAGTTGACCCCTGTACTCTACTCCTGACGAGAAGAGTAAGGTAAGTCGATGGGAGAGTTTCTCCCATCAAACCCCCGTGGTGTAGCCCATGGTAACGTCACCTAAGGTACGTTGACTCCAGCTACGTTATTCACATAGCTGGAGTTGAGTAGCTCGACTTACCACGGTAGTGTAGACATAGCCTGAGTGAAGGGCTGGTTTTGTGACCAGTCCACAGCCACCGATCGATGGTACTGTTGTGCTGGAGCCCAAGGACATGTAGCAGTGGCGGCATGCCTCAATGAGAAAAATCACCAGAAAGACACACTCTGCTCACAAGGGAAGAGTGGCCTGTGCCCTTTGGAAACTTCCTGTCAGTTGGGCATATGGGTAAGGCTGAGAAGTCCTTGGTGAGTGCCATTGTGCTGGAGACTAACCTGGCTGTACACAGTGAGTTGCAAGAACATGTGACCAAGGTGGCCAGTATGCTACAGATTGTTTGTGATTTGGTGGTCTGTAGCAGACACCAACTACCACCTCACCTTGTCCTTTATCTGTTAGGACACTTATCCATAAGCATTCAAGATCATGAGTTGTCAGAGACTCAAACAGGTAATGCCATTTTTGACATACTGTCTTACACCTACTCCCTTCCCTTTTACCCACACAGATCTTGCCATTGATTTTAACATTCCAGTCATGCAGATCTTCCTACCAGGTTTCAGTAACAGGTAGGTTGGATTTATGTTCATAAATGAGCAATTAAAATGTCTCTTGTTTATTACCCCTTCTACTAGCACTAGTGTATAGGCAGTTAAAACACTTCTTTTCTTCATGTTCCTTGGAGCCTAGATTAATTTTGTTCTTGACATCTTGATTTTTGTCCTAAATGAGTGCTCATGTGTTCCCCCTTGTGACAAATGAAGTGGGGGGAGGGTAGCTCCCTTTGATGGACACCCAGCCAGACAGTTAGCTGTAACATCCCTCTTGGTAGCTGTTCTCTGCTTGCTTTACCTGGAAAGGGTTAAAAGTCTCACAGGTAAAGAAAAGGAAATGAGCACCTGACCAAAAGAGTCAATGGGAAGGTAGAACTTTTTAAAATTGGGAAAGAAACTTTCCTTTTGTCTGTTGTTCTCCAGAGAAGGAGACGGAGCAGCAATGCTATAAGCAGGAATGCTGTGTGAACCAGGTATAAAAATTCATCTTCTATACCTAGAAGAAATCATTGGACAGGGCATGTTTAAATAAATGCAATTAGGTTTATTTTTTTTATTTTGGCTTGTGGATCTCCTCTGTGCTAATCCCAGATGCTTTTGTTTTGCTTGTAACCTTTAAGCTGAACCTCAAGAAAACTATCTTGGTGCTTAACTTTTGTAATTGTTTCTTTTAAGATCTAGCAAAAAGCCTAAGTTCCAAATGTATTTCCTTTCTTTTTGTTTTTAATCTTGCCTTTTTTTAAGAACAAGATTGGATTTTTGGTGTCCTCGAAGGTTTGTGCATGTTGTTTGAGTAGCTGGTAACAGCTAATTTCCTTTGTTTTCTTTCTCAGCTCTTCCCCGGAGGGTGTGTGTGAAAGGGCTTCAGGGTACCCCACAGGGAAGAATTCCCAAATGCTCCTTCCTGGGTCCAAGGGGGTTTTGCATTTGGTTGTGGCATAATTTACCGAGCCAAAGTCAGAAAATCTGTAACCTTGAGGGTTTAATACAAGCCTGAAGTGGCAAGTATTAATTTTTAGAATTCTTGCAGGTCCCCACTTTCTGCACTCAGAGTGACAGAGTGGGGATTCAGCCTTGACACCCCCTTTTTACCTTCCTTTTTTGTTTTTAGTTTGTAATCTAGCAAATTTGTAGCAAGCCTGTCCCTGGGAAGATTGGTTCCCCTTCTACTGAGAGGGAGGCCATCCAAAAGTACAGCCCCCTCTAGTTATAGTGGTTTAGTGAAACATCGGTCCCAAAACCCTGTTCTTTATACCACTTATGTAGCCAGTGGTTTGCTTCCGGAAGCTTCTGCCTTCTCTCTTCCTTTGCTTGCAGTACAGGAAAGATCTCAGAGATCACTTGGACTTTTTTCCTCCTTCAGCATTCTTCCAAATACCCTGAAGTCATCTATAGTCTGCGAGGGATCCCACTAAGCAGTGTTTATGCTGATATACACCATCACCAGCAGATTGTTGCCGTCTGACTTCAGAAGATCTGATCCTGGAATCAGATCCCATGTCTTGGCTGCAGGCAGAGAGGACATTGTCCTGTTGTCCTGTTCTTGCAGAAAGTTCTTTCCATTTTTAATTAGTATAGACTCCGCAACCAGGATAGTCTGTTTTCCTTGGGCAGATTGATTCCTGAATTGTGCAGGAGCCCATGTTCTCATTCTGTGCCTCCCCCAACCAAACCCAAGAATATGTTTCCAGGAAGGGGTACTAATTAATGCTGATTAGGCCTCAATGGATCATCATGGCAAGTTCCTGTATGCATACATAGGGTAACCAAGCAAGATGCATGAATCCAAAATTTTCAAAATATCTGGACTTCTAAGAGAGCAGAGAGAGGGAGTGGGGGCTCTATTCTCACCCAATAACATAATCACTAGGGGGTGTTTCCATTTCCATGGTGATTCTGGGTGACATTGCATATGCCTGCTTTTGATAAGGCTCAAGAAACCATTCTGAGAGGATAGAAACCTGAAGAGAAGTCAGTTCAGCTGTACACTCAGCAGGAGGTGAAATGTATATTAAGGAAACTGTTCAACAACCTAAGGATTTGCCCAATGACTTAAATCCTATATCAGCAAACAGTGCCAGGCTCCCAAATCCATTTGCACATATGGCATTTGTTCAAATGTGTATAAAACAGCCTATATGTATAAAAATTAACTTACCATCTAAAAAAATAAAAGGCGAACTAAATTATAATGGCACTGGAAGGGACCTCGAGAGGTCATCTAGTCTAGTCCCCTGCACTCAAGACAGGACTAAGTATTATCTATACCATCCCTGACAGGTGTTTGTCTAACCTGCTCTTAAAAAATCTCCAATGATGGAGATTCCACAACCTCCTGAGGCAATTTATTCCACTGTTTAATCATGCTGAGAGTTAGGAAGTTTTTCCTAATGTCCAACCTAAACTTTCCTTGCTGCAATTTAAGTCCATTGCTTCTTGTCCTATCCTCAGAGGTTAAGAAGAACAATTCTTCTCCCTCCTCCTTGTAACAACCCTTTATGTATTTGAAAACTGTTACTTCCCCTCTTAGTCTGGAGAAAAGAAGACTGAACAAACCCAATTTTTTCCATCTTCCCTCATAGGTCATGTTTTCTAGACCTTTAATCATTTGTGTTGCTCTTCTCAGGATGCTCTCCAATTTGTCCACATCTTTCCTGAAATGTGGTGCCCAGAACGGGACACAATACTCCAGCTGAGGCCTAATCAGCATGGAGTAGAGCAGAAGAATTACTTCTTGTGTCTTGCTTACAATACTCCTGCTAATACATCCCAGATTGATGTTTGCTTTTTTTTTTGCAACAACATTACACTGTTGACTCGTATTTAGCTTGTGATCCGCTATGACCCCAGGATTCCTTTCCACAGAACTCCTTCCTAGGCAGTCATTTCTCATTTTGTATGTGTGCAACTGATTGTTCCTTCCAAAGTGGAGTACTTTGCATTTGTCCTTCTTGAATTTCATCCTATTTACTTCAGACCATTTCTCCAGTTTGTCCAGATCATTTTGAATTTTAATCCTATCCTCCAAAGCACTTGCAACCCCTCCCAGCTTGTTTTCATCCGCAAACTTTATAAGTCTGCAAACTTTATAAGTATAGGCTCATAAGTCTTGATTGTGCCACTTGAATGATTAGATTTTTTTTTTTTTACAAATGATGAAAAAAGGAAATTCAGGGGCATATCTCAAATCAGATGGCGTATGGGTTTCATGGATAAAGCTGTGAGGGCCAGGAGGAATAAAGCTTGGTCTACTCATTTTCACACTATAAATGAAAACTGCCAATTTTTTTCTTTGAAGATTATATATATTGAACATTTTTATCTTAAATGAAAGACAATAGGTTAAAGGTACAAAGACTACAATCTCCTGCCCCCATAATGCCCAGCCAAAAACCTCATATCCAATATTGCAAATCTTTTTCTCTCTGCCAGAAAGATCAGACATGTCTACAATTTCAAATGTGAAATGTGTGCATGTTGGGATGGCAAGGGAGAAATACAAAATTTATCACAGACCAAATTTTCAGTTGCTCTTTGCTTGCCCCATATGTCAAACTGAAATTAATTCATACACGACAAGCCTGATCCTATGGAAATCAAATGGCAAAATTCTCATTGGCTTCCATGGGAGCAGCGCTGGACCCTAATGCAAGACTGAACAACTGTTACCAATCCTATAAGAATAAAATGTTTACACTAAAGATTTGGTCAGGAATTCATTTTTCACAGCTTAGGGGCATCTGGATAAGCTGCCACCTGTGGTCCATGCTGTCTTGGTCAAAAGACTTCAAAGCAGCATGGGGGAGAATATCTTGCTTTTTGCATGTATGCATACAGAGACTGAGATTAGCCTATTTGCAAAATCCTTTTAAATTCACTTCCCCCCACCCTCTCCTTTAAAGACATCTGTTAGAAGCTCTGCTTTTAAGACACACAGGGGCATCTTGATTACACAAGCACCCTCATTGGCTCGCAAATATATTCAGCCAATTAAGGACTTGGATTGCTAACATTACCATTTTAATGCTATTTATTGGACAGCATTATTTGCTGCACGTGAAGAATAGAGTTCATGACAGAGTATTCACAAAGTGGCTTATTTGGCACATTTGTAATTGAAGAAATCTTTTAATTAATGTCGTCCTCAGCATTTGTTTGCTATGATAGGAAAAAGAAGAATGGAAACAAGAGCAAGAACCTAAATGGAATAAGGTCAAATTGCTTTTTCTATTCTATATAGGTTCTAACACTGTGCTCATCACCAGAGCGTTTGAACTAGGTTGCTTTCCTTTCATGCCTTCCATGGGCTCTGTTAAAAACACCGTCTGATTTTTTTTTCCAGAGTAAATCAGGATTACTCCTAAGAAGTCAATAGAACTACATTGCTGTGAAGCTGCTGTAAATAATGAGGCTCCTCTCCATCGTGCCTTATTTTTCTTAACAAAATTAAAGTAGAATTCACTCATGTCTTAGACTTAGGAAGATAAATATCTTATGGGGGTTAAATTCACAGCATATTGGAATTTAGAAGGATTGCGAAGAGTTCAGAGAAGAATCCTGTGGCTGGAAGGATTGGGTTATGAGGAAAGAAATTTTATAGGGTGGCTAAACTCTCACTTGAGAGAGTAGAATAGCCTGCAATTGTATAAGGATGTAAATGCAAATAGGTAGTCAAGGAGGTGTAACCACTGTAGGTGAAAAGAGGTAATCTCTTAAGAAAAGATTAAACTTGGGCTGGATAGTAGGAAAACTTCCTAAATGAAAACAAGACAAAGGCAAAATGCGTAGGCTCACGTGACCTTAGAAGTAGGGTTCTGAAATTTCTCCTTTCTGGTTTCTTGCAAGGCTACATGTTAGCCTGTCACTAATCTAATCCACAATGGAATGATACTATATAACATTCAATCAAACTAGCATCTTGATCTTGCATTTATGAAGTCTATTCCGTGGGTTAGATTTCTTTTTTCTTTTAGCTGGTGCAAATAAGCACATGTCCGTTGGTGGAGCTATGTTGAGTCACACCAGCTGGAAAACTGGTCCCATACGCACATTTCCCCTGGTGAGAGGAATGGAGAAGGAATACCATATCCTTTTGCAAAAAAAACCAGGAGTACTTGTGGCACCTTAGAGACTAACAAATTTATTTCAGCATGAGTTTTTGTGAGCTACAGCTCACTTCTTCGGATGCATAGAATGGAACACACAGACACGAGATATTTATACATACAGAGAACATGAAAAGGTGGAAGTACGCATACCAACTTGAAGAGTCTAATCAATTGAGATGAGCTATCATCAGCAAGAGGAAAAAAAACCTTTTGTGCAGTGATGGAAGTTACTCAGCCCAGTAATGGATGTGCTACTAAGAACCTAAGTAGACTAGCATGGAAAATGTCTTACTGTTGAATAATCTCCCAGTGGAAGTGGTTTAGAGTCCTACTGCCTAAAACTGAACTTCTAAATGCACTGGAGAAAATCTGATAGGCAGTCACTGTTACTGGCAGTAGGCTAGGCTAGATAAGCGAATACACCTTTCCCTCTTTAATTGCTATGATTTTAATGGAACAATTCTTCCCATTAAAGTTGGTGGGTGTCAGTCAGTAAAATCGCCTCTTCATCCCCTTATTTTAATGACCAGTTTGATTGTTGAAAAAGAAAGCCAGGAAATCCTAATTATTTATTATTCTCCCGCTATGCCAAGTGGGTAGCCAAGATTTGGGGCTTTGCAGGGCTGTTTCCATTAAGATGAGAAATCAGTGATATGAAGCAGGTATATTCTTTGTATAATCTTCTTTATTTTGAAATAATCTACATTGTAGAAATAGGCAATCTTCTTGCTCAACCCCCCCAAATCTGCCACTGCAATGAGCTCTCTTTGCTTCCTTTCAGTGTCACACTTGCAACTCCTTCAGCTGGCTTCCTGCTGCTTTTAGCACCCACCATAGCCTATAACCAATCATTTTACCCCACGCCTATGCACTGGCAATCAGGGAAACCCCTCAATCCACACAGTTTAGCTGTGACCTGCCATGTGGCCTATTGCCTCAGGCAGTAGCCCCATTGTCTGCAGCTGTTTTTACTCCATAAAGGGGCTTGATTGCTCCTTCTTTTGAGCATATCCACTCGCTTTAATGAGGTCCCTGATTGTCTTTGAATACAAAACCCACCTGATGGCAGCCATTAGCACCTTTCAGCATAACATCATTAAACATTTATTCAGCACTAGCTGTCTTAGAGTTCACAATACACATAATGGGCTCTTCCCCCCCAAAGGAGTTTTTATAATCTAAGAATAGACTAGTGGTGACAGACAATAGGCAGGATAAAGCAATGAAACAAGGGTCAGCTCAATAAGGTCATGTTGTTGTAGGGTGCAGAGGGGGAATGTGCATACCTCATGGAAGTAATTTTTTTTTTAGCTCTACTCAAGCAATATGTGGGTCTATTGGTTTAGGGGATTGGCTGTTGAAGGAGGAGTAATGGGTAAATAGGAAGAAATAGAGGATGAGATACCAAAGGAAAAAGAGGGGAGAGAAAATGGGGGAGGGATTAGGAGAAAGGCTTGGAAGGAGAAAATGGAAGATACAGGGAATTTTATGGTACAAATTTTTACACATACCTGGATTACATGTTTTCTGAACATACAAATACCATTGCAAAGAAGGCTCAATTTCCCTTAGAGTTCAGGCAGTAGCATATTTCTTAGCATATCATATTTACTGTTCTTTAGATGGATTAATTTCGTTCTAGAATGGCTAGCAGAATGGTATGCACAATGCCATTATGAAGTGTAAATCAAACTAAGGCCCAGTCCTAATACAAGTGAGTAGTCCCAGGAAGGTCACTTTTCAAGATCCATGGGTCCTAAACATGCCTATCATAACATGTGGTGTACCTCATCCAGTGCACGAAATGCTCTGGTAAAAACTATGTGGATGAAAGTGGAGATGAATGAACTCACACAGAAAAATGATAAGACCAAAACACCACATCACCCATGAGCAAACCTTTTTCACAAAACACATCACTCCATATCTGACCTCTCAGTCCTCATCCTCAAAGGAAACCTGCACAACACCTTCAAAAGATGAGCCTTGGAGCTTACATTCATAACTTTGCTAGACTCTAAAAATCATGGTCTTAATAAAGACAGTGGGTTTATGGCTTATTACAACACTCTCTAACCCACTAATCCCCCTTTCTTGTCATATGACTGCACAGGTATTAACTGGCCACTTCACTTTGAATGCTCTCTTACAATATCTGTTAAGTATTTATGCCAAACAATCTGTTCCATCTCGTATTTAACTGTGATACTCCAAGTATGTTTCCCAGACTTGAAGAGCTCTGGATAGCTTGAAAGCTTTTCTTTCACTGACAAAAGTTGGTCCAATAAAAGATATTAGCTCACCCATCTTGTCTCTCTAATATCCTGGACCAACAGAGCTACAACAACACTGCAAACATAAATGGAATTATGTCAGTTTACACCATTTTAGTGTCTTGTCCTGTTTGTTCAACACTGCAAGACTCAGAAAGGCACTGCATAGTTCAGGTCTTAGTTGTGTGACCATCGTGCTGCTGTTGCTGTCAGTACAGCTTACATAGGGTGACCAGATGTCCATGATATGGTTGTAATATGAAATCTGTGCTTAATGTGACCAAAGAGAACATTACAATTCGGAGAAAAAGTGAAATAGATCTAATGGAGGAAACTCCATAAATGCAAGAACAATATGCAGTGGTGTGCTGTGACCGTTTTAGTAAGGCATGCAACAACTGATTGCATGCCTTAAGCAATTCAAAATGGTGTCTCCATGTGGTGTGACCTCATACTGTATGGTGCATGTGAGATCATGCTGTGCAGAGGGCACCATTTTGTTCTACAAAATGGCAGTCTCCCTGGGGGCCTGATAGAATCATCTCACAAGCCAGATCCAGCCCATGGACTACCAGCTGGATAACGAAAAGCCAGTAGTGCATGCTTTGTCTAAGGGGGCTACTGGCCCCTTACTAAGTCTTAGTAGGTTCTTTGGTTGGCCATGTCCCAATACCAAGAGAAAAGGGAAGGGCTGACTCACAGGTCCCCAGGGCCAATAGCGAGAGACCAGGACTCCAAGTCACTGGATTGACAAGGTGGGCAGGCCAATGAGTACTCTTGAGGGCATTCTGTGCCAAAAAATTAAAAATTCTGTGCACAATATTTTAAAATTGTGCAAGTTTTATTTGTCAATAAATAAATGCAGAGGCTCCAGCATGGCAATGGGCAGCACAGGCCACTGGCTACATGAAGGTGGAAGAACACCCTGAGACCCCCCACTCCCACCATTAGGGTGTGGACTCAGCGGTGATGCTGCACTCGACCCTGACAGAGCACAAGGACTGGGCCTGCCCTAGAAACACCCTGGGGCCCTGCCCCTCTGCACCAGATGCACCAGGTGTGGGGCAGGCAGGCTCAACCAGGCATGATCCAAGTGTGGGGGGGATCCAGGTGTGGGGTGAGAGGATTCTGTATGGGACAATCTAGGTGCAGGCAGCTCAGTGGGGGAGTCTTGGTGTGGGAGGATCTGGATGCACAGAGGCTCATTGCGGGGGTTCCAGGTGCAGGGGACTGGGACTCTGCAGGGGCTTCCAGGTGAAAGTTGTTGGGGCTCAGTGGAGGAGTCTGGGTGTGGGGGTTTTAGTGAGGGTGCTGGGGGAGTGGCGCTTGGTGGGTGGGACTCTTGGTGCAGCTAGTTGGCGATCAGTGGCATGGGGGGTTCTGGATGGCATGGGGCTCAGGGTGGTACAAGGGGTGGAGATTTGAGTGCAAGAAGCTCAGTGGGGCATCTAGGTGCAGGGGTGGGAGTCTGGAGACAGAGGGTCTGGGTGCAGGGGTTGAGGTTCGGTCAGGTGGGGTTCGGGTATGGAGAACTAGGGGGGTTCTGGATGTGCCGGGTGAGGCTTGGCAGGGGTGTCTGGGTATGGAAGGTCTGGATTCACAGGAGTTGGGTGGATGGGGTAGCAGCTCCCCTGACAGCAACCCCATCCCCCCACAGCTAAGGAGTGATGGGGGCAGGAAGCAGGGGAGGATGCTGAGTTTCCTGCAGCTGAGTGAGATTTCTGGGGGTGGGTCTGACACAGCCCCAGCCAATCCTTGCAGGGGAAGAGGAAGTGCCGTCCTTTTCTGCCTCCAACCCAGCTGGGACTAGCAGCTGATCCCAGCTCTGGGTAGGAGCCATTGGCTGGGGCGTCCCCAGCCCCATGGTGTTTTATCTCTCTGCCAGCTGCTCTGGGTGCCTGAAACATTGTACCTGCACTGTTAGGGAGTGGTGTGTGACTGCTTTTGCAGCTTCCCTGTCAGAAAGTCATTTTTCTGCAGGGAGCAAAGAAATCTGTGGGGGACATGAATTCTGTGCATGTGCAGAGGCACAGATTTCCCCCTGGAGTAAATGAGGGAGTTGAAAGCCCAGGGCCTGTCCTCTATGTGAGCTGAGGTTGCGAGAGCAGAGTAAGGCAGAGCTGGGAAGAATGCAGCAGGCCAGAGCATCAGTCTGGAGCTGGAGGAGTGGAAACCAGCTGCACCAATGGTGAGTCAGGACAGAGTTACAGTGCAGAGCTATGGGACCCGAGATGGGATTGCAGAGACGCCCATTGTGCTGCAAGTAAACTGGAGCAAGGTACGGTGACTGGCTGGAGAGAACGATGCAGGTGCCCTGCATAGAGAGGACCCAATAGAGGGAGACTTCTCCAGACAAGACAAGAGGGCCTTGAAGACTAGACTTGGAGGGTGGGGATGTGAACTCGATGGGAGGGCTGATACAGGGGTGCTGGAACAATTTGTACAGTGGGGGTGCTGAGAGCATTGAACCAAACCATAAACGCTGTGTATAATGGAAAGCACTTCAAGCTGGGGGAGGGATGGGGTGCTCCTAGTTCCAGCACCTATGGGCTGATATTGGGGAGAAGGGTTCCGCTATCTAAAGCCTGAGGGTGTGTAGCCACCACCGGAGCAGGTGTCTTACCTGTGGTATCAGGTGTGAGGAATAGGCTGTGAATTTTCCTGAGTCCCAGAGCCTGTTGTTTATGGTGTTCCCTGTGCCCAAAAGGTAGGGTTCCTTCATCCTTTAATCTTTTCAGTTTTTCCCTTCTGTTTTTGCAATGGCTGTTTAATACATTTTGTATGTGATTTAAATTCAGTGTAGTGATCACTGGGTCTGGGAAGGGGCTGGCGAGGAGATAGTATGCTGGAATGCGGACACCGTAGCCCATGACCTGAGCAACCCATGATGAGAATGCGGGTTAAGCCCCGCCCCAGGGATCCTTGGCCCAGCGTTATTGGGGTTATGAGGACTCTGCCCCATGGGAGAGAGGAAGAGGAGTCCTTGAGGTCAGGCAGGCACCTGGATAAAGGGAGCTGGGGAGGGGACTCAGATCCTTTTGCTATTCAATACCACCAAGGCAGTATAGAAACTGAGAAAATTCCCTGGGATACCATTCCATTGCTTACCTTTGCATACATAGATGTCAGGCTGCTGGCAATATGCTATTGACTGAATTTTCTACTGTATCATTCCATTGTAGACTAGATTAGTGACAAGCGCTTGTATAGCCATATGACTTCAGAACACCTATTTCTCAGGGCGAGGGAGACTAAGCATGTCAGATGTCTGGATTAGGTAGAGTTGAAGCTGTAGTTCTTTGGAGGGATCCTGTTTCTTCTGATTTATGGAGTAAGGTTGCCTAAACCTCTGATGTGCTCTGTCCTCCTAAGTGGAGTGAAATGTGCCATGCTTGCGTTTAATGGGGGCTGAAGAATGACAAGGGCATATTCAAACACAAGTGATAGCAAGCATATCTGGGCAATATGACAACATTGACAAGTAATCCAGGTTTGGAGTGCCAGGACCATGGGATTTTAGTTTGACATGAGGCTAGTTAGACACATGACAGGGGTATGTCAAAACATGTGGGAGCAGAGATGTCCCCATAGAATACAAGGATAATATTGAATGGATTCTTCCACTGCAGATGACGTAGTGGCTGGACACAGAACAGGAATGTATTCAAGGCCTCCTCCCTTAATAAATGTCTGTGTGTATGTGCCTCCAGGAGGAAAGGGCTGTGGTGTTCAGTGATCACTCAGTACATAACATGCTTGCAAAAGATCTGCTTTATTCTGTGTCTGGTTCCTTCCAACTGTGTATATAACAACAAGAGCTTCTCTATGCTCCACCTAGGCTCTCCTTCGGGGGAGCTCAGCCCTTAAAGCTACACTCCCCAAGCACAGGGGCTTCTGTCAAACCACAAAGAATCTATAAAATGGCGGTGGATTAGCATGCTGAGTTCTAAAATGAAGCTTTGAGAAGAAGAATGACGTGGTGGTTCTTGCTTCACACACTGTTTGTAATTAGTATTTCAGGCTCAGTCTACTTCACTTGAAACCATAACAAAAAATAGTGGGAGAAAGTACTCTCACAGCTGCATACGCAAGTAATGCTTCTACTGAAGAACAGGCTTAGATGTGAGCCTTTCAAAGAGGTGATCAAAATGCAACTCACTTTATTCCAGCAATTAATTTACCTTTTAAAGAACCATTTCCAAAATGGTAGAGTGAATTATGAGAACAGCATTTTATGGCTACACGCTAATGACTGAGAATCTGATTCACAAAATAATTACACTTACCATTCCCTTGGGTTTATGTATCTTATTCAGAATACATTTCTCAGTAAATTATGACTAATTTGAATGCATTCATCTCATTTTCCCTGTGCACTGGCAGACAGCTGCCTGTTAAGTGTCTGAGGGGCTGCAGTCCAACTGATGGGAAGTCAGGCAAAAGAAAGTCAAATCCCGCTATAATCCTTTTCTCTTCATCGCTGTTTGGAATCCATTGTCCAGGAGTTAATGGCAACTAGGGCTATCAAGTGATTACATTTTTTCTAATCACATGATTATTTTTTTAATTGTGCTGTTAAACCGTAATAGAATACTACGTATATTAGGGCTATCGATTAATCGCAGTTAACTCACGCAGTTAACTCAAGAAAATTAATCACGATTATTGCAGTTTTAATTGCATTGTTAAACAGTAGATTACCAATTGAAATGTATTACATAGTTTGGATCTTTTTCTATATTTTCAGATATATGGATTTCAATTACAACACAGAATACAAAGTGTACAGTGCTCACTTTTCATTATTTTCTATTACAATATTTCTATTACAAATATTTGCGCTGTAAAAATGATAAACAAAAGAAATAGTATTTTTCAATTCATGTGGTACAAGTACTGTAGTGCAATCTCTTTATCGAGAAAGCACAATTTACAAATGTAGATTTATTTTTTGTCATATAAGTGCACTCAAACAAAAGAATGTAAAACTTTAGAGGCTACAATCCACTCAGACCTACTTCTTGTTCAGCCAATCGCTAAGACAAACAAGTTAGTTTACATTTGTGGGAGATAATGCTGCCGGCTTCTTATTTATGTCACCCGAAAGTGAGAACAGGTGTTCACATGGCACTTTTGTAGGCGCCTGGCAAGGTATTTACATGCCAGATACGCTAACCATTAGTATGCCCTTTCATGCTTCAGCCACCATTCCAGAGAACATGCTTCCATACTGATGATGCTAGTTTAAAAAAAAATGCATTAATTAAATTTGTGACTAAACTTCTTGGGGAGAGAATTGTATGTCTCCTGCTCTGTTTTACCGGAATTCTGCCATATATTTCACGTTATAGCAGTCTCAGATGATGACCCAGCACATGTTGTTCGTTTTAAGAACACTTTCACTGCAGATTTGACAAAACACGCAGAAGGTACCAATGTGAGATTTCTAAAGATAGCTACAGCACTCGACCCAAGGTTTAAGAATCTGAAGTGCCTTCCAAAATCTGAGAGGGACGAGGTGTAGAGCATGCTTTCAGAAGTCTTTAAAGAGCAATGCTCCGATGCAGAAACTACAGAACCCTAACCACCAAAAAAGAAAACCAACCTTCTGCTGGTGGCATTTGACTCAGATAATGAAAATGAACATGTCGGTCCACACTGCTTTGAGTTGTTATCGAGCAGAACCCATCATCAGCATGGAAGCATGTCCTCTGGAATGGTGGTTGAAGCATGAAGGGACATATGAATCTTTAGAGCATCTGGCACATAAATATATTACGACATGGATTACAACGGTGCCATCTGAACGCTTGTTCTCACTTTCAGGTGACACTGTAAATAAGAAGAGGGCAGCATTATCTCCTGCAAATGTAAACAAACTTGTTTGTCTGAACGATTGGCTGAACGAGAACTAGGGCTGAGTGGACTTGTAGGCTCTAAAGCTTTGCATTGTTTTATTTTTGAATGCAGTTTTTTTTGTACGTAATTCTACATTTGTAAGATCAACTTTCATGATAAAGAGCTTGCACTCCAGTAGTTGTATTAGGTTAATTGAAAAATATTTTATTTTTTACAGTGTGAATATTTGTAATAAAAATAAATATTAAGTGAGCACTGTACACTTTGTATTCTGTGGTGTAATTGAAATCAATATATTTGAAAATGTAGAAAAACATCCAAAATATTTAATACATTTCAATTGGGATTCTATTGTTTAACAGTGTGATTAACACTGCGATTAATTTTTTTGAGTAAATCATGTGAGTTAGCTGCAGTTAATCGACAACCGCAATGCCAATATTCACCTACATGTAATGCCATTACTTGGATTCCAAAGGTGATTCATGGTATAAATAGATCTGATTCCTGACCATGCTAGGTCTTGTCCACCTAGGCCAAAGCCTGAGAGCTGCTACCCAGATAGCACCCATTTATCACAATGCGTATTGAAGGTGCTCACTTCCATGCAAGTCAACATCAAACACTTTACCATATGAGGCTTAGACACAGGATCTGGGATCAGTAAGATTTTTTTCCCCCACAGTGAAGACATTGAAGGGTCTTTTTTCTTTTTCTTTTTTTTTAAATTTATTTATTTATTAACACTTCTCTCCTCTTAAAAAAAGAATGGACAGGGATTCAGGCCAAGGTATCTTTCACAAACAATTTCAGGAGGTGGGCACTGGTAGATGTGCTTTCCCAGCTACCACTTTGTTTCTATATGACTCAGCAGAATCCACAGGGGCGCCTGAAGTAAATAGTCATAAAACACAAACTTGTAAGCAAAGGTTACTTTCAGGTACCTGCAATTTACACTGGTTTTACAAGACCTGTGTTTGTTAATACTTGCAACTTACAATGATAGGGGGAAAAGGGTTACACTTGAGTGAAGAGGGGAGTGATAGGAGCTCAGGGAGAACAGAGGGTACGTCTACACTACGGGACTATTCCGAATTTGCATAAACCGGTTTTGTAAAACAGATTTTATAAAATCGAGGCGTTGCACTGTGGGTAGCTATTCCCTAGCTATCCCATAGTTCCCGCAGCCTCCCCCGCCCCTTGGAACTTCCGGGTTGAGATCCCAGTGCCTGATGGGGCAAAAATCATTGTCGCGGGTGGTTCTGGGTAAATGTCGTCAGTCATGGGAAAGCAACGGCAGACGCCTTTCCTGGATTGCCCTGGCAGATGCCATAGCATGGCAACCATGGAGCTTGTTTTGCCGCTTGTGACTCTCACCGTATGTGTACTAGATGCCGCCACAGAGGCGATTCAGCAGCGCTACACAGAAGCATGCTTTTGCTTTTGCATGACAGCAGAGATGGTTACTAGCCATATTGCACCATCCAAACCCTTCCATAAATTGGAACTGAGGATGATCATGGCTACCAGTCCTTTTGTACCATTTGCTGCTAGTGCCCCTGGTCAATCAGCCAGGGGTGCAAAAGCCAAGAGTGGTTGCTAGCCATATTGCACCTTCCATCGTTTTGTACCATTGGCTGCTGTCATAAGTGCCCCTGGCCGATCAGCCAGGGGCGCAAAAGCAAAAATTGGGAATGACTCCCTGAGTCAATCCCTCCTTTTTGGTATCTAAAAATAGAATCTGTGCTGCCTAATATAGGCAAGTGTGCTAGAGAACCACCTGCTCTGTGTCAGAGCCCGCAGAAATTATCTGTATGCTATTCACAGGGGGTGCTCCTGTAACAACCCCACCTGTTGATTCCGTTCTTCCCCCAGCCTTTCTTGGCTACCGTAGCATTGTCCCCCCACTTGTGTGATGAATTAATAAAGAATGCAGGAATAAGACACACTGACTTGTTAGTGAGAAATGAGTGGAAGGCAGCCTCCAGCTGCTATGATAGTCCAGACAGGACATTAAGCAGTGTGTAGGAGAGAAGCCCAGCATCCCACTGCTAGTCCAGGGGCAACTGAATCTTTTCTTTACACATTTGCTATGATGAGGATGGTTACCATATTGCACCATCCATCCACCAGAAAAATTAGGGCCAAGAGGCTGATGACGAGGACGGTTACCAGGCCTGTGGTCCCATCAGCGGAAGCTGATCATGTGGATGGATTTCCATCATTTTGCACGATCAGCTTATGCTGATGATGAGGATGGATTTCCATCTTTTGTACCATCAGCCGCCCATGACAGGATGTTGGTGTTGACTGCTGCACTATCGCATCTGCAGCATTCAGTAAAGATAGGGTGACATGTAAAAGAGTCAGACCATGACCCGCGGACACTGTGTTTGACCCTAGAAGCATTTGGAGCTCAGCCAAGAATGCAAATAATTTTCAGAGGCTGCAGGAACTGTGGGATAGCTTCAGTCCCCCAGTCCCATGCGCCCATTTGATTTCTTTTGCTTGTTACACTTGTCACGCTGCAGTGCGCTGAGTCCCTGCTATTCATCTTCGCATGGTCCATGTGATAGGAGCTCTTTTTTAGGCATTCAGACTGCATCCAAAGTTCGCGGGCTTTTTAGCTCACGCTGGGCAAAAACAAATATTCAAAGTTCGGCTTTTCCTTTTTTTCTGGCCTACCCCACCGATCTGCCCGGACAGAGATTCAGGTCCATCGGGTCACACTGCACACTAGCTATATGCGACCAATACAATAGATCACGATCCTAACTCCTAACAAAGTACAAAAGATATGTTAATACCGATCCTCGTTAGGGAGGAGTACAGAAACCGTGAAAAGAGCCATTAAAATCGAAATAAAATGCCTCCTGGTGCCTAGTGTTTTTAAAAAACGGGTAGGTAGAACAGAGTGTGTCAATTCACTTCTGTGCCACGTTTCTGCTACTGCTCTGGGAATACAGCAAAAGATAAATGCTACCATATTGAGTAAAGATATTTGTAAATTCAAACTACTAATGCAAAGATTAATCTTTATATGACAAAATAAGGCACCAGATAACGGGGTGTGTGTAACTACCTGACTACACTTATCTGAATGTGTAGGGAGATCAGTAGGAACAACGTTGGGTCTAATTTTCAGAGTCCGCTTGCATGTATGCACTTTTGTGAACTAACACATGCTTATGCACATAACAGCATTTTTTCCAAGCTAAATCCCATTTGGGCAAATGAGCTTGAATGGGAAAATTCTGCCAGGATCTGGCACATAAATGTGCACCTATGGATGTATGCTTGTTGAAAGTTGCACATACTGTACACAAGTAAAGACTATGGAGGGCCCACTGAAAATCACTCATGATAAACTCATAGCATACTTGGGCCAGATTTTCAAAAGTATTTAGGCACCTAAAGAAGCAGATAGTCACGTAGTAGGATTGAAAGGCATACGGATCACATGCCTAACTTGCTTAGGCATGTAGTGGGATTTTCAAAAATGCATATCTGCGTCTTTGAGCACATAAATACATTTTGAAAAATCTGTCCTTTGTGCCTTTCAGTTTTGGTAACATGCAGAGTATTGTAAAAGAGTGACGTTAGATATTTACATTCCCTTTACTTCACATCAGACTAAATTAGCATTAGATTAAAACATTGCTTTTCTACCATAGTGAGGGGTGGAGAATAGCTGTGGCACTTCTTGAGGAGCAGAATGGGGGTGGGAAATTACTACAGGCCCATGCTAGTAGCAGATTACTTCCTCCCTTATGCTTGATGAAGCTGCTAGTTGGCATGTTGGAGGCAGAGCCAGGGCTCTGACCATTCCCCTGCACATCTGCACACACAGGAGAGTAGCATCATATGGAGACTACTCTTCAACACATTTATAGACCAGTGATGCAGGTAGTTCATAGAGGGAAGCAAGTGGTGCCTTACATCCGTTAGTATCCAGTTCAGATGTGTAGATCAAGTAACAATCTTGGCCATAATCAGATCATTCAACTAAACACCCAACTAAACTAATGAATGTTCCAAGTTTGAAGTCCATCTTAGCAACAGAAGATGCTTTCTAAATCTGATAGTCTTTGCTGTTTGCCACTTTGTGTTTTAGCCTAGTGTATTTGTAAGGCTTTTTTCTCTGTAGGGAGAGGGGAATAAAAAGTAGTTGGAGTCCTTCAAAGTAAACAACGTACATTTCTCCATGTTGCTAGCGGAAAGGATCACGTTATTCTAAAATTACTCAGTTGAGCTAGAAATGACTTGATGCCAATGAACCGAAAATATCTCCTCCTTTTATGCACATGTAGCAATGCAAATTTTTGGTAGAAACAAAATTCTCCCTTTTGGTTGTAATTTACTATCCCTATAATAACTAGATTTGCTTTAATAGCCAGGCAAAAATAATAAGCCTTTTGATTAAGACATGCCAAATACTAATAAAATTAGAAAGAATGGGGCCTCTTCAAATTAAATGAATTGTCTTTATAATGAGGAAAAAAGGTTAAATTAGCTACCCAGGGCACCAAAATGAACCATTAGTAACCTTTATTATTGGAATCCTGCAGAATCAGAAAACAAATTGTTCTATTATTTTTCTTTAATACTTAATTTAGCTGATAAACATAGAGTTGCAAAATAATTTCAGGGAAGGAGAGTTATTACATGAAATACATTGAATCTGCCCCGTTAGCACTATACTTTTTAGTGTAGCACAAAATTGTGATCACTGATAGCAGTTCCCAGACAAATGCTCCTTAGGGAGTCATCTGAACAACCACAACTCTGTTTCTTTAGTGGGACTTTCAGAGTGCTGAGTAGTTCAGAGAATCAGACCGTCAATGAGTCTGGTCTATTCAGTAGGACAGTTGTCACATAAACTTCACTACCAGGCAAATTGGTTGAAATTATAGTAAAGAACAGAATTATCAGACGCCGATGAACACGATTTGTTGGGGAAAGAGTCAACACAGCTTTTGTAAAGGTAAATCATGCCTCGCCAATCTATTAGAATTCTTTTAAGAGGGTTAACAAACATGTGGACAAGGCTGATCTATTGGATACAGTGTACTTGCATTTCCAGAAAGCCTTTGACAAAGTCCCTCATCAAAACCTATTAAGCAAAGTAAGCAGTTGTGGGTTAAGAGAAAAGGTCCTCTCATGGATCAATGACTAGTTAAAAGATCAGAAACAAAGGGTAGGAATAAACAATTAGTTTTCACAGTGGAGACAGGTAAGTAGCAGGGTCCCTCAGAGATCTGTACTGGGACCAGTGCTGTTCAACATATTCATAAATGATCTGTCAGAAACTTGGCCTGGATGACAGGGCAGACGCGCCGACTTTCTAATGCGCTGGGGGGTGCTCGACTCCCGGATCTGCCCTAGGCCCTGTCCTTACTCCACCCCTTCCTCCAAGGGTCCACCCACACCCTGCCTCTTACCGCCCCTGCCCCACTCCACCCCTACTCCATCCCTACCCTGTCTCTTCCTGCCCCCTTCCTGCCCCACCCTTGCTCCTTCTCCCCACCAGCGCCTCTTGCACACCGCAGATCAGCTGTTCCGTGGTGGGCGGGAGGCATTGGGGGGGGGAGGAGGAGGAGCTGATCACAGGGCTGCCAGTCGGTGCTCAGCACCCACTATTTTTTCCCTCATGGGTGCTCCATCCCCAGAGCACTGACGGAGTCAATACCTATGTGACAGGGGCATTGATCACTTGATAATTGCCCTGTTTTGTACATTCCCTTTGAAGCACTTGGCATTGGTCACTGTTGGAAGACAGGATTTTGGGCTAGATAGACCATTGGTCTGACCAAGTATGGCCTTTCTTGTGTTTTAAAAAAAACCTTTTAGGTAGCTGTGTACTTGGCATAGCTCAAACAAATGTACTAATGGCATTTTTTTTGCTAATGTTGACCAAATAATCCTGGTATAGAAGCTGGGATCTGTCACACTCTCCCCTTAGTGAATATCTATTAATCGATTGCACTTCGCTAGCGCCTTCCCATCCAAGGATTTTAAAGAGCTGTGTGTGTATTGAATTCAGTTTTGCAATACCTCTATGAAGTATAATCATTTTATGAGTGGGAAAACTAAGGGCAGGTCTACATTTAAAACAGTGCACCGATGCAGCTGCACTGCTGTAGTACTTAAGTGGAGACCTTACTTACGCCAACAGATGAGCTTCTCCCATCATTGTAGTTATTCTACCTCCCTGAGAGGTGGTGGTATTATGTCAATGGGAGACGTTCTCTTGTCAACATAGTGCTATCTATATGGGGGAGTTAGGTCAGTATACCAATGTCACTCAGGAGTGTGGATTTGTAGTTATATAGGTCTGTAGTGTAGACCTGGCCAAAGGCACAAAGAGTGAGCCCGTGATTTGCCGGTGGTCATGCTCAAGCTCAACTTATACCAGCATAGCTGTGTCAGTCAGGTGTGAAAGAAAACACACCCTGGTTGGACATAGATGCACCTACAGGTTTTGTCAACATAGATATGTAAATAAAAAGGAATGCTTCAGTTGGCACAGCTAATGCCTAGGTGGTGTTCCTACAGCAGAAAAACTCCTGTCAGCGTAGGTAGCATGGACACTGGGGGGGTTATGCTGGCATAGCTATACCAACATAGGCTGTGCAGCATAGACATAGCCTGAGATGGAGGGAGTAATAGAACCTAGACCTCTTGGCTCGTGAGACTCTTTCTTAGCCAGGATGAAGGAACGTCTTATGGCTCTGGGCTTATCACTATCTGCTCTCTGGACTTAATTCAATGTGCATTTGAAGTCAATGGGAGTCTTTCTTTAGTGTGCTTTGGATCAGATCCTCTGTGTGTGTCGTGAGTGTGTATTCTGTATTGGTACAGTAGGTATTCATAGGCTATAGAGCCTTCCTTTGATTTCAAGCAGGGATGTGAATGGAGCCTAGAGTTTGTATTTGTGTCTGCTAAATAAACCTTTTACATTTTTTTTTAAATTGCTACAGGGAGGTAAGGCAGAACATTGTAATCCCAGGCAAAATTCAATTTAAGTAATTGAATATCTTTCTCTCAGGAGAGGGATGGATTGTTTCTTGCTTACACAACAAAATACTTTTTAAAAGGTAATTTAAAGATAATCATGTTGATTGTAATAACTGCCAATTGTATGATGATCTGGAAAAATCGACTAAATTCTAGTCTAGTGATAGAAGATTGTGCTTGATGAAAACAAGTTCCTTTAACATTTGGTTTCAAAATGCAGCTGTGTTGCTTTATGATATCACCTGCTGCAGGAAACCCACAGTGCCTAATTTAGCCCTGGTGTAACTCCTCTGAAGAGATGAGATATAGCAGGGGTGCATTTGGCCCGTGATATGTAGTACTAGGGCTTGGAAAACATTCCGAGTAAACTCCTGGCCCCACTGAAGTCAGTGGGAGTGTTGCCATTGACATCAGTGCAATCAGGATTTCGTCTTTTCTCTTTTGTCTCTACCCCAATATATTCCCTAAACAAATGATCCCCCGTATATTCCCACTAATGTTGTCATTCTTACAGAACTGGCTAGTGGTTGGCTACAATTGAAGTGTGATTCTTGCCTGAAAAGTGGCTATGTGAACATGGCACTTTCTCATTTAACAGATTTGCTCCCTGCTTGTATCTACCCACATTACTGACAAAAATAAATCTATAATGTTTACTCCTGTTAGCCCTACGGAGTGGCCTCAGCTAAGGGAGAGATAGCTGGAGTCTGTTATTTTGCAGTGCATTGACATCACAGTCTTCTAAATTCCAGTCAATGATACCTGTGCAAAGCCATTAATGGCAGCATGTTTGCTCAAGTATTACTGATAGTATAATTGGCAACAGGGTTCAGCCTTAAGAGACGGTGGTAGCAGGCAACTGCTGAAGCCCTGAGGTAAGACCCAGGTGTTACCTGTAAAAGGAATGGGGGAGTATGGCAAGATAAGCATAAGCATTTCCACCCTCAAGTCCTGCATTAACTGGGGGTGGGAGAAATGGGAGCTGGAGTTCTCCTTTTCCCCTGTACTCCCCATATTCCCCCCCCCACAGCCGCCCTAATACAAAATAAAGGGGATTATTCTCCACTGCCCTGCCTCTCTGGAATCATTTGCATCAGTGAGAGTACCCCATTCTTATTCAGCAGGGTTTTCCAGCCTCTTTGCAGCAGTGTAAATAACCACATTACTGCAGGTGAACGGAGCATCTGGTTCAGGGCTAGGCAGCTGGTGTAGCGTGGCCACAGATCTTCATGCTGGCTAGGACTTTCTCATTGTTTCCTTGCGTTCCCTCTCATAACGATCCATTCTGGCCTTGGAATCTATGTTGTCTCCACTAGTCATCGATGGTCTTATGCTTAGTCCCTGTCCTGAAAAGCTTGACCTCTATCTCTTTGTTGTATGTTTGTTCAGTGCCTAGCACAATGGGATCCTGGCCTCCAGGTGCTAAATTAGTACACACACATAAGAAAACTGGAGTGGTCTGTCTGTTTTTGGAGTGGGGAGCTTGCTGGGCAACACTGAGCTGGATATCAAACAAGTCTTTTATCACAGTCCAAGTCCACAAAAACTGTTATCAGAAACTAGCAGTGAATACTTGAATTCTGAAAACAATACTATCAACAGCTAGGAGTGGAGTGAGATTTTGATTTAGCTTCCTGGCACCTGCATAGCCCTGGAACAAATTAAAATAAGACTTGATTGTTTGTGTTAAATTACAGTTTTGGGGTGCGGAGGAGGGGGTAAGTCCTTGCTATTGCATCTTAAGTCTTGATGAATATTACTTGATTGATATTTATTTATATAGTTCTACAGGGCTGGAAAAAAGCTTTGGTTGCTGTGTTGTTCGCAATGCTGGTTTCAATTCTTCTGTGTAATTATATAGTTACACCTATCACCAAACAGCACCTGAATCGTTGATGATGGTTCTGAATAGGAGAAATTTCTGTGCGGCAGAAAAACAGGCAAGAGTGACAGAGAATTCGAAAAGTGAGTTCATTGCCTATTGTCCACAGCAGCACTTTTTTCTTCCTTAGATGTTCTGGGGGAATTCAAGTTCCAAATCCATCAAGCTCCATTTACTTTTGCATGATGTATTTCCAGTGCATGCATGGAAAAAACAAACAAACCCAAACCTCACAGACCTGCAGCTGTTTGAAGTTCATTTCCAATGAAAGCTTTACAGATTATCAAAGTACTCTGTCAACTTCTGTTTAATTCATCTGTGACTTGATTTCCAGGTTGAGATTTTTTTTTTGGCATATACTTTTTAAATTACTTTTGTTTTGGCTGAGTTGCATTTTAAATGCATACACACTGTTAATTACATTTCTATTTCATCCCTTAAGTGTGGCAGCTGCTCTCCCTGAATGTATATGTGATACCCACTGTGCTTCATTGAATATCCTGAATGGCTAACATGTGCAGCTTACGGCCATAGCCATACAAGCACCATTTGAATGGTTACGTCTATAAAGCAGTGAAAGGGTTAATCAGCGTCTCCGTTTTTCTTTCTCTCCCTGCTCCAGACTTTCCCCCATCGCACACACCAATTACATGCAGGACTAAGTAGGATCTCTGATTTTATTTGTTGATTGATTGTCAAAAGTTGGGGCCTGATCTTGCTCCCATGAAAGTCAATGGGAAGTTTGTTACTGACTTCAGTACCACCTCATGAAGGGATGGGGGTGTAGTGCCTGCCAGTGAGAAAATTGTCCAGGTTGTTAGCTGCTAGCAAGTTGCAGATGAACCAGAGAAAGACCCCACTCTAGGGAGCATAGGGAGATGTGCCCAGAGGGGAGCCCAGAGAAGGGTGATGGGATCTCAGAAACCACTGAGGTGGGTGAAGGTTCATGTGACTCTGTAACACAGGGAACCAGTGTGCTTCCAAGTATGGGAGGGACTAAGAATGGCTCCTTTCCAGCAGAAGGCAACATGTTCTCAGGATCGGGGCAGGAGAGGTGTTGTCAGTGATTAAGGAAACTGTCCCAGTTGTTAGCTGGCAGAGTTTTGCAGATGAACAAAGCATGGACCCCTTCTCAGGGAGCACAGAGAAATGTGTCTTAGAGGGTGGCCCAGAGGAGGAAACTGGGGAAGGAATATCTCCTCACTGGTCACTTGGGAAAGGATGCCCAGGACTGAATGGGTGAGTCAGCATCTGATCAGCCTGTGGCCCAGGTTTTGAGAAGGAACTGTGTAATTGACCTCCTGGAGGGGAATGGTCACACAGCTGACTTCTCAGGGACAGAGAAAGGGGTGACAGAGGGTACCCCAATCCAGGTCCCAGTTTTTCAGGATACCATTTCTGATAAGTTTTTGTAAAGTAACTATGTCTCTTTAAATCAAGATGCAGCTCCAATGCCTGTGATAACAGAGGAGTTGAGACCAGGAAATTGCCACACTGTAGTTTGTGAAAATACAAATGACCCAACTAACAGAGGGAAGGGATGTCTTCCCCCAGGCTGGTGAGATGTAGAAAGCAGCTGTGGAAAAACTGCTGTGAAAAGGTACATCTGATAAGAGTAAACACACCTAGCCCAGAGAGCACAGATCACAGCCCTCTAGAAAAAGGGGGCAGGGAATGACTCAGTGCTGGGCAGGGCCGGCTCCAGACCCCAGCGCGCCAAGCGCGCACGTGGGGCGGCATTTTAACGGGAGGGCGGCAGGCGGGTCCGGCGGACCTTCCACAGTCATGCCTGCGGGAGGTCCAACGGAGCTGCGGGACGACCGGACCTCCCGCAAGCATGACTGCAGCGGGTGCGCTGGTCCCGCGGCTCATGTGGACCTCCCGCAGGCATGACTGCGGAAGCTCCACCGTAGGCGCGGGACCAGCGGCACGTCTGCGGGAGATCCCGCGGAGGCGCAGGACCGGCGTCCGGCAGCGCGAGCGGCGCAGCGCGCCGCCCTGCTTGGGGCGGCGGAATTTGTAGAGCCGCCCCTGGTGCTGGGAGGGAGAAACACAGGGTAACCCCAAAAAGGGAGCTGGATTTTTTGCCTATGTACAATCTGGGGTTGGGAGACAGCTCCCCAAAGGGCCAGCCAATATGCAGGATCCCCCCGGACCCTGAGATACCAAAATCCCAGAAACATGATTATATTAAGAACCTAGGCAAAAGGGAACACTGGAGGAGAAAAGAAAAGAAAAGCCAGTGTCTGATTACGTGGAGGAAGTCAACTGACACCATGGGTAATGAACAACTCAACCTCAAACCAGATTGTCTCAAGGGAGGGTGTGGTATTGTAAAGATACTAAAATTGTGATATAGCATATAAAGCATGCCATCTGAGGTATCATGGGAAAGGTTATGATCTGCTGAAAGCCATTGTTCCAGCTAAATAGGTGCATAATTAATGCATATAAAATTATAACAATTGTGTTGTATGGTTTTCACTAACATATGCTGTGGGTCTGGGAGGTGCCCAGATACTAGCTCTCCAGAGACAACGACAAGGGAAGAAGTAAGCAACGCTCAGATGGGTGCTGAACAGACATCATCAACTACTGTCCAGCAGAGGAGTTACAATTCCATGACTCACTCACAGGAGACATGGGGGTATTGCTTCACCTTGTGACTCAGCAGTGCTCACCAGACATGCCTGGACTTGTTCTCCAAGCACACGGGACTACTAAGGGTATAAAACAGAACACAGGGGCCCTATGCTTGGCCATTCTCCTTCCCCCACCTAGGCTGCAAGCAACAAGGACACTCAGGGCTAGTCTACACTAGTAACACTAAAGCGCTGCCGTGGCAGCACTTTAACATGGCTTGTGTGGTTGTGGTTGTGCTCTAAGAAAACCACCTCCACAAAGGGCATAGCTACCAGCACTGGGAGAATGGCTCTCAGCGTTGGTTCACTGTCTATACTGGCACGTTACAGCACTGAAACTTGCAGCACTCAGAGGGGTGTTTTTTCACACCGCTGAGTGAGAAAGTTGCAGTGCTGTGAATTGCCAATGTAGACAAGCCCTCAGTGAGTTTACCTGAAGTGTTTGGTAAGGGTGTTTGCTCGGATTTACAAACCCTGGTGTATATCCACTTTCCATTGATGAAGTGGTAAATCAATTAATAAATTTGCACTGCCCACCTTGAGCAGTGCAAGATGGTATATTCCTGAGGTACAAGCTAGTAGTTGGGGGGATTTGGCTGGTGTCTTTCTCTGTGTGATTCATGAGTGGCTCTGGGAGCATTCATACAATCTAGCTGAGTGTGGGGCTCCACATGCGGTTGTGCTGAGTGATAACAGCACCTGGAGGGGTTTGCTGCTGGTCACTAGCAAGGCAATGTGAGAGACAGCCCAGGCTGGAGAGTTAAGGGGGCACAGTGGTCCCACAGTCCCATGCTGCACCCTGGGGATCCCATCACAGGAAGTTTGTTACTGACTTCAACAGGAGTAGAATTTAGGTCCCTAATCTGTGGTTCAGATAAAAAATGTGCTCCCTTACACACTTGTGTTTGTAGCACAGTGAGTTGATGGTATCTGTAGCTGTGAAGTGCAAATAACATGTAAGAAGTCTCGTTCAACAAAAGTCAAAATCTTAAGGGGAAAGAGAGGAGCAATGGGCAAAGTACACAGTCGTAATATTATGTGAGAGCCTCTACAAAAGATAGCAATCAGCAAGGTACTCATCTGTCAAATTGGCATAATCCTGTATTGCATCAGACCATTGGTACATCTAGTGTGGTAGCCTGCTTTGGGCAAATAACAACTACATTCCCTCCCCACTCATGATGCAGCAAGCCGATGCCCTGATCCGGACCAGCAGGTAGGCACATGCTTAAATCCATCCCTTTCAGGACAGTTCTTAAGTATGTGCTTAAGTCCCATTGAAGTCAATAAAAAGAACAGGAGACCTTGTGGCACCTTAGAGACTAACACATTTATTTGAGCATAAGCTTTTGTGGGCTACAGCTCACTTCATCAGATGTATAGAATGGAACAAATAGTAAGAAAATTTTATATATATATATATACACACACACACACAGAGAACATGAAAAAGTGGAAGTAGCCATACCAACTGTAAGAGGCTAATTAATTAAGATGAGCTATTATCAGCAGGAGAAAAAAAACTTTTGTAGTGATAATCAAGATGGTCCATTTTAGACAGTTGACAAGAAGGTGTGAGGATACTTAACATGGGGAAATAGATTTAATTTGTGTAATGACCCAGCCACTCCCAGTCTCTATTCAAACCCAAGTTAATGGTATCTAGTTTGCATATTAATTCAAGCTCAGCAGTTTCTCGTTGGAGTCTGTTTTTTAAGCTTTTCTGTTGCAAAATTACTACCTTTAAGTCTGTTACTGAATGACCAGAGAGGTTGAAGTGTTCTCCTCGTTTTTGAATGTTATGATTCCTGATGTTAGATTTGTGTTGATATATTCTTTTGTGTAGAGACTGTCCGGTTTGGCCAGTGTACATGGCAGAGGGGCATTGCTGGCACATGATGGCATATATCACATTGGTAGATGTGCAGGTGAACGAGCCCCTGATGGTGTGGCTAATGTCCTATGATGGTGTCATTTGAATAAATATGTGGACAGAGTTGGCATCGGGCTTTGTGCAAGGATAGGTTCCTTGGTTAATGTTTTTGTTGTGTGGTTGCTGGTGAGTATTTGCTTCAGGTTGGGGGGCTGTCTGTGAGCAAGGACTGGTCTGTCTCCCAAGATCTGTGAGAGTGAGGGATCATCTTTCAGGAGAGGTTGTAGATCTCTGATGATGTGCTGGAGAGGTTTTAGTTGGAGATTGAAGGTGATGGCTAGTGGCGTTCTGTTATTTTCTTTGTTGGGCCTGTACTGTAGTAGGTGACTTCTGGGTACTCTCCTGGATCTGTCAATCTGTTTTTTCACTTCAGCAGGTGGGTATTGTAGTTTTAAGAAAGCTTGATAGAGATCTTGTAGGTGCTTGTCTCTGTCTGAGGGATTAGAGCTTGGATGTAGACATTGGATCATGTGGTGTGGTCTGGATGGAAGCTGGAGGCATGTAGGTAAGTATAGCGGCTGGTGGGTTTCCGGTATAGGGTGGTGTTTAAGTGACCATCACTTATTAGCACAGTAGTGTCCAGGAAATGGACCGCTTGTGTGGATTGGTCTAGGCTGAGGTGGATGGTGGGATGAAAATTGTTGAAATCATGGTGGAATTCCTCAAGGGCTTCTTTTCCATGGTTCCAGATGATGAAGATGTCATCAATGTAGCGCAAGTAGAGTAGGGGTGTTAGGGGACAAGAGCTAAGGGAGCGTTGTTCTAAGTGAGCCATAAAAATGTTGGCATACGCAGGGGCCATGTGGGTACCCATAGCAGTGCCGCTGACTTGAATGTATATATTGTCCCCCAATGTGAAATAGTTGTGGGTGAGGACAAAGTCACAAAGTTCAGCCACCAGGTTTGCCATGACATTATCAGGGATACTGTTCCTGATAGCTTGTAGTCCATCTTTGTGTGGAATGTTGGTGTAGAGGGCTTCTACATCCATAGTGGCCAGGATGATGTTTTCTGTAAGATCATCGATGGATTGTCGTTTCTTCAGGATGTCAGTGTTGTTTCGAAGATAGCTGGGAGAGCTGGTAGCGTAGGGCCTGTGGAGAGAGTCCACATAGCCTGACAATCCTGCTGTTAGGGTGCGAATGCCTGAGATGCTGGGGCATCCAGGATTTGCAGGTTTATGGATCTCAGGTAGCAAATAGAATACCCCTGATCAGGGTTCTAGGCATATGTCTATACAGATCTGTTCCTGTGCTTTTTCAGGGAGTTTCTTGAGCAGATGGTGTATTTCTTTTGGTAATCCTCAGTGGGATCAGAGGATAATGGCCTGTAGAATGTGGAGTTAGAGAGCTGCCTAGCAGCCTCTTGTTCATATTCCAACTTATTCATGATGACGACAGCACCTCCTTTGTCAGCTTTTTTGATTATGATGTCAGAGTTGTTCCTGAGGCTGTTGATGGCATCGTGTTCAGCACGACTGAGGTTTTGAGGCAAGTGATATTGCTTTTCCACAATTTCAGCCCGTGCACATCGACGGAAGCAATCTATGTAGAAGTCCAGTCTGTTGTTTTGACCTTCAGGAGGAGTCCATGCAGAATCTTTTTTTTTGGTAGTGTTGGTGAGAAGGTTTCTGTTGGTTACTATGTTGTTCAGAGGTGTGTTGGAAATATTCTTTGAGTCGGAGAGGTTGAAACCAGGATTCTAGGTCACCACAGAACTGTATCATGTTCGTGGGCCTGGAGGGATGAAAGGAGAGGCCCCGAGATAGGACAGACTCTTCTCTCAGGCTAAGAGTATAGCTGGAAAGATTAACAATTGTGGGGTGGGTTAAGGGAACCACTGTTGTGGCTCCTTGTGGCATGTAGCAGTTTAGATAGTTTAGTGTCCTTTTTCCTTTGTAGAGAAACAAAGTTTGTATTGTAAATGGCTTGTCTCGTTTTTGTAAAGTCTATCCATGAGGAAGTTTCTTTGAAGTCAATGCTTAAGGACTTGCCTGAAAGAGATGGTCTTCTCGCTCAAGCCCAGATATACAATTCTATACATACTGGAAAAATTCTATCTTAGCTTCTACCTTAATGCATGCAGTGGAATTACCCCATTGGCTTATTACAGGATGTTGACTTTGTGTAACTTGGAATTTGTTCCCCAGTTTCAGGAATTAATTTCTCTCCTCAGTGCCCTTTGATCTCTGGGATTCCCCCCACCCTTCCCTTCTATCCCTGCTTAGTCTCTTTCTCTCTCACATACCAAACTTTACAAATTGGTGCCCATCTGTCCAATCAATGAAGGCTGGATGGAGTTCTCTAGTAAATGCATGGACTCTGCTCTTACACTGGTGAGAAGGATCACTGCAGCAAGAATGCAAGATGCTCCATCTGTGCCTCCTGGGGTTACTGCACTTCCCCACAGCTTTCCTATCCCACCCAAATGTGAGCATCCAACCTTGTGTCCCATTTTTGCCTCCCCCAAACACACACACGCTTTATGATAATTGCTAGAGGTTATCTAGTCTCTTTAGTTTTTACTCTAAGGAAGGGGGCACAGGGATTGCTTTGAACACACACACACACACACACACACACCCACACACACACACCCACACACACCCCTCTGGACTGTGTAATATAATTCTGAAGGAATTAATAAAACATAGGAGTGGAAACATTTATCGGAGTATCTCCCAAATCAGGTATTGCCAAGTGTGTGGGTGAGAAAAAGAAACCAAGTTTTAATTTCCTCCCACTCTATTTTTTCATTTTTTGTTTGAAGGTTGGTTTGTTTAAGCACATCTAGCACCTTTATAGAGCATTTTTTTCTTTTCCTACTGGAGAGACAAATATTTAATATGGACTGTCTTCTCATCTCACTGCTGCAGGGAGATACGTTTAAATCCCCCACATTCACATGAGACAAGGCTCTAAAGTGATGGCTGTCAAGCTGTCTGGAGTGGCTCAAGAGCATGTGTGCCTACCTCCAGGCAGACTGTTCAGAAGCAGGACACAAACCCCAAACTGGCTGTGAACTCTATACTTAGATTTCACCAACCAAGTATCAAGTATGAACTCCTCAGGCACGCTGACAGCCTTAACATGGAGTCACAGATAGACCGGAGCACCCCAGCAGACTTTCTTGCCACCTAGGCAAGCTTGCCTTTGTGATAGATGGTCCCTTACACCCAAAATCACAACACTATTCAGGTTACTCTCAGTACCAAAGGACCAGTCACTTATCCTAGGTCAATTGCACTTTAGATATTACACCAAAGGCAATGCTTGTAGCCAATCCTATAATAAACTAAAGCTGTATTAACCAAGAAAAAGAAACAAGAGATTTATTTACAAGGTTAAAGCAGGTAAACATACACACACAAATGAATTTCACTCTTAGGTTCCTAAAGGTGGTAGAAGCTTCTATAATAAACAAGCTTTATATATCCTTTCGGGCTACCCAGGCCAAGCACTGAGGACCTTTTGCTTAGTAATCCTTGCCCTTCAAAGTCCAAGTGGTATAAAGATCATTTCTTCCTGGCAGGGATTTTTATTCCCTTCCCCCAGAGTTCAAGCTGATGGGATGAGTCCCCTTTGCACATCTCTTCTTCATGGGTGTGGAGGGAGCAATCAACACACTCTTTTGTCCTCTGATGTTCCACAATGGCTTGTCTGGTGTCTATGGGCCTTCTTTTGTTGGGCAGGAAATAGCATCTCCCATGGTTTACAGCTTCAGAGCCAACACTTAAATATCACCTTATAACATGGGACTTAGATATTATAAGTGAGATTCATTCATGCAGCAACTTATAAACATTTTATAAATTCTAAACACTTTTATAAATCTTATACCTATTTAACCAATACTAACACACGGGTGAGCCAGACTGGTTTCCAGCTGCGTACTTGTCAATGTTCAGTTGAGGCTGCGGGGCCTTGGCATGAGGTGGCACCTGGTCTGCCAACGTCACAATGGGTTCAATAGCAAAAAGAATCTATTCACTTGTGAAAGGGGTCTGTAAAGAGTCAGTGGGGGGAAGGTGGAAAGTAGCCCTTTCAGCTGGTGTCTACACTTTGAGCTAGGGTTGTCAGTCCCAGCTCACACAGAAATACTTGCGCAAAAGTAGTTGCATAGCTACAGATGGCTGTGAGCAGCAGCACGGGCTTGCTGTGCAGAGTACGAACCTGCCTGAACCCTGCGGGTACATCCTTGGCCTGGCTAGCCTGTGCTGCTGCTTGCCACCAGCTGGGATACACTGGCTACACTTCTACTTTTAGCACACTAGCTCAATGAGCCAGCGCAAGGATGTCTATGCGACCTGGGAACCGCAGTGCTAGCTCCAAGTGTAGACCCAGCGTGCTCACCAGCTCCTAAATACAAATCACATGTCAAACATTTTAGGAATGCGTTTTCCCATCCATGCTACTCACTGGCAGCCCTCCTGGATTTTATGTATAGATCTGAAAGCATTTATAAGCTATTACGTAATGAAGATAGTATTTATCTATTCTTAAGGTTAAGATTCTGTCACGGGTATTTTTAGTAAAAGTCAGGGACAGGTTGCAGGCAATAAATAAAATTCATGGAATAAATAAATATTCATGTGACCTTTCCCTGATTTTTACAAAAAAGATTCTAGGGGAGAGGGGGACCAACAGAGCACAGCTGGGACTTGAAGCTGCTGCAGCCCCATTGCAGGGTCTGACAGCTGCTGATCCAGCCCCAAGGGGACTGACCCAAGCCCGGCCGCTGGTCCAGCGGTGGGCGGGGGGCCACCACTCTGGTGATGGGCCAGGGCTCACAGCTGCTCTGGTCCTGCCCCAGAAGTCATGGAGGTCCTTGAAAGTCATGGAATCGGTGACAGAATCTTATCCTTATCGATTGTTGTTTATATAGCTCCATTAAATGTGCACACATCAGAATGAAGCTATTTCCTTTCTGAGTTGTAGACATGCATACTCTCTCCTGGAGGGCATAGCAGGACCCTTAGCTGTATTTTTGAGGACAAAATGTCATGACTGCGGGCACAGTGCTAGATGACAGAGATGTTGGTGGCAGATTGGCTGTGTCAATATGTTTTCTAGTATTTCTCTCTGCTTTCAAGTGGGGCTTTATGTACTGTGTTGCATTTTTATAGCATCTGCTTCTGCAGCTCCTGATTACCATTGCAGAATATAGGCATTGCCACATGGGATCAGACCTGTAAGATCATCTAGCCTACTGTCCTATCTCTGAGAGTGGTTGGCTAGTACCAGCTGCTTCAAGGAACCCTTCAGGAGGCAGTTATTGAATGAAATGCCCACAGGGAAAATTACTTTCCAATCCCTAGGCAGATGTTTGCAAAAATGTCTGTGGTGGATTATGCCACCTGGAAACATATTATAACCACTCAAATAAAAGGAACGTTCTTAACAAACATTGTCACCCAGCTGGGAGAATCCTCATCACATGGCAAACCTGTCTCTTATCAGGCCTTTGGCAAGACATGGGAGCATCAGCAGCATTAGTAAGAAGAGGAAAACAACAAGGATGAAAGCAAAACAGATTTCCCACCTGGCTTTCCCACCTTGATTTCTGAAACTTCATTTATTTTCAATTTAATAGCATTTTTTGACAGTTGATAATAACGACACACTAACAAAAGAGCTAAGTGTGTTTTGAACAGCTTGAAAGGAAATTCCAAACTAACTTAAAAATCAAAGGAAAAAATATTAGCAGTATTGATTTTCATCCACAGCTCTAGATTGTGTTCATTGCATAGTCTGCCCCATGGCAGAATCAGCTCTGGTTGGCATTGTGTCACAATGGGAACAGCTGGGTACCAAGCAATTCTGAAAATCCAGCCTACCTCGGAGCTGAGATCTTCAGAAAATCTGGCCCCAGTTGTGGGTGCTGAGCATTTGAAAATCTGGCCCTGAGCTCTCAGGGAGGCAGAATGTCTCCTGGAGTTCCCAGTTGTGTAGTGGGAGCCCACAGTCCCTACATTCCTTCATGTGGTGCAACATATTTCCCTTTAGTGGAAAAAGATCTTTGTTGGACAGCATGTAGATGGGCCTGAGCCATGCCCCTTCCTTCTCCGTGCTCTTTGGGGTGCAGTCAGATCCAAGAGCTCGAGGAAGGGAGCAGTCCCTATAGGTGCGGGGACTGGAATCTTGCCTAGCCCTTATGGGGTAGGTCTACACTGCATCGTAAACTTGAGCTCAGATTCAGGTTTGAGCCCAAATCCTCCCTTCCATCCACACGCACATCCTTCTAACTTGATGCAGCAAGCACTCCGGAGCTGGGTCTTAGGATCCACCTGAGAGGAGGGTCTGAGCCAGAGTCCCCTGTGCCTCAGGTTGAAGTGCTGTCATTTTGAAGTGTGGAAGCAGCTCAAACTGCAGTCCCAAGTCAGGAGGTCTGCATAGTGCAGTATGGATGTGCTAGCATGGCTGTGAGACCCAAAGTCAGCAATTGTAAGCCCGGGCTTACAATGCAGTGTGGATGCGCAAGCACTGGCTTGGAAACACTGAGTCCACAAGCACAGGTCCCACAGACCTGAGTTTACAATGCCATATAGACATACCCATGCAGTCTTCACCAGGTGAGAAAGGGAGTCTCCTTACACCGTCCCCTCACTCACCATGTAACAGCAAGGCAGGATCTGTTCCATAGTGATTTTTACACTTTTAAAGACTGGTGGCCAAATTCTGCTCTCTATTGTACCAGTGTGTATCTGCAATGACTCCCCTGAAATCAATGGGCTTTGTCAGGAACCAGGGCCTTCAGCAGAGCCAGTCTGGAAGCAGGGTCTGCAGAGTAGTCCCCAGGCTCCTTAACGAGCACAGCTGGCCTGCAGTAGGCTACCTGATTGGTTGGAAAAGTCAGCAGGCTGGCTCTTACACCCGGCAGCAGTGGCTGCTCAGACCATTTGCCCATGGCAGTGACAGTGTCTGCTCGCTCCCGCCTTGGACCCAGCCTTGCCCCGTCTTACCTTGCCCTAGGGCAGGCCTGCACAACTCGTAAAGCGGCGAGGGCCACATTCCTCCAAAGAAAACAGCCGAGGGCCGAAACCTCCTGGCCCCGCAGAAACACCCTGCCCCAGGGCCGTCCAGCCTTGCAGAAACAAACCCTCCTTCCCCAGCGCCGCCCCACCAAAACAGCTGTGGGCCAAAAAGGAAGGTTGGCGGTGGGGAGGTGATACTTTATTTTAAATCAACCGGGGGCTCCCAGCTGAAGAGGTGTCTGGGAGCCCTCAGGGTCAAATTAAAGGGCCTGGGGCTCCGGCGGCTGGGGGAACCCGGCAGGGTCGGCTCTAGGTTTTTTGCTGCCCCAAGCAAAAAAAAACTTGGCTGTCCCCTGTCCCAGCCCTGGGCTCCCCCCTGCTGCCCCAATCCTGGGCTCACCCCCCACTGACCCACACCCCCTGCCGCCCCAGCGCTGGGCTTCCCCCTTTCCTCCCCGTCAGTGCCCTCCCCCCACCCTGCTGCTGCCCCAGCCCTGGGCTCCCCCACACCAGTGCCTCCCCCGCACACACACCTCCTGCCTCCCCAGCTCTGGGTCACTGGTAACGCTCCCAGGGCAGGTCATTCAGCAGGAATTTTGGATGTGCACAAAACACAGACAGTATTGGTTCCCATATGGTTACAGAGCTGCAGTAAAGTGGAACAATTTTCAGCTTGTGTGATTGGAGGATATCTGGATGCATATTATAAGACTGTCCTCCATAAATGAGGAAAAGTTGAGGTGCCTTTATTATTCTTTTGTTCCACTCTTTCTTTCTATGGGGAATTTGCCAATGCAATATCACTGTCTTCCTTTTAAACAAACAAAAAGGCAATGGCTGTTGAAAATAGCAATTCCTGTGCTAATAAGCATTTCTTGCTCAATTTTATCCTGCTTTTTCTAGAGCAAGTTACAGTGGATCAGTATATTTGATTTGGGAGAAATGAAGTAACAGCTGCCCAAACTGAGCTTGAGCACTCCTGAATTTTGAGGTGTTCAAATCTGGAAAGCAGGTGCTGGGGGTGGGTGGGGCTGTGGGCTCCACCGGGGAGCATGGCAGCAATGTGTCTGGAGCTGCATGGAGCCAGACACGCTGGTCTGAGTGGCACGGTAAGGGGGCTGGAGAAGGGTTAGGGAGTTCCAGGGGGCAGTCAAGGGACAGGGAGCAGGGATGGTTGGATGGGGCAGAGGTTCAGGGGGCAGTCAGGGGACAGGCAGCACTAGGATAGGCATGGGAGTCCCAGGGGTTTATCAGGGGACAGGTAGGGGTGGGGTCCTGGGGAAAGTTGGGGGAGTCTCAGGAGGGGGCAGTTGGGGACAAGGAGAAGGGAGGCTTAGATAGGGTCTGGGGTCCCAAGGGGCAGATGCAGCAGGGGTCGTGGGAGGGAGCAATCAGGGGACAAGGAGCAGCGGCCTTTAGATAGGGGGTGGGGTCCTGGGGGGCAGTTAGGGGCAGGAGTCCCAGGAGAGGGGTATCAGGGGACAAGGACCAGCAGTGTTAGATAGGGGTGGGGATCCTGGGGGCAGTTGGGGCAGAGGTCTGGGGAGGGGGCAAACAGCGGCCGCATGCCGGGATTCAAACGGCTCTGGGCTGCCCGCAGCCGCCAGGAGCCCTGAGCCCTTTAAATCCCAGCCGCGGCTGGGAATCTCTGCGGGCAGCCCAGAGCCCTCTGACTCCCGGCCCCAGCTGAGATTTAAAGGGCTCTGGGCTCCCCGCGGCTGCGGGCAACCCAGAGCCTTTTGATTCCCGGCCGCGGCTGGGATTTAAAGGGCTCTGGGCTCCCCGCGGCTGCGGACAACCCAGAGCCTTTTGATTCCCGGACGCGGCTGAGATTCAAAGGGCTCTGGGCTGCCCGCAGAGTGCCGTGTGTGGGGGATTTAGAATCCCCTCGCGGGCCGCACAGTGAGGCTCCGGCCATATGTTGTGCAGGCCTGCCCTAGGGTAACCCAGTCCTCACCCTCAGCTCTGATTTCAGCGCTTACCTTTTAGCTCTGGCATCTGACCTCGGGCTCCAGCTCTGCCCCCTTGGCTCAGATTCCTGGTTCCTGACTCCTGCTCCACCCACATGCCAGTCTCTGACGGGCGTACCCTGGATTTAGGCTGGAGAGTGGAATGTGGTCTCCACTGGCTCATCAGCAGAGCCAAGAACGGTCAATGTGGATCATAGTTAATCAGGGTGAGGCAGTCGCCTGTGCATTTTACTTCGTTGTAAATCTGGTGATGATCGTACGGTGGATTGATGGTACAGACTAGAGCCAGGCGTAGGCTAGGGTGCCATTGTGCTAGTTTCCCCCAACATACGCTAACTGTATCCCGCAACATCACTGTTCTAAAATAGACTCCATATAATTTTTTGATGCAATTACTAGGCTGTCACCAACAAAACCCATTGGTCCAACATCATCCCTGGTTTAACTCCACTGAAGTAATTGGAATTACGCCATGGCTCATTTAGTATTTACTGTGACCTGCATAGGCTCCGGCTCCATGGATCCTCTGGGGCTCAAACACCCACCGAAAAAAAAAATTAGGGGCTGCTCAGTACCCACAGGGCCGGGTTAATCTTTTGTGGGCCCTGGTGCCCAGACCATGTCCCTGTTCTGCCCGGAGTCCCTGCCCCTCCTTGGCCTCTTGCCCCCACAAGGCGCTGCCTGCTGCTTGCATGGGTGGGGGTGGGGGGCAGAGAGGATCACCCACTGGCAAAACAAAAGTCCGCCCTTGTGGTGACCAGAATCGGTTACACATCCTTACATGCCCGTGCAACCAGTAGCCTGGGACCAGCTCCCATCATCAGTTCAGCATCTCAGTTCAGCAGACACTTCTGAATCATGGACAAGTCTATTGTTTAAGTAGAAGGCAAATGTCTGCTAGGGTCTAGGTTATTTATTATTCTTGTTGATTACAGAAGTACCTAAGGACCAACCAAGAATGGGGCCCCTGGTGGTAGGTGTTGTACAGAGTAGTAGACTGTTCCTGCCCCCAAGAGCTTACAATCTAACCAAACAAGACAAGCACGAGGTGAGGGGTATTACACGCAAGCAGAATGAACAATGTCGGGTTAGTTCCATTATATTCAGGGGGGAGGGAATGGATTTAGTTAAGATGGGATACGCTAAATGGGAAGAAAAGTGGAGAGGGAACAGTGGAGGGAAGGACTGTGTGTGAGGGGCACAGGTTGGGGAAGAAGGAAAAGAGGGGCATGCATGGGCTGAAACTGTGGTGGAGATCCCCTCCAAACTGACTCTTCACTGTAACAGAAACATGATTTTCCAGGTGACAACGTAGTGCTTAATCTATTTTTAGTGATATTATCCACTGACTGTTTTTAAACAGTTCTCATGCTAAATGTATTCTCAGCAATGATTTTGTAACACTTACTGCTAATTATGAAATGTAGGGCCCACTGCTCTAAATAGCTGATACTCTAACCACTCTATCTCGTTAGCTGTAAATAAACTTGCTCTGCAGCAACCAGGCCACCTCGGGTTCTGTATCAACTGGTGTCTCCTTCCAAAATGTTATATACTTCTGCAGTTAAATAGAATGGGAGCATTCCTGTGAAGGTCAATTTACATGAATAAGAGTTAGCAGGGCAAGGTCCTTACATTGTAGAGCTCTTTCTTTACAGAATTTCTTGATGAGTGTTAACTCACATTCATCGGAATTCAGCTTCAGAAGGGAGCTTTTGTTTTCAATAATATAAATGCATTGGAAAAAAGAAAACCCCCACAGTTCATTGATTGTGTAGTTCTTACGTGTATAATACTCATAATGACGTTATTACTGCCAACAAAATATGGCTTGACTTTTATTTTAAAATATAACAATTAAGCCCCATCTCTTTTGTATAATTCTTTCTGCAGCAGCTTCCAGCTCATAACTATCATGCAAACTAAACATGGAAGAAGTCACCTTGTCCATCCACTAATGATACAACATTTCTCCTATCATAATTTTTTTCAGTGCTTTCTCCAGCTTAGTTTGAGATGTCTCATGTGAGGAGGCTTTTGTCATTTCCCTTGGAAATATAACAACTATTTGTTGTGGTTGTTTATTGCTATTGTAGCATCCAGGGCCACACTCCTGATAGGGGTCCCCCATTGTATGTTTTATTAGTTAAGACAGATACTTTTGGAAATGGCTTGTGTTGACTTAGAATTATGATAAATGCATATTACAGCTAGTGCAATTGTGAAGGCACCTGGAGGGACCAGAGACCCTATCCACAATTCAGGAGAGGTACAAGGGGAATATAGGAAGCTGGTAGGATGATGGAAGAAAACTCAAGTTAGAAGGAGTATGTATGTGACCCACGAAGGAAATCTGGCCATGAATAAATGTAAGCACAAGGAAGGTGGCCTGAATTAAATATCATTCTGTGTTCATGTCTTCATTAAAATGGTGTAATATTGTTCAAATCCCATGGATGAAAGGAAGCCCACCAATACTTACAGATATTTCATTCTTTTTAAAAGTAAAACAAGAAAGGAAGAATTGCCTCTGATCAGTTCATAGGCCTGACCGCTTAATTGTGCAGAACAAACAACAATTACATTGCCAGTAAGCCAGTGTGCAAAATCCATTTGCATGTATGAAGTTAGCTTTGTCATCTGAACTGTATGTGGTAAGGGAATCACAGAAAAGAACGGTGAGAAATTAGGGTGTTAGAAAGGCCCAACACATGGGTCTTTAGGCAAAAAGCCCTCACCCAAAACCTCAAAGGGGAGGATTTACAATGGACAAATACTCCTTACCCAATGAGAGATTGTTCGGTTGTTACAAAAGTAAAAATAATATGGGAGAGAACAAAAACTCCAGAAGGCAAATAGAGAGAAGGGAGAGTAAGAGTTGGAGTGAAATGTTAGAAGACCAAGAACAAATGAACAAACCGTAAGTTAAGAGTTTGAAAACTGATAGAAAACAACTTACTTCTCCGTTTGAATGGATGGATCAGATTTTAAGAGTTCAACTGTCAATAGATAAATGAAAAAGAAACATTATCTAAGTCAGATAATATTTTTAGGCTGTCTGGTCTTGGCTCAAATTTTCTTTGGGCTGCAAACTGTTTTGATAACATTACCTACCTCATCTGGTTCATAATAAAATACTCTTTTTCATGAGGTTTTGAGAATGCAGATATATGTATTAAATACCAAAGCTTAAACTTTTTTTTTGATCTGCCAGAACATTTTGCAACTTCCTTGTTAACTTCATGCTTGGGTGCAAAATGGATTTTGGTGTCTACCTTATCTGTGGCCAGACTCTGCTCTCAGTTACATTAGTTTAAATATAGACTATTTCCATTGGTGTTAATGGAGCCAGATTTAAACCACTGTAATTGAGATCAGAATCTTGCTAGCGATTTCATTTTTGTTGTTAGTGCTCCACATATAGTCTCCTTATCTTGAAAATGAATCCTGCAGTCCTTATCCAGGCTAAATGACTACCGTCGCCAATGGGAGTTTTGCATGAGAGAGGATTTGAGTACCCTGCAGGATTGGCCACAAAGAAAGAAGTCAGATTTGCTTATGGATACTGTGAGCTGTTTCCCATGTAGCTAGTCATTCCTTTGACCAATATTTGGACAAGATGTGGACACACATCATTGGCTGCTGCAAAGATGAGCCATGATCAGAACTCTCTCTGCCTCCAAGGAACAAGACCACCATACACTTATGCTCTGGTCCCAGAAGCTCATGAATACAACTGAATTATAAAACAAACTTAGTGAGAACAATAGCCGACAGTGATAGCAGCCAATCAAGGAGATGTAAATCTGGAGAGTCATATGACCAGACACCTGCTACAGTGAGACACAACCTGTCCAAAATGTTGGATTTGTACTGATCACTGTTCCTACAGACTTCCAGAGCTCTTGGATAATCATAATTGGAGAGATACCTATCTCCTAGAACTGGAAGGGACCCTGAAAGGTCATCAAGTCCAGCCCCCTGTCTTCACTAGCAGGACCAAGTACTGATTTTTGCCCCAGATCCCTAAGTGACCCCCTCAAGGATTGAGTTCAGAACCCTGGGTTTAGCAGGCCAATGCTCAAACCACTGAGCTATCCCTCCTCCCTTGAGAATGAGCCTCAGAAGAGGAGAGAGGGGTAGAAAGAAGAATGTGAGTGGCAGAAAACTCATGGTGATATCAGAACCCAAAGAATGTCCAACAGGTCTATGCAGAGGCCATTTTGCATACTAAGAGATCCCTTTTTCTCCTTCTCAGTAGCAGCCTCCTGAACACACCCCAAAGAGCTAACTCTTTCACTGACACAAAGTGCCTGCCTTCCACAGTAGAACCCAGTACCCTGCTGTGAGGAGCTTTTATCTTGGGACACAGAAGATCATCCCCCTCAGGTTTGTCAGAACGCTTCTCCCTGCCTTAGTGCTGCTCTCTCGGAACTTTTTATAAAAGTTGAGTACCGCTGTAGCATCCTTCTGACTAGCAACTCTTCTGAGGAAAAAAATAACCACTGAGAGGTGGCTCAGACTCATGGAAGTGTGTTTAAAAAAGAAATCTAGCATGTAATAGATCTTTGCTTATGTCAAAAGGAGAGCTCTAATCCCACTAATCTTTCACTCACTAAGGTTAAAGGCTACACACCAGTGGGTTTGACTGACTTGTAAAAAATTCTCAGTAAAATGTTTTTTTCCCTAAATCGTTTCTGTGGATTAGTCTTATACCTGTGGTGTTTATTTCCTTTGAAGATGTGCTATGGTAGTTATCTCTGAAATTTATTATCATGGTTGCTTACTCACTCTAGAGTAGGTCTCTTTTTGATTGCTTCCAAGTTGTCTAGGTAAGAATATTTCCCCAGGAATAACCGTACCCATAATGTTTCATTATTTCCAATTGTGACTAGGGACAAACCTGAGCTGCAAAGTTTTCATGAGATAGTGGGTGTTTAGAAATGGATTTTGATTGGCACCTGTCTCTCCTTCTGGCTCAAAGCAGGAAGCAGAGATGTGGGAAATTGATCCAAAATAACCTAACTGAACTTTAAACTCTCAAACAGAGTTTCTGGTTTAGTTGAGTTTGTTCTGAGTGAGATTTGAGTCTCTTCATACTTTATCCAACCCAGTTTGGTTTTTATGGGCCATATTCTGCTGCCCTTACACACCCTGAGTGGAGAAGTTCTATATGAAGAGTCCCATTGAAATCGGAGGACTACATATGGAGTATGAGATATTAGTCAGCATGACTAAAAGGTGGCAGAATTTGGCTTCATGTTCTTATACTTGTACCTATGGGCGTTCAACCCATAACATGAAACCATGATAAACAGGAATATTTTTCCAGTTTCGGGAAAAAAGAAAACTCCTTGTCAGTTACCCATAACAAGAATCCAATCCAAACTAAGCCACTTGAAAGGTTCTGAAATATTCACTCATCCTTCCTACTTTTCACTTCCATGCATCTCTGAACTTCTCAGTTGCAGATGGTGTTGGAATCTGAAGTGGTGAAATACACACAAGGCTGTTCTTTGAGGGCCTACTGGCCTAGTGGAGAGCAGGAATTACAGGAAAGCACTCGAAAACCTGCAGTATCGAAACAGATCTTTGGCCACCTAGTATTCCTTGGTTTTCATTAAGCTGCACACTTTAGCTGGCCATACTGGACAGCATGGATAGAACCCAAATCTTCCTGCTCGAAAAGCACAAGAGTTAAAGAAGTCCTTGAGTTAAAGAGGGATTTTCATTAAGTTTAGCATTTAGGGACTATGACACACAGCTGGGCCGTTCTTATTCTTTCTCTAGTAGAGAGGAGTTCTGCACTATCCAGTTCATGGTCAACTCCTTCCCACAAAGCAGAATTTGAGTGTGCTGCAGTGTAGATCACTGATAAACACAATTCCTCCTCTCTTACAGATGGAGTTGTGATGATTCATTGCCAAGAATAAGGCTTTCGAGAGCCATGCTGAGAGGCAGAAGTAGTTATTTGGGAAGTATTGAGCTAGATACAGTCTGGAGTTCACGCAGCTGGTTTTGAGGTATATAGCTTCCCCTTTCTTCTTTGGCAGGGAAGTAGGAACCCCAGATAGAATAGGAACTAAGAGAGACTAATGAGGGAGAATAACTCCTTCAGAGTTTTTAAAGGAACTGGAACTCCTACAGCCCTCTGCTCTGTGCTTGTGTGAACCACATTTTTGTTTGTGTGAAAGCTGCATTTCCCTTGACTGAGAAAACACTGCCATCCAACTGCCACTTTTCCAATTTGTTCCCTTCCCCCTCTCACAATGACTCCCTCTCTGGGACTTCATGGACCCCAATATATACCCCCTTTGAATAACAATAGCAATAACAATGGGAGGTGAACCTGAGCCACATAGTTCATTACAAGTTTTTGATCTAAACAGGGGCTCTTCAGATCTCAGGTTTTAGTCTGGGCCTGACCATCCTATAAAACTGCAGAGACAAAAGCATAGTTTGGAAATGTTTAATAGTTGGGAAAAGTTCTCTTTTGATTTGCCCCAAACAAATGACATTTGTGCACTCACTCTCCCATTCATACTGCATATATTCCTGTGTCAAAATCACTTCTTGTAAGAAGTAGAGAAGTTAAAAGAAAAAATATACTGTATAATGAGACACCTACACACAGACACACTTACAAAAGCCAGCTCATTCCTTGTATCAGTGAAAACCGGCTTCCAATAAACATGTATTTGTGACACGTAACTATTAGGAAAGCTACATGTTGAAAACAAGATGTCAAAGGGATGTGTCCGTTTTCAGGTCACCCACGCATACAAGGAGGAAGCATATAATTAAGTCTTTAAAGAAACCCACACTTGCAGTCTGACATCACATGATAGCAATTGTAAAATGCTCATGGTGCCACCTCCTCTCTTCCATAACGTCAAGAGGAATGTTGCACTGTAAACTAAAACCTTTGCATTGTCTGTTTCCCACCTCCCTTCCCTTGCTTAACATTGTTTGCTTTCCTTGTGTTTCAGCTCATAAATATTGAAGAGTTCCTAATATAAAGAGTGCCTCTTATATGAATTCCCAGAGCATATGAAACATGTGTTATTGAAACCTATTTTTTTCTTGATCAGTGCAGTGAGACAGAAGTGGCAAAAGCCTAATTTTGCATCTTGACAGTCATTCACTGAGGCTGTATTATTTTAGTCTATAAGGTCATGATGCCTTTCTGGAAGATATGCTTTAGTGAAACACCAGTTATTGGGCTCATTACAGGACTAACTAGATGAAATTGTAAGGCTTATGTTATACAGAAGATCAGACTAGATGATTTAATAGTCTCTTCTGTCCTTATAATGTATGTATCTATGACAAGTGGATTATCCCATCCATAGGGTGACTGGGAAGTGGTTAATTACCTGTTGAGTTCAGGGATTTGCAAGATAACAGAGCTGGGCTGGGCCAGCTGTGGGGAACTTATTTTCACACAGACACAGATGAGCAATATGCTTTGGGGTGATCAGACCTCAGTGAGGATCAGGGAAAAAGATCTAGACCAGGGATCGACAACCTTTGGCACGCGGCTCCTCAGGGAAATCTGCTGGCAGGCCAGGCTGGTTTGTTTACCTGCAGCGTGCACAGGTTTGGCCGATCGCAGCTCCCACTGGCTGCAGTTTGCTGTTCCAGGCCAATGGGGGCTATGGGAAGTGGCAGCCAGCACATCCCTCGGCCCGCACCGCTTCCTGCAGCCCCCATTGGCCTGGAATGGCAAACCGCGGCCAGCGGGAGCTGCAATCGTTCGAACCTGTGGATGCTGCAGGTAAACAAGCCAGTCCGGTCTGCCAGCGGATTTCCCTGATGGGCTGCGTGCCAAAGGTTGCCGATCCCTGCTCTAGAGAGAGGTTCTACCTGAGTGGAAAAGTAGATTGGCTTTTGTCTTGCAACTTGGCTAAATTAAACCATATTTTACACCATGATATATCTTTGGCCCTTAAAGGGGTAGGGAATTATTGAGCTTTGGTTTTGTGTTTGATGGTAAAGCACAGCACAAAGATATATTGAACACTACCTTTGGGTACAGGCTCTTTTCTTGATCACAAGTAGAACTGACTGGAGGACAATTCAGTTTTGTGACAACTTTCGAGTCTTCAAAATCTGTTTTGGTTCTGCATTTGGAGTGAAGACCACCCCTTTCAAACATTTTCTTAAGTGGAATTGTGACAAAACATCCATTTTTGGATTTTAAAAGGTCAGGTTTTCAGTTGCGGCAAGGGGAGTCTGTCTCTCTCTTAACTAAGGAGCTCTGGATCTCAGAAAGCTGCCCATTGAAGACTTTTTGTTGAAGTTGATACATTTCCACAAAGCATTTCAGCTTTGATGAAACAGCATCTTTCGAAAAAAAATTCATTTCGTCAAAAATGTTCCAACCAGCTCTACTCCTGAGGGTTTATAATTATTCTAAGATGCTTAATGAATAATCAGAAAAACTTCTTCACTCCTTGTGTCTGCCTGTATCAGATTGTGGGAGTGCTGAAATGCTATCAGTAAACCATATTTACAATCTCAACTGAAAACCAGGTGGCATGTGTCTACAACTCCCATTGGTGGTCTCAGTGGTAGCCAGCTAGGCATCCTTTCATTGTGGGAGGAAACAGAATATGGGTGGCATGACCACCATCTTGAGCAACACTGGGGTTGAACTATGGCCCTACAGAGCTAAAAAACATAAGCTGCTACAGCTTGAGCTAAAGCTTTCTGTCATCTATGGATTGGGCACAGACTCACCAGTGGGTTACACAGAATCTCTCTCCAGGGCTGACTGGTCTTCAAAGAGGTGACTGCCATCCAGTTCACTGCCCTCAGAGACCTGAAGTGTGCAGCCCACATCCAGCCTTGGGGAAGCGGCCATCAGATTTACTGTGTTCCAAGCTTTGAGGCCCGATAGAGCAGAGTTCTCCAGATCGGATCACTCATGGACAAGCTGTTTGGCAACCCTTAAAAGCAAGGGAGCTGGCTGGCACACCTCGAAGGCTCCAGGATTGTGATTCAGAGCTGGGAGCTCTAGATCTGTGGTCCCCAAACTTTTAAGGGTCACAGCCCCTGTTTGCACCCGCCCCTGCTGCCCCCCAAGCTGGGTCAGGAGTGTGGCCACAGCTCCCGGGGGGAGGTGGGATGCAGAGAGAGCAAGGGGGCCAAGGCTGGGGGTGCAGCTGGTGGTGAGTCTGGTGCTGGGAGCAAGGCCAGAGCAGGGAATGGAACCACAGCCGGGGGTTGAGGCTGGAGGCAGGAGCGGAGCTGCAGCTGGGCTTCAGTGGGGGCTGGTGGCTGGGTGTGGCTCCGCCCGTGCCCCCAGCCTCAGCCCTGGGCCAGTAATGCAGCCACTGTCAGGGGTTGAGGGTGGGGGTGGGGATGGGACTGGGGATGGGGCCACAGTGGAGGCTGGGGCCAGCAGCAAGGTGCAGAGCCGAGCTGAGGCTGGGGACGGGGCTAGGTACAGGGTCAGGAACCAAGGCCATGGCTAGGGGTAGGGCCAAAGCAGACCTGGGGGCTGGGTGGTGCTTCCTCACTGCCCCCCATGGGGGCTGACCCACCCTGAATGTTCCTCCACACTCCCCACAGTTTGGGGACCTCTGCTCTAGAGACTTTTCCTCAAAGCCTACTGAAGTCTAATACAGACAACTTATATACACTGCAGGGTCTTCTGGGCATCTATGTAGTTTTGTCCAAATTCTGCATGCTTTCTCTCCCCCATCCACTTTAACCAGGATCCTACCAACCACAACTTGGTGGTGGAAGTTCACCTTCCATTGCCATCACAGGGGAAGGTGGGTGTAATCTCCTAGACTGCCATCCCTCAGCACCGGCCTGGGATAACCCATTTTAGCCAACAGCACTGTATACAGACATTCAAAGATTACTGTAAAAGTCACCCACTAATACAAAACAGATACTCAAAAGAATCTGCAATTACTACCTCCCCATGCACCTGCATTTCATCTTTATTTTACCTGACAAAATGTTCTTAACTGGTCTAATTTAGATTGACAGCACATGGGCTGCAATTCTTCACAGACAGGAAAATTAATGAACACACATTTATTTATGTATAATAAGCAATACGAGCACCTTGTCGCAATACGAACATGTCAGAATTCTGAAAATAGGACAGCTTTGTCTTGGGGGACAGCCAAAACCTTCAAACTAGAAGCCAGGCCTTCAAGGCTTTGAATACTGCACTCTGGATCTCCAAACCTCTGCAACATGGGTTGTTCAAAGCCTGCTGGCCAGCTCCCTGGATTGCAGTGAAGACTGGCTCTAGAGGAGAGTCCTGCTCTCCCGGTTTTCAAAGCCCAGAGCGCAGGGGGGGAAAAAAATGACAGCAAGCTGCTGCTGGAAGCAACTCCATGTGTTAGGTCCTTGAAGCCCATAGTGCAGTGAGGTGGATGCCAACTGTTTTTTCCCGAGGAGCAAGTTCTGCTTTCCCTACGTCTGGATGGTTGGCCACACCTGATGGTAGGCTGCACTCTGGATCCAAAAAGACCAGCACAAAGTGAGGGGGAGACCAGCTGATGCATAAGGCCAACCAAAACTGGAGAAGAAACTTCTATTGGGGGAAGGGAAACAAAGAACGCAGTGAAATGGATTCAGACTGGCTTCCTCCCAGTGGGCTAGCACTGGAAGAAGCTAGATGGCTTTTCCAAAAGCAGATCATCACTGAGGGCAAGTGGGGAGACATGGAGCATATATCAAAGTAAATGCAGACTTGTTGGCTTGTGAAACCAAGTGAGAAGGTCCTGGACTGCCTACGGTACTGGGTGACAATCGGACTTGGGGTAATGGGCTGTTTTGGTTGATGGGCTTGTACTGTATACTGTTTAACAGGGTGCCAGTAGTGGAACTCATCACTTTGGAACCTGGAATGAACAGGGTTTGTGGAAGAGTTGTTTCCCCAACCATCATCTTGGTCATCCATAGAAATGCACAGATCCTGAACAGTGTTTCAGTTGGTCATCTTTATTGTGATTATAACTAGCCAGATTCTCAGCTCATGTAAATTGGTGTGTCTGCATTCAAGTCAATTGAGCTGTGCCGATATACACCAGCTAGTATCTAGCCCCAGAGGGCCTGCTTAAATTCCTTCCTACTGCTGACTGTTTCCTCTCTATTTCTTCTAGCTTTTATCTCCTTCAAATTCTGTCTAAACCCCAATGGAAAGTTTGAGAAACATTACACAGTCGTCACAGATTATACTGGGATGGAATCACACATTTTTCTTCACTTCTCTCCAGTTGTTCTTTAGATTGTTGGAACATTTGCATGAAAACAGGATCTTTGTTCCTTAAGGGTCCATCTGCTCCTGCTGCTTATTTTCTCCACCTGAAGTCATAATCCTTTGTTTTTGACATGACTTTGGTTGCTGGAGAGAAATGATAGTGATGGCACAGACAGAGGATTATGGTGCGTTCAGGTGCAGGAGCAGATGGACTCTGTATAAACAAGGATGCAAATGTCCTTAGTCATAGAAAGCGAAGGAAGAGTGGGGGAGACAAGAAAATATACATGTGCTGTCTGAGTGGATCTGTGAGTGGAATGTTTTTCAAAATGCTCAGGATACATTCTCAGAGCTTGAGACCTAGTGTTGAGTAACAGACATAAGACTTGCCTTCTGCTTACCAAGCTGCTGTTTTACAGCATATTCATGATTTATATTACAGTAGCACTCAGGGGCCACAAGTGAGATCAGGGCCCCTTTGTATTAGGTACTATGCATATTCCTAGTACGAGAAAGTTCCTGCCATGGAGAGCTTGCATCCAAATAGATGAGCCAGAGAGAGGCTTGCAGGAAGAGTGGTGTTTTGTTGTTTTTTTAACTAGGGAACTGAGGCACAAAGAGATTCTGTGGGGGCAGGAGAGGAGAGGGGATATTCAAGACTACCTAAAGCTTATGTCTACACTGCTTCTCAGAGCAACCCTCCTAGCCCAGGTCCACAGACTTGTGCTAGAGGGGCTGGCACTAACACGCTAAAAATAGTTATGTGGATGATCCTTCGATGTTGTGTCTCGGATTCTCAACTCCCCATTCCCCCCCCTCCCCCGACAGGCTTCATAGGCTGAATTCTGGCTGAGCTGCAATGTCCCCACAGCTGTTTTAGTGTGTGAGGACAAGACCCGCTAGCACAAGTGTGTGGATTTGGGCTGTGAGGCTCACTCCCAGATGCAATGTAGACATACACAACGTGACTTATGCGCAATAGTCATTGGGACTTATTCTTCCAGTTCACTTAAGTGCTTTTTAAAATCTCACCCCAAGCTACTTGCCTAGGCCACAGAGGAAGGCTGTGATCTGTATCCAATAGCTTCTAAGGCCAATCCAGTGCCTTGAGAATATGACCATCCTTTCTCTCTATAGTACTTCTCTCTCCCCATCAGTGCCAGGGGTGGGCAAACTTTTTGGCCTAAGGGCCACATCGGGGAACAGAAATTGTATGGCGGGCCCTGAATGCTCACAAAATTGGGGTTGGGGTGTGGGAGGGAGTGAGGGCTCTGGTTGTGGGGTGCAGGCTCTGGGGTGGGGCTGGGGATGAGGAGTTTGGGGTGTAGGAGGGTGCTCTGGGCTGGGACTGAGGGATTCAGAGGGGGATCAGGGCTGCAGAAAGGGGTGCAGGTTCCAGCTGGGGGTGCGGGCTCTGGGGTGGGGTGGGGATGGGATGAGAGGTTTGGGGGGCAGAAGGGTGCTCTGTGCTGGGCTCAAGGGGTTTGGAGAGCAGGAGGGGGAATCAGAGCTGGGGCAGGGTGTTGGGACAGTCTCCGGGGTGCAGGTTCCGAGTGGCGCTTACCTCAAGTGGCTCCTGGAAGCAGTGGCTTGTCCCTTCTCCGGCTCCTAGGCATGGAGTGGTCCGTGACCCTCAGAGCGGGGCCATGCCACGGCTTCTGGGAGCCGCGTGGTGGGGCCCCCATCCTGGGGTCCCAGCTGGAGAGTCTGAGTGGAGCCAAGCTGCATGGTGGGGCCCCCAACCTGGTTCATCAGATGGAGTGCTGGAGTGGAGCCGGCTTAAAATGGTGCAGGACGTAGTTTGCCAACCCCTGGTCTATGCTGAGGCCAGTTCTCTTCTGACACAGATCAAAAGTCGATGGAGCAGTATAGAAGCAGCTGAACTTCATTCCCAGGGCTTCAGGCTTTCCTTGCCTTTTGTCACTGATGCCAGCCATTACTGGCAGGCACACATCTTTCTCCCCTCAGTCCTGATCTTTTGGAAATGTTCTTTTTATATTTATAGATGTCTTTCATTTGTTATTGCCGCGTGTCGCTTATGAACTAATTAGCCCCAGAGCAATATTTTTGACAAACACTTTTGACTTTGGTATTATCTGCTCTCAGTACAGAGGAAAGGAAGAGCCATTGCCTTCGATTTTGAAGGATGGTAGTTGTATTAATCCTGAAAGCACACAAAGGTGCTTGCTCTGTTCTAGACACTCCCTTTGGTCATGGTTACATTCTGAAATCAATGGGCCTCATTCAGCCCTGGCGTAACTGAGATGATCCCAGGCCCTGCTAATTTCTCAGTGGCATTATTTTCCTGTCATATCCTCCACATTGCGACAGTAAACTCTCCTGCCTCCGTATCTCACAATCTTACATTTTTCTCATCAGTGGACCCCATGAAAGCATGTCCTTAATCCTACCCATCGTCTAGCCCACCACAATTTGCTCACTTTTTCCTTAAAGCAAACAGAAGAGCAAAACTATACACACAATCAAAATAAGGAGGAAAAATTATATGAATAAAACTTGCAGCTGTAATGGACACTAGCTAGGATGAAACCCATAAGGGCTAGCATGCTTCAGGGCTTAAAATGAATTGTCAGGAATGGGTCAGGAAGAATTCTCATTCAGGAGATAATGTTGCATAATTAGGTTTACACCTTCCTGTGAAGCCTTCAGGATTGGACAGTGTCGTAGGTAGGATACTCAGTTTATCATTAGGCAAGTCCTATGTTCCTTTTAATAGACTGTAGATTCATCTAATATATGTGGGAATACTCATCTAGTCAGTTTTGTCCTTCTGACCCCATCACCATTCCTCTATCCAAGTCTGCATCACTGGTCATATGTTCTATGGGTAAAATTCGTGTTGGGAGGTGACATCAGACAGCAGCTGAATTTACTTATCTACCTTCAGCACTCAATTCTCACATCCCATCATGTATGTAAAGATGAAATCTGTGCAACAGAGAATTTTGAAACGCTGAACCAGGTGGAAAAGAGGATCTTCTTTCTTCTCCTATGTATAAATGCATGCAAAATGGTGAACTCTGGCAGTCCATCTCTGAGCATGGAGTGCGTCTCACCTGGCTACATCTTATTACACAGGTGTATTCACTATGCAAAGGCAAAACTAGCTTTAGAGAGTAGCCATTTATTGTTCTTTACATTTTTGAAGAGAAGAGGAGAAATGGGGGACATTGTGTAAACCTAAAGAATATAGAATAGTTAGTGTGGCAAAGCACTGACCTTGTCTCAGTGGGTCCTATGCTTCCAAGCATATTTACACTAGCCTCAGAGGCTCACTATGACCTTCCATGTAGCCTCTCTCTCTCTAGAGGCAAGGGTCACAGCCTACTGAGTCATTTTCATCATAAGCCAGCAAGGGAGGTGGGAAGAAGCAACCCTCCCTTGCACAGTCTCTGTTGTTTCACAGTCTCTGTGATTAATCAGGGAGAGTGGGGGATCCTGGGCCCTCTACTCCAGGCTCCATCCCAGGAACCCTAATAGTAGCAGTTATTGGTAGCTGCCTTTTTGAAACAGGATGAGTAAACAGCAGTCCCCCACTTCACTCTTACCTCAGGACCTCCTTCCTTGTGCCTGATAGGGTTTGTACTACCCAGTTTCCCCAGCAGCACAGCTTCCTCCTACAGCTCCTGACAAGCACCCCTAACTGACTAACTGGGAGGCTTTTAACTAGTTCCAGCCAGCCCTTGATTGGCTTCTGGTGTCCCAATCAACCTAGCTGTCTCCACTGCTTTCTAGAAGGATCTTAATTGGCCCCAGGTGACTTGAATAACCTGGAGCAACTGCCATTTGGTTACCATGGTAGCAGGGATTTGCTTAACCTGGGGCTAACATACCTGTTTCTCACTACTTTCCTATAGCCATCTGGCCTCACCCCATCACATATCCCCCTCCCCCTCCACTCTGCTCAACACAATGGAGTTGGGCAACTTGGGACGCCAGGCAATGTATTCGTGACAGGCCATCAGCGTTGCCATGGTGGCTTCCAGCCCTGTTCCATATGCGGAACTGGAATGGTTGTAGGGATAAGAACCACCTGGTGACCCTTGCATTCTTTTCCTTATTCCTCTGCATCCACTGGAGGGGTGCATGGTCCATCACAAGAGTAAATCGCTGGCCTAAGAGGTAATAACGTAGTGTCTCCATGGCCCATTTGACAGCAAGACATTCTCTCTCGACTACTGCATATTTCTGGTCTCTTGGGAGAAGCTTTCTGCTTAGGTAGAGAATTGGTTGTTCCTCTTCTCCCACCATTTGTGACAAAACAGCCCCCAACCCCACCTCAGAAGTGCCTGTTTGTAAAAATAAATTCCTTGTTTCCTCTGGAGCTGTGAGTATGGGGTCATTACAGAGGGCTGTTCAAAGGTCTGGGAATGCCACCTTTGCTGCGTCGGTCCACTTCACCATGTCTGGACCTCGGGCCTTTACCAGGTCTGTTAGGGGACTTTCTTTAGTGGCGAAGTGGAGAATAAAACATTGGTAATACCCTAGTATGCCTAGGAATGCGTGGACCTGCTTCTTCTGGGTCAGCCGGGGCCAGTTTTAAATCACTTCTAGCTTATTCATTTGAGGTTTCACTATGCCCCTTCCTACAATATACCCCACGTACTTAGCCTATGCTAGCCCTGTGGTGCATTTAGCAGGTTTAGCAGTGAGGCCAGCCGGCCTTAAGGTGCACACTACTGCCTCAGCTTTCTCCAGGTGGGTTCCCCAATCTCATATATGAATGATTACATCATCTAGGTATGTCTAATTCCAGAGGCTGTTCGCCATTCAAGGTTGCGCAGCCATCCAATGAACTCTGGCACAAGATGTCTCACAGGCTTGATATTTTCCAACTGGAAAGATACAACCTGTGAACAAGAGGCAAAGAAAAGTCACTAGACAAGATGAAGGTGGTCAGGGAAAGTGTGGGACGGTTCCTGAATGATGGAGGCAACAGATGATGTGGAAAAAGCTGAAGTACTCAATGCTTTTTTTTGCCTCCGTCTTCGCAGACAAGGTCAGCTCCCATACTACTGCACTGGGCAACCTGGTATGGGGAGGAGGTGAACAGCCTTCAGTAGTGAAAGGACAGATTAAGGACTATTTAGAAAAGCTGGACGTGAACAAGTCCACGGGTCCAGAGCTAATGCATCTGAGGGAGTTGACTGATGTGATTGCAGAGACATTGGCCATTATCTTTGAAAATTCATGGCAAGTCGGGGAGGTCCCAGACGATTGGAAAAAGGCAAATATAGTGCCCATATTTAAAAAAGGGAAGAAAGAGAACCCAGAGAGCTACAGACCGGTCAGCTTAACTTCAGTCCCCGGCAAAATCATGGAGCAGGTTCTCAAGGAATCCATTTTGATGCACTTGGAGGAGAGGAAGATGATCAGGAACAGTCAACATGGTTTCGCCAAGGGCAAGTCGTGCTTGACCAACCTGATTGCCTTTTCTGATGATATAACTGGCTCTGTGGATATGGGGAAAGCGGTGGATGTGATATATCTTGACTTTAGCAAAGCTTTTGATATGGTCTCCCACGGTATTCTGGCAAGTAAGTTAAAGTAGTATGGATTGGATGAATGGACTATAAGGTGGATAGACACATGGCTAGATTGTCAGGCTCAACAGGTAGTGATCAATGGCTTGATGTCTAGTTGCCAGCCAGTATCAAGCAGAGTGCCCCAGGGGTCGATCCTGAGGCCAGTTTTGTTCAATGTCTTTATTAATTATCTGGATGATAGGTTTCAGCGTAGCAGCCGTGTTAGTCTGTATCCGCAAAAAGAACATGCTAAAATAAATTTGTTAGTCTTTAAGGTGCCACAAGTACTCCTGTTCCTTTTATCTGGATGATGGCACTGATTGTACCTTCAGCAAGTTCGCAGATGACACTAAGCTGGTGGTAGATATGCTGGAGGGTAGGGATAGGATCCAGAGTGACCTAGACAAATTGGAGGATTCGGCCAAAAGAAATCTGATGCGGTTCAACAAGGACAAGTGCAGAGTTCTGCCCTTAGGAAGAAAGAATCTCATGCACTGTTATAGTCTGGGGACCGACTGGCTAAGCAACAGTTCTGCAGAAAAGGACCTGAGAATTACAGTGGACGAGAAGCTGGATATGAATTGCCAAGAAGGCCAACAGCATATTTGGCTGTATTAGTAGGAGCATTGCCAGCATATCAAGGGAAGTGATTATTCCCCTCTATTTGACACTGGTGAGGCCACACCTGGAGTATTGCATCCAGTTTTGATCCCCCCACTACAGAAGGGATGTGGACAAATTGGAGAGAGTCCAATGGAGGGCAACAAAAATGATTTAGGGGGCTGTGCACATGACGTATGAGGAGAGGCTGAGGGAACTGGGCTTATTTAGTCTTCAGAAGAGAAGAGTGGGGGGTGGATTTGATAGTAGCCTTCAACTACCTGAAGGGGGGTTCCAAAGAGGATGAAGCTCGGCTGTTCTCAGTGGTGGTAGATGACAGAACAAGAAGCAATGGTGTCAAGTTGCAGTGGGGGAGGTCTAGGTTGGATATTAGGAAACACTGTTTCACTAGGAGAGTGGTGAAGCACTGGAATGGGTTACCTAGAGAGGTGGTGGAATCTCCTTCCTTAGAGGTCTTTAAGGCCCAGATTGATAAAGCCCTTGCTGGAATGATTTAGTGGGTGTTGGTCCTGCTTTAAGCAGGGGATTGGATTAGATGACCTCCTGAGGTCTCTTCCAAACCTAATAGTCTATGATTGGTTAAGCAGTTAGGGTGCTAGTCTGGGTCTTGAATGGTCAGTCGTAGGCCCAGGATCCAATGAACCCAAGCTGCAAGGACAGATATCACCACCAGCTACCTAATCCAGACCAAGGTCATTTGTTGTGACACAGGATAGTTTGGGGGTATTTTTGTTTAGAGTTTATTCTGTTGAAAGTTATTGCCAAAGGGGGTGTGAGGGACTAGGCTTCACACCTACCATTCTGGGCAACCACAATTGCAGTTTATCACTTTTATCTAGAGTGCTATTCCCCTTTTCCCTCCCTTAATAAATCTTCTTTGTGTTTTTGAAGAATATCTCTTTCTGTCTTTTCTTTATTAAAGTTAAGTGGGCAGTGGGAGGAACTGACATCTCTACTCCACAGGTGATAGATACTGTATGTTACCTGGGGTTCTTTCAACCCAAAGCGCTTGGTAACTTTTACTCTGTGCAAGGTGGTGTCAGCAAATAAATCACGGTAGACATGGCTGTCCGACCAATAGATGGCTGGCACAAACAGGACAACACTAGTGCTTTCACTTAAAGCTAAACTTTACTTAGTCTCAAGCACTTACACATGTCTGCAACAGGTTAGTAAAACACCCCTCGATAATTACCGAAGCTGAGTGTGGCTCTTGAGTGGCACAGCGGCAGCCCGTCTGCCGGTGGGGAACACAAGATGCGTTCAGAGGGAGAGTCTGTTGCGTTACGTGCGGGCCGGATAAAGCACAACAACCAATATGATTGCAAGCTAAATCATTTATTGTGTACAATGCATCATATTATATAGGCTTCTCCATATTAGCAAACCACACACACACATCACATTGCTGCTGATCTTTGGTTCTTGTCGCATACACACTTTTTCACATGGTCTTTTTTCTGCATGCCCATTTCCCATTTCCCATGCAATCCATCTCTTGATTATCACCTTTATCACCTCCCCCATCCCAGCCAGCAGCGCCTGCCCCTGCTCCCCTCTGGCTCCTCTTTCTCCAACTCACACTTAACTTTTTCTAACTTTTTTGTCCTTGGAGAGTCCAGTCCCAAAGAGTCCCAGTACCTCAAAATTCCCCCCCTTATTTTACACATTAGTAACACAATGACATGTCCTTTAAAGAAAACTTGTTAAGCAAACAGTTTCACTGGTCAAGCAAGAGGTTTTCTTCTGATTATTGATTAACCAGGTGTGTTTTTTTCCCAGAGCTGGCAGAATGTGGCAGACACATTCCTGAGGGCACATCCTGCTCTTTTAAAACGCATGTATCAGAAACTTCAACACAATTCTTAACAGGAAGGATGCAGGGTCAAGCTGCCCTTTCTGTGGCACCCCAAAATCCCTCTCCTCTTGCCTTGGTCAAGCTGAGGCTTCTGCATGGCCACTTTGCGGCCAGCTGACTTGTTTGCTTTTAGTAATAACCAATAGTAGTTTCAGGCACTTTACTGGTTTGCCAAAATCTCCCTGTACGTGTAGGCCAGCTCAAGTACTTGACCAGGGCTGGCTTTAGGAAGTGCGGGGCCCGATTCAAATAGTTTCGACGGAGCCCTGGCAGGGATGACTCACCCGGCGGTGCTCTGGGTCTTCGCTCCGGGTCTTCCACAGCACTGAATGACCCGCTGCCGAAATGCCGCTGAAGACCTGGAGCAAGTGAAGGACCCGCCGTCAAAGTGCCGCTGAAGACCCGGAGCGCCACCAGGTGAGTAAAAATTCAAAAGGCGCCTAAGTTAGGCGCTCTTCTTTAGGGCATGGGGCCCGATTCGGGGGAATTGGCCTAAAGCCAGCCCTGTACCTGACCTCTGTCTACTAGTTTGAACGTAACACTTACATGTCAGTGTTGTGCCTAGTACAACAGAGGTTGGGGACCACAGGCATTATTGTAATACAAATAATAATAAAGGACATAATTTAACTACTTTTGGGCACCATTCAATAAAGGGGACACTAGGAGAGAGCTAGCAGAGGTCAAAGAGAAGGATAAGAGTGATGGGGGGCTATTGAAAGGCTAGGAATACTGGGATCATAGTTGAAGGAGAAAAGCTGCAGTCAACAACCACAGGAGACCTAAGCTTTTTGAATTAACAATGCCCGGGAATTCATGGAACTTGTCGAAAAATAAAGGAAATACAAATTGAAAAAAGGTGAAGATTTAGTCTAACTGAGCTGGCTCTGGGATTCAGCAAAGCCGTTTAAGCAAGTGTGTAGCTCCACTGATTTTTAATGGGACATGTTAAAGTTAAATGTAGTTAAGTGCTCCGCTGAATCAGCACCTTAATGTACTGTAGTAGGTGATAAATTATGGAGCACCCTCTGCAGGGCACCAATTGAATTGCTGTTATCGGCATGTCTAGGAACAAAATAGGTGGATACTTGGCTACAAACACTAAAGTTCTTTGTGGTTCTCCTCAGGCTTCCTCTTGGCCTGTATTATTTCTACTTTTCTTGTTGCAGAGGAAAATGGTCATGCCGGGTTCCTCTTCCATTACTTCGCCATAGTAGATACCACTTGTAAAGTAAATAACTCTAGTTTGAGTCGGAACATTCAATCTGATGTTCTCTTTAAAAGAATATTTCAGCCTTTTCTGGAAAATATTCACTGAAATAGAACAAAAAAAAAAGCATTAAAAAAACCACCCTCTTCTGGCAAAAGTTCTGACTATTACGTATCTGTTAAAGTGCTCTTTTCCCTGATGGTATAACACTACAGAACGTGGCTCTTCAATGGTATGCTTCTCTTCCACATGCTTTAGAAAAATCTGTCTCTGGAGGACTTGACATCTGTCAAACTTTGGGGGTTTGAAGCAAGAATGTACAAAAGTTTCCAAATCTGAAATTATTGGCTAACTTTTTGTGTTTTGTTTCTTAAAATGCTAATGTCTTTATTCAGTGCAATGGAATGAAAGTGTTGAAAAATCCAGCAGGACTCTCTGCATAGTTAAGATCCCACTGCGGGGCGCAGTGGAAAAGAGGGAAAATAGAGTACTGTAAAGAAGATTAAAGGAAGCTTGTTTTACCAACTGAGCCAACACAAAATCCCCTCTGTGTCTCACCAAAGAAAACAGGTGGTAAAAAAAGAGAAGTGAATATGATAGAGATGTTGCTCTGAAAGACCAAATAAGTTCTCTTACTTGCTTATTTATTAAACAAACAGTAATCTCTGTCTCCCAAGAAATCAGACACTAGAGGTAACAATTTTCCATCTTCCTGGAAAAGTTTCCCCTCCCATTCCCTGCTCTTTAGCTTTATCTAATTAATTATTCCAAATACTAGGGACAAAGGGTAAAATTTTCAAAAGCAGTTAAGTGACTTAGGCTCCTAAATCCCATTTTTCAAAAGTAATTCAGGCACGTAAGGCTAGATTAGCACTTAGGCATTGCAATGCCTAACTCCTAGGAGCCTGGCTGCTTAGTGAATTCTCAGCCCAGAGTTAGCACCTAAGAAAAGGATTCTCAAAACCAGCAAGCTGAGCAGGAAGTTGCCTAAACTAGCTAGGAGTGAAATGCAGAGGAAAGGGGCTGGGTTTAGTCCCAGATCCTCAAAGGCGCCTAACTTCTATTGATCTGGATCTTAGGCACCTGACTGATGGGCTGGAGACAGGGTACCTGTCTCCACTTAGGGTTTTCAGCTGTGAACCCTCTCCTGGAGTTAAGCACCTAAACCAGCTCAGTCCTTTCTCATAAGAAAACACAAGAGCAGTGCATGACAGAGTAACCTGTAGTCCATTGGTTTAGGCATGCGTCTGGGACATGGGAGAGCTAGATTCAAATCCCTGCTCTCTCTGACTTGAATCAAGGACTTGAACCCAGATCTTCCATAGTTCAGGTGAGTGCACTAACCACTTGGATACTGGGTATTTTGGGGTAGAACTTTCCAGGTCTCCCCTATTGAAGTTGTTCCACTTTGTATAAACAATTAAATATTCATTAGGACAGAAAGCAAGAGGGTGACTCTATAGCCTGCTAGTGAGGGCACTCATCTAGGATGTGTGTGTCACGACCAGGATGTGGGTGATCTGACCTAGTGCTCAGAGAAGGAGTCAGACTGGGTCAGATACCAGGAGATCAGAGTCTGAGACAGGCCAGAGGACAAACTGAGTGCCAGGTGCCAAGTGGCAGGCAGGGTTAGGTTACCAGGAGATCAGAGTCAGGCAGCTGGAGCAGGTAGCGCAAGAGAAGCAGCCCTAAGTAGGGGAAGCCCAGTTGCTTGGACAACTTCCTGTTCCTGTGCTTGGTTTAAATAGAAGCAGGGAACCAATCAGACCCCAGTGTTCCGCCAATCAAATTCCAGGACTGGCGTCTGCTGTCAAGAGTTGAGTTTCTAGTTCTAGTGACCGTTAGCAGGCCACGGGCTGGCAGGTTGGAACTTAGTAGCACCTAAGAACCTTGTGGGCTGGCATTGAGATCTGAAGTCCTGACAATGTGAGGATAAAAACATATCCTCCATGTTGACATGAAAAATCTCAGAGGACACTTAGGGAAGGTCTACACTGCAATGAAAGACCCATGGCATGGCTGAACGTACCCTGGGCTCAGGAACCCCATGAAGGGCGTGGGTATCAGTGTCTGGTCTCCAGCCCAGGAGTGAACATTTACACTGCAATTTTTAGCCCCACAACCCAAGCCCCGTAAGCCTGAGTCAATTGCCCTGGGCTCTGAGACTTAGTGCCGTGGGTTACTTATTGCAGTGAAGACATATCCTGAGGACCATTGGGCCTGATGCTGTGAGGTGTCAGCATGCCCTCCCAGCATCAGGGAACAGCATGTACAGTAATGCAGAAAGGAATAAAGGTATTTGAACCTAGATCCATAGGCGGCAGGTTTGTATAATTTTTGGTGGGGCCCAAAATGGTGGTGCAAGATTACAAGGGTCAATTAAAAGTGAAAAGTCAGAAGCAGCACTTGCCTACTTCAATATACAGTATTATATTTTGTTGTACCTGTTGTGATGAAGTGGGAATGTTCTTAATATTTTCTCTGAATACTGTGTGGGTGCCTCAGTTTCCCCTGCAAGATGCCAACTGAAGGTGTTGGGGACAAAGAGATCAGGTGGCCTCCTTGTCCGGAAGAGACACAGAGGCCAGAGGAGGGAGTGTCAGTTTGGAGCTGGCTGGGGAAATGGGGAGAGACTCAGAACTTGGTTCTGGGCTAGATGGACCTGACCGAGGGTTCTGTTTTCTGTACCAACAAGCTCTGTTTAAACTGTGTTCCCATCATCTAATAAACCTTCTGTTTTACAGTCTGGCTGAGAGTCACATCTGACTGCCGAGTTGGGGTGCAGGGACCTCTGGCTGCCCCAGGACCCGCCTGGGCGGACTCACTAGTGCATGGTGTGGAAGGGCATGCTGAATGCTCTGAGGTCAGACCCAGGAAGGTGTAAGCTTCTTGCCCTGGAGACAGTCTGCTCAGAGAGGAGGCTCCCCCAGAGTCCTGACTGGCTTTGAAGGAGTGGTTCCAGAGCATCCCAGCATCTCCTTTCACCCCATGCACTTCTCAGAAGTCCACACAGGCACTAACACTCCCTCCTCTGGCCTTTGTCAAGAAGGCTAACATCACTTTGGGCTGTATAAGTAGGGGCATTGCCAGCAGATCGAGGGACATGATCATTCTCCTCTATTCAACATTGGTGAGGCCTCATCTAGAGTACTACGTGCAGTTTTGGGCCCCACATTGCAAGAAGGATGTGGAAAAATTGGAAAATCCAGTGGAGGGCAACAGAAATGATTAGGGGGCTGGAGCACATGACTTCTGAGGAGAGGCTGAGGGAACTGGGATGGTTTAGTCTGCAGAAGAGAAGAATAAGGGAGGATTTGATAGCTGCTTTCAACTACCTGATAGGGGGTTACAAAGAGGATGGATCTAGACTGTTCTCAGTGGTAGCAGAGGACAGAACAAGGAGTAATGATCTCAAGTTGCAGTGGGGGAGGTTTAGGTTGGATATTAAGAGAAACTTTTTCACTAGGAGGGTGGTGAAACACTGGAATGGGTTACCTAGGGAGGTGGTGGAATCTCCTTCCTTAGAGGTTTTTAAGGCCCGGCTTGACAAAGCTCTGGCTGGGATGATTTAGTTGGGAATTGGTCCTGCTTTGAGCATGAGGTTGGACCTTATGACCTCCTGAGGCCCCTTCCAACCCTGATATTCTATGATACTCTAAACTGACCACCAAATTTAAGTTGCGTGTTTTTCCGGTCAGGTGAGGACTCTGGGGCAGGGCTAAGGGGGATAAGGAACTTGGGGTGCAGACAGGCTGCCCCAGGGCTAGGGCCAAAGAGGACTCCCCTCCACCCTCCCTGGCAGCAGCAAGCTCCAGGAGGGACCTCCTCTCCCCGCAGTTCACTGCACATGCTCCTAGGGTCCCTCTCAGGTCCAGAAAGCCCACTGGTGGGTACCGAGGGCGGAGGTTGCCATCACGTATGGCCTCCCCTGCTGCCACCCCTCACCATAGCCTCACTGGGGATGGGGCTGTCCCTTGCCCAGCATGGTGCAGGAGTGGGGACTGCAGGGTGGTAGCTGGGAAGGGGCACGGTATCACAAAATTCACCTAAGCCCCTGCTGCACAGGTCCCAGTGGTGTAGCCAGGTTCTAACATCAGGGGGAGCAAACGTATCCAATTACTAAAAAAGATGCCAGCCAACATATCCAATTACTAATCAGGTAGTTCTATAACAGGCTGCCCTGACCCCATCACCCCCTGAAGCACAAGGTAGGGGTAGGCACCACCATGTTGTGCAACAAACACTTGACAAAATTACTGGACTTAGTGACGGACAATGCAGGCAGGTGGGTATTATGTTATTCAATCATTCAACCCATAAAATTGCACACATTTTGCCTCAGTGAAATTAAATATCCAGAGAATTACTGGGCCTGTGATGATGATGATGACCAGGGCTTGCTCACCTGTGGCTCCCCCTCCCTGTGCTGTGGAGGCACAGCCAGGCAGGTCTGCATTTGCAGGCAGGCACCCTGCCTCAGGTGCAGCTCCCATGGGCCCTGCTAGCTACTAGACTGGGAGCCTCCCGGCCAATGGAATGGGCTGGGCTGGGGGGCGGAAGGCAAAGGGGGAGATTGTAGGGAGCTTTGGAGGAGGGGAGGCAGTGGGGAGGGAGGGCTGGCACAAAGGGGAGGGCTCTTTGGAGAGGAGTGACAGGGGCACAGGGGTCCTTGGGAGTCTCTCGAGGGGGCAGAGGGTTGGGTGGGTCTCTGTGGGGCAGGGGGCTGTGATGGGCAGAGCCAGCTGCAACCTGGGTCTGCTCTGCGTGGGGTGTTGCTATAGTCCCCTCAGGAAGCCCCCCCCCATCCTGTGTATTTTATACCAGCCCCGGGGTGCCCTGTGGCTCGCTCCCCCTCCCTGCTGTGGAGGCGCGGCCAGACAGCTCCGGCACCGCCCCCGGCAGCTCCCATTGGCTGGGGTTCCCGGCCAATGGGCTGGGAGTCCAGTCGCTCCTGAGGCCCCTCCCGGGAGCTGCCCCTGCCGCTGCGGTGAGTGAGAGCTCCGGCCGGGTGTTGCAAAGGGGGTCCCCCAGCACAGGGCCTGGGGCCCAAACATTGGTGGGGCTGAGCCCAGCTCCTGGATTATTGGTGGGGCCTGGGCCCCACGGGCCCATATAACTCGCCGCCCCTGCCTAGATCCTCAAAGGTATTTAGGCACCTAATTCCCATGGATTTCAGGAGGTGGGTTTTAGTGCTTGATCCTGCTTGTGTTTAAGTTAATGGCAAAAGTCCTGTTGACTTCAGTAGAACAGGATCTGGCTCTTCATGGGTAAAGTATGACCCAATGAAAGATAAAACAGGTTCTTGAGAGATGGCAGAGCAAATAAACTTCTCTCTCCAAAGGTGTTCTCTTTAACAAATTTTCAATAAAGCATCAAATAATTGGTCCAACTATACCAATCTGCTACCTCCGACTGTAGCCCAGAAGATGCACTTTCCACCTACTTCCATAAAGGATCAGGTCAATGGTGCTTTAAAGGGGACTAGTTAGGAGATGGAAATGATCAGTTTGTGCTTTTGAACAGAAAATGTGATTATCATTTTCATTATAATTTTTCTTAACACACAGGTGATGAGACATTAAGTTAAACTGAAAGGAAGCAAAAACTGATTAAAGGAAACAATTTTTCATGCTACAGAGCCTATGAAACTCGTTGCCACAATATATTATTGAGACTAAGAGCTTACCAAGGCAATGTTACTTAATTGATAGAGCTCTGGACTAGAATTTGGGACACTTGGTTTCTATTCCCAGCTCTGCCACTGGATTGAAAGATGGCCTTGGGCAAGTCACTTCACCTCCCCCAGTCTCAGTGTCCTCATATGTAAAATGGGATAATGTTGTTGACCTCTTTTGCAAAGTGTTTTGAGATCTGTGGCTGAGAAGCACTAGGTTGGATATTTATATGGGTTGTGAGAATATCCAGAATTAGAATAGTAAAGATTACAAAGGTGTTTTGGAAGGGGTATAAACTCTTCTGCTTCAGGGCATAAGCCTACCTCTTATCAAAACAAGTTAGGAAGAAGCTGTCGCTCAGGGAAGGTTATCCCTCAACTGTCTACTGCAATGTTTCTTATACTTTCATCTATAGCAGCTGATGCTGACCACTGCTGGAGACATGCTATTGCAGTAGAGGCAATTCCTCTGTTATTACCTTTAGTTTGTGTAACTGTAGAGAGCAGAGGATGGGAGAAGAAGTGATCAGTATGTCCCAGGGCTGGACAGGGTTTGCAGCAGATTAGCAAACAAATTGAATCTGGTCTGTTGCTGCATACAATGATTCTCCCAAGGATGTTACATTAACTGAGCAATGACATTCTCAGCACCTCCTGCATGTTTGCAGGTTAGGGCTGAAATCTGACAGAGGATTGAAGAAAATCTGGTGTATGTATTATTTTAAAAGGTAAAATGAGTTACCAACATCTAGTTTGACTCCGTTCAAGTACAGCAATGGAGTCGGTTAGTGGGGAAGGGACTGTGCCATGCTTAGCGGAAAGTGGGATGCTGATGAGCAGGTTCTGTCCCGGAGTCCCTACAAATAAATCTTGTCGTCTGACTAATCTGATGCAGTTTTTGGATGTAATAACTGAGTTCACAGATGACAGATGAGCTGCTGATGTAATCATTTACCAAACATGTTGCTGAAACTGAGATAAATCCAAGAAGCTAGAGAATGAAGTGTAAAAAAAAAATGCTGGGCTGGAGAAATATACTGACTACTGGCAAAGTGCAGAAGGTCATATTAATACTTTGCTCTCAAAGGAATGGATCCTGCCACCATTGAAGTTAATGAGAGTTTTTCTATTGACTAAAATGAGTGCAGGATCAGGCTCATAGACAGCAACATTTATCAGAGAATCTCAAAATGTGTTGCTGTTAATAATTGCTACCTTTGATCAACAGCTGGTAGAAAACTTTCCATTTGTCAATGGAAAATTATCTTTTTCTTGAAATAAAAGTTTTTGTTTCTTTAGAAATGTTGGAGTTTTTGACAAAAAAGGGGAAAAAACCTCCACCCCACAGTTAGTGATGTTTCTTCAGACCGCTTTTGCCATTGGAAAATGGGTAGGAGTATTTGTAGGAAAATCAGCTTTTCCCCCGGTAATTTTTGGTCTTAAATCTTGTTTTTTTATCAAAACAAAAAGAGGTCATGGGAAATTTTGAAAATTCCAAAATATTTTGAAATTTGTCATGAATAAATTGGCATTTTTTGATCAACTCTACTTACAACCCTTGTGAGGAGTATTATTTGCACTGTACAGTTGATGATACCGAGGCAGAGAGAAATTACGCTGTTTACTCAAGGTACTTCAAGGGCCATGCTGAGCAGTGACTTTATATCCAGTAGGGCAGTAGATGCAGGGCTAACCACATCTGAGCTCCCAAAGCTGAACAGCTGAGAAAACTTGCTGTAGAGATGGGGAACTCCTGGAGTCTATGATTTTGTCAACGTGCACACTTTTTTTTCTTTGCCTCTCTTTGAGCCTCTCTTTTCCATCCCATAAATCTTTTTAATCAAGGGTGGTGCAAGTCTTTAAACTATGTTTATTCTTCTATCCAAAGAGAAATCTGTTATTTTATTGGGGATGCAAAAATAGGTCAGAAATTAGTGAGGAAGGAGAGATTAGAGAAGGGAGGAAGGAAGGAAAAATTGAGGGTATGGAGACAGAAGGAAGAAGACATGGAGAGTGGTACCCTAACAAAGAAAAAGCTAAAGGGATGAAGGAAAGTGTGAGAATAATTATTAAATAGGTGAATCTAGACAAATTTAAACAGGAAATAAGACCCCTTATTTTTACAGTGAGGATAATTAACCACTGGAACAGTTTACCCTGGGATGCAGTAGATTCTCCATCTCTTGGAGTGTTGAAATTAAGATCAGATATCTTTCTAAATGATGTACTCTAATTCAGCCAAGAGTTATTTGGCTTGACACCAGAATCATAGAATGAAACTCTATGGTCTATTTTGTACAGGGGGTCAGACTGGATGATTACAATTGTCCCTTCTGGCATTAAACTCTATCAGCAATGATAATTTAAGCCCTTGTATTCTGTGTGAGCAATGATAATTTAAGCCCTTGTATTCTGTGCCAGTCCGAACCTAAATTGTGCACCAAGCTGGAAGGTCTGCATTAGCTTTAGTTAAACGTAAAACACAGATTTTTTAAAAATGAATTAAAGGAAAACTGATTAATACAAACAGTGCAGTAGCCCCTATTTACTCAATTTATTATGCTCTTGTCTCCCTACATTTTCAGTTTTCAATATGCTAAAGATTCTTGTATTGACAACTCATAACTGAATCCTGGCAGCTGTCAAGGGGGGAAAGCTTGAGGGTTAGGAGGTGGGTAAGGGAGAGCTGGGGCTTCTGGGCACCTAGGCAGGCAATTTGAGATTGTGGGGAAAGTATGGTAGCTAGATATTTCTGCTAAAATCCTCATCAGTGAAATAGTAAAAAAATGTTGGCCCTTCAATTGTTGTCTTTAAGGTTCAGTGTTAACAACCCATTAGGATGACTGAGACAGTTCAAACCCTTCTGAGGTATCATTTAAGAGAGTCTGCAAACTTAGGAAGACAACTCTCCATTGTTGAACTTGTTTTCACGGTTCTTTTGCAACCATAAAGGCTTGAAACACTTAAAAAAATAAAAAAGGGGAAACTTTGACTCTGGGGCACAGTTTTGTAGCAGGGGTGGATTCCACAGCAGATTCCACAGGCATGAATCATAGTGCACAAGGCCCTATACAAACCTACTGCAAAAACACTGGGAAAAAAATGGAAGAAAACATAAGGCACACACTGAGTAGAGGGAAGGGTAAAGGGAATGACCTGGAAGAACAAAATATAGGGGAGCCTCTGATGGGGTGTCTACCCCACATAGGACTTAAGGTGGCTAGGTAAGCCTATTAACTCCACAGGCTGAACCTGGAGGAAGAGCCAGGGCTCAGGGAATTGATTGCAGGCAGATTAAGCTGTGGAGGAACAGGTGGGGTCTATAAAGCTAGCCTACTGCTGGGAAAGGGTCTGTTACTCCCTGGGAAGAGGGAGGAGTGCTTGGAGCTTGTGTACCCAGGGCAAGGAGGAGAACCAGGACTTTTAGGAAGCAGTCAAGAGAAAGAGCAGTGAGGGCTGGGAAAGGAAAGCCCAGTACTACTGGATTGAGGGTCCCTGGACTGGAACCTGGAGTAAAGAGCAGGCCTGTGTTACCCTACTCACCACTGGGGAAGTGGCACCGGTGGGGCAGTGAACTGGAAGACTCCCGGGGTCTCTGTGGGAGTGATGGAGAATTTGGAGGACTATACGCCGAAAGGGGGGAAAACACGGAGTGATCTAGCTAAAGGGCTGAGTCACAAAGAGGATGCTGCGGTTCCTGGGACAAGAGAAGAGCTGCAGACCTGAGAGAGGGATGGCATGTGACCACGGGAAGGGGCATTGGCCTTGAGAGTTAGTGACCACAAGGAGGCACCAGACCGACAGTGAGTGGTGCACCCTATCACAGAGCCACACTAAGTCCTCTTTTAAAGCTTTGCTATGAATGCCAAAATGTACTAAAACATGCACAGTATTTGATTACCTATATTATACAGCATATGGTTCTGGCCAACTGAGGGGATTAAAATTTAGTAGCCTGCTCAAAAGGGATTACTTGGGACACTTGAGTCTACCAGTCCAGCCCTATCACACAGAGAGTCCCTGGCAGATCCATTAATAAAGACCAAAGCCCTGACCTGCAGTCCCTAAAAACATAAGAGCTGCCAGACTGGGTCAGACCATGGTCCATCTTGCTGAGTATTCTGTCTCTGGCCTGTACCAAGGAGCTTCAGGGAGCGAGTACAATTCCATTCAACCCCCTAGTACATACTTAGGTAGCTAACCTGAGCAACCACCTGGGCCGCCATGGGCATACTGCTGTTTTTAGGCACTAGTTCAAGCAGAGCTAATAAGTGTGTGTGAATCACACCTCCCAGCAATGGTGCAGATGTACCCTTACTGTCTGTAACTGTGAGGTGAGGCATCTGCCGATGGCCAACATGAAGGCAAAATATGCCCTGAATAATAGACTCAAGGAAACAGCCGAGAAAGGAGACTTAGGGAAAAAAGAGTAGGATAATTAAAAAGTAAGATGCCCACTATGTGGCCAGTGCAAAAAAGATTAATCAGGTCTTAGGGTGCATGAGCAACAGGATTAGTTCTAAATCAAGAGAGATGATGATTCCATTATACAAAGCAATTGTGAAATGGCATTTGAAATATTTTGTCCAGTACGGGGCAATGAGTTTAAAACCAGATATTCAAATTTTCTAAAGAGTGCAAAGGAACAGCTACAAGGCTTATCAGGGAATTAGATGGGTGATCTCCCAAAGAAAGATTTCAGAAGAAGCCTTAACAAAAGAGGAGGGAGAGGGGATTTGCTTAAATTTTTTAAACATTTAAAACTGTTCAGGATCCTAAGAAAGGGCTGCTCAAATTGCAGGGCAATGGCAAAATGAGAGGTCAGCTGGTAATGAATATTTTAGAACTGATAGTAGGACTAGTTTCTTCCCACTATCAAGTTTACATTCACAGTGGTGGAACATGCAGAATGGATACATTTAAGAATGTACATGCACTTCTCCCAGTAATGTCACCGGTTATATCAGTCAGGCTTTCCTGGAAGGTAGTTGGGAGCTGGATTGGAGTTCTCTCCATCAATAAACTTCAGTGTGTCTATACACGATTGAGAATTGAAGCTAATTGCTTTAAAAATAGAATTAAAATGTGACTAACAATCATTGTATTCAGTGTTGTTGAAGCTGTGTTGGTCCCAGGATATTAGAGAGACACGGTGGGAGAGGTAATAGCTTTAATTGGACCGACTTTTGTTGGTGAGAGACACAAGCTTTTGAGCTTATGCCAAATTTTTTCAGGCCTGGGAAAGGTAATCTAGTGAATCCATTCCACCTTAGCCATGACATTCAGTGCATTTCTAAGACCTGAAGAAGAGCTCCCTGAAGGCTTGTCTCTCTCTCACCAACAGAAGTTGGTCCAATAAAAGATATTACCTCACCCACCTTATCTAATAATCGTATCTTTCATCTGAGGCCATTGAAGTGTGAATGACCACAGGATAGGGTGCTGGTGTGAAAGATAGTGTAACGCTGACAGACCCTGGTCATTGGAGGACAGGATGGGACCTCTGGAGCTTAGTGCATGAGCAAGAATTTTTAATGAATCTGTAAACTCATGGGTTGTACCGTATGACTGGAGAATTGCTAACATAGTTCCTATCTTTAAGAAAGGGGAAAAAAAGTGATCTGGGCAACTACAGGCCTGTCAGTTTGACATCTGTAGTATGCAAGGTCTTGGAAAAAATTTTGAAGGAAAAAGGAGTCAAGGACATTGAGGTCAATGGTAATTGGGACAAAATACAACATGGTTTTACAAAAGGTAGATCATGCAAAACCAACCTGATCTCCTTCTTTGAGAAGGTAACAGATCTTTTAGACAAAGGAAAGGCAGTGGATCTAATTTACCTTGATTTCAGTAAGGCATTTGATACGGTTCCACATGGGGAATTATTAGCTAACTTGGAAAAGATGGGGATCAATATGAAAATTGAAAGGTGGATAAGGAACTGGTTAAAGGGGAGACTACAGCGGGTCATACTGAAAGGTGAATTGTCAGGCTGGAGGGAGGTTACTAGTGGAGTTCCTCAGCGATCAGTTTTGGGACCAATCTTATTTAATCTTTTTATTACTGACCTTGGCACAAAAAGTGGGAATGTGCTAATTAAGTTTGCAGATGACACAAAGATGAGCGGTATTGCCAATACAGAGAAGGACCGGGATATCATACAGGAAGATCTGGATGACTTTGTAAACTGGAACAGGTACAGAGAAGGGTTACTAGGATGATCCGAGGAATGGAAAACCTGTTTTATGAAAGGAGACTCAAAGAGCTTGGCTTGTTTAGCCTAACCAAAAAAGGCTGTAGAGCAAACTCATTTTCTCTCTCTCTCTAGGTGGTCTTGGTGCCACTAGATGGGACAGAACACCACATCCAGGAGGTGTGTGGGTTACAATAGCACCTCTACCAGCCCATTGCGTCCTAATATCAGGCAGGGTCATAAACTCACTATATTAGAAAGACTCAGCAATCTGCCCTGTAGCTTTTACAGGTAAGCAGTGAGAGATGTGGCTTTCCTGTGTTTCCAGGCCTGACACTAAAGCCCCCCTCTTGATTTCTAACCTAATGCAAGTGTGTTGGAGCTTTGCTTGTTTGTGCGCTGTTCCTCGTGCCTCTCACATAACCTGACAATCAAGCTTATTTATGAAGCTGCAGGAGGTGGGGGCAGAATCATTACCATCTCTATGAGGTATTACAGTCCTTCTGATCAAGCAGCCTGTTCAATTCTAAGTGGTAATCAGAATGTGTCTTTCATCCCTTCACCTGCTTTTATCATGATCTATTGCTTGCATGGTTTGGGCATGTAAAACAGAGAATGAGCAATTAATAATTTACATTAACTTGGATGCCAGCAGTATTAAAGGAATCTTCATATGCATGCTTGGAAGTGCCTGTAATTGGGATATTTGGCAAAACACGCACCAATGGGATCCCTTCTTCTTTAAAACAAAAGCATTATTTTAGTGTTTCCTATAGGATCAGTCCAGAGGGCAAACCCATCTGTCTAGAAAAGTCACCCTGGTCATAGTGAATAGCTTCACAACACCCAGTTTTTAATGCTAAACATAGGGAAAAACCAATGGTCGAAACACACTGGTAAATCAAACCTAATACAAAGCCTTATAAAATGTCCTGTAATGCAGTTTTGTCCTGTAATGCAGTATCAGTCCAAGCACTGCAATGACGCTAAGTTATGCATTTTTGTACTATTACTGCAGAGCACAGTAGTAATTTTAGAAGAAACTCAGACAGGGCTGGTTCAGATTAAATTTTGACCCCAAACTGTCCAGTTGGGACCCACATCTTCAAGCCTCAGGCTTGTGTGTGACCCTCTTCTTTGGTCTTCCCCCAAGTCCCATGCCATGTGAACGTAAGAATGGCCATACTGGGTCAGACCAAGGGTCCATCCAACCCAGTATCCTGTCTACCGACAGTGATCAATGCCAGGTGTCCCAGAGGGATTGAACCTAACAGGTAATGATCAAGTGATCTCTCTCCTGCCACCCATCTCCATCCTCTGACAAACAGAGGCTAGGGACACCATTCCTTACCCATCCTGGCTAATAGCCATTAATGGACTTAACCTCCATGAATTTATCCAGTTCTCTTTTAAACCCTTTTCTAGTCCTAGCCTTCACAACCTCCTCAGGCAAGGAGTTCCACAGGTTGACTGTGCACTGTGTGAAGAACTTCCTTTTATTTGTTTTAAACCTGCTGCCCATTAATTTCATTTGGTAGCCCCATGTTCTTATATTATGGGAACAAGTAAATAACTTTTCCTTATTCACTTTCTCCACACCACTCATTTTTATACCTCTATCATATCCCCTCTTAGTCTCCTCTTTTCCAAGTTGCAAAGTCCTAGCCTCTTTAATCTCTCCTCATATGAGACCCATTCCAAACCACTAATCATTTTAGTTGCCTTTCTCTGAACCTTTTCCAATGCCAGTATATCTTTTTTGAGATGAGGAGACCACATCTGTACGCAGTATTCAAGATGTCGGCGTACCATGGATTTATATAAGGGCAATAAAATATTCTCTGTCATATTCTCTATCCCTTTTTAAATGATTCTTAATATCCTGTTTGCTTTTTTGACTGCCACTGCACACTGCGTGGACGACTTCAGAGAACTATCCACGATGACTCCAAGCTCTCTTTCCTGATTAGTTGTAGCTAAATTAGCCCCCATCATGTTGTATGTATGGTTGGGGTTATTTTTTCCAATGTGCATTACTTTACATTTATCCACATTAAATTTCATTTGCCATTTTGTTGCCCAATCACTTAGTTTTGTGAGCTCTTTTTGAAGTTCTTCACAGTCTGCTGTGGTCTTAACTATCTTGAGCAGTTTAGTATCACCTGCAAATTTTGCCACTTCACTGTTTACCCCTTTCTCCAGATCATTTATGAATACGTTGAATAGGATTGGTCCTAGGACTGACCCTTGGGGAACACCACTAGTTACCCCTCTCCATTCAGAGAATTTACCATTTATTCCAACCTTTGTTCCTTGTCTTTTAACCAGTTCTCAGTCCGTGAAAGGATCTTCCCTCTTATCCCATGACAACTTAATTTACGAAAGAGCCTTTGGTGAGGGACCTTGTCAAAGGCTTTCTGGAAATCTAAGTACACTATGTCCACTGGATCCCCCTTGTCCACATGTTTGTTGACCCCTTCAAAGAACTCTTAGATTAGTAAGACATGATTTCCCTTTACAGAAACCATGTTGACTTTTGCCCAACAATTTATGTTCTTCTATGTGTCTGACAATTTTATTCTTTACTATTGTTTCAACTAATTTGCCCAGTACTGACATTAGACTTACCGGTCTGTAATTGCCGGGATCACCTCTAGAGCCCGTTTTAAATACTGGCGTTACATTAGCTATCTTCTAGTCATTGGGTCCAGAAGCTGATTTAAACGACAGGTTACAAACCCTAGTTAATAGTTCTGCAACTTCACATTTGAGTTCTTTCAGAACTCTTGGGTGAATGCCATCTGGTCCCGGTGACTTGTTACTGTTAAGTTTATCAATTAATTCCAAAACCTCCTCTAGTGACACTTCAATCTGTGACAATTCCTCAGATTTGTCACCTACAAAAGACGACTCAGGTTTGGGAATCTCCCTAACATCCTCAGCCATGAAGACTGAAGCAAAGAATTCATTTAGTTTCTCTGCAATGACTTTATTATCTTCAAGTGCTCCTTTTGTATCTCGATCGTCCAGGGGCCCCACTGGTTGTTTAGCAGGCTTCCTGCTTCTGATGTACTTAAAAAACATTTTGTTATTACCTTTTGAGTTTTTGGCTAGCTGTTCTTCAAACTCCTTTTTGGCTTTTCTTATTACATTTTTACACTTAATTTGGCAGTGTTTATGCTCCTTTCTATTTACCTCACTAGGATTTGACTCCACTTTTTAAAAGATGCCTTTTTATCTCTCACTGCTTCTTTTACATGGTTGTTAAGCCATGGTGGCTCTTTTTCAGTTTTTACCGTGTTTTTTAATTTGGGGTATACATTTAAGTTGGGCCTCTATTATGTTTTCTTTGAAAAGTGTCCATGCAGCTTGCAGGGGTTTCTCTCTAGTCACTGTACCTTTTAATTTCTATTTAACTTACTTCATTTTTGCATAGTTCTCCTTTCTGAAATTAAATGCCACAGTGTTGGGCTGTTGAGGTGTTCTTCCCACCACGGGAATGTTAAATGTTGTTATATTATGGTCACTATTTCCAAGTGGTCCTATTATAGTTACCTCTTGGACCAGATCCTGCGTTCCACTCAGGATTAAATCTAGAGTTGCCTCTTCCCTTGTGGGTTCCTGTACCAGCTGTTCCAAGAAGCAGTCATTTAAAGTATCGAGAAATTTTGTCTAGGCATTTCATCCTGAAGTGAAATGTTCCCAGTCAATATGGGGATAATTGAAATCCCCCACTATTATTGAGTTCTTTATTTTGATAGCCTCTCTAATCTCCCTTAGCATTTCATCGTCACTATCACTGTCCTGGTCAGGTGATCAATAATAGATCCCTACTGTTATATTCTTATTAGAGCATGGAATTACTACCCATAGAGATTTTATGGAACATGTGGATTCATTTAAGATTTTTACTTCATTTGATTCTACATTTTCTTTCACATACAGTGCCACTCCCCCTCCCCCCTCACATGACCTGTTCTGTCCTGATATATTTTGTACCCCAGAATGATTGTGTCCCACTGATTGTCCTCACTCCACCAGGTTTCTGTGATGCCTATTATAGCAATAGCCTCCTTTAACACGAGGCACTCTAGTTCACCCACCTTATTATTTAGGCTTCTAGCATTTGTGTACAAGCACTTTAAAAACTTGTCATTGTTTATTTGTCTGCCCTTTTCTGATGTGTCCGATTCTTTTTTATGTGAATGTTTCTCATCTGATCTGGCCCATACTTTATCCTCTTCCATCCTCTCCTCTTCTCTAAAACCTAGAGAATCTCTATCAATAGATTCTCCTCTAAGAGACGTCTCTGTCCAATCCACAAGCTCCTCTGCAGCAATCAGCTTTCCCCCATCTCTTAGTTTAAAAACTGCTCTGCAACCTTTTTAATGTTAACAGCCGGGGATGAATCCCTCTGGGAATGAATGAAGGGGATAAGTGGTTATTATGTATTAATTATCTGTTAGGTGGTAGCGCGTGGGGCCCTGCAGCTTTCATGGCCCCATTGTCCGAGGTACTGTACAAATCTAGAGTAAGAGACTATCCCTGCAATGAAGAGCTAAGACTAGAACTGGTTTGTGGAGGAAACTTAGAGTACAGGACATTGGTTTCCTGTTAAAAGGAGGACAGGAGAAACATGCAATGTGCCTGGTCTATGGTAAAGCAGGAGCTGTCTCGACGCGGAGTGGAAAGGTAGTTGTTCCCGTAAAGTGGGATTTTCAAAGGAACCTAAAGGAGTTAGGTGAATTTTAAAAACTCCCTGTGCACTGAAATTCAAGTCCTAACTCGTGAAGGCTTCTTTGCAAGTGCCAGCCCTAGAGTTGTCAGCCAGCATGAAGTGTCTTGTATTCACCTCTGACCACTGGACCAAGAGCAGTAAACCTCTCAGTAGCTCTTATGCACTCCTGTGACCTGCTACTGTAGGTTTGGCAGCTCTGTCTGAACTGATCCTCTTTGCAAACACTTATTCATGTCAGTCGTTTTTATGCACATGAGTATTCTGACTGAAGTCATGAGTGAGTCAAGTCCGCTCAACTAAGCGTTTGCAGTGCCAGCTCTGTAATTCAGCTGCAATACAAGTGCCAATGTTTCCCAGTTATAATTAAGTTTAATTTTCCCCTGTGCTTTCCTTGACCTTGCATGATGTATTTTCCAGCAAGAAAAGAATTCTCTTTTTATACTGAATCTTCCTCCTCATTCGTGTGTGTGTATAAAACAAACACCAACAACAAAAACACTAGTGAGAAACAGTTTACCTGAAATGAGGGGGACTTAAAATATTTCTTGTGATGTTTTGTGGCCCTCAGAAGCAAATCACTGGGATTTTATTCATGCTGAAATTCAAGGCTTTTTCACATTCGTGTCTGAGCCCTATTAAACCCTGATGATAGGTTTTGGGTAGGTGGCAAGGCAAACTACAGAGTACAGGCTAACTGACTGGCAGATAAATGCCAAGATCCCCTGCTGAACTAATCTTGGAGTAGTGTCGGTTGCTTCCTGTTTTGAATTGCTCGAGACTATATGCATCATACTGTCGAAGAAAAACTCAGTTCTCACTTTTTTGTTTGGGTGCAGCAAAATCAAATTCTTTATTATTTCTCCAGTAATTACCATGGAGGGAGAGAGTGCCATAGGACACAGGGTCCTGGACAGGTCTCTCAACTGGTAAACAATTACATCAAGCCTTTATACCGTTGTTTCAGACAATTTCTAGCAATAATACAGACAGTAAAAAGCAACAAATACATTTTGTTTATACATAAGCTTTTCTGCTATCTCACTAGAAAAACAAGACTGCAAGACTGCATATTGCAAGGTCGTAATAACTTTCACACAATTCACTCTGTCTTACATTATCTTGCTTCCTCACGTCACCAGGGTCACAGTTAACCTAACTCATGCTAACTAACATTCATTAAGATCTCTTCAAAACCTTGTTACTTATTTACTGGCTTCCACAATACTAACTGCTCTTCTATAGAAAGATAGATGTTAAGATACACTGAAGAAGCTGTTTCTATCAGTTCCTTGGATTCATCTTTCTGGTATTATTGGCTGTCTTCCAATGGAGATCCCCTGCCTCGGAGGGTACAATTACGCCGTAGCTGGAACTATGCTTCCAAGCTCAAGTAAACAGACATGCGCTAGGTCTGCTTGAGCTCGCATGCTACAAGATCCTGGGTACATAGTTGAGCTGCTAGTCTGAGCCAGAGCCCAGGCTACCCCTGTCTACACTGCTGGTTTTGGCATGCTAGCTCAAGCACAGCTAGCGCATCTGTCTACTTGAGCTGGGAAGCATGTTTCAGTGGTAGTCCAAACATACCCTGAAACTTGTGTCCTTGGGCAGAGTGCACCTTTAGTTATCTTCAGGGTGTATTGGGAGATTATATTTATTAGGCTTGGCTGTTTGGCACCCGTTTCTTCCTGCCAATGTGTTGCTAATATCTGTGATAGTGGCAGTAGCAGCAGCAATGGTCCTATACACTGCTGCCCGTCATGGTTCGTTTTTACGTAATACATGTGTTTCAATTTTGTAGTAAAGGCCAAAATGTTCTGTCATGCCTCCCTAAAGCTAGGCACTGAAATTCATATTTAAGTAACTAAGAACCTTCAGCTCCCATTGACTTTGATGTAAGCTGCGGTTTCGCATTATCTCTGAAAATCACACCACTTATTTAGGTGTTTAAATATAGATTGAGGTGCCTAACTTTAGGCACCCAGGTCTGCAAATTTTGTTGTGCGCATCTAGTTGCCATAGTAACATGCACTGTAAATAAAATTTATCCATTTGTTCTTACCCAACATACTTGTATGGCCCCCCCATTAGCACCTGAGCATCTCACAGTCCTTAATGTATTTATCCTCTGTGAGGTAGGGAGATGCTCTTATCCTCTTGGTACAAATGGAGGACTGAGGCACACAGAGACTAAATGACTTGTCCAAGGTCACTTAAGATGTCTGCAGGTCTCCCAGGTCCCAGGCTAGTGCCATGAACACAGGACTATCCTTCCTTCTCAACTCTTACACCTCCCCTACGTATATGTTGCCACCTCTTATCTGTATCCTAACTTGTGGATCTACTGTGCCTTGTGTCGTCAGATGTTGGTTGTGTGCATGTGTGTGTTTTCTCTGTGTGCTGTCCCAACTCTGTGCAGACAGATAGCACAGCAGACCTTGATCAAACCACCCAATAAAAACAACAGAGTTGATTTAGTAGCTAAGGCACCCAGACAGGTTTATTGTTACTGAAGCATGGTACTAGTATCCTGTAGACTCTGCAGGACCACTAACGCATATATATGACCATTACAATGGCCCAGCTCAGCCAATGGCGGGACTTTCCACTGACCCCTAGGCCAGCCAAAGACACTCCCTCTGAGATACCTCTTTGTACACTAATACAAACAAGTATTAGCTACCACCCTCTACTTTGTACATGTTGGGTCTATTAAAACATCTCTATCCATCACAGTCATTCTGACCTTATCTTTAAGAGAGGTCAATGTGTTTGTGATGGTCCACACCCCTAGGGTCAGGTCAGCATGGGCTATCTGTCACAGTTCGCAAAGCAGCCCTTCGGTGCAGGGCTGTGTGGCCCAACAGCCAGAGTTTATAGCGCCCCCTTTGGTGTAGGGTGGCACAGCCCAACGGCCAAAGTCTATAGCGCCCCCTTTGGTGTAGGGTGGCGCAGCCCAACGGCCAGAGTGTTGTCAAAGTTAAAATCAGGACTCACAATTTGTCAGACCACTCTGTTTTATTAGCACAGCGCTCTGCCAATAACACTCAGATAATGTGAGTGACCATGCAAGACCCAAACAGTCTTATTTATACAGATAAAAGAGCGGGAATTAAACAAAGGGACAAAGAGAGCAAAACAGTAAAATTCATCTGGGGCACAGCATGCATATCCTACTTCCTTACTAACTTTTATCGATTTAAGGCTAATGCTTCACCAATTGCCCTTAAATGGTGCAATTGTTCTATGTTAATGTCTGTATTCCTGACACCTGGACTGCAGCATTCCAGCAATTTTGCTTAAAGGTACAGACAGCATTTCTTTAATCCTATCTATTTTACAATATAATTCATTCTACTTTCACAGTGTATAGTGTTGGGGTTTGATAGCCCTGGTAGGGGGGCTCGGGCCCACACAACTCCACCAGGACCCGACCCAGGGCCCTAACAGTGGCGTAGCAGCTTGCCACTGACTCAGCAGGGGGAGTCCTACCGAAACATGCTGAGTTTCACTGGGCAGCGGGTACCACTCTGCCACCCTCCCTGGGTCACTTCCTACTAGAGTCTGTGTTGAGGTTTCCCATGAGACGTTGGGTCCTCTGTGTTTGGCAGGTCCAGCCGTCTCCAGGGTCTCCTCCAGTCACCAGGGTGCAGGCAGGCCACGAACAGCTTCAATGCCCAACGTAGTCAGAGGCTGTGGCTGGCCCTCCACAGGTGCTTCCCAGGCAGGTCCTTCCTCTGCAGCCTCCAGCCCAGAATGAGCTGGTCTCTCTCCCTTTATACTACTAGAGCACTCGGAGCATGCCCAGTCTTGCCAGGGAGGCGGGACTTCTGCTGTCAGTACCTGGGGCTTAACCCTGTCTGGGCGAGTGCGGGCTAAGCGGACCCTGTCACAGTGTTCTTGTTATCCTTGTGGGGGAGGTTGAAACTGTTGGTATTGGGGTGTTCTGGTACCACCCTTCTGGAATGTGTTTGTGAGAGTGTCCTGTGCCTTGCGCTTCTCAGGAATATGTGTGTGTTTTTGCAGTACCAGCCCTGCTCTTGCTAGGTTCTGTGAGCCTGCACGCAGGCAGAGCTTGACTTCTGCTCACAGCCTGTCTCTTGCTAACTTTGTTTTATATTAGGAAGGCTTGACCCCTTTTAGTTCAGGCCTCAGGCAGGGCCTCTGATACAAAGGGTGATGTCTCAGGCTCCTTTCCTACTGCATTCCCCCACATTTTTGTCTTTTTATAGGGAGGATGTTTACTCATCATCCCGGAAAAGCATAATGCATGAAGATGACCCAGTGGGTTAAACTGGGGTGGTTCACCACTGCAGTCCCCCAGTGGTAGCTCCAAGAGACATTGGCGCACTCCAGTGCATACAGGATGCACAGCCATTGGTTCACCTTCAGGTGGTGCAGCATGCACTCTCCTCTGGAGATGGCCATCTCCTTGGGCTGGTGAGGAGGAGGATGAATTTATGATTCTGCCTTATCCTCTATCGCCCCTCCCCCTTTGACATGATTGGTAGGGCAAGATGTGCTAGTCCCACTCAGCGAGTGCAACAATTATGATTGTGACTAATCCACAGCATGAGGAAATGGAATAAACAAACAGCTCTGATAAAGATCACTGTCTACATTGGTGTCTGGAGGATATTGTTCCTACGGAGGTTAACTTACTGTTTTAGTTATTGCAGTGTCTGGTATTGTATTCAGTATATTACTTTAACTATTTTCTGGTCAGATGGAATAATACTCACTAGTATTAACCCCTACTGTTCCTGTGCGTGTTGGAAGGACTCAGTGGGCAGCAGGACAAAGATCTGGCATGTGCTGAAAGTTTGAAGCTATTTCCAAACTGCTTGTAACAAACTTTTTTTGGGGGGAGGGGCGGGGGGAGGAGGGAAAATGTCATTGCTCGTTATCCAGGCTTCTACTTTTAAACTTATCCTGCCAGTGTCGCTCAAACATACAAGTCTACCCTGACACGGTCTCTCAACTTCTCTTGGAGAGCTGTGTGAGTGCAATTGGCAATGAACTAGACTTTTCATCTTCCAGCTCGTGCAGATGAATTAAATAAATTGTTTGAATGTTAAATTCACCTCTGGACCCCTAATTATCATCACATCTAACATGATAGAAACATTGTTTCAACACTTATTGGTTTAACACAAAAATTGCTATAATGATCAGGCACAGAAGTGGATCCAAGTTCTTGAGGAGGGTTGTATGGCTTAAATTCAGCAATGATGGTGCTGTAAGCAGGACTGGCTTACATAGACGAGATGAGAGAGCCAATGTTTAAAATGCTTTCAGAGTTTGGAGGCACAGTAGTCTGTGGGTACTAAAATGTCACACTGAGAGTTTACTTTATCTGTTGGCTAAAATAATAGTTTCTTTGGCTATGTGAAGAAAATAATCTCTCTTCTCACTAGTCATGGGTGAAAATGAATAACTGACTTGCAGCACATTATGTTAAGTGGTTCCTCCTGATTGAAATAGAGGTCAACCAGCAACTGATTCGAGAACAACACAAGCAAACCCTTCATACCAACTTCCCTGAAATCTCCTATTGTTCAAACATAATCCTGGTATTTTTCAGGCTGCATGGTGGTAACATTTCGCATACAGAATCAATGCATTCTGTAGCTCTTAACCATGAAGGTTCCTCTGTTTTTTTTTTCTTTTTTTCTTTTTTGAATGTACATTATATAAAAATACTCGCCGCCTGGAGTTTTGAAAGTTGGATCACAGAGACATAACATTGAACTTCTTTCCTTACATACGTCTACAGTCTGGCTGATTGAAGCCTTAACCACTCCATTTCCTGTATTGTTTAAGAAAAAATTGTCATGGAAACTTTTACAAAAGAAAATTTTCGTTATCCTGGACCAATGTAGTTGGAGAAATAATCACTGGTAATTAGCGCAGAAACCTTGCTAGGAAACACAATGCAGCAGTTTATTCTCTCCTACACATCATACATATCACACATGATTCCTCATACTCACCTTAAAGCCAACGCAACAGAGTGGCCTAAACGAAAATAGGAAGTCTAAAAGGGCCAAACAGTAAAAACTAGGAGACCTTCCAAATTGAACCGACACCTGTTTCCTTTATACTAGCATAGAAAGACTTTGTGATTCTTATATGTATAATTTTTTTCAAAGCAAACCTTTCCATTCTCTTTTATTCTAAAATATCTGTGCCAGAAACCCTAGAGCACAAAGATGGTGCTGCCAATATTTTAACAAGGAGCTTCAAACAAAAGTGTTCCCCCCACAGCCTGCGATAAATCACTGTGTGCTCCCAGGGCCAGGGAGCTTGTTTCCCCCCCATCTAAACAAAAGCCCTTTCTCCTAGGGGGATAGTGACACCACTGGGCAAACGGACATATGTTTAACAGACTTGCTGGAAATATTCCCACCTTGTTCTTGAAAAATATAGTGAGTGTATTGAGGATACCCCACAGTGTTCAGTTGTACCTCCGGGGGTCCCATAAATATCCACCCTGGGAAATCATTTGCAAATACCCGCCATTTGGTGCAATCTGTTCCATTCCAAAAGCAATAGAAAATTTGCTCTTCAGAGAGAATCCTAGGAGCCTCAGGGATAAGCCATCTCTGGCAGTGATGAATTGGCAATATCTAGGCAGGGAGGATTAATTTCATCAGGAGCAGGGAAATCAACCCAACCTTACTAATTTGGTGGTGGGAGTTGAATCAGGAGTTCCCAGGAGTCTCCTCCTCACATCATCCCACCAGGAACAAGCTGGAGAAGAGGACATTGATCATACACAGCGAAGGGAAAAGAAACGACTCTATGTTTAAAATAAAAAAACTCCTTGATGACGTCCTCTTAAGTGTTTTGCATAAACACAATGGAGATTATGGCAGACTATGGTGAGAATGACACTGTACCACTTTCATCTTCCCATTTGAAATTGGTGCTCATCTTTGATGGGAAGATACTTCTCTGTCATAGTTAGGTCACCTACCGAATTCATGGTCCATTTTGGTCAATTTCACGGTCATAGGATTTTAAAAAACCATAAATTTCATGATTTCAGCTATTTAAACCTGAAATTTCATGGTGTTGTAATTGTAGGGGTCCTCACCCAAAAAGGAGTTGTGGGGAGGGGTCGCAGGGTTATTGTAGGGAGTGTTGCGCTACTGCTACCCTTACTTCTGTGCCGCTGCTAGTGGCAGTGGTGGCTGCTGGCTGGGATCCCATCTCTGAAGGCAGAGCCGCCACCAGCAGTGGCACAGAAGTAAGGGTGACATGGTATGGTATTGCCACCTTTACTTCTGCACTGCTGCTGGCGGGGCGCTGCCTTCAGAGATGGGTGGCCAGCTAACAGCTGCCACTGTCCGCCACTGAGCTCTGAAAGCAGCACAGAAATAAGAGTGGCAATACCACAACCCCCTAAAATAACCTTGCGACCCCCCCAGCAACTCCCTTTTGGGTCAGGACCCCAATTTGAGAAATGCTGGTCTCCCCCATAAACTCTATATAGTATAGGGTAAAAGCACACAAACGACCAGATTTCACAAGGAGGGACCAGATTTCTAGGTCCGTGATGTGTTTTTCATGGCTGTGAATTTGGTAGGGCCCTAGTAATAGTCAGTCTCAGATGTTTTCTGGTGATAATGCTGTACAAGCAGGGGGAAAAAAAGGCATCATAATGAAATCCATTGATTGGAAGATGAAGCTAGACAAATTCAGACTAGAAATAAGGTGCACATTTTTATTACTGAGTGTACTTTACCATTGGGATGACTTATCTATGGACAATGGATTCTCTTGAAGTCTCTAAATCAAGACTGTATGTCTTTCTGAAAGATGCTATAGCTCAAAGAGAAATTATGGGCTTAATGCAAAAATGACTGAGTGAGGTTTTATGGCATGTGTCATACTGGAAGTCAGACTACATGATCATGGTCCCTTTTGCCCTTAAAAACTACATAACCAATGGACCACTCTATTGACACATTTGGATTTTGATGTAGTGGATCCAAACATGCTCTTCTTCTGTTTCCTATTCACAAGACAAGACACTTTGGTATACCAACCATCCCAACAGAAGAAATGGAGGGAGCAGAGGTTCGAGCACTTGTGTCGGATATGCTCTTGTGAGTCAAATTTAGGGCTTGTCTATATGGGGAAGTTATTCCAGAAGAAGGTAGTGTACGAATTTAAAGCAAAATAGCTATACTGGAATACCTCCTGGTTTGAACACTCTTATTCCAGAATAACTGTGTCCACATGGAGAGCTATTACAGAATAGCTATTGTGGAATAGTTTATTCTACAGTAGCTATTGTCAATTTCCCCATGTAGGCAAGCCCTGAGCGTGACTGAGTTTTTGAATTTCACAGATCTCTTTAGTGAAGCAGATGTTCTCCTCTATGTTAAAATCTGCAAGGTCCTGCCAAGAGAAACTGTTTTGATTTTTGGACAGCTTCACAGATCTGGGCTGTCATTTCTTTGAAACAGAGCTGAATGGTTCTTGCTGAAAAAGCAGTTTTCTATTTTTCCAGGAAGCCTTCCTTCTATTTTGATTGGACTGGCTGTTTCCACAGGCTGGACTTACATCTTGAGACAAACCCATGGCCAGCTCCATCTGCCAGTTTTGCTTACTGAGGTGCCAGAGGGAAAAATCCAGTCTGATACCTACAAGTAGGACTCCTGCTCTTCATAGTTATTGAAAATGAGTGCACAGGTATTGGGTACAATTGGTGACAATGATTAATGTTTCCTTAAGGGAGGACAGGATGCCAATTTCAGACTAAATAAGTAAATACAGAATTAGGGTTTTGCTCAAGAAACCCCCTTGACACGGTTATTCACACCAATATCAATGTCTTTATCCCTAGTCTGAGTCTTTTTGAACAAGGCAATTGATATGGCAGCCAGTGCAGGCATCATCCTGAATCCTGAGGTTTTCTTGATCTTTTCTGGATGGGTTTAAGGCCTGGGTATAGTAAAGACACTGAATTGGTCCCTGAGGTTGATCTTCTACTGATGGATGCAAATCAGAGGTCTATGCTGGTTCTTTTAAATCTATCAGCAACCTTAGATTTCACAAACCATGCAGGGGAGAACAGGATTGCAGTTAAGGGATTCCATTCCTCCCAGAGGGTAAGGTTAGTTAATTATGCTCCCTTTAGTTAATTATGCTCCATCTAAAGGGAGGGGTCTCATGCAGAGTCACCTCCTCAGTACGTTCAATGTATATTTGAGAGGGCTGGGAGAGAGTGAGCTGGCTGTAGACCAGTGGTTCTCAATCTGCGGCCCACGGGTTACTTGCTACCCAATCAGCACACAGCTGTGGCCCATGTGACATCCCCAAGGCCATACAGGTAGTATATATATTGTGTGGATGTGGTTCATGTAACGCACAAAGAGCTGCCTATGCGGTGCACCATTGTCAGTCAGAATGAATGCACTGAATGCTGGAGGAAGGAGGGACAGTGTTGTCAGATCAATTGCTTGTGGACCAACCAGTTCATTTTAAGCTTAACTGATGTATTCAGGTCAATGCCCAAGAAACTATGTTTCTGCCCTTGCCTAGCACAGCTAGTCTTCATTGTATGCCATTTACCCTGATGGTGGCTTACTAAGAGCTCAGATACAGTTATTTTCTTTCTTTATTAGCTCAAATAGACTTAATTAGTTTGTATAAAATGCACGTGACTATTTTAAAAAAAATCATTTCCACACAGGAAAAAAAAGCACAGTTTCAACATTTCACATCTGGATGTAGTGGGTAGCCTTTGAAAAATTCGACAGTAGTTATTCTGAAAAATCAGTCTTCATTTTAAGTTATTGGTTGTTGACATTTCAAACTATGGCCTGCAGACTTGCTACTAGAGCGGGGCAAAAAATGTTTTTTCCAGTTAATTGGCAATTATGAAAAGGCAAGAAAAAAAAAGAAAATTAGCTTCAGGTTTAAACTGAACATTTTGAAATTTTTGGCAAATTGAAGTAAAAAAAATGTTCATGTTGGGTTGAATGAAACTTTCATTTCAGCCTAACTTCAGTATCTGGGAAGATACTGGAACACATTATTAAACAATCCAATTGTAAGCACATAGAAGATAATAGGATGTTAAGTAATAGCCAACATCGATTTGTGAAGAACAATTCATGCCAAACCAACCTAATTTCCTTCACTGACAGGTTTACAGGCCTAGTGGATGGGGGAAAGCAATAGATGTGATATATCTTGACTTTAGTAAGGCTTTTGACACAGTCCTATATGACACTCTAACTAGGGAAATGAGGTCTAGCTGAAATTACTATAAGATGGATTCATAACTGGCAGAAAAACTATATTCAAAGAGTAGTTATCAGTGGTTCACTGTCAAATTGGGAGGACCTATCTAGTGGGGTTCTACAGGGCCCTGTCCAGGGTCTGGTACTAGTCAATATTTTCATTAATGCCTTGGATAATGGAATAGAGAGTGTGCTTACAAAATTTGCTGAGAGAGGTTGCAAGCACTTTGGAGGACAGGATTAGAAATTAAAATCTTCATAAATTGGGAATTGGTCTGAAAGTAACCCAGTGAAATTCAATAAAGACGAGTGCAGACTACTGCATCTAGAAAGGAAAAATCAGATGCACATCTACAAAATGGGGAATAACTGGCTAGGCAGTAGAACAGCTGAAGAGGATCTGGGGGTTATAGTGGATCACAAATTGAATATGAACCAACAATGTGATACAGTTGCAAAAAAGGTTATACTCTAGGGTGTATTAACAGGAATGCTGTATGTAAGACATGGGAGATAACTGTTCTGCTTTACTCAGCACTGGGAAGGGCTCCGCTGTAATATTGTGTCCAGTTTTGGGTGCCATACTTCAAGAAAGATGTGGACAAATTGGAAAGAGTCCAAACAATAAAAGGTTTAGAAAATGTGATCTATAAGAAAAGTTAAAAGAAATAAAAAGGGCCTGTTTAGTCTTGAGAAAAGAAGACTGAGGGTGGGGGGAGCAGATAACAGTATTTAAATATAGTACAAGCTGTTCTAAAGAGGATGGTTTCTCTATGTTCACCAAAAATAGGACAAGAAGTAACGGACTTAATCTGCAGCAAGGGAGATTTAGATTATATATTGGGAGGAAAACTTTCTAACTATAAGGATAGTTAAATACTGGAGTAGTCTTTCAAGGAAAGATGTGGAATCCCCATCATTGGAGGTTTTTAAGAAGAAGTTAGACAAACACCTGTAGGGGATGGTCTAAGTTTGGTTTGGCCTCAGTAGAGGGGGATAGGCTATATGACCTCTCATGGTCCCTTCCAGCCCAACATTTCCTATGAGTCAGTAGTTATAATAAATGTTTCATTTTCACAAAATCAAAACATTGTTTAAATTTTTACCATTTTCAAACATTTTTGATTTTTTTAAAAATGAAATTTAAAGAAAAGTTAAAGGAAAAAGTCATTTCAAATTGAGTATCAACCGTGTTGGTCTGGATCTGTAAAAGCAACAAAGAGTCCTGTTCCAATACGTCTGTTAGTCTATACGGTGCCACAGGACTCCTTGCTGCAATTTCAAACTGAAAAATTGAAATATTTTATTTAAAAAATGTAAAACCTTTTGGAATCAAAATTTTCACCAAAAATCTCCAGTCTGAAAAATTTCAGCCAGCCTTTTATACCACCAGGTTTTGTGTCAGAACTCCCAAGTAAAGTAAGCCAGGGCTACCTTAGTGCTTGGGTAGCAGACCTCCATTGGGAATCCCAGGATTCTGCAGGAAGCAGTGTGGATAATTCTATGGATAGCAGTCTTCTCTTCAAGTTGGAGTAGTGGCCCACTTAATGCTGCATCAAGTCTCTGATAGTAAACCATGTCAGATGCTTTGATACCCTAGAGAAACCCTGTAGTGAGCAACCTATTTGGGAAATTTCTTCCTATACCCCAGCTTATGCCCTTAAGCATGATGGTTTATATACCCATTATTTTTATGTTTTATCCTATCTAGCCAGAGTTAGATAGGATAAAAGGGTAAAATACCCACATATTTGTCATTGGGACATTGAGTTCACTGGATGAGGTGCAACACATGTTGTGATAGGCAGGCATAGGATCCATGGATCTTGAAAGGTGTGTTGTGGGGGGTGTTGACCATCAGAGCAGTGGAGATATGTCTGCAGGGTTTGCATTTCTTGTGGCAGGGTGTGGTGCCACTTTGAGTTGGTGTGTCCTAGGCTGTGGGGAGCTTGCTTCTGGTGAGGTTGGGGGTTGTTTGAAGACCAGACAAGGGGGTTCAGGACAGATTTCTTTCAGGATGGGGTCCCCATCGAATATGGGTTTTAATTGTTTAATGATATCCATATGGATTCCAGTATGTTGTGGTAAGTGACAACTAGGGGTGTACAGTCAGATTATTTTTCTGTATTGAAGCAGGTTCTCTCAGGGTATTTGGGTGGCCCATTCCATAATGTGATCTACTTCTCTGGTGGCGAGTCCTTGTTTGGTGAAGGCTGTTTTAAATGTGTTAAGTTAGGGTTGTCAATTTTGGTTGGATGTGTTCCTGGAGGTTTCATCACATGGCATAATCTTTAATTCCTGGAGACTCCAGGACAATCCTGGATGGTTGGCAACCCTAGTTAAGGTGTATATCCCAGACTTTCTCATCGGAGCATATTCTGTGCTATCTGAGCACCTGGCTGTAGATTTTTTTGGTGTTTGAGATGGTTACTGGATGCGTTAAGTGTGGTGATCTGAGGGTTTCTTGCATATAGTTGTCTGTAGGGTTCCATTGCTGAAGATTGTGGTGTCCAGGAATTTGATGCTGGTTCAGGTGTGTTCTAGAGAGAATCTGATAGATGGTGATAATTGTTGCAGTTGTGGTTAAAATTGATGAGGGAGTTCAGGTCATCTGTCCAGGAGATGAAAATATCCTAGATTAATCTCAGGTGTATTATTGGTTTCATGGTGCATTTGACCAGAAATTCTTCTTCAAGGTGGCCCATGAAGAGGTTGGCATATTGGGGAGCCATCCTAATACCCATTGCTTTCCCCGTGGTTTGGACAAAGTGTTTGTGGTTGAATATAAAATAGTTACGGGTTAGGATGAAATGGATGAGTTTAGTGTGGATATCAGTGTGTTGTCCCTTGTCTTGTAGATAGTTGAAGCAGGCAACAATGCCATAATTGTGAGGGATGTTGGTGCATAGGGAGGTAACATCCTTGATGGCAAAGATGGTTGTTAATGTTGCAGAGTATCTGGAGGAAGTCGGTTGTGTCCTGGACAAGCTGGCCCTTTGTGTGTTGAGTGGATTGAGGATGATTTCTAGTGTCCTGATATTCCGTCAGTAAGAGTGCCATGACCAGATACGATAAGTCTGCCTGAGTTCTCTTGGGAAGCATTTAGATGGTGCTTGGGGTGGGTTTGTGGGGGGTGAGATTATAGAGTTTCCCTTGAAATTGTTTGGGGAAGGGTTTGATGATATCCTTAAATCCTCCTGGAACGGGTTTGTAGGTGGTTCCACTTTTTGATTTTTTGTGTTGGATGGCTATCAAGTTTTTTTTTATAGTTGTTTCAGGTTTCTTGCATACTCTCCAAATACAAATACAAAACCTGCAGACATATCTCCATTGCTACAATGATCAATACCCCTCATAACACAGCTTACAAGACCCTATACATGCCTATCACAACATGTGGTGCACTAAATGCCCTAACAACTATGTGGGTAAAACTGGACAATCAGTACACTCCCCAATGAACTCTCACAGAAAAATGGTAAAAGCCAAAAACAACATAAGACCTTTTGCTGAACACTTTTTACTCCATAACTGCCTTTCTCAGTCCCTGTCCTCAGAGGAAATCTGCACAACACCTTCAAAAGATCAGCCTGGGCGATCAAATTCATAACTTTGCTAGACTTTCAAAATCATGGTCTTAATAAAGACACTGGGTTTCTGGCTTATTACAACAATCTGTAACTCACTAATCCCCCTTTTTTGTCCTATGACGGTGGAGGTGTTAACTGAGCACTTGACCTTCAGTGGTCCCTTAGAATACTTATGCTAAACAATCTGTTCCACCTTGTATTTAGTCGTGATACTTTGAGTACCTTTCCAGACCCAAAAAAGACCTCTTTATAGTTTGAAAGCTTGTCTCTCACCAACAGAAATTGATCCAATAAAATATATTGCCTCACCCACCTTGTCTCTTTAATATCCTGGAACCAATTGAACTACAACAACACTGCAAACAACAAATATTTTGTAGTTTTTGTTTATGGCTGTAGTTCATGCTGGTATCATTTGAACTGAAATGTTATTTTTGTAGTTGGTTTGTTTCTTTGCATATCACAAGTGTTTATGTACCCAGTGTCTTTCAGGGAGACATAAGTATGAACTGGCCCTAATGCTTTATCATTATTTATTAAGCACCCATCTGCTTGGGGCTCTTCAGGGCCAGAAGACACTTGGTGGAATACACAATGGAATTTAGGCACCTAACTCCAATTGAAATCAATAGGAGTTAAGCTCCTAAATAACTTTTAGAATCCTATCCACTATTCCCACTGGAATGAATTTCTAATATAATGGCCCCATTCGTGTTTCCCTTACACTGGAACAACTAGCATAGGAAAGAGGCAGTTTGCAGCGATTCCTACTTGTCCTTTCACTAAGGATGGCAAGGCTTATCTTAAATATATGCAGGGAGCCAAGAACATTTTAATGTGTACCCTTTGCCTATGCTCTGCTGCCCAGTTCCACTAGCTCACTCTGTCCCCTAGATCAGAGATTCTCAAACTTTTTTTGTTGATGGACCCTTTTTCAAACACAATGTTAATCACAGATACCCAGCTGAGAAACTGATTGACAAAAGTATATACTTCATTATAAACAGGTACTCCTTGTAATGCTTTAAGAAAAAAAAAAGTATAAGAGTGAGTACGGAGATCAGGGAGATGTGAACTTGCTTCTTATTGAAGTCTATCTACCCTTGGTGTGATGGTTGACAAGCAAACTCGTAAATCATTCTCCACTTCCAGTCTTCTTTGTCTGAACTTTGTCTTCATAGCTGTCATGGTAGATAATGATGTTTCACATATATATGTTGTTGGGAAAGGTAGCAACACTTTCATTGCTTCTGTAACTAAAACTGGGTACTCTGCAGCAACAGCTGGCCCAAACTGGCAAGGTGTGTGCTCCTGAAACTAAATTTTCAGTGTGTGGTCACAGGATAGTGGGAACAGCTGCTTTTCCACTCAAGGAGCAAGATGACATGGCAGAAGTTGAGAACGGATCTCAAACCCAATCATTTTCCTCCGTGTTTGCTTAAGAGTTTACTTTAAAAATATACTCTGACAAAGTTGAAAGGTAAGCAAGGATCCTCTCACCCTCACAGTCAATTGCCATGCTGTTAGTATCCAGAAATTCTGTCAGTAGCAGAAACATATCTGAGATTCTGCTGCTCTGTCTAGTTTTCCAAATCTCTACTTTCTTCTGAAGAAAATAGTTTCTTCTCAAGTATGGTGTTATCATCCATTGGGTGGACAGGTTCAGCACATTCAACAAGTTAAAAATGTCTATGAAATATGCAAGCTTCATGATTCATATTGAATCAGAAAAGCTTATGGTGATCTTGGGATTACGTACAGAAAGAAAACCCAGCAGCTCTTTGCAAAGCTCAAAAACTCTTTCCAGCACTTTGCCGCAAGATAGCCAATGCACTTCCATATGAAACAATAACTTTTTGTGTCCTGTACCCATTTCTAAACACAGCTTTGCAAAATGGTGGGAGTTCAAAGGCCAGGACTTTACACAATTAACTGTCACAGCTGCATTTAGCACATCATGTAATTCAGGTTCCATTTTCTTTGATGCAAGGGCCTGGTGATGCAACATGTGGGTTTATGGCACATGAAAACAGCACTACACTTCTCCCAATTGAGCTTTCATGAAATCATCCAGTAATTTGAATATTTCCAGCCTATTGTCCATTCTGGTAACTCCTGGGAAGAAAAAAAAAAAAGAAACTCTTCCAAAATTTCCCCCAGCCAAATATAATGAACAAAAACTAATAATTGTGCTGCATTTCCAACATCAGTTGTCTGATCAAGCTGAATTTCAAACTGTTCACACTGGTTGGCATTTTACATCATTGAAAGCTCTTCAATTTTCTTACTGTCGTTAGAAAGTGGTATGACCTTATGTTTCTTCGCTGCATCTTCACTTAACCATCTCTTTGCACATTTCTATAGCAGCTGGAAGAATCAGTTCTCCAATGGTATGGGCTTTTTTACTTTTTGAAATCCGAAGCACTGTTAAGAAAGATGCTTTCAGAGGTTTTCCAGAACCAATGTTACATTTGTTGTTTGAGTTTTCTGTTGATTATATTCTTTCTGTTGTTGAAAAAAGTCTCTGGGTTTATCTTTATACTCCAGATGTCTTGTTGTGAGATGTTTCAACTTTGCAGGTTTCATTGCTTTGTTTGATAGGATTTGTAAGCATATAACACATTGCAGTCGTCCATCACTAAATTCCATAAAATCAATACAACTTTGGTCAAATTTTCTGTTTTTCATTTGTTTCTTAGTACTTGACTCTGCATTGTGCATGGCTTCAGCACAACTAGCAATACGAATATGAGGACATTTTAAAAACTTACCAATTTTCAATATAATTTGCTCACCGACTGTAAAAATGTATTGCACTTCCACCCTCTAAAAACATCTGTCATCAACAAAAAAAAAAAAAAGGACATCACTTTAATTTGCTGTCACAAAGCCATGAGATTTTGTTATGTTGATGCTTATGCAATATGAATATTATGGTGTTGTTCATGCACCATGGAATATGTTGTGTAAACACAAATAGTAGATTTGTCGGTTTTAATCATTAGGCAATGCAGACATGCGATAAGACTTTTTTTGTACTATTTTGTGGACCCCGTGTGCAGTCTTTAAGGACCTCCCTTGGGTCTCTGGACCCCAGTTTGAGAACTGTTGCCGTAGACACCATAGTTCATTGAGGTTGAAATCTGTCTGATTTAATACAGTCTCAAACTGTATTAGCTTGTACAGGCTTTCCCTGTGGGTCTGAGGAGGGGAGTGCCTGGAGGAACCTAGTTAACTTCCCAACCCCTCTCCAGGCTCTAGCACCAGAAGCCTCACAGAGGGGCTTCTGCAGGAGACAAAGCATTATAGTGATAGATTTAAGGAACTCAATCTATTTAGCTTAACAAAAATAAGGTTAAGGGGTGACTCAATCACAGTCTATAAGTTATCTAGGTGGGGAACAAACATGTGATGATGTGCTCTTCAATCTAGCCAAGAAAGATATAACACGATCCAATAGCTGGAAGCAGAAGCTAGACAAATTGATTAGAAATAAGGTGTAAAATTTAGTAGGATGGGTAATTAACTATTGAAACAATTTACCAAGGGTCATGGTGGATTTTTAATTTTAATTTTTAATCAAAAGTGGATATTTTTCTAAAAGGTGTTTGCTAGAAATTATTTTGGGGGTACCTCGATGGCCTGTTAGACTAGATGACCACAATGGTCCCATCTGGCCTTGAAATCTGTAAATAGGTGCGATTACAGCATTTTCTATCTGTACGTTTTATACACCCCTTCTTTGAACACAAGAACTTTGTGTGAACAAGGGTATAAAACCCTGAAGAAATAACTACTGTACATAGTTTTCTTACCCTTAGAATGTCAGCATCATTTTTCTGACTCATCTGAACTTAATCTTAAAGAAAAGAAATGGCTCACCAGGTAAATGTAAAGAACATAGCACCAGACTGGGAGCAAGTGGGAATAATATAGCTGTAATTCAAGTAACAGTGGATGAACAACAGTCTAAAACAAGATAAAGATAGGACAGATACAGGTGTTCACATTCTTCACTATCAAGATATCAATAACAATTTGTCTACTCTTGTGCTTGGCTCAGAGACTCATGAGAGATGAGTTATGGCCCCTGTCTTAAGCTGCAGACAGAAGCTCTTCTCAGTACTGTAGTTACTATTCGTATTCCTTATGATTACATTCCTTTAAAATAAAAAGACATTTTGAGGGAACTGGCTGACTCAGGGAATTGATAGTGGAATGCACTTCACCTTGAGGTTTAAAATCCCTCCCACAATAGTAGTGCACAGAAGTTGTTAATGAGCTGGCAGACCCAGACCAGTCCCTACTGAACAGGTGTTGGTATCTCCAAAGTCACTCTTGCAAATGACTGTTTGGCCTCTGTTGGCAATATAGAGACTGGACCACCCAGTCATTTCTACAAATGGTTTCTGCAGGGCAGTATTGAGGCACAAGGAAAGGGTATTATGTAGAAGCATGTGATGCCTGTTCTGCCTCTGTTCTGTAGATAAATAAGAATTCCCTCTTTGGGGATGTCAGGGCTGTATTAATCCTGTGTTCTGAGGATTGCATTCATACTTTATTATTTAGCATCACCACCACCACACTGCAGCCTTTGCAAAAGACAGAATCAGCCTGCAAGAATGTAGCACCCACTAGATCTTACTCTCATACCTTAGAGGCCGTCCGTCACTCCCTTGGAATACATAATTGGTTCTGACAATTATTTTATAGAGATACAAAGAAAGGCATTTTCAGCTATAGTATTTAAGGCCAACAGCAAAATGTCACTGAACAAAAATCTTCTTTGTAGACTAGTGAGAGAAGCACCATCCTTGCTTCCGTCTGGAAGTAATTGCTTTAGTCTGCATGTTGGTGTCACGTAATCCTTTCAAACATAAATTAACTGCAATGACAAGGTGACTTGTGCAATGGTTTCCAGTGTTAAAAGATCATTCTCATATTTCTGTGCAGAATCCAGAGCAAATAGCTGCAGTGCATGAATTTCAATAATGTGTAGTTGAAAATTATTACTTGCAACCATTACATTTTCTTTTTGTTGACCAAGGAGATAAATGTGGTCCACGGCTTGCATGAGTAGAATGAAAAACCATATTCTGATTTAACAGGCGCCTCATGATTATGCCTTTTCTGTGCTGTATTTGATATGGAATTCCAAACAGTGTTCTGCTTAGAATAGAAATTGCTCCTTATTTAAAACACACTCTTCCTTGCATTTTTCTGTGATTAATTTCCATTACTGATTAAAACACACTAGCCATACTGTGCTTTCACAATAGCTTTGGAAATGGCTTCAGAATATTCAGTTGCTTCTGAAGTGGCTAGCTGCAAACTACTTCCCTTTGAGACAAAGCGCAGTACTGAGTCTTCCAAACATTCCAGACTTATGCAAAATAAATAGATGTGGTTACTTGACTATCTGCAGAATTCCCTTCAACTTCTGAGTACTGATGGTAAGAAATACCATGAATGTTGTAACTACTGAGGTTATCTGATTGCAAATAGTTATTTAGGAGGAGACTTTTGAAAAGATTTTGGGATTGGCCTAGTTTTGCTCTTATTGAAGTCAATAGGAGCTTTACACTTGACTTCAATCGGACCAGGGTTAGGCCAATATTGAGTGCTTTGGAAAACGCCAGGCCTAGTAATGAAAGGCAGTTGGCATTAGGGATAATAAAAGATGTTGCTCTTGGCACTTGTCTAGTGCCTTTTATCTAAGGATTACAGACAGCTTTGCAAAATAACCATGAATGACATCTCAGAACTAACCCAGGGAGTTAAGTGTTCCTGTTAAACATTTTCCCAATAGGCAAACTGTAGAACTGCTGGTCCAGCCCAGAGTCCAGAAAGAAGATCCCGGGAAAGGAAAGGCTAGAGGATGAATAATGTTAAGGAGGAGAAGAACCTGGATCTTCAGAGTTTTCTTCCAGGTTCACCTCAGCCTGACATTTTGGGGGCCAAAACCTGAAATCATACAAGTTTTTGTTTTGGGCTTGGATGTTACTCAGTTCTATTAGCTGAAACACAGAGCAAACTCCGTGCCTAAGTCATGAAAGGTGCCCGGTGGTGGTGCCAACAGAGCAGCAATAGGCTAGTAGAAAGTGGGGTTTCTTACTAGTGCAGAGAAGGGTGGCTCCGGGGCCCACGGGGCAATGCAGTCTGCCACATTCCTTACTGCTCCTCAGCAAAGCAGCACTCCCCCTTTTCCACAAGCTCAGCTTGTGGAACAGGGAGCTTGGGTTCTGGCCACATCCTCAAACTAGCTTTGTCCCCCTGAGGCTCTGCCTTGTAGGCAGGTGCACTAGGGTTGTTCAGATCTGGGACTGTGGCTCAGCCCTGTCCTTAGTGTATGTATCTCATGCACTGCCCTGGTAGTCCTGGCGGGACGCTCACCAGGTAGCTGTGTTTGGGGCCTGTGTGCTTTAGGTTTCCCTTGGCTGGAGCGAGCTGCAGCATTGTCTGGGAATTTTCCACTCTCCCCTGTGGAGAAGTTTGAGGAACTAATTCTGCTAGCTTCAGATAAGGCATTCTCCCTAGGTGTTTCCACCTGAATAGGGGACCCGTTAAGATTTAATGACCACGAGTGTCCCTAGTCAGGGAGGGATGTGCTATAGCACCTATCAATTCATGGCTGACTCAATACATATTGAGGCATTCTGTGATACAGCAATTTCATAACAACAAGAATTCATAAATTGTGCAGACAGATTCCCATAATCATCATGCCAAGTGATTAGGAAAGCTGTCATTTCTAATAACATACCTCATTTTTTTAAAAATCTTTTTTTTTTAACCCATCTCAGGTTCTATACTGCTTGTTATGGGGTTGACAAATGAACTGGAAGTGGCTGAGCTGTGGCCCTTCCATTGTTCATTGACCTACCCTGTCTTCTCTCTGAAGAGATCCTAAATTACAAATTACAGACTTGCTAGGCTGCTATTTAGTTTAATTGGTATGTTCATTTAATATGAAGCAGGTTACAGAACCCTCAGGGTTGTAGTGTCAAAAATCTACAAGCTTCTGACACCCAAATGTCTTGGCACAAAATGAAAAGTATAATCCGCTCCTTACTGTGCTGCTAACATTTAGTGTCACTCGGGATTGCATAGCTCCTGAAACTCTTGAGTTAAAATGCTGAAATGGGGATGTTTACAGTTTTTAATGTTTTCTGCTATGTAAATTGCTATATCCTCTGTCACAGAAACAAATGATTTATAAGCACAATCATGCACTTTCACTAGCCAAGTACCTCATTAGCACAGCGGACTGTAAACTGCTCCATCCCTTATTTATAAGCGCATTCTAATAGTCTTCCTTAGAACTTAAAGTACATTCATGTTAATCAGCAAAGTAAGTATTCCCTCTTGACAAATGAGAGGACACAGGATTGGGAAAATGCTCTCAGGTTCACTTGTATTATGACCCTTTTCTCATTGCCAAAAGAAAACAGTTGATGGTAAATTTTGTATGCATCAGTTTGGCTTAACAGACGAAGGAGAAACCAGTTTTTCTGTTGAAGACTACTTTGCAAAACAATTAACTGTGAGTAGATGGTCTTGTTATCTGTGTTAATAGTTAAGATTATTAAGAATGAGAAATGTTGCAGCTTTGCCTGGCAGCATGGTCTGCTGGTGAGCGTACAAGACGGGCAGTCGGGACATCTGGAGTCTGTGCCTGAATATGTGGTTGCACTTTCTGCATGATCTTGAGGAAATCAGTAAGGCCAAAAGTGGTCACTGATTTTGGGTGCCTCATTTTTGTTTATCGTACTTTAAACACCAGGAACCTCATTTTGCTTACATCATCGGGGCCACCATTTTTGAGGGCAACTGACTTCACTCCCACTGGGAACAATGGGAAGCTGTGACCACTTTGAAAGAATGCATCTTAGTTGAGGGCAGCCTAGGAGGCCCTCAGCAACATTGAGAATAATAATAAGAGACCACAGCCATTTTGATACAAATTGGTGACTGAAACTCATTGAAAAGACTGAGTGCCAAAACCACACTGAAAGTAGCTTTCTGTGTTAAAAGTGTGCAACATGATTCACTCTGAGATGTTGTACTGTAAACTTGACCACACCCTCTCCTTCCATGATCATCTTGAGAAGGTAGCTGCAAAGATAAAAACGAGAGCCAACATAGTCCAGAAACTAGCAGGTACAACCTGGGATGCATCAGCATCAGTGTTGCAAACATCTGCAATAGCACCTGTATATTCAGTAGCTGAATATTGTGCACCGGTATGGAGCAGACGCAGCCACACACGACTTGTGGATACACAGCTGAATACAGTGATGTGGTGCATCATGGGAACCCTTAAGTCAACACTAACACCATGGCTACCTGTCCTGTCTAATGTCACTCACATCACCGATATGATGAACTGCTGCAACATTCCGTGAAGCTCAGCGAATCCAGGAGAACAGATGCCTTCTTTTGACTTTGACAACATTGTCCCCCCTGGCAACATCTTAAGTCCTGCAAGCCTTTCTAGGAACATTCATTTAGCCTCATGCAAACAGGCTTGGAAGGAGGCTTGAGCTAAACAAGACTTTGAAAATAAGCATCTTGTGCCAGATCCCACGCAGAAGGTTCCTGGATTTGACCGTCCATGGTCATCTTGGTCAACGCTGAACTGAATTCGAACCAACCATGGTAGATGCGGACATCTAATGCGCAAATGGAAAATCAAGGACTCGGTGTGTGAATGTGGTTCCCCATGACAGACCATCAAACATATCATTACCTACTGCCCAATTTATAAATATGAAGGAGGCATTACTGCAATAAATTCTGCTATGCCTGGTGTAGCCATTTAGCTCGATCAACTTCAGGAAAAAATTGTAGATGCTCTCTACACCAGCCATATGAAAGAAGAATAATTTAAGACTTCTTTACATGTGTTACATTTTAATGAACTTTAATAAATTTCTTCTATAAGTTCTTTTCCTTAGGACTCATCCACCTTGCATGTGAGAGAACCATGTTTTATTTGCTCTTTTCTTAGAGGAGAAAGTTATTGCTATGTTGCATGGTCTGTCAGCTATTTCTCAGTCAGCTTCCTAATGTCCTGATTATAGAACAAAGGATACAGTACAGCATTTGAAGGAGAGGCTGTGATGGGGTATGCAAACCAAACTGGGAAGCAAGGGGTTAAGGACAATTCAGGGCCTAGCCCTGCCCAGCCATACCTGCAGGGCCTGGACAAGCTGGAGACAGGGCTTTATAAAGGGGAGCAGAGGAACTCAGTGGAAGGTAGTAGAAGGGAACAGAGAGCTGCTCTGAGGTGAACGTACTGCCCAGGGGCTCCTTGCTTGAGGCCTGGCTACTCAGACCTATGCAACCTATGAAGGAGAGAAGTGGCTGTGCAGGTCAGAGACTTGCTGGGAGTGATTTACTCTGGGAAGCTAAAGGAGATGGGGTAGGAAGTGGTCTGGGGGTGGGGGCTGGCTGAGCACCCTGAGATGTCCAGTGGAGCTGTCCACCACTGGGCTACGGACCGGAGCCCAGTGAGGAGGGTGGGCCTGGGCTCCAGTACTCACTCCTAGAGGCCATTACAACACTGAGGCCTTCATCTATGGGGAGAGGACTGTTCAAGGGCCCTCCCTGTTGTAAAGCACAGGACTGGAAACTCTTGGGGTGGGGGCACTCAAAGGCAGGACTGTTTTCTCTATGGGGAAACAATGTGCCTGGCCACTAGGCCACACAGTGGGTGATTGTGCAGCTTCTACAGAGACTTATATATATTTTTAAAGGGGACAGGAAACAGGACGAATAAAAATATTTTTTAAAAGCATTTTTATATTAAGTTCCTGAAAAATCCTTTGAAATCTATTTTGGATAAATGTTCAGGTTGCAAAGGAAAGCCCTCTGTTTGGATGTATCCTGGGAGTAAATGTCCTGTCAAGGGCATTCACCGTTGGCTTGGGCATTTGGTCTCTTTGGCACAGAGAAGAGGCTGCTGTTGATTAATCCCTGTGAACTCGTCTTAGTTTGTATTTCCTGAATTTGTACTTGTGATAACCGATATTCTACCTGGCTAAGGCCAGAATTTCCAAACTAGAAGCCTAACATTAGGCTTTTAAATCTATATTCAGGCTTCCAGGGTGAAATTATCAAAAGTTCCTTAGGCACCTAAGTACGTCCCTTTGACTATCAGTGCGACTCCTAATTCACTTAATGGCATTTGAAATTTTACCCCAGCCTTGTGTTTAAGTGCTTTGCTTGACAAGCGTGGACTTAGATATGTGCTTAAACTTAAGCGTGTGTTCAAGAGTTTTGCTGAATTGGGGCCCTCCATAGAAGGTGCTGAGCACTTGTGCCTCCTGTTGACTTCAGTGAGCACTCTTGCTGCTCAGCGCCTCTGCCTAAATACAGATTTAGGAGCCTTATTTGAGAAATGCAAGCTTGGAAAATTTTGGCCCCATCTTTGTATTGGTGAGTGACTCTGTATGCAGCTATGGAGTGTTTGTGCATATCTCTGTTTTCCTAATCCAAAAATGACAGACAATGAAATGATGACTGAATATAAAACAATTGAACTTTTTGCCTTTACTCCGCTCTTTCATCCTTTAGGATCCCAGAGAGCTTCACAACTTGCGGATCAAGTTTTGCGCTTCCATATAGGAGTGCAATGTCAATGGAAGTCAATGGCAGTTGGACACGTGTGTCTGAGGACAGAAGTTGGCCCCATAGACTGGACATATGGTACCATTGAAATACAGCCATTTGGGATAGAGGACAGAAGGCAGATGGGTTAATGGTGCACAGCAGACTGCATAACTGCACAAAGAGGGAAAATGTTGGCTGAAGACCCTGTAGCAAAACTACTGGTCTTACAAAAAGTGACAATCTTTTAAAATCCACAAATAGCAGAGGAGAGTCTCATTTGTTAATATTTCTCTTATGGATTCAGTGACCTCGAAGTATCTGTATTGAGGTTACTGAAGGACTTGTCCATTCCAGACTCCTGCACAGTACCTGACACAAGGCCCAATTACTTGAGCATTATGCAGAGTGTGGGTATCTGAATTTCACTCCGAGAGGCTGATTTCAGTGTTGCACTAATGTATCTGAGAGCAGAGTCTGGCCCGAAGGGTCTAGGTTTATAGGTATAATTGGTTTCAGTCTGAAAGCTGGGCATGAGCATTTCACCTTTCAGTGGTCAGCTCTGTATGCTCTCATCATTGCAGAGCAAACCATTGCTTAGCAATATACTGCACAGCAGAGAGATGGTAGCTTTGCATACAGAAAAGGCAATATCAGGGCTTAACAAGTCCCCTCCACCTTACACATGAATTTATGATTTTCAAGCAATAATAAAACTGCCACTGCAAATGAAATGATATGTTGAACCAGGAATAACTTGTGTGTTTGACACTTGTTTAGGATCGTTAGCAAGAAGCAACAGAACACATAGGCCTTTCTAGTAAAGCTGTCTCAGATGTTACTTTTTAAAAAAAGCAGGAGTCTTTGGGAAATTAAAGTTGCAAGTAATAAATGGTTTCATACATAAACATTTTAGTTTCTATTTCGATTAGCTCAGAGAAAGTATTTTGGAGGCTGGTTTGTGAATACTTAGGCACAGCTATATTTATGATGCTGCCCAATCTTGTATTGGGAGAGACAGGGAGGCAGAAGTAACACGCGCTTTTCACTTCTGTGATTCTGGAAAGGTCATTCCTGGCATTTGTCAAATACGCCAGGAGCTGCTACGGTGGCTTTGATTCTGTAAGATGCTCTGGATTAAAAGCATCTTTGCATTTGGGACTGTCACATCACCGCGGTACAGTGCCTAGCATGATGGGGCCCTGATCTCTGCTAGGAGATTTCTTGGTGCTGCTGTAATACAAAAAATACTTAACAGTACAAAGGGGCCCCTAACAGACTCTCAAACGGTATGAATTTAGTGCTCATTAAAGGGGCTAGACTAACAGCCCTGGAGAGTGAAATCCAGGGCTACTCACTGTTCAGCATCACCTACAACTCTTGTGCATTTGACGGCTCCAGTGCCGTCTGCCCACAGCTTGAGTGTCATGTCCCGGGGAGAGCTGTAAGCCATGTTTGTAGTTCTTCCTTGTGGCCACTAGATGCTGCCATGAAGCTCAGCTTCTTCTGCTAGCTGGACCCCAGGCTCTCAAAGAAACCGCAGCCAGATCTTCTTCTCTTAGAGTTCCCTTTGTCCAGACAGCTTCCCACCAGAGACAGCTTAGCCAAATCCCAGACCTCTGCTCTCCAGAGACACCAACCACCAGTTCCCCAAACAGCACCCACCCACCTCTCAGCATTCCCGGGCACCCCAGTTCTCTACCATGCCTGACATCAAGCACCCACCTTCCTACCCCAGCCACTGCCAACAGCACTCAGACTCAAACCCCTGGCAATCCACCCAGCAAACTCAGACACCCAGTAGCACTTCTAACCTCAAACCCCTATACAGCCACCCACCCTCTCCCAGGCTCATAGGTACCAAATCTTCATGTCCTGTGTCCTCCACTGCTTGAGGATGGGTGTATTGACTGGGTTAGATAGCGTAAAAATTCTCCTTGTGTAGCCACGGTGGCCTTCTGTGGCTTTTCTTATATTTCCTTTGCATCAAAATAGCTTGATGTTGAGCCTCTACTATTACATCTTTTAAGAACTGCCAGCCGCCTTCGACTCCTTTTCTTCCTAATTGATTGTTCCGTGGGACCTTGCCTACTAATTCTCTGAGTTGGTTGAAATCCACTTTTCTGAAGTCCAGTGTCCTTGTTTTACTGTTCTCACATCCTCCTTTCCTTAGGATCTTGAATTCTGTCAGATCATGATCATCTAGTGAGTCCCATACCACTCTCTAACTGCTTTCACTGTCATAGTCCTCCCACACACCTGGCCTTTGTAACTTACCCCTCCTATTTTGTCCCAGAATACCCAGGAACATGCTGGGAAAGAGCAGCATCAGAATTGCTCTTATCTGATTTGCCACACTGCCCTCTGTTGCCAATCACGGCTTGGCGGATTCATCACACATGGCCTTTACTTGATTTCCAGCACCTGTCCCATAATGGGATGGTGCTGTTTCTGATGCTGAGGGCTGAACTAAATCCACCAAACTCATTTGAAGTAGACTTCTGAACAGCCGGGGAGGGAAGGGGTGGAGTGGATAAGTTTAATTTTCTACTGGCTTTGGACCTAAACGTGAAGATTCATTCACACAGTTTCTCTTCTCCCCTTTAGACAGATTTTGTAACTCCATTTTCTACTAAAAAGCACTACACAACAACCAACAAAAATCCTACTTGATCTCCCTGCTAAGCAGGACTGCCCAGAGGCGGGGGGGGCGGGGGGGCAAGTGGGGCAATTTGCCCCAGGCCCCACGAGCCCTGGCCCAGCAGCAGTCTGGGTTTTCAGCCAACATTTCGGCGGCAGGAGGCCCTTCAGTGCTGTTGAAGATGCGGAGCGACTGAAGGGCCCCCTGCCACTGAAATGCCGCCGAAGACCCGGACCGCCGCTGGGTGAGTACAAGCGCCGCAGCTCCCCCAGACCCCTGGAATCCTCTAGGCGGGCCTGCTGCTAAGCTCAGCAAAATCTATTCTGACAAATTAGCTTCACGCATTCTTACCCTCTCTGGTCTTTCTCCTTCTCCAGACCCATATTTCCCCCTAGTTTTTCTGATTCTCTAGTCATTCTGTGTCTCTCCAATTCCTCTCTCCCCCCCTCCCTCCCCGCCAGGTATATGCAGGTGCAAAACTGAGCCCAGAGTGTGGAAAGCTCTGAAGTACATGCTTAGTCCCCCCAGAGGAACTTTAGCACATGCCTAAAGTTAAAAGATCTCTTCTGAACAGGGATGCTTTCTTGCGTCAGGACCCTGGTGACCTTTTAAATGTATTTGTTAAAGGCAAACCTGATTGTCAGGTAGGTTTGCCAGTTCAGATTTGGATTGGCCCAGCTTTATTTTATAGTGCACTACAGAGTGCAGAATCCCTCACATTTTTGCTGCATCAAGTAGGGATTTAGTCCCAGAGAGAGAATATTATTCAATATTTGAAACCCTGCAGGTCAGGCTTCAGCCTTTAAGCAGGATTCTAAACCACATTTAAATACACCTCTACCCCGATATAATGCGACCCGATATAACACGAATTTGGATATAACGTGGTAAAGCAGCGCTCCGGGGGGTGGGGCTGTGCACTCTGGTGGATCAAAGCAAGTTCGATATAGCACGGTTTCACCTATAACGCAGTAAGATTTTTTGGCTCCCGAGGACAGTGTTATATCGGGGTAGAGGTGTACAGGGATATTTGTTCTTTTTAGGTGCTTCAAGCATAGGGGGAAAAAGCCTTTGCCACCAGCATTCTGCTCATTACAACAGGTATTAAAATGGTTTCCCATGGAAGGGAAGAAACTGTGAGCAAGGAAAGCTTAAGCAATAAAATCCAAAGAAAATGGATGTAAAAAACCCACATGGTTTATAAAATCAATACCTCTTGCCAAATTTCATAAGTCGTCTAATTAAGGCATATTTGTAATTGTTTACATGAGATCCTGCAAATAAGCTGAATTAATACTGTGAAAGGAAAAATGAGGCAAAACAATGTGACTGAAAAAAGACGTGCGGCCTTGGTGGAGCGATGAGCTCGAAAGACGTCAGTGCTGACTGAAATGAAAGGCCAATTCCTGCTGTGTCTGAAGTTGGCAAACCACTGAGCCAAGATGTCAGAGTTGCCCTTGCTCCCCTTGGAGAACCCACTGTGTTTGGAACTAAAAATTAATAAACTTTATGAATAATGAAACTACATGAGGGAACGCAAAGCATGTTTAGAGAAGGAGAATGGGCCTTAGGCACTGTGTTCTCGCCAGCTAGCAGCTTAAGTTTAAGCCACTTGTAATATAATAAGGGGCCTTTTTGTAACTCCCTGTTCTAGATAATCTAATCTAACCTCAGGGCATAGTCAAGTGGTTAAAAAACAGGCCTGTGAGCCAGAAGAGTTCTAATCCTGACTCTTAAGTCAGGGGAAAGCCAGTGCATCGTCTTGGGCAGGACATTTATTAGTGCCTCCGTTTCCCCCAAGGAATACTTATGCATACTTGCCTTACAGGAATGTTATTGAATGTATTAGTGAGTGTGAAGTGCTCTGAGGACAGAGTTATTTTTAGCGATGGGCCTGAGACATTACATTCTCATCCCAATTTTGGACACTTAAAGTTATGGAGCAGTCTGATCCAAGGTGCTGGTTTGATCCATCATACAGAGAATGTGCTGGGATAAAATTTAGATGCAGAATCAGGTGGGTTCTAAATCCCACCTATGCTTGATACTATATGGATCTGGAGATAGATTTGGTTTGGAACAGTTTCTTGTTAAAATCCTTGGTTTAGAAAGTTGTATTGTGCTTTCTCTATGGGGATACTACTGTCTACGGCAGTGGTCCCCGACCTTTTTTGTCTGGCGAGCGCCAGACGATGAGCCATGGAGGACCGTGGTGGCAGACGAGCATCCGCCGAAATTCCGCCGACAAGCGGCAACGTCAATAGATGTCGCTGCTGAAATGCCACTGACAAGTAGCATCATCCAGAGGCGTTGCTGCCAAAATGCTGCCGAAAGTTGCAGCTTGACGAATGACGCAGCTTGTTAGTGGCATTTCGGTGATTGCTCGTCCGCCAGCCAGTACGCGGGTGCACTTAAATGCTCCGGCAGGCACCGCATTGGGGACCCCCGGTCTATGGAATGCTCTCACCTCATTATGTCTCCATACTTGTTTTCTCTCAGTCATTTAGGGATGGGGCAGTTATGGGTAGAGGATAAAACTAGGGGGTCTTTATTCTGTATATATTTGACCTGGTATTATTATGACCATAGTCGTCTTCTTTAGTTGAACGATTGTGAATTTGTTATTGTCAGCATGCACAGGGCTCTTTTGTAATTTAGAAATCTGTGTAAATAAATACCCACTGCACTGGGAAATACTGATTCATGGTGCTAATGGGTTTATGGCTTTTAGCACTTCCCCAAATATCATTCTACTGATGTGGCAGGAACAAAGCTCATGGTCATTTTTGTGAAGAAAACTACCTAACATCAGACCTAAAAGGTTCAGTAAATGACACTGCAGAAATAGAAAACCAGATTAACTGTCATATCTCATCATTGAGCCTGCTTTGGGTTATGGAGGCAGATTCGATCATGCTTAGGTTTCTCTACCCCAACCTAAACAGGCCTCATGGCCAAAATATTGCCTCTAATTTCATTTTCAATCCCTATTGTGTGTTTTACTAGTGTATAGTTGGATGCACCCCTAGTTCTGATTTCATTATGATGAAGTAATTGATATTGAGTAGCCTACATTGACCATGACATGATTGCTATAATATTATGGGATAAAATGGCTCACAGGACTATAATAGATTGTGGAGCTTTTCATCTCTCTGTCTTAGATACAAATCCATCCCAGGTCAATAGTAACTGCATTTTTTTTCTGCAGTTTGAGTCTCGTGCATAGATGCCCTTCATAAAAAACACCATTGCTATTGGTTGCAATTTACACTTGTTGCAAAGTCAATCCACAGTTCATGGACCTGAATAGACACGAAAACAGAAATTGAACTTCCAGCTCATCCCGATAAGAGGTCCAAGCCAGTCACAAACGAGTAACGTTGATGGGACAGTGTAGGAAAACTTGTATCATTGCAGCCCAGGCTGTAAATGCACTACAGCTCAATGAGGATTTCATTCTTCGGCGGCTATCAATCTGACACCTAGCATAGCACTAAATGCTAACTAACTAACTTTTTATTATTTCTAATGTAATATAATATCTAGCTCTTACATAGCACTTTTCATCCACAGATCTCAAAGTGCTTTACAAAGGAGGTCAGTACCTTTACCCGCATTTTACAGATGAGCAAATTTATTACAAAGGGAGATGAAGCAACTTGCCCAAGTTGATGTAGCAGGCTAGTGGCAGAACTGGAGATAGAGATGACGTCTTGAATCCTAGCACAGTGCTTGATCCACTAGGCTGCACTGCAAAACCAATGTTTAACTTGGCTGTGAATATTGAACAGTGAGATACAAGGTGGGTGAGATGATATCTTTTATTGGGCTAACTTCTGTTGGTGAGAGAGACAAGCTTTCAAGCTTACCCAGAGCTTTTCTTCATGTCTGGGAAATGTATTCAGAGTGTCACAGTTACAAACTTCACAGTAATCTGAATAAATCAGATGTACCGTAAAACATCTTCTGATCCTGTCTTTTTTTAACAGATATAAACAAATCCATTGTACTATGTGAGCGTCTTTAGATTTGTAGCTCTTTGGGGCAGGGATTGTTTCATACTATGTCTTTACATAGTGCCTCGTACAACAAAGCCCTGATGTCAGTGGAGACCACTAGGCAATACAGGAGTACAAATAACTGCATACTCAGTTACTTATTCTTATTGAAGTCCTGTGGAGCAATAGGACTTTCTACTGAAGTCAATGGGAACAAGATCATTTCTCAACTGAACTTGAAGCAGGAATTAATACAGGGCAGTGCTATAGCTTGTGGTAAGCAGAAGGTCAGACTAGAACATCATAATGGTTCCTTCTGTTCTTAAAATCTATGGATATGAACAACAACAGAACTGCTGATTTTATATTGGTTGGCACCATTGTTTCATCAAAGCAGTTTTTGCAGATTTTCAATGATTTAAATTTGTAAGGGTTTGCAGGGTTTTATAGTCAAACCCACAATCTCAAAATCAGTTGAGATTACTGAATTTCTTCTCTTTATGTGTCAAAATGCGGCAAACCCACACATTTCACATGTCCGTGCAGATTCCTAAACCAGCCCAATTTTGCTTGAAAGTTTCACTACAACCTGTTGCATCTTATTTGAGTTTCAAGTTGATACACAATCTAGAAGCAGGTGAATTGTAGGTGACTTTAGTTTCAATAACTGCAATAATTTTCTAGTGCACTGATTCAGTGTCCAAAAAATTACTTTTTGTTTCTCTGAAAAGAGGAAAATAACAGGGAGCTTAAGTTTAGTTCAGGAGAGGGACTCCCTGTCAGCCAGTGGTTGGTGTATGGGAATGGGAATCAGTGGGACTTGATATATTGTGTCACCCATAGACAAGTCACTTGATCTCCCTTTGCTTCAGATTCCCCCATCTGCAAAGTGGGGAGTTTGATGCTTGCCTCTATTTATTTGGGAAGTGCTCTGAGATCTGTAGATTAAAAGTAAAGAAGAAGGACTCAATAATATACATTATAATATGAACAAAAACTTTACCCGCAATCAGCAATCTCCAGGTATTAACCCACCAAATTCTATCTTGGATATATTTTTATCTAAATAGAGGTGGCACGAAGTGTTAAAATCACAAACCACCCACCCCATCCAGAAACCACATTTCAGTCTGAGCATGTCACCCACAGGCCCGAGGGATCTACAGATTACTTCCCCTGCAGGAAAGTCAGTTGAGTAGCCAAAAGTGTGAATTAAATCTGCGAGGGGGAAAATATGTCTTTATTATTAAATGACTATTTAAAGCAAATAACAATAACAGACAATTATGGAAGTGTAGGGCTGGAAAAGACCTCAAGCGGACACCTAGTCCAGGCTCCTGCACTGAGGCAGGACCAAGTGAACTTAGACCAACCCTTACAGGCGATTAGTCTCACCTGTTCTTAAAAACCTCCAATGAACCACAACGTCCAGTGCTAACCTATTCTAGTACTTAATTATAATTATAGTTAAAGTCTTTCCTAACATCTAACCTAACTCACAGATGTATCAGATTAAGTTGATTTTTTCTTGCTCTACCTTCAGTGGATGTAGAGAACAATGAATCCCCTCTTTGTAACAGCCCTTAATTAGGGCTGCCGATTAATCGCAGTTAACTTACACAATTAACTAAAAAAATTAATTGTGATTAAAAAAATTAATTGTGATTAATTGCACTGTTAAACAATAGAATAACAATTGAAATTTATTAAATATTTTTGGATGTTTTTCTACATTTTCAAATATATTGATTTCTGTTACAACATAGAATACAAAGTGCACAGTGCTCACTTTATAGTATTATTTTTATTACAAATATTTGCACTGTAAAAATGATAAAAGAAATAGTATTTTTCAAGTCACCTCATACAAGTACTGCAGTGCAATCTCTTTATGGTGAAAGTGTAACTTACAAATGCATAACTGGACTCAAAAACAAAACAATGTAAAACTTTAGAGCCTACAAATGCACTAGTTCTACTTCTTGTTCAGCCAATCGCTAAGACAAACAAGTTTGTTTAAATTTATGGGAGACAATGCTGCCGGCTTCTTATTTACAAAGTCACCTGAAAGTGTTAACAGGCATTCGCATGGCACTTTCGTAGCCAGTGTTACTAGGTATTTACATGCCAGATATGCTAAACATTCATATGCCCCTTCATGCTTCAGCCACCATTCCAGAGAACATGCTTTCATGCTAATGATGCTCATTAAAAAATAATGTGTTTATTAAATTTGTGGCTGAACTCCTTGGGGAGAGAATTGTATGTCTCCTGTTCTGTTTTACCTGCATTCTGCCATATATTTCATGTTATAGAAGTCTTGGATGATGACCCAGCACATGTTCATGTTATGAACACTTTCACGGCAGATTTTGACAAAACGCAACGAAGGTACCAATGTGAGATTTCTAAAAATAGTTACAGCAGTCGACCCAAGGTTTAAGAATCTGAAGTGCCTTCCAAAATCTGAGAGGTACGAGGTGTGGAGCACGCTTTCAGAAGTCTTAAAAGAGTAACACTCAGGTGTGACAACTACAGAACCCAAACCACCAAAAAAAGAAAATCAACCTTCTGCTGGTGGCATCTGACTCAGATGATGAAAGTGAATATGTGTCGGTCTGCACTGCTTTGGGTTGTGGTTGAAGCATGAAGAGACAAAAAAATCTTTAGTGCATTTGGTACATAAATATCTTCTGATGCTGACCACAACAGTACTATGTGAACGCCTGTTCTCACATTCAGGTGACATTGTAAACAACTAGCTGGCAGCATTATCTCCTGCAAATTGTAACCAAACTTGTTTGTCTGAACGATTGGCTGAAGTAGGACTGAGTGGACTTGTCGGCTCTAAAGTTTTACATTTGTTTTATTTTTGAGTGCAGTTATTTTTGTACATAATTCTACATTTGTAAGTTCAACTTTCATGATAAAGAGCTTGTACTACAGTACTTGTATTAGGTGAATTGAAAAATACTATTTCTTTTGTGTTTTACAGTGCAAATATTTGTAATCAAATATAAATATAAAGTGAGCACTTAACACTTTGTATTCTATGTTGTCACTCAAATCAATATTTGAAAATGTAGAAAACATTCCAAAATGGCATTCTATTATTATTTTTTTAATCGATTGACAGCCCTACCCTTAACATAGTAGACAGTTATCTGGCCCCTACTTTTCCCAACACTAAATAGGCCCCGTTTTTTAAGCTTTCCTCACGTGTCATATTTTTAAATCATTTTTTCTTGCTCTCTTCTGGATTCTGTCCAGTAAATCCACATCTTTTTTTAGTATGTGGCACTGAGATCTGGAACAAGTACTCCAGTGGAGGCCTCAGCAGTGTCGAGTGGAGCGAGACAATTACGTACGATACTTCTGTCAGTGCACCCCACCAATGATATCAGCCTTTTTTCGCAACTGCATTTAAAAAATGAAAGTTGGAAGACAAGGGAAACTACTATGTAAATGACACACTTGGAGAGATGATTCATAAAAAATATGCAAATTATAATAGAAAAATGTCTATTATAAATGATACACTAATTTCCAGAAAAGCTACAAGATAGAAATAAGGCCTCCCCCCCACCCAAAGAGTTGGCACAATTAAAAATGTATATTGTCCATATTGGGCAAAGGGAGCCTCCTTGGAAAAGAAGTTATCTAAGAATGTTAATACCCCATCATTATGCCCTTGGAAGCGTAAGGGGGGGCATTCTCCAAGGAGTAATTTGGTAGGAAGGGGAATGTGTGCAATCTCTGGATTGTGTATCCACTCAAGGACCTAGGACAGAGCTGTTCCTCTTCAGGGCTAGACACTAAGAATCTTAATAAAGGCACTGGATTTAGGTTTTATTATAAGAACCTGTAACCCACTAACCCCCCTTTTTGTCCTATGACTGCAGAGGTGGTGTTGGGCCACTTCATATTGAATGCTCTCTTTGCTTAGAATACATGTTATTTACTTCAGCTATCTGCTCCACCTTGCATTTAGCTGTGGCAGTCTGAGTGTGGCAGACCTGAAGAAGAGCTCTGTGTAGCTCAAAATCTCCTCTCTTTCATCAACAGAAGTTGGTCCAATAAAAGATATTACCTCACACACCTTGTCCCTTTTCAGGGCAATGAAGGATATGCACAGAGAGGAAGTTTCAAGAAGCTACAGGTGATACATGTAGCTATTGTAAATTTGTAGCGCACTGGCTGATCCTTTGTCTGCTACCTGTAGTATACCCATAATCCCCCAAGGTATGCACGGTATTACACACTGGGGTTATTACCACAGCAGGTACAGTTAGACAGAGATATCTAGCAGCACATTAATAACAGTCATGATAAAGTGTGAAATAAAATCTCTCAGTTGCAATAAGAATTGTTGCAGCCTAGAAATGAAAATCTGTAGCTTGTAGCTTATATAGCGTGTGCCTGTCTATCCCTGTGCTGTTCTGTAAGCTGATGTCATCTTTTTCTTTAGTCCACGAGTGAACTGTACATAATTGTCACAGTTTACACATTGCCCATAATGGGTGGGATTGTAGCTTTAAGCCACGGAGGAGTTTGGGGTGAGGAGGAGCTGTGTGTGAAAGTCTGTAGGGAGCACTGGGGCTGGGACTCTCAAAGGCGTCTAAGGGAGTTAGACACAAAGAGTGAGATTTTTCCAAAGAGCCCAGCATTGGCCTAACTCTGGTCCCATTTGATATTGACTTCAGCGGGAGCAGAGTTAGGTCAACAGTAAAGACTTTTGAAAGCCCCACCCCAATTCCTAAATCCATGGGATTTGTGCACCTAATTCCTTTAAGCTCATTTGAAAATCCTAGCCTGGAAAAGGAGCTCCTCTACCTTCTGAAAGGGATCAGTGTGGCCTTCCCTGACCCGCCTTCTTCTAATGTTGGCCCAGCACTAACTGCCTCCTCCCTGGCACAGCTAGCAAGGTTTGTGCTCCACTCTGTGATTGACTGATCACTGCCCAGAGGGACAATGGGAGAGAGGAAGGCTCTTTGCACTGCTTGTTCCTCTACCGCTGTGTGCTCACACAGAGACAATCACTTCATAGGCGTACATTACTCCCATTAGTACTGATAAAAGCTATGATTCATATTATCTAATCTGATAAATCCCAACTTTCTGCAAAGCTTTATTGGTTTAGCAGCCTCAACAAATAGATGATCTTTGCTAAACCCTACTCCAAAAAGCCTTTACATACTGGCTGCCACTTCAACAGAGAGTGGAGCTTGAGCATTGCCTGTGCACAATGTCACAATCTAATATCTGGCTTAGAAAAAGAACTTGCACACTACAGGGCTACTGATGTAATTCAGGTCCATGGCAGCATAGCTGTGTTCATAACCCAGCATCACCATAACAGTTAGATCAGATCTTGAGTTAAATACATGTTTACTGCAATTACCAGCTGACAAGTTGCTGGCAAATGGAACATAATATACAGAGGACAAGTAAGACTTTCTCCAAGGCATGAGAAATGTTAAAGTAAATGGTGTGTGTGTGTGTGTATGTGAATGTGTATTTGGGAAGACCTTTTTCACGGGCCATCTATGTATCATTTTTATATCCTCTATAAACTTTCACTGTGGCCTGTAAACTCTATCTACATCCACATAGTTAGAGAAGAGCTTTTGCTAAGGGGAATGATTTGTATGCGATTATAGTGCTCCAGGCTTTGACAGAGACATTAAATGCTTTTCCACAATGGGTGACTGGGGGAAAAAAAAACTAGCCTTGATAACATGCATTGTAAGAGGGCTATACACGAACATAAACCACAAGGCTTGAGAGGACTCTGTTCTGAGAAGTATTGTGCACGGTCCTATTTAGGTGCAAATCGTTTCAAAGGAGAGTGTGTGCCAAGTGGATTTTAAGCCTGACATTTTAATAAAGCAAATATCTCATTTCAACTGTCTATAGATTATCTTCTTCCTCCCGCATCAGCATGCTGCTGCCTGTTTTTTCTAATAAAGGAAGCAGATGACCTATCAGTAGCTGCAACATGGGTAGATGACATTTTAAACCAAAACTCCTATGGTATAGTGGCAGGAGTTTGAGAAATAAAGGATTTACTTAGCATTGTATTATATAAATACACACTTTTTTTCATACCTTGTACCTTAGGGGACTTAGCCAAACAATGAATTTCAGTGACAGAGTTAGTACAAGCATGAGGTTGGTGTCCTTTTACAATAATGCATCATCTGAACAAAGATGATTCCTCAGATGATCAAGCCCTGTACCACCCCTCTTACTAATGGGGATAGTTGCACCTCTTTGCCTGCCTTAATCAAGTAAACTTGTGATTTAAACTTCACTTCCTACAGCTAAATATCTCCTCCTTAGAAGTGCCCCTTCTGTGCCCCACTCTATCACTCAAGTCCGGTATAGGGTTGCCATCTTTGAGGTATAAAACACAAGGACATCTGGAATAATACAGAGCCCATAAAAATGAACATATAACAGTGTATACTAAACCCCCTTATAGATTTTCCCAGGACAGTTACGTCAATAAAAGATATAATCCTGGGAGAACCTGGGCAGGTAGCAACCCTAGTCCAGTTAGCAGATGCTTCAGAGGAAGGACTGATGATTTAGCAGAACCCTGCAATAACCAGTTATGGGATAATATGACCCCCACATAGGGCTGAAATTGGTCTCTAACTGATCTCTACATGCATCCAACGAAGTGGGTATTCACCCATGAAAGCTCATGCTCTAATACATCTGTTAGTCTATAAGGTGCCACAGGACTCTTTGCTGCTTTTACAGATCCAGACTAACACGGCTACCCCTCTGATACTTGACATCTCTAACTGAGATTGTCTTAAGCCCTGAAGCTTGAGGTTGAATATACTGTATCTCAGGAAGCTTATTTCTTCCAAGGCTCATTCAATGACTAGTCATAATTGCAGTTCCATGCTCGGGGGAAGCTTCCGTCTGCTTCCGGTTATTGCCAGACAATGCCAGCCTCTCCAAAGGGGGCGTGGAAGAGAGGGACTCTAGATTCAAAGGCCATAGCAGGAGAAGCTGTGTTCAAGGATATAACAGGACAATACTTCTCTATTCTTGTACCAGTCCTTACTGAGCTCCATCCATTCTCAAATCCCATGTGAAAGTTTTTCTTCAACATGGCCTAGATCTTTAACCATTGTCCCCATTATTAATTTTTTGTTTGAACTCTGTAACTAGAGCTAGTCAAAATTCTGACAATTTCCAATGACAAAAATTATCAAATCTTTTCAGGCTTTTTTTCCCCTAGTAAATCAAATTTTTGATGAAAAATTGCATCAACAATTGAAATTTGGAAAATGTTGACCCGGTCTCTGTGCAACTGGCTGAAGTGTTTGGAGTTTGAACTTGCATGAATGATGCTGTACATAATAATGTACCATGTTGTGGTTTGGTTTCTACATCCTAAAGGGTATATTCTGCATCAGAGCACATGCATAACACTTATGAAAGTTCTGCACAGACGTTGCAAAGGGAATGTGTTTTGATAGTGACCCAGACCTTCAGAGGTTAAAAAAAACCTTTGTACATTAATCCATTATTTCGCTTTACTCCCAGACCATAGCTGTACATCTTTTCTGAGATATTAAAAAAAAAGCTCTCAAATTTCAGTATGAAAGATGGATTTTATACTCCATGGGTTTTAGTTACTCAGATGGTATGCTCAAATATTCAGTAAGTAATCTGTTACTTTACACTTTAGCTTCCTTGAAAGAGTTACTGCTTTGTGAACTAGAGGATTTGCCAATGGTTTATATGTGATGGATATCACAGAGGGGTGGGGTTTTTTTTGTTTTTTTTTAGCCCCTGGTTTGCAGAATTGATTATTGTACTGAACTGATTATTGGGCATTTGATAAACCTATTCAAGTATTTGCCATGTATTCTGAGCATTACAGAAAATAGTTTAAGCCTGCAATCATGAAATGATAAGCCTGTTTCTTAGAATGAGTCACTGGAATTGGCCTGTAAATTGAAGCTATGTACAAGCTACTGAAAAGACAGAATTCTCAAGCAGGCATGGAAGAAACCCATAACCACATAGCATGAATGAAAATGCTCAATGACACTTTACTAGCCAATTTCCATAACCAGAACCTTAATTGAGTTGATGATGATGATATGATGATAATTTGCACTCCTATAGCAGAACGTTCACCTCTGCTACACCACTTCTACCTTCTTGCTGGAGTTAGCATTCTCAATCTATTATATTAATACAACATAAAAATGCAGAAAGTAGGGGCCACAATCTCAGTTGGTGTAAGCTGACCTCAGTGGGGCTCCACTGTTTTACACCCATTGAGGATGTGATTCTAAATACATGCTAAAGAAAAAAAGGGAGCTAGCCCATTTTATATGCACATATTGTTATCTCATTATCTTTTCCTTGTCCTTCCCATACCATTTCCCACCCCTGACATACTGGTTTTCATTCCTTCATATTCTGTGTCTCACTTAGATTGTAAGGGACCTGTCACTTTTAATTTTCTGTAAAGTGCTATGATGCTGCAGACATAAATAGTGTTATAGGTTGTATTAACCTTGTTATGGGTAGGTGTAACTCTTACCTTACATTCAGGATAAATGTAAATAAGTGGCTGAAACAATAGCAGTAGCATACAAAACACAGACATGAAAAAACTTGAGTAGAAGCTGAACGATTTGGCCCAAGGGGTGTCTTATGCAGGGGCTGGTTGGGATCCCCAGGGGCCATCTTCCACTCAGTTCCCCAAAACTCAGTTCAACCTCGGACTTTGTCAGTCGGGTATCTTTGTTTGGCAGACACTAACAGTACCCTAAACTGGCCAGGCTCCAATCTGAGGTACAGGAGGCACAAGTGCACCTAGAATAGAGCATCCATAGGGGGACACATCTTGAAGAACCGCAGTTACTGCACAGGGTGAGTAACCTTCTCTTACACCCTGGAGAGAAACTGCAGCTAGCATGTTCTTCGCTTTTGATAGCGAAGACCAAAGTATATTGTCTCCTGAAACTACTGTGAACTCAGTTTAGTATCTTATTAGATGCTTAATCTGTGTATGTAGGGGCAAAATGATTTGTTTAAGGCCAAGTGGATATGTTAGTTTTTAATAAATAACCAGACAGTTTATAATCAGGGAAAGTAAGCAATCTGAACTAAAGCCTATACAATTGGGAAAAAAACATTTAAATTAGTTACTTAGAAGAAGCCATTAAAGAAGCTGTCTCAAAACAGGCCAATTAACCAATATTAAGTATCTTAAATCCAATTAAATCCCACTATTTCTCTGTTTACCAATGTTTAGTCCCTGTCTCCTGTCCAGCAATATATGGGTTAACCTTCTGGAGATCAATAGTTGGTAATTTAAGTTACGACAGTATTTTCTATCCCAATAAAATCATTACAAGAGTATAAACCTAATCCATTGGGAGTGTTTTAGCTAATATCCTCTCACTAATTCTTGTTGAAGTTTTGGGGAGGTTTTCCTTGAGCTGGTTGCTTATTTATCTGTGGCAACTTGCTTATAGAGATGGATAGGACAAGTTGTGAAGTGCTTATTGTCTAAGCTGAGTATCTGAGGGTGTGTGTATGTGGGATGCTCACATTAGAGTCATTTATAACCTTTGCCCTCCTATTTTAATGAAATGGTAGGAAAACATACTTCTTTCAGGCTTGTTTAGAGTCAAGTTGATTGCTTTCTCTCTTTTGCTGGCTCCATGACCTCATGGGTAGTCTTTAGGAGCATCTTCATAGAATCATAGAATCTCAGGGTTGGAAGGGACCTCAGGAGGTCATCTAGTCCAACCCCCTGCTCAAAGCAGGACCACACCCAACTAAATCATCCCAGCCAGGGCTTTGTCAAGCCTGACCTTAAAAACCTCTAAGGAAGGAGATTCCACTACCTCCCTAGGTAACCCATTCCAGTTCTTCACCACCCTACTAGTGAAAAAGTTTTTCCTAATATCCAACCTAAACCTCCCCCTCTGCAACTTGAGACCATTACTCCTTGTTGTGTCATCTTCTACCACTGAGAACAGTCTAGATCCATCCTCTTTGGAACCCCCTTTCAGGTAGTTGAAAGCAGCTATCAAATCCCCCCTCATTCTTCTCTTCTGCAGACTAAACAATCCCAGTTCCCTCAGCCTCTCCTCATAAGTCATGTGCTCCAGCCCCCTAATCATTTTTGTGGCCCTCCGCTGGACTCTCTCCAATTTATCCACATCCTTCTTGTAGTGTGGGGCCCAAAACTGGACACAGTACTCCAAATGAGGCCTCACCAGTTCTGAGTAGAGGGGAATGATCACATCCCTTGATCTGCTGGAAGTGCCCCTACTTATACAACCCAAAATGCCATTAGCCTTCTTGGCAACAAGGGCACACTGTTGACTCATATTCAGCTTTTCGTCCACCGTAACTCCTAGGTCCTTTTCTGCAGAACTGCTACCCAGCCATTCGGTCCCTAGTCTGTAGCAGTGCATGGGATTCTTCCGTCCTAAGTGCAGGACTCTGCACTTGTCCTTGTTGAACCTCATCATATTTCTTTTGGCCCAATCCTCTAATTTGTCTAGGTCCCTCTGTATCCTATCCCTACCCTCCAGCGTATCAACCACTCCTCCCAGTTTAGTGTCATCTGCAAACTTGCTAAGGGTGCAGTCCACACCATCCTCCAGATCGTTAATGAAGATATTGAACAAAACCAGCCCCAGCACCGACCCTTGGGGCACTCCACTTGATACCGGCTGCCAACTAGACATGGAACCATTGATCACTACCCGTTGAGCCCGACCATCTAGCCAGTTTTCTATCCACCTTACCGTCCATACATCCAGCCCAGACTTCTTTAACTTGCTGGCAAGAATACTGTGGGAGACTGTATCAAAAGCTTTGCTAAAATCCAGAAATAGTACATCCACTGCTTTCCCCTCATCCACAGAGCCGGTTATCTCGTCATAGAAGGCAATTAGGTTAGTCAGGCATGACTTGCCCTTGGTGAATCCATGCTGACTGTTCCTGATCACTTTCCCCTCCTTTAAATGGTTCAGGTTCATCTGCAATTTATTAATAATATGCAACATTTCTTGATTTGTCGCTGTTCTTCTTGTGGCAGGAAAACATCAGATAACTTTCAAAGCTAGTTTTTTAACTTTGTTTTTATTCAGTCTATTCTCTGAGATATTCTTTCAGATTTATTAGAGTTTGATAGGAAATAAAAATCTGTTTTAAAAAAGTCCAAGTACTTCTATTCCTCCTGCAAATACTATGTTGTCTTAAAAGTTTTTCGTTCTCAAAACTGACTTTCAAAATTGAATAACTTTTAGAAAGTCTTTAGCATAATCTGTGGATTCTACACAATCAGGGGAGGCTCTATGTTTTTTGCCGCCCCACGCACGCGGGTGATCTGCCAGTTCTGTGCCTTCAGGGTCCTTGCCGCCGAATTGCCGCCGAAGCCGCGGGATCGGCGGACCTCCCGCAGGCACGCCACCCTCACAGCGACCGGCAGGCTGCCCTCCACGGCTTGCCGCCAGAGACACACACTTGCTGCGCTGGTGCCTGGGGCCACCCCTGTACACAATAACTTTCAGAGCAATGTTTTTCTTGTCTTCCTGAATTGGGTGAGGGTTTTCTTGTGCACTGCCAGTAATTAATTAATCAATCCTCAATTAATATAAATATTGTATACTTAAATTGCCCCTTACACTTGTCTAGTAAGATCATTAAGTTCCTTGCTGGTACATAAAGAATTTTACCTTTGACATAGCAGCGATATTAGGAACTTTGCGTTTAGCTAACATATTTGCAAGTATGAATTTCACAGAGACGGTTTGTCATTTCAGTATTTAAGCAATAAAGAGAAGTTTCCATTTTAACTATATGTTTTCCTCTCAAGTTTAAGAACATAGCAGGTTTTCTTGCAACAGGGTGAGGTAGGTAGGCCCCGCTCTACCTAGGCTTATCACTCTGATAATACACCCTACATTCCTTTCAAAATCAGGCCTCTTCCTAAAACATGAATGTTTTCCATGGTTTGTAATTCTTAATATTTGCTTGTCCTTGAGAGATAGAAGCAGAGACGTTCTGGAATTTCTTTGATTACCTTTAATATATTATAACTAATTAGGGTTGTCAAGCGATTAAAAAAATTAAGCATGATTAATTGCGTGATTAAAAAATTATTCGTGATTAATCACGCTGTTAAGCAATAATAGAATACCATTTATTTAAATATTTTTGATGTTTTCTACATTTTCTACAATGTCAAAATTTAGAGCCTACAGGTCCAATCAGTCCTACTTCTTGTTCAGCCAATCACTCAGACAAACAGGTTTGTTTACATTTGAAAAAGATAATGCTGCCTGCTTCTTGTTTACAATGTCACCTGAAAGTGAGAACAGGCGTTTGCATGGCACTGTTATAGCCAGCACCACAAGATATTTACATGCCAGATGCGCTAAAGATTATGTCCCTTGATTCTTCATCTACCATTCCAGAAGACATGCGTCCATGCTGATGATGGGTTCTGCTCAATAATGACCAAAGCAGTGCAGACCGACGCATGTTCATTTTCACTATCTGAATCAGATGCCACCTACAGAAGGTTGATTTTCTTAATGGTGGTTAGGGTTCTGTAGTTTCCACATGGGAGTGGTGCTCTTTCAAGACTTCTGAAAGCATGCTCCACACCTCATCCCTCTCAGATTTTGGAAGGCACTTCAGATTCTTAAACCTTGGGTCGACTGCTGTAGTGCAGTTATGTAACAAAAGAATCTACATTTGTAAGTTGCACTTTCATGATAAAGAAATTGCACAACAGCACTTGTATGTGGTGAATTGAAAAATACGATTTCTTTTGTTTATCATTTTTATAGTGCAAATATTTAATCAAAAATAATATAAAGTGTATTCTTTGTATTCTGTGACGTAACTGAAATTGATATATTTGAAAATGTAGAAAAATTTCCAAAAGCATTTAATACGTTGCCGTTGGTATTCTATTGTTTAACAGTGTGATTAATCACGATTAATTTTTGACTTAATCACACGAGTTAACTGCGATTAATTGACAGCCCTATAACTGACTAAACATATGTACTGTATTGTTATATTTCCAAATATCCTAGGGTATGTCTTCACAGCAAACCTAGGTCCACCTATATTAGGCTGACTTACAGCCACAGCAGTAATTACTGCAGAAGTGCATGTCTACCTTACCCTACTTGGGTTGGTGGTGTGTGTCTTCATCGGGAGTCTTTCCACTGTCCTAAAGGGGGCAGTGTGGGGAGCTGAGAGCCTGGGCTTTCAGCTCTGCTGGCAGCTCCCTGCTGCCCCGCAGGCTCCCCGTGGGCTGCCCCTTCCCTGCTCCTCATTCCCCACCAGGAGTTGGTGAGACCCCCTTCCCCCACACACACACACATTGCCTGCCAGGAGTGGAGAGGAAGCTGCCTGGGGCTTCTCGCCCTCCCACCGTCAGTTCCTTTCTGGGAGTGGGGGGAAAGCCACCCAGGGCTTCTTGCCCCCTCTTCCCCGTTCCCCACCGGAAGTGGGGCTTCTCAGGGCTTCTTGCCTCCCCACCCCCTGCTGGGAGCAGGAGGCAAACTGCCTCGGTCTTCTCACCTCCCGTTTCCTGCCACGAGCGGGGGTTAAGCCGCCCAGGACTTTTCAGTTTCCCCACCCGCTCCCCACAGGGAGTTGGGCAGTGTTGTCAATTTCATGGCTCACCCAGCTGTGAATTTGACAAGGATGCCTGTCTCCCATCAGGGCAGGGGAACGGCTCCTCAGGCTTCTGCCATGGCTCCCACCCAGCTGGGAGTGGGGGAGTGTCTGTTAAGTTGACACTTCTGTTAAGGTTGTATTTTCTTAACGGTAGTTAGGGTTCTGTAGTTTCCACATCGGAGTGGTGCTCTTTCAAGACTTCGGAAAGCATGCTCCGCACCACATCCCTCTCAGATTTTGGAAGGCACTTTATATTAGATGTTTGGAAAAATTTCTGACCATAAGGATAATTCATTACTGGAATAGGCTACCAAGGGAGGTTGTGTAATCCCTGTCACTGGAGGTTTTGAAGAACAGGTTGGAGAAACACCTGTCAGGGATGGTCTAGGTATACTTAGGGCTTGTCTTCACTACCTGGGAGATCAACACTGCTGCAATCGATGCAGCAGGTGTCAATTTAGCAGGTTTAGTGAAGACCCACTAAATCAATGGCAGAGCACTCTCCAGTTGACTCTGGTACTCCAGCCCGCCCGAGAAGAGTAAGGTAAGGCGACCGGAGAGTGTCCCCCATCGATGCAGCGCCATGAGGACACTGGGATAAGTCAACCTAAGCTATGTTGACTCCAGTTATGTTATTCATGTAGCTGGAGTAGCGTAACTTAGGCCTGGTCTACACTAGGACTTTAATTCGAATTTATCAGCGTTAATTCGAACTAACCGCTCAACCGTCCACACCAGGAAGCCATTTAATTCGAACTAGAGGGCTCTTTAGTTCGAATTTGGTACTCCACCCCGGCAGGTGGAGTAACGCTAAATTCGCACTTGCTAGCTCGAATTAGGCTTGGTGTGGATGCTAATCGAACTTAGCAGCTCCGGGAGCTATCCCACAGTGCACCACTCTGTTGACGCTCTGGACAGCAGTCCGAGCTTGGATTCTCTGGCCAGCCACACAGGAAATGACCCGCGAAAATTTGAATTCATTTTCCTGTCTGGGCGGTTTGAATCTGACGTTCTGGTTGCACATCGGGGCGAGCTCCGCAGCACCTGCAACGATGCAGAGCTCTCCAGCAGAGGAGTCCGGGCAATCCCAGAATAGAAAGAGGTCCCCAGCATGGACTGACCGGAAGTCCAGGATCTGATCGCTGTGTGGGGCGAGGAGTCTGTGCGCGCTCCAACAAGCGGAACGCAAGACCTTCGAGAAGGTCTCTAAAGCCATGAAAGAGAAAGGATACAGCCGGGATGCGATGCAGTGCCGCGTGAAAGTGAAGGACCTAAGACAAGGGTATCAAAAAGTCAGAGCGGCAAACGGACGCCCGGAGCCCAGCCCCAGACATGCCGCTTCTACGAGGCACTGCATGCCATTCTAGGTGGGTCTGCCACCAGTGCCCCACCAGTGACGGTGGACTCCGAGGACGGAATAGTGTGACAGTTCCTCCTCCCTGTTCGCCGATGGGGAAGTTGAGTAAGGGTCTTTTGAGGACGGCGCAGGCGACATCGAAACCACTCCCGCTGTCCCTGTCAGCCAGGATCTCTTCATAACCATCCCCGAGATCCCCTACCAAGACTCGGAATCAGGGGAAGGATCAGGCGTAAGTGCTACAAACAGGGAAACATTTATTTTTAAGAAACAGGGATATATATAAAAATAGAAATACTATATAAAAATTTTTAAATATGAAACTATACAAACAGCAGGTCTACACATATAGGAATGGAGCAATAGTCCTCTGGGGATAGTTCAAAAAAGCTCTCAGAGAGCAGCTGGAAAAGCCTCAGCAAGAGGTTTCTTGGGAGAGGTGCTTTATTGGGTGCTCCGTTGAAGCACACTCTTCGCGCCATGCCATCCTCAGGTACAGGGGACCATCGCCTCTGAGCATGGCAGCGTAGGGTCCTGGTCTGTGCAGGGCTTCTGTTAACATCCGCTCTCTCTGTGCGCCTGACACGCCTCAGGGTGATGTCGTTGTGGAAGTGCTGCATCTAATTAGTGGAATTAGTGTACTGTTACTATTGTGCATGGTAGACTTTTACTTTGCATAAGAATGACCCTCGCTTAACAGAGTTTTACTTTGCATAAGAATGACCCTCGCTTAACAGAGTTTTACTTTGCATAAGAATGACCCTCGCTTAACAGCCACTTGTGGCAGGCCTCAGAGGAAAAGCATACAGGGTCTTTCCGTTCACTGGCGGGAGATGCCGCATAACGCTCATCTTTTCTGCTTTGCACATTGCCTCCAGCAGGAGAGCACAGCTAAGCACTAACTGATAAGCACTCTGTACTGTAAGGCTTACCAGGACTTTGTGCAAGAGGGATGCAGCTATCTTTGCTCTCCAGTGCAATGGCGCCGCCAATGAGAGCGTATTCCGAAATCTCGGACTAGTTCTGAGATCTCCTGAGACTTGGTTCCCTCTTTGGTCTTGTTCACTGAAACTGACTAGACTGTGTTTACTGTTGGCAAACATGTATGTGTTCAAGGAAATCACCTACTTTTTCACATCACACAGCTTGGCTCCTTCCCGGACTGCCCGCCATCCAGAGGCTGGCTAAGAAAAGACAAGGGACGACATGTTCCAGGAACTGATGGCCAGCTCCAGAGCGGAGCGGCAGAGCAGAGACAGTCGAGGAGAGCCTGTGTCAGCAGCATCGCACCCCCCTGGGACGGGAGGGTAGGGGGCGGCGGGAAGTCCAGCGGGCGACTCAAACGCTGCTTGGTCTAATGACGCTCCGCGCCTTGTAGATGTTCTTCAAGACCGCAGTCAGGAGGAGAGCCCCCTGCAGTGCATCTGCAACCGCCCTCCAACGCCAGAAGTCCTGTCCCCTCACCCAAAGTGACAAGACGGAGGCGGTAGGGGCCGTGAGAACTGTCCCTGCACCGCAGCACACCGATAATGTTAGAGACAACTGTCGTAAATTTGTACAAGCTCTTTCTTTACAGCATCAACCAGTCCCAACTCCAAGTTCAAACCCCCCACTGTGTATTACATTATTAAAAGCGGTTTGGTGTTACTGACTGTTTCCGTCACGTTTCTGGTGTCAGAAGACTTTCTGTTGTTCTGTGGGGTAATTGTAATGTCACTGCATAGCCCACAGTGCCATGCTACAGACTTGGCTGCAGGGTCAACTGCAGGGCACACACAGACTGCAGTCACTAGGCACCAGGGACAGTCTGTGTGGTGTATGCTGCCCCGGGTCTTTCCTTGAGGTGTATGCTTGTGCAGGGTCCTGGTGCCTGACATCCCCGAATGTAAAGGCAGGCTTCCCTTCACATGCATTTGGACCGTAGTCACGATCCTCCCGCCCCGGTGCCCCGGCCCAAAAATAGACCTCATCCAAGGGCAGATACTCACCCTTCCCCACACCTCACCCTTCCAACGCCCAAACCCACAGCCGTCATGGTAATCCTGCAAACCCACCCATCAGTGCACACCTTAACCAGCACAGAATGCTTCCATGTTTCAACGAATAAACAGAAATGCAAAGTCAACGAACTCCACCAGAGAGGTCCTTTGGGGCCATCTGCCTGTCCCAAGTCAGGGTAAAGGAGGAGGGTTGGGCGTGGGGCTAGCAACTCCACCCTGTAAAAATCAGCTTGCTACAGAAACGCCAACAATAGAGTTAACACAGACTTTTAGCCTGGAAAAAGAAGGGTCTTCAACTCGAAGATGCATGACACTGGGTGGTGAAAGCGAAGCCACTAAGCCGATCACCCTTCTTGCAGCCAGGAGGATTACCATCGGCACATGGAACGTGAGGACCCGCAGGTTGCAGCAGAGATGAGGAGCAACAACCTGACCCTACTAGGCATTAGCGAGACAAGATGGACGCAAGCTGGACAGAGACGACTGTTGACAGGAGAGCTGTTGCTGTATTCAGGACATGAGGAGAGTGACGCACACCACACACAGGGAGTAGGCTTCATGTTGTCCAAGCAGGCACAGAGAGCACTGATTGGTTGGGAGGCACATGGTCCCAGGATCATCACAGCATCCTTCAGAACTAAAATGAAGAGGATTAAGATGAATGTTGTTCAGTGCTACGCTCCAACCAATGACAGTGAAGAGGAGGACAAAGACTACTTTTACAACAGACTCCAGAAAATATTAGAGACTCTCCCAGACAAAGACATTACCATCCTTATGGGAGACTTTAATGCCATAATTGGACCTGATAACACAGGATACGAACAAGTCATGGGGACCCATGCTCTGGGAGAGATGAGTGAGAATGGAGAGAGATTTGTGGATCTGTGTGCACTTAACAATCTGGTCATAGGAGGCAGCATCTTTCCTGCGGATCCACAAGAGTACCTGGGTATCGCCAGCAGGCATGACAGAAAACCAGATCGACCATGTCTGCATTAGCAAAAAGTTCAGAAGATCCTTGCAGGACGTTAGAGTTAGAAGAGGAGCAGACGTGGCGTCCGACCATCACTTAGTGGTGGCCAGATTGAAGCTGAAGCTGAAGAAGAACTGGATAGACGCGTCAGACAGAAGTACAACGTCAACCTTCTGAAGGACCATAAGACCAAGGAAGATTTTGGATTGACGCTGAAGAATAAGTTTTCAGTACTACAGGATCGGTCTGAGGAAGAGGAAGACAGTGTACTCAACAGATGGCAGAAAGTGAGAGACACACTTAGGTCAGCATGCCAGGAAGTGCTTGGAATTAAGAAACACCAGCAGAAAGAGTGGATCACAGCAGAGTCCTTGACAAAGATAGAAGACAGAAAGAAGAAGAAGGCAGCAGTCAACAACAGCAGGACTAGAGCAGCAAAGGCCAAAGCTCAAAAGAGTATGCTGAAGCCCACAGAGCAGTGAAGAGGAATATTAGGAAGGACAAGAGAGATTATGTGGATGGACTGGCAGCAGAAGCAGAGCAGGCAGCATACAGCGGTAACATGAAACAGCTGGCGACTGTCTGGAAAGTTCAGCAAGCCAGAACGTCCCGTTAAAGACAAGCAGGAAAGTCTATAACAGGAATAGAACTACAGATGAACAGATGGGCGGAGCACTTTGAGGAACTCCTGAACAGACCAGCACCACCAAATCCACCAGACATTGACCCAGCCAACGAGGACCTCCCAATCAATTGCGATAAACCAACCAGAGACGAGATCAGAAAAGCCATCACCATGATGAAGAACAGGAAGGCGGCTGGACCTGACGATATCCCAGCAGAGGCCCTGAAAGCAGACCTGGATGCCTCAGTGGAAATGCTGTACCCCTCTTTGAGAAAATATGGGAAGAAGAAGTGATTCCGGCTGACTGGAAAGAGGGATATCTCATCAAAATCCCCAAGAAAGGAGACCTCAGCAACTGTGCCAACTATAGAGGAATCACACTCCTGTCGGTGCCAGGAAGGTCTTCAACCGAGTCCTCTTAGAGAGAATGAAGGATGCCGTCGATCCACAGCTACGAGATGAACAGGCAGGTTTCCGGCAGAACAGATCATGCACGGACCAGATAGCAACGCTCCGCATCATAGTCGAACAGTCGGAACTCCTCGTTGTACATCAACTTTGTTGACTATGAGAAAGCATTCGATAGCGTGGATCGAGAGAATGGCATCCCAGCAAAGGTGGTCAACCTGATCAAGAATTCATGCATACACTGTAGAGTGATCCATGGAGGGCAGCTCACAAACAGCTTCCAGGTGCGAACGAGTCAGACAAGGATGCTTGTTGTCACCACTTCTCTTTCTTCGTCATCGATTGGATTATGAAGACATCCACTTACAAGCGTAGGAATGGAATCCAATGGTCATTGTGGACCCAGCTTGATGACCTGGACTTTGCCGACGACCTTGCACTCCTTTCGCACAGTAAACAGCAGATGCAAGAGAAGACCAACGTAGTGGCAGCCACGTCATCACAGGTTGGCCTCAACATCCACAAGGACAAGACCAAGATCCTTAGGATCAATTCCATCAGCAACGACCCAGTCACACTGAATGGAAGCCCCCTGGAAGAAGTGCAGTCCTTCACCTACCTAGGTAGCATCATCGACCAGCAGGGTGGCACAGACGCAGACATCAAAGTAAGGATTGGTAAGGCAAGAGCAGCCTTCTTACAGCTCAAGAACATCTGGAGCTCCAGAGAGCTGTCTTTGGCAATAAAGATTCGACTGTTCAACTCCAACGTGAAATCAGTCTTACTGTATGGAGCTGAAACCTGGAGGACAACCAAAACAACCACCAGGAAGATCCAGACCTTCATTAATAGCTGCCTCAGAAGGATTCTCCAGATCCGCTGGCCAGACACCATCAGTAACATCCACCTCTTGGAGAGGACCCATCAACTCCCAGCAGAGGAAGAAATTAGAAGGAGAAGGTGGGGCTGGATAGGACATACACTGCAGCCAACCAACATCACCAGACAGGCACTGCAGTGGAACCCCAAGGCAAGCGGAAAAGAGGAGAAATACCTACCTTCAGGTTGATAGCAAAAAAATGGGCTATACCTGGAACCAGCTAGAGCGAATGGCCCAGGATAGAAGACTATGGAGATCTGTTGTTGGCGGCCCATACCCTGGTTGGGGTGACGGGCATGAATGAATGATGAATGCAAAGTCAACGAAAGATTTATTATTAATTACTAAAACATGTCCTTAGTTTTAAAACGTCCTTGGGAAGTGGGGAAAACTTGGTTTATGATCAGGCTCTCTTAAAATCAAGTGGACAGTCACAGGTTACCCTGCTCTGCGAGGAAACTCGCTTTCAAAGCCTCCCTGATGCATATCGCTTCCCGCTGGGATATTCTCTCAGCACGGGTGTCTGGCTGATCGTAAACAGCAGCCAGGCGATTTGCCTCAACCTCCCAAGCGGCCAAAGTCTGCCCTTGCTCTCACAGAGATTGTGGAGCACACAGCAAGCAGCAATAACTGATATTCTTTTCGCTGATGTCCGAGCGAGTCAGTAAGGTCCGCCATCTCCTTGAGAGCACACTCCACCACCATTCTGCACTTGCTCAGCCGGTAGTTGAAGAGTTCCTTTTCAGTGTCCAAGGCGCCTGTATAGGGCTTCATGAGCCAGGGCATTAGCGGGTAGGCCGGGTCCCGAGGATCACTGTAGGCATCTGCACATCCCCAACCGTTATTTTGTGGTCCGGGAAGAAAGTGCCTGCCTGGAGGCGTCTAAACAGACCAGAGTTCCTGAACACATGAACCTTGCCCGCCCACCCGGCGTTGATGTTGGTAAAACGTCCCCTATGGTCCACCAAAGCTTGCAGCACCATTGAAAAGTAGCCCTTTCAGTTAATGTACTCGCTGGCCTGGTGGGCTGGTGCCAGGATAGGGATGTGAGTCCATCTATAGCCCCACCGCAGTTTGGGAATCCCATCGCGCGAAGCCATCTATGATGGCCTGGACATTTCCGACAGTCACTACCTTTGAGAGCAGTTGCTCAACGATTGCGTGAATGACAGCAATCCCCACGGTAGATTTGCCCACGCCAAAGTGGTTCGCTACTGACCGGTAGCTGTCTGGCGTGCTATGGCCACTCGCTTCTGCACAGTCAGGGCTGCTCGCATCCTTGTGTCCTGGCGCTTCAGGGCAGGGGACAGCAAGTCACACAGTTCAAGGAAAGTGCCCTTACGCATCCTGAAGTTTCGCAGCCACTCTGTGTCATCCCAGACCTGCAGCACTATGAGGTCCAACCAGTCTGTGCTTGTTTCACCATGAACTTGACCCATTGCCACCATGATCTCCACTGCCAGAGGTCTGCGCCACTCTCCTCACCGTGCTGTCAGCATCTGACTGTGGAAGAGGTAGTTGACAATGGCCATAAGTGCAGCGATGATCGCAGCGGGCTCCATGCTCGCAGTGCTGTGGCGTCACGCTGTAACCGACCAGAGAAGGCGCGAACAGATTTAGGAAGACAGGAGGGCGGGATTGACGGTTCAATGACATTTTTCCCAGCATGCATTGGAAATCCCACAATTCAAATGGGCAGGGAACTGTGGATAGGTTCCCACAGTGCACCGCTGGCCCTGTGAATGTGGAAGTTCAATTTGTGTATTTAGTATGGATACACAAATTCGACTTATTAAGGTCGAATCCACAAATTCGACTTAAGTAGATTCGAAATAGTCCTGTAGTGTAGACAAGCCCTTAGGTTGATTTACTCCAGTAGTGAAGACAAGCCCTCAGTCCTGTCTTAGTACGGAGGGCTGGACTAGATAACATCTCCAGGTCCTTTCCTGTCCTATGGCTCTATGAGCACCCACTTGCATGGAACTGTGTTTGTTTAGGGCACTCGATATATTTTGGGATTGGGAATTAGGGCCTCAAGTCATGAAAGCAATTAAGCACATGCTTAATTTTAACCACATGTTTAAGATCTACTGATATCAATGGGACTTAAGCACATGCTTAAAGCTGAGCTTTTGCTTCGGTGGTTTGCCTAAGCAGGGATAAGAAGGCCAGTAAAAATATATGAATTCTTAGAACTTACACTGTCTAGTGTGTTGCATTTCAAAACACTTTACAAATATGAGTTAACCCTTATCCTACAGGAATGTTGTGATGACTCCTGTAACAAGTGTTGCTCCCATTTTTCAGAAGGGGAAGCAGAGAGCAAGGAGAAGACCAAATTGTTTAGCAACTTGGGTGCTAAAAGCTAGGCACCTAAATCCATGTTGAGACATCGAAGTAAAGATCATTTAATTTTCAGAGGGGCTGAGGACACACACCTCTGATGTGAGCTGAAGATACTCAGTACCTCTAAAATTCAGGCCATTTCTTTAGGTCCTTAAATAGGGATTTAAGCACCTAACACTTGGTACACAGGTTTGAACAATTTGCCTTACCTAACTTTCTTTAAACCACACTGAAAGTCAGTGGTGGAGCCAGGACTCTGCCCTGTTGTCCAATTCCTGGTCCTGAGCTCTTGCTACAGTGTCTCAATAACGAGTTTCCAAAAGAAAGTGTGAAAACAAGAATAGTTTCAGGGTGAGAAATGCTGTCTGGAGCACATGACATGTTTCAGTAATCACAGCTGTCATACAGACTGTCAGACGTGTTACACCTAGGGATAAAAACATGACAGTTCCTGCCAATGCGGATTGACCAACGCTAAGTTGTCACATCCAGAACTATCAAAAATCATGGCAGTCCATAGTAACCAACAACTACAGGTATTGGATTTAATCTGGAGGCATGGGAGAGGAAGTTGTAACTCTGGCCACCTGGATTGCTAATAAACATGTTTTGTTGTCAATCCAGTAATGACTCCAGTGAGACTAAATGATTTAATGATGTCCACCTGCAAGTATTGATTTAGTTTTCACTTAACAATAAGGCTATTTCAGCTCCTATAGAAGCTTTTAAAACTGAAACATGGTCCTGAAACCAACAGGGAGTGAATGGAAGTGATTGTAAACCGGCAAACAACTACTTACTAGTATTTGAACTAACATTAAACTATTCAGCAAAAAGAACAGGAGTACTTGTGGCCCCTTAGAGACGAACACATTTATTTTGGCATAAGCTTTCGTGGGCTACAGCCCACTTCATCAGATGCATGCAGTGGAAAATACAGTAGGAAGATATATATACACAGAGAATATGAAAAAATGGGTGTTGTCGTACCAACTCTAACAAGAGTAATCCATGAAGGTGGGCTGTTATCAACAGGAGAAAAAAAAACTTTTGAAGTGATAATCAGGATGGCCCATTTCCAACAGTTGACAAGAAGGGGTGAGTAACAGTAGGGGGGAAATTAGCATGGGGAAATAGTTTTTACTTTGTATAATGACCCATCCACTCCCAGTCTTTATTCAAGCCTAATTTAATGGTGTCCAGTTTGCAAATTAATTCTTATTCTGCAGTTTCTCATTGGAGTCTGTTTTTGAAGTTTTTTTGTTGGAGAATTGCGACTATTAGGTCTGTGATCGAGTGGCCAGGGAGATTGAAGTGTTCTCCGACTGGTTTTTGAATGTTATGATTCTTGACGTCTGATTTGTGTCCATTTATTCTTTTGAGTAGAGATTGTCCAGTTCGGCTATTCATTCCCTTTCTAGTTGGAAACCATAGCTCAGCTGGAGAAGTAGACCACTGAGTATTACTTTTTTGGTTTCAATGTAATTCTGTCTAATCTTGAACACAATACTTGAGAACATTTCTCAGATTTGAACAAATTGCCTTTCAGACCGCCTGGATAATCCAGGACAGGGGAAAAAATGACCAGATGTTCCCACCTTTCCCAGAGGGGCATAGTGGTCTAAGCATCAGGTTTGAAATAACTAAACTCCTAGAAAGCACCAGTACAAATCCCTGCAGAGTCAACCCAGCCTTTCATCATTCTGAGGCAGATAAAGCAGACTTGATTCAGAGGCTGGGAAAAGGATGGTCTAATGAGTTTGACATGGGTAAAGTAAGCCACCTGGGGGAAGTAAGTGAGATGGAAATTTAATTTGCACATCAGTGTCATTCATTGCTCATGTAAGTGATCTAAATCCTTTCAGCTGGAATTGGGGCAGAGGTGCTCAGGAACCTTACTGATGTGTGGTATAAATGCCTAGCAACACAAGAAAGAGAGCTTAGTTTATGCAAACATCCTTCCTACCGGTATATCTCATTCAGAATGGGTGTAAGGACAGCCAACCCTACAATAAACTAGTCCCCAACCCTGGCTTAACTTTGACCGAGTGCTGCCTTCCAGTATCTGTGTCTATCCCAAATCAGTCACCTAGGATTTGCATCAGGCTCTGTAAGAGTACTGGTGTCTCAACAGTAATCACAGCATCATGAGAGCTTACCAAAGAGGTTTCTTAAAGCAGGCTGGTAAAATACCCAGTGACACACAACCACTGCAGCAGGCAGAGGTATGACCTCCAGATGTCCACTGTGGTGACCAATGGCTTGTCTAGCCTTAAAATGCCACGGTGGCACTGCTGTGGCACTTCAGTGAAGATATTACCTATGCCGATGGGAGAGTAGTTAATCCACTTCCCTGAGAAGCTCTGTCCACACTGGGAGGTAGGTCGGTTTAACTGTGTCGCTCAAGGCTGTGGATTTTTTGCACCTCTAAGCGATGTAATTACGCGGACCTAACTTCCTAGTGTAGACCAGGCCCAAGTCTTGGCTGTCTAAACTCCTTTTTGCTCCCACCATTGGCACAATAAGGGCCCTGATCCTGCCCCACTGAATTAAAAGGGAACATTGCCCCGACTTCCATAGGAGCAGGATCAAGACTTAAGTAAGTGTCCATGGTCACCAGCTAAACTATGCACATGTGGCTTCAGGAAGAAAACCCTTGAACAGAGGGCTAAGAACATAGGCCACTAATACTTGAGCTAACAGAGGACCTTAAATAGTAACAATAGTAAAACTTTTATTCTTTTGGTAGGCCAGACATTAAAGGACAACGTGATCACACTAATTTGATCAGATTACACTACTCACTTAGATTGGATATCAAAGAACTGGATTGAATGTGCCATAAATCCGCATCTGGAGCCACAGGAATTATGATGTGAACAAGCGCAACTGTGCATCGAAATGAGTAGCTGGGCTGAGCAAATGGGTCTTGGGGCCTCGTGAGCCCACATACATGAATGCTGAGGCCATCAAAGATCTGGTAGTGAAGGATTTCTGTCATGTGAACTATAAAATAAAATCAACATGATCTAATGTAAGTCTTTTCTATCTCTAATGCATAGGAGCTCATGGACACTTCCTTCAAAAAATCTGTAAAATGTAACTTTAGTTATAGTAAATACTTTTCACATAGCTCAACATTAGCTGTATTGAAATTCTCTTACATCTGCCATTGACTGAAGACCCTGATTCAGCAGAGCAGCTAAACTCTCACTTCATTTTAATCATCTGAATAATCCTTTTTAAGTCATTGTAAAACCAGTGGGACTACTCCTATGCTTAGCATTTAGCATATGCCTACACGCTTTAACGAATAGGGATGGGATTGCTCATGCACTCAGGAGTTTTGTTGAATTGTCAGAAGAACTCTTGGAACAAAATTCACAGCTATACCTTGACCCAAAATCTATAAATGTTTGCTAATTTGAAGTGTGGGGCGAGCAGGAGAAAGAGTCTTTACACTAGGATTTATGGGGACCCAGGATTTGCCATATGATATTAGACCATAGGCCCATCAAGTTCAGTATCCTGCTTCTGACACCATTAATCCAACAAGCCCAGTCCTGCCACAGAGGAAGTTTCAGAGGAAGGTGAAACCACAGACTCCTGTCTCCTCCCAAACATGTACTCTGGAAATTATGCAGTGTAAAATAGCTGCCTATCCTAAGCAGTCATCTTACCCCCTGCAGCATCAGGTCTTATCTAATCTAACAAGTCAGCTAATTAGTGCATTAATTAGTTAATGTTTGTACAGGGCTTTGAAAAGATAAAATGCTTTGTGAAAGATTATTATTGTGAGTTGACCAGATTCTGCTCTTACTTATGCTGGAGTAACCCTGGAGTAATTCTGTGTAAATCAATGTAGCTGCTCCAGATTTACAACAGTGTCACTGTGAGCAGAATATGGGCAAAGAAGGAGTGAATGTCATTAATTGCCATAAAAAATGTCTAACCCTTTTAAAAATGCAGCCATTATCTCTGACTCCAGCTATAATAGATGAACTCCTGTGACAATAAGTTCCACTGGCTGGCTCTCTGCAGAGTTTTGTTTTGTTTGTCTGTATTAACCAGCCACTAATATCATTGTGGGAGTGTGACCTCTTCTTATATTACAAGACAGGATGATAAGAAATCAGAGAGTTTAAGGCCAGAAGGGACTACCAGATTATCTAGTCTGACTTCCTGTCCATCACAGACTAGCAACAACACCCAGCATCTGCACATTAAACCCAACAGCCAAAATTAGACCAGGAGAATACCAAAGGATGGGGTAAATTCACCATCACTTGGAGTCCTTAAATCAAGACAGGAGGACTTTCTAAAAGAGATGCGCTCATTCAACCAAGAGCTGTTTGGCTAGATGCAGGAATCAGCTGGTGGAATCTATGGCCTGTGTTATGCAGGGGATCAGACACGTGATTATACTGGTTTCTTCTGAGTTTAAAATCTGAGGGATTTACCATCTTTCACTATATTCTTCCTAAACCTGAATACTTTCAGTCCTCTTTACCTTTCCCATTCCCCCCTTCTCCTTCTACCCTGCCATAAGTTCAATCCTGTTAATTTCCCTTCCCTGGGCCTTTTCAGTCTCAGCTATCAGTAGAGGCTTCTGCATGGCAGTCAGACAGTTTCCCAGAGCTTCTCAGGATAACTCCTCAGGCCTTGTTTTTAAGAGCAATCTGCATGTTCAGTTAGTTGTCAGAATAACCGTAAGACTTTTTCCTCTTTATTGTTAATTATTTTATTTGTTTGATTTGATTTTGTGATATTTACTGAATGTCTGCATGTATCGATAACTGGAATGTCAGGTCAGGAATATCAAACTGTGCTGCAACAAACATATTTGCACATTCTGGTTCTATATAATAATGATAATCACTAGAAACTGTTGCACCTTTAACAAGGAAGCGCTCGGACCTATGATCACCTCTCCAAAAAGAAGATCGTATTGTAACTAAAGCTTTACCCTCACAAAACAAGAAATATAATTATATCTGTAACGTGAGATTGGGGTCCCATTATATTATGTGGCAAGAGCTGCACTGGTGAGTTCCAACTCCCAGTTTTCATATGGCAATGCAGGGCTTTGTGAATGCTGAGCAGACAGATCTGCAAGCTGCAGCTGAAATCAGGCTATAATTTCTGCGGAGTTACAACTACACACAAACTTTCCTTGTATTAATGTGAAGAACAACACAGGCACTGTACAAACACGTAGGTGGAGACAGTTCCCTTAGCTGCTGGAACTAGAGGTGCTAGGGGTGCTGCTGCACCCCCTGGCTTGAAGTGGTTTCCATCATATACAGGGTTACAGTTTGGTTCAATGGCTCTCAGCTCCCTCACTATAAGCATTGTTCCAGAACCCCTGACAGTTCCTGCCCTGAGGAGCTTACAGTCAAAAGCCCAAGTCAACAAAGCACTTAAGTACATGCTTGACTGTGAGCACTATTAAAATTAAGCACATGATTTCCTGAATCAGTGGCCAGCATCCTCCTCCTGTAAGTAACTTTGTGGCTTGTGGATGGACTGCTGCGACTGTTCAGAGTCCTGTGGACTTAAATGTGGAGTCAGTGGGGTTCAATGTAGGTCTGTCCACACACGCACAGGGCCTCAGTAGACAAGACCCACAGAGCCCGGGAGAAAGAAACATGACACACGGAGTGAGTGCTATGATGGTTCACAGAGGTCATGTTGTTGCCATAACCTTTAAATGTTTGTCTCCTTTGGTTTGTGTTGTGCCTTTCTATACAAAAATGGATTTGAACCAGTGAGTAATGTGCTGAGGGAGAAAGACAAGAGGAGATGGATTATCCAGAACAAGGGACTGGGAAAGACAAAAGAGAGGGAAGAGAAGAGGAAAGGGGCAGAGAGGGCTGAGTTAGTGAGACTGATAGGGAAGGGCAGAGTTAATGGTGGAGTTGCTGTGGAACCTTGCACCTTTGGCATGATCCAGGCAAGAAGCCAGTGTCATCCTAGGGAACCACACGGGGTATCTCATCCAACAACGAGAATTGGTCAAAAACCAGGAAAAAAATGTTGGAAATGTTTTCCTGTTGTCTGTTAATTTTTAATTTTGCAGTTTTAAATGTTTCCTTGCACTCCAACCAGCTTTATAGTTAGTGTGTATGTGTGTGTGTGTAACTTCCCCTCTTCCCCCATATTTTTCCCTTGAAATATAAAATTTGGATATTTTTCATTTACATTTTGACATTAGAAAACTTTGACTTGCTCATCTGAGAATGACAGGACTGCAGGGATCGCTGAAGGGATGGTGGAGCAATTAGGAGCCAGGGGGAGAACCTTGATGGAAGCAGGAGTGCAAATATAACCCACTGGTCAGTGTGTGTTATAGCTCATGCTTCCAGCTCTGGAGATTCTCTGGTTCCTTCCCTAGTGTGTCAGCCAAGAGGATGGTCATCACACACAGGCCTGGGAAAGCGAGCTAAGTGAAACCGCCTTTGAGAAAACCCTATGACCAGAAGTAATGGGATGTCAGGACCTGAAAGAACTGGACAAGATATTAGAGGGAGCAGGTAGTTGTTAGTGGGTGAGGAAAAAAGAGAGATTGGCTTCAATGGAAAAAACCCAGAATTGCACTGAATCTTAGTTTGACTTACCCAATTTTCTAATTATGTTTAAATGACATTTAAGCGAAGTGTAGTGAAATTAGATGTTCTGATCTACAGCATAGCTGGATGAATTCATGAAGGTGCATAAAATATTACCGGGAACAAATGAGAGGGGAGTGGTAATTCTGGAGAACAAAATTACTTGAGAAGGAGGTAATTGCACATAATCCTAAGGTGTATAATGGAGTATTACATATGCTTTATTGGAATGTAAAAATGGGTGAAAGGAACCTTCGTGTTCTTAGAGGTCTGTTCGGGTAAAATAATTTAGAATTCAGAGAAGTGCAGTAAAGTGTTTCTATGTGCATGCTGCAGTTGTCAAACTAAGAAGGTCTAGTGAGCATTGAATAATGTCATGGAGGTCAAAAAAGCACAGTACTATTTTAGCACCAGTAGGCATATCTGTGCTAGCTTTAATCCAGCTAGCATGGGTAACACTAGTGATGGACACGTGACAGCATGAACTAGCAACCTGCATACAGACTCAGGGGGCCCAGGGCGCTTGTACTCTGGTAAATAGCCTCCATGTTGCCATGTCGGCACTACTATTGTTACCTGTGCTAGCTAGGTTAAACTAGCACAGATAAGACCACCTGTGCTACAGTCACACCTTCACTTGCAGTGTAGACATGCATGCCCTAAATCCATCCATGCTCCCCAGAAGCTGATGCAGAGCTGATTTCTAATCTCCAAGGCTTTGCCCTACTGCTGTTTTTAGGACCCAGTCTTGAGTTGAGGGCATGCAGCACATCTCAGGATTGGGCCCTTAAGCACTCAGTTGCTTGGTGAGACTATTCTATAATCTAAGAAGATTATATCTAAACTTCCCTAATCTAGAGAATTTCGAAGCACCCATAACTCCCACTGATTTCAATCACTCGTTGCATGTAGTTGTCCAGGCACCACAGAGTGCTCCTCTTACTCAACTTATTCAACCACAAGTGTGTGGTCTGCAAAACGAAAGGATTCACATTCACTGATATTTTTGTGCCATGTGCTCCTTGCTGAAGGACTCAAAGGTCAGATTCACTAAAGAGAAATCTTGTAGTGAATCTCAGTATTTAAAGGGTCTTCATGTCAGCATGCAATGTCCCACTAGCAAACCTGAGACCAGGAAGAACCAGAAATTTGATTTTTGCATCATGCTTGCTTTCTGAAAAGTAGAACATATTTGTTTCTATTGAGTCTGGTCTTTGAGGCATACTCCAGCCTTCCATGCTGCAGGATCTGTGTTCAGTCTGAAAACAGAGATGTGTTTGGTGGTGAAAACCTGTTCACCCATTTGTGCAGCTCATAAACCTTCAACACGCAGCACAATTGGCAGTTGGTTCTCAAAGAGGCTCAAGGCAAAAATAAGAGAGATCTCATGTCAGGAGACAGCACAGCGCCTCTCCATTTTGTGCTTTGTTCACATCAGTTCTGTTAGTTTTCCACTAAAATTCACTCACAATTTGAACCAGGTGTTCAAGTGCCATATAATTCTATTCAGGAGCTTTGGAAAGAAGGGTTGATTCCATTGTTCTGTCTTTACTTAGTCTTGATATTTATTTTATAGGCATCTCAGCAGGACTTATTATGTGTCCACTGTTAGAACAAATACAAAATTAAAATCCCAAACCAACATATTAAATCTCCAGCTCCTAACACAAAAATATTTGAACTCTCACTAATATTTTGAAATGGTTTATGCTGTAATTTATTAGCAACACTTTTAAAATGACACTGACTTCAATACTCACCATCATATTTACTCTTTTAGCTTGAGAATAACTGACCCATGTTTCAGATTGCCTTTGTATACATTAGAAAATATACTTCCATGAGCCCTGACTGAGAGACAGTCTTTGGGCTTCACAGAATCTACTAATAACATTTGATTAAGCCACATATTCAGGGCCAGATGGTGATATCCGTTCTTACACTAACTAGTACTTTATTCCAACAAATAGCCTCATTGACTTCAGTGGACTGCTTATCCGATAAGGTATTATTCAGCACCCTCTAGTAATAAAGAGGCCCGTTGGCTATCTAACTGCAAAAGACTTGTTTCTGTTTAAAACTGCAGGACTGGGTTTGAACTAGCCATTCCACTGCATTCAAACATCAAATCAAAGCAGCCCCAAGGTTAGAACTTTTATCAGAAAACTGAATTGTTTCATGCATTTGGAGCACATGCCCACAAAAAGGTTAATTTGGGAAAGGCAGCTTCCAGGAGCTGTTGGAAACATTTACATCATCAAGATGTGATCAGCCAATGAGAGTTACTCTAAGGATGTAATGCTTCTCATGAGTGTGTCCTTACTGAATATCTTCCTGGAGGGTTTTGGGAAGGGGAGTCTTTAAAAAAATCCACTAGAAATGTACACCACGGCAATCTATTCTTATTAATCACAGCAGTTGGTCTTCTGGGGAATTAATTAGTGTGGGAACAGACAAAATTTAATACAGCTATTTCACAATGCATAGCAGTTATTACAAATAGAAGGGAGCGTAGGCAGAGACAGCAGGGAAGGGTTGGTCATAGAGACCTCCTCTGTGCATATATGGTACTCCAGCTAGTTGACTGTTCTACCACCCAGAAGAAATTAGTCACTTTGAGAGCTATGTTGAACACATTGGGTATAATTTTCAAATGTAGGTAAGGGTGAGAGCTCATAGGGCTAATGAGAGGAAAGAGACAGCAAAGATTGAGAAAGAAACAGATGACAGAAGAATGAGCAGAAAAAACAAAAGAGAAAAGATACAAAGAATCAGTCAGTTGCAGGGTATAGGACTGGAAGGGTCCTCCTGTGTCACTGAGCCAGGTCCCCTGCTACCACAGGCAACCCCTTCATGTATTCCCATTCATAAACTTATCAAATTCCATCTTAAAAGTAGTTAGGTTGTAGGCCCCCACATGCCTACTGGAAGGCTGTTCCAGAATCTCCATCCTGCCAGAAACAGCACCCTCTTCTCAGTTGCAGACCAGAAACGTTGCTTCCCACAAAGCCAATGCCAAGCCCTGAAGATTCTTCTCAATGCACTAAAACCCTCTGGAAGCGCTTTGGGGCTGTTTATGAAAGCAGGAAGTAGCAGGAACAATAGGAAAAGGCCCAAAGCATCCTAGGATAAGAAAACTGGAGGAAAAGATGGGATAGTATCTTATATCTGTGAATACTAAGGAAGCAAGATTCTCCACTGCACTGGTGTGTTACTACAGTTGTACATCATTGTAGCTCCATTTAAGTCAATTACATTCCATCAGTGCAGAACTGATGTAACGTTGGGAAGAATCAGGGCCTAACATTATTCCAAACTGTACTCGTCTATATCAAATTTTCAAATCTCCTGTTCCCACCCATTACCAGCCTGGGATTTCCCCACCATACAAGCAAACACTGATTTCTCTGGGCCTGATTTTTCTCTCAGTCACACTAGTGTAAATCAGGAGTAACTCCAGTGAACTGACTGGTATTACATCAATGTAAAACCAGAGTATGTGAGAGGAGAAACAAGCCCCTTGTAGCTGGCAAAGGCTGCCTTTCTTTGGTGCTGAACTTATTAGATTCTAACAGAAGAAAACACAGTAGCACCACAAGAATCACTTTGGTGAGGGACCCAATGCCACATGTTCCTTTCATAGCCATCAAATCATATCAAGTCAAATAAAAAAAAAAGATCTATACATTCTCCTGCCCGTCTCTTTAGGTGAGGGTCCTCCAGTTTGGTTTCAGCAAGCTTTACAGGGAAATGTATACTCTTGGGTTACTTCACAGGGTAACACGGGCCTCCTGTCCAAACTCTTCCCTGAAGATACCTGATTCCAGAGCAGGGCAGTGGACTGTCTGGTTTCTACTGTAAAGAAGAAGATCACCTGTCAGGTATCAGGGAGCCACTGGTGGCTGAAGGTGGTGGGTGTGTTGGGAGTTAGGGGGCTTGGGGACCCTGGTGTTTCAGGGTGTCCACAAACATTCAGATAATTTAGATCATCATCATTCTATCGAAACTAAGCCCAGCCGCTAGAGGTTCATTCAGAAGTAATTTAAAATAAACTGTTTCATGCAAATACAGTTGTCTTAGGTAATCAGCCTTCAGCTCCCTCCCCAACACATGCTTTTCCTGCAGCTAAAAATCTGCTGAAATGTATGTAGCAGGTCTTTGTGTTCCATTCCAGGCAAATCAAGCAGATGGCAGCCAAATAAGCAGCAAGGGATGGCTGGGGTTTCTCCGCACCTGATAATGTTTTCACCACTGTAGAGACCACAGTCTGACCTAAGCCATAACACACTCTACTTAAGACCAAAGAATGACTGCAGACAGAGCATGCTGGTTTACTGGTTATCTTGAATTACTCTCATGTAAGATGATATGAAATTAGAAAGTCAGAGTTTCACAGCAGAACAACATTTCAGTCAGTGTGATCTGCTGCCTTTTGTATAGTTTGGCCGAAGCTACAAAGTTTGAGCCCAAACTTCCCTGAAGTTCAGAGAGGTTTAGATGGTGGAATGGTGGAGATCTGGCCATCATAGAGGTAGGCTCACATCACTCTTGCTGAAAGGGCTCCACTATTGTTAACACCATCCATTGCTTTGCTGGCGCCCGAGCCTCACGCTACCTTCCCGTGATGACAAATCAAGGCACATAAGCAATATAGCAGCAGAGAATTCTGTTTGCATCAGCCATACTAACCCATCTAGCAGCGGCACCTATGCAAGGCCTCAGGGCCAGATTTTCAAGTTCTTAGCGCTCAGAATTGGGACCAGATATTTAAAAGTGCTCAGCACCCAACGTGCAACCCAAATGCTGATTTCTTTTGAAAATCTGACCATTTGTTTGGATGCCTAACTGGGAGCTGAGCTTTCTCAAAAATCTGGCTCTAGTTGTAGGAGCTGAGCCCTTCTGAATAATACAGCCCAAATTTTTGGATTTTTGGAGCAGCTTTCTTCATTGTACCTCCCAACTGGCCTAGCATCCATCCATAAAGTTTAATCTAGTCTGCATGAGCCCCCTTTAAATCCATAGCAACTGAGATTTCTTACTCTGAAGGTACTGGGGCTAATCCTCAGCTGATGTAATTTATTATAGCTCCATTGACCCCAGTGCAGCTATGCTGATTTATACCAGCTGAAGCTCAGGCTCATTGTTGTCACTTGCAGTTTCTTTGAAAGAAACAAGTGAACTTGGTGTATTTTGTATCCCAAAGTCCCTTATTTAGTTTTCATAAGGCCAAGGCAGTGTTATGAATAGTCCCATCCTTCTAATCCAGTGGTCCACAAACTTTTTACATCACATTCCCCTTGCCCTCCTGAGCCAGGACTGGGAGCAGAGCTGTGGCTCTGGGAGGGTGAGGGGAATGTGGACAGGGATAAGAGGGCTGAGGCTGGGACCACAGCTGTGGGCAGGCACGGGGCTGGCAATGGAGCTGGGTGGCATGACTTCCACCCCTCCGGGATGGGGCATACTCCACAGTTTCGGGTCCTCTGTTCTAATCCAATAGTTTTTTGTGAAGAAGTGCAAACACAGTTTGGCTTTTAGTTTTGCTAATTGTTCTGTACGGTGGTGGAATAGTCAAGGGGATATTTGGGAAGCTATATCATTATATGAAAATGAGGCTGGAAAGATGGGGAAAGGGGTAGACTTGTGAATCATCCACAGAAAGATTGAATTGAAGTTGTGGGAATGGGAGAAGTCCCCAAGAAAGAGGGGGAAGAGGGGAGGGAAAAAGGAAGGAGTTTTGAAGGATGCCAGCAGGTAAAGGGAGAGAGAAAAGTTATCACACACTGAATGACTAGTCTGTAAGGTAGGAGGGGAACCAAGAGAGTATAGGGTCATGTAAGCCAAGAAAAAGACAAAATAAAAAAGGAATTTAGTGATCAACAGTGTCAAAGGCAGCAGACAGAGAAAGGAGAAAGAGAAGAAAGACGTACCTCTTTGACTTGGCTAGTAGGAGGTCATCAGTGACTTTGGTTTCAGTGGAATAGATAGTATGGAAAGTGGAAGGTGACTGGGGAGGGTCAAGGGTAGAATGGGACATAAGGAAGTGAAGATGTAATTTTGGGTGAATTCCACAGTTTATATTGGTTTGGAATTCATAACAACACTTTAATCAGTTGGTCATATGGGAAGTCTTCTGGGTCAAAACTCCCACCCATATCCAATGCACAGAGCTTAAATATTGTAATATTGCTTGTGACAGATAAAGGGCAGAGCAAAGGTGTAACAAACAGTAAGTGGATTCTTTTTTGAGGCTGTTGGATACCCACAAACCCTGTGGCTCCTACTCTCCCCAGATTGCAGACTGAGAATTTCAGCATGGGCTACACAATATTACCACGCATGGTCTACCTTTGTCCTGGCCTGGATTGGGTAATCATGAAATGGATTGCTGGATTAAAAAAAAGACCAGTTTGGTATTGCCTTTCACCTTCCCAATAAATAGTTCAAACTAGGGTCTAAGTTCTGAAACCATGACTCTAGGGTCTGAACCATGCCAACCATACCTCCCATGAAAAAGCTTGTGCAAAAGTCAACCCAGTCAAGCCATCACTGACAAAGTTTTGCATTGCTGTGCCTAGGAGATGTTTAAGGTTGAATTTGAAGTTCCTGCCCGTCATATGAGACTTTAGACTTCCATGGGAATTTTGCTCTGGTAAAGATTCCCAGGTTGGAAATGTTGTGCAGGACACAAGAGTTACACCCTACTCTTCTCAGGAAGTGCTGTCCTGATCACCATCCCTTAAATGTACAGCCACCAGAAAGGGATGTGTGAATGTCAGACTGTAGGTAATGTTTCATCTGAAGGACAATGCCTCTCACAATGTAACATCCTCCCTTGAGCTACTGCACATTGTCTATCGTAGTTCTTGTAATGGACATATCACCTTCTGATGGGGGTCTCGAGCACAAGCCCTTATAGTCCAGTAGTGAGAGTGCTGCCAGCTGAACTAGGCTGCTAATAGTATTAGGGATACCAGCATCTCAACTGATTAGTGCATATCATCATATAGCCGGCTCATTTGCTCCGCTCTGTTGTATTCATTTAGGTGGAATATATGGACCCAAAGAGTCAAAAGTAGACATGACTCTGTCACTGTCCAACATGGAAAAGTTTTAAGCAAGAGACTTTAGCCTGTTCAATCCCATGGCAAACACACCACTAGCAGTCTTTTAAACTTTTTAATAAAGATACGGAAGAGGAAGGAAAGACAGTGAAAGCATTTGAAAGGTAAAGTATTCAGTAAGGTTTTTATTTTCACACTATCTCTTGTTCCTTTTCCTGGGAGTTCAAGAAAGTCTTGAGAAAGAGAAGGAAAAAAAACTTGTTTGACAGTCTTTTACACAGTAATAATTGTCCCTTTGGGGGATAAGAGACAAGATGGGCTGGAATTGTTGTTGTTAAAGTCCGATCTCATTTTCTAGAAGAAAACACACACAAGAGGGTAGAAAAGAAAAGTAAAGGGAGAAAAAGCAGCTTCTTTTATGTTAATACTGATTTGCAACCTTGCTGCTGGAAAAATACAGGCACAGCACATGGTCTGATCAGTCACTCCAAGACCTGGCAAACTTGTACCTGTATGGGGTTGTTTAGGCCAGTGCTTTTACTTGCCTCTGTGTTCACAGGCTTACAGCAGTGTTGCAAAATATACAGTTTGGTCAGCTAAGTCAGATTTCTATGGCCTGGTCTACACTAGGACTTTAATTTGAATTTAGCAGCGTTAATTCGAATTAACCGCGCACCCGTCCACACCAGGAAGCCATTTAATTCGACATAGAGGGCTCTTTAGTTCGAATTCTGTACTCCTCCCCGACGAGGGGAGTAGCGCTAAATTCGACATGGCTATGTCGAATTAGGCTAGGTGTGGATGCAAATCGAACTTAGTAGCTCCGGGAGCTATCCCACACTGCACCACTCTGTTGACGCTCTGGACAGCAGTCCGAGCTTGGATGCTCTGACCAGCCACACAGGAACTGGTGTGGTCAGAAGAATTCTGATGCAAATGCAAAGAAAAGTCCCGGGACTGTGAAAGGAGCTTCAGCAGAATGAAACTGATCAAGAATATCCTGCGCTCAACCATGACAAATGACAGGCTTTCTGCGCTTGCAATTATCTCACTGTCGCCGGTGCTGAAAGGACCGCAGCCAGGAGGACAGAGCCCCCCTGCAGTGTATCTGCAACCGCCCTCCCCCGCCACAAAGTCCCATACCTCCCGTCACCCAAAGTAACCAGAAGGAGTGGCGCCAGGGGCCGTGAAAACTGTCACTGCACCCCAGCAGAGTGCTCAAGTACCCAAAAGCTCTCATACCCTAATTTTTGAGAATTCCTTCCCTTCCTGACTCACCCTAGCCCCAATCCCAGTTTCATCCCCTGACTGTCTGGTTAATTATTAAAAATACTTTGCTGTTAATTACTGTTTCCGTCATGCTTTTTTACACAACGCTGCGTTTGAAGGGGTGGGTGGTTGGGTGGGGAAGGGGGTAGGGTATTGCATAGGACAGTCACCTTTAGCAGGGTACAGAGACGGGGGCAGGATCAGCAGCAGGTCACACACACAGTGCAGTCAGTAGGCACCCTGGTCGGTATGGGAGGTGGTTTGATGGTTCTGTGTGGGTCGGGGGGTACGTGACTTTGTAGCGGGGGAGGGTGGTTACAGATCTCATGCAACGGTCCCTGTCCTGGACCACAGAGCCACGCAGCAGAGGAATCTGTATCCGTCCTCCCCCGCCACAAGGCCACATAGCCCCCGCACACAGAGTCCCAAAAAGGAGGGATGGCAGGCTCCGTTGAAACAACCAGTCCGGCACTGCAGACCGCTCTGGGAGCAGGAGCCTGTCATTCCTCGAGTTTAGAGGTGGTCTTTACATCACCGCACACCCTACCCAGCACAGTCTGCGTCCCAGTTTCACCCATGTAATGCAAAGCCATCAATAAAGAAACCTTTGTAAAGTTACAGTGGAACATGTATTTTATTTTTAAAGGTGTGTTGGAAGTTGGGGAAGCGGGGTGGACGGGGTATGTAACTGCAGATGCTAGTCAACAGTAACTTGGTAAAGAAACAGGGGCAGGTTCAGCTTCTCTGTAAAGAAACTGAACAGTCACAGGTCATGCTGCTCGCTGCTCGCTGGTACTTGAAGAGTTCCTTGTCGCTGTGCAAGGCACCTGCATAGGGCTTCACGAGCCAGGGCATTAGCGGGTAGGCTGGGTCCCCGAGGATCACTGTAGGCATCTGCACGTCCCCAAGAGTTATTTTGTGGTCCGGGAAGAAACTACCTTCCTGCAGGCGTCTAAACAGAGCAGAGTTCCTGAAAACACGCGCGTCATGAACTTTGCCTGGCCACCCGACGTTGATGTTGGTAAAACGTCCCCCATGGTCCACCAGTGCTCGCAGCACCATTGAAAAGTAGCCCTATTTCTCAGCAGCTGACTGTGGAAGAGGTGGACGATAAGGTGCGAGGAGTTGACAACGGCCATAACTGCAGCGGGCTCCGTGCTCGCAATGCTGTGGTGCCCGCGCTGTCACTGAGCAGAAAAGTGCACGAACAGATTGCCCGCAGGTGCTTTCGGGGAGGGAGGGAGGGAGGGCGTGATTGACGGTTCAATGATGACAGTTACCCAAAACCACCCTCGACACATGTTTTCCCCCAGCATGCATTGGGGGGAAATCCCAGAATTCCAATGGGCAGCGGGGAGTGCGGGAACTGTGGGATAGCTTCCCACAGTGCACCGCTTCCAAAGTCGATGCTGGCCCCGTTACTGTGGACTCACACAGTCGAATTAGTGTATTTAGTGTGGATACACAAATTCGACTTCATAACGTCGATTCCACAAATTCGACTTAAGTTGATTCGAAATAGTCTTGTAGTGTAGACATACCCTATAAGGAGAGGGATAGGAAAAAGAAGAAATTAAGTGGAGAAGGGAAAGGATGCATGGGAGAGGGGATGACAGGGGCGGTGACACAGTCTCACGTTCCAGAGGATATTCGTCATTTAGCCAGAGCCCAGTGGTGGTGTCATCTGGGTCCCTCTCTCTGGCCTGGTCTAGTCAGAACATCTCTCATGATCAGGATGTTGAAGGTACAGGAGTGTCATGCTGGATCCCAGGGAGATAGTTGTTGGTGGTAGGGGGCAGCCATGATTCCCCTTCTTTCAGTCAGCCAGTGTCGCAGTAGCCAGTTTTCCATCCCAAAATTTCTTTTTAAGGACCCCAAAAGGGAGTGATGGGGCACAGTAGCCCATCTTATTAGTCAATCCTCCAATTAGGCCTAATTCCTGAGACACAAATTTTGGCCCCACATTTCTTTTGGTTACCAAGTGTGGTTTTAGCACAGTTCTTGAATTTTATTAGTGGGCCTTTTTGTTTTGACTAATTTAGGGCATGTCTGCACTACAGTGCGACATCGGCACAGATGCACCAATGCAAATGTGCTGCTGTAGCGCGTCTGGTGAAGACGTGCTATGCCAACGGCAGAGCGCTCTCCTGGTGGCATAGTTACTCCACCTTGGCAAGAAGCGGAAGCAATGTCGGTGGGAGAGCATCTGCTGCCGACATAGCGCTAGTGTGGACAGTGCAAAACTTGCGTTGCTTGGGGGAAACTTGTGTCACATCTCTGAGCAACATAAGTTAGATCGACTTAAGCGCTAGTATAGACCTATCCCTAGTCTTTTTGTTTTCTTTTTGCACCTTTTCCCATCAACATTTATTATTACATGTGATTGGAGCATTGTATAAACTTTTATTCACTTTTTTACAATTGAGCTTACAATTAGGGTAAGTTTCTAGGCTCAATTATTACAACCCCCCTTTTCCTTACCATGGGAAAGGACAGAACGGTGAGCAATACTAGCAGAAAATGATGACTAAGTACTGCAACCTAGAGATGCTGGGAACTAGAGTGAACAAATTAGTTATTTGACCCATCCTATATGCCAGGGTGAATATTGCAAAATAAAAGAATATGGTGAGGATAAAATCCGTGTTGCCATCTCTTGTGATTTTATCATGTCTCATGATATTTGGTGTTTATCTTAAAATCCAGCTCCCAGAGTCATGTTGTTTTGTGGAAATCTCAGCTTTCATTTTAAAAAGTAAGTTTCTTGTCCTCACAGTAGCTAAGGCAACGTGGACCCTAAAATTTCAAACTTCAGAAGATAAATGAAAATAACTCAAATTTTTAAAAAAATCCTATCATTTTTAAAGACAAGTTTATACTGTAATTATTTGGGGTATAACTCCTGATTTTTGAATGCTTGGAGTTGGCAGTACTATGAGATGGACAAATCAAGGCTGATCAGCTTTAATAACAGCATGCTTTTGTTAATGGTTTAAACTCCTGTCTCTGCAGACCAGACTCCTAGGAGCAGATGAAACAAACCAATCAACCCCCATGCAAACCAAAACCAGGGAGCTTTACACTGACAGGAGGTGAGCTAGCTACATAAGCAGGGACATGCACAGTATTAAATAGCTCCATTGAGGAAAAGTTACTTCCCACGCTTTACCTACAGAGGGCGTCCCAGCTCATTCATATGTAGACTCAGTGAATGCAGCTGCTGGAAGCAGCAGGGCTCAGGTTTTTTTGTTTTTTTTTCCAGTGGAATCTTTTCCGTGATCCGGTTGGTTTCTCTCCACTTTCCACGTTTTCCCTTCCAGCCCTCCACTTCTTCGGATCAATGGATGTTACAGCTCTAACTCCCATCTCACATACTGCTGGTGGACAGCTCCAGTAACAAGTGAGAGCTTTACCTCCTCCTTTTCTTTCCCCTTCTTTTTCCCCCACACCAACATCTGCCAAGAAGGAAAAAACCCACAAGCTTTCCCTTTTGTATCTTCTGATTTTTTTTTATTTTTTATAAATACATGTATATTTTGTACTTTGTCCAGCTGTGGAAATGGAGCAACCTCCAATCTTTTGATGCACCCTGGTTCGCTTTTTTGCAGTATTTTTCCATGTATGGTTTTCCAGCAGTGGGAGCACCGTTCCCCACCTTTCCCCCTTTTCCTTGAGTTAGTTTCCTAACATCATCCGGAGGCTTGGCGGCTCTTGAACTGAATATAACTTTTTTCCCTCCACATCCCCCAACTCCCCCTTTGCTGAGCCTTGTCAGTGGGGACTGGAGAAAAAAAAAACAGAAGAGGAGGAGGCAGAAGGGGCTGTGTGTGTGATTGTTGCTGGTGCTCAGGACCCAAATCTCTGTAGGTGCGTGTTGAAATATGGAGAATAGTCTTGGATGTGTTTGGGTACCAAAGCTGGCTTTTCTACTCTTCGGATTTTCTCTGATCAGCCTGAATCTTCAAGTCACCGGTAAGTGATCGCTGCCTTATTTGTCTTTCGCACTCCATGGAGAAGGGTGACTTTTGCAAAACCCTAAGGAATGTGCCTGTCTCTTATATGTTATCAGACTTCCCCCCCTTTTTTGATTTTGTTGTTGTTGTGGATCGGCGTAGGCTTTTGCAGGTAGTTGACAGAGATTTGGAAAGGAGTGAGACGAAATCTGGTTTAGAAGCACCCTGAGCAGCCTTTGAAAAAGGAAAACCAACTGAAAGGAAAGAAACCCATAAAAATAAAGGAGAAATGTGGGAGGAGGTGGTGATAGCGCGCGTGTGTGTGTGTATACACTGGTTTGTATTTTCTTTTGCACCTGACCACTGTTGCAATTGGATTTATTTGCCTGTGGCTTTTTTTTTTTTTTTTGGATCTTCAGGCTGAGATGGGATCTATAGATTTATTTATATTTTTCAGATGGCAGGGGAAGGGTAAATGATGAAAAGCAAAATATTAGTTTGCAAGATGGAAAATGTAGTTATTTGCAGAGCGTCTCCAAACTCCATTTGATTGATATTCTTTGGGGCTGCCTCTCTCTCTTTGCACTTGGCAGGCACATTTTCTGATTAAAAATGGCAAAACTGGTGTGTGTATTGAATTAGGATAGAGAAGGAAAGAGGGGGTATTGATACTGTGATGCTCAGGAGCTGTCCGTGTTGGAGGCAGAGAAAAGCTGGGAATTAGAGATTTAAAAATATATAAATCAGGAATTGGAGTATTACCGAGAAGTGTTAGGAACTAAGAAAGTGCAGCTTCAATTTGTAGGTGACTGTGTGTGTGTGTCTCTGTGTATGTGTGTGTGGAGAATGTATGTGGGAAAATATTATTCTCCAGTGATCGTTTTTTCTCCAGAAGAAAATGAGCTGTGTTTCATTAGGAGCAATCTTAGAAAGAGAGAGGCATGAAAAGCAAAAATAAATAAAATAAACACACACAAATTGCTTCCACACCAGCTGCTGCTGAACAATAGAAACCGATAACACCCCCCCTCCACACACACACACACACACACAGACACACACACACACGCCACTAAAGCAGCTTTTTTTGTGATGGGGAAAGTGCTGCATATGAAAGCCTTTGCAAAAAGATCTTTACCCTACGCTAGTATCATTCAGAATATCAGCTGTATGCAAATAAAAATGCCTTAAATTGTTCATATAGATGATGCTTCCTTTAAATATATATATATATATATATTTGTGTATATATATATATATGTTATGTTTGGCTTGTTTTGGAGAGCTAGTAAGTGAATTGGGAAGATGCTTCTGTTAAATACAAGAAGGTTCATTGTGTGTGTCTGTGTCCCTCAGCAATGTCCTCTGCAATTGCTTGCATGGAAAGTGGGATTTGGGCAATCAGAGCAGGATAATAGGCGTCTCTCTTGAATTTCCACCTTAAAGGCTAGTAGATGGGAGACATGTCAGTGATCCTCCTTCTGGATCGATGATTGACTTGCAGACTTCTTTGCGGGCATATGGCGAGTTGGGGTCGTGTGTGCGTGCGAGAGAGGAAGGGAGTGAGGATACACACTGCCTTAATGATGGGGGCCGGGGGGATGATGTCTGATATTATGAAGAAAACTCATTACAGGAGCAGGTTGTTTCCTAGCTGTACATTTTGGTTGTGCATTTCACTCTCTATGTATAATGTGTATTTATTGCATTGCGTTTTGAAGGCATGCATCTCTGGGTTGTACCAAGTTCCCTGATCTGTCCTTTGCAAGCTAGAATTGTGCAAAGTTTTCCCTATGGTTAGCCTCCAGATCCTTCCTGAGATTGTTGTTTTGAGCCCCCTTTTCACAATCTCTGGATTCAACTGACAAAAGAAAAGAAAAGAAATCCTGCGTCTTTAAGTTGTTAAGTGGCTTTGGCCTCTGCTCATTAATCTCTGAGTTTCCACTACTCTTCTTAGGAGCTATTTTCTCTGTTCAGAAACCTAGCAGGGGACTGATAGCGAAGAAAGCATAATTCACTCTATGAAAGGACCAGTAGGAGGTGCCCTTAATAAGGCCAAGTAGCTGGTTTGCTGTTTGGCACAATTCCCATTCGGCAGGGCATTTAAAGACTTTGTTGACTAGTAACAAAGGGCTTATAGAGATGCAACACAATAGGACTGTGTCCTTTCACACTTTCTAACTAAACCCCAAAGCTGGTTTGGAGATGTAAGAATTTGTTAAAAACTTTAATAACAAAGAGCAGCGTTGCACAGTGTCAACATATGAGGAGGAATATGCTACTTTTGTGCCTGAATGAAGTCATTCAAGTCCTTTCCATTCACACTTCCATTGTCTGTAAGATGCAAAACGTTATGTGATAGGCGATCAAAAGTATAATCCAAGAAAGAAAGGTTCTTTTCCCTGCACAAAATATGAATGCACAGAGGCATATGTTACTGACCAAGAATTGATGGGCAATGTTCACTGTTTTGGAAAAAGAACAGGAAAAGACATTATTAATTAGAACTAGATCTCTGACTATTTAGGACTTAATACTGGAAAGTAATCACATACATGATACTATATAGTTTGCTTGCCGCTCATAATTAAGTAAATGCAAACTACTCTTTTGTCTGGAGGGGGAAACAAAAACCAACATGATTATTTATTACTTTACTCCCACATCTGGGTATGCTGTTTAGCATGGTACAACATGTCAGAGCCTTGCGGTGCTTGGGCAATATGGCAATCCCTTTCTCTGTGAGTGGTGCAGTATAAATCGACAGTGACTTGTCACAACATCCATTTCACATGCAGCACAGTTGCCCTCTGTGTTATGACGCGTGGGTTATACGAGTGTGTTAGGTTAGGCTTAGGGCATATGGTTACATATTCTTAAAAGTTGTGATGGTTATGATTGAGGGGAAGCATTTCAGTCTATATATTTGCAGCTTTGTCTTTTCATAATTACTTGATTTATGTGTACGCAAACACTATTTGCCTTCTGTTTCTCTTTTTACTTCCTTTCCTCCCCTCCCAGTTTGTGCAGAATTAAGGCCAAATCCTGCTCTCAGTTACATGTGTGTAAATCTGGACTAATTCTTTCGATGGAGTGTCTCCAGATTTGAAGTCAGAATTTCATCCTCCGTTTATTTCTCATTCCTGAATTCCCCTCCAATGTACTTCCCAGCACATAACACAGCACCAGCTGTCTATTCTGGAATCCAAGCCATGACAGTGCCACCTCGATATAGACAGCCATACTAGTCAGACGTAAACCAAGTCTTCTGGAGTGAGTGACTCCAAATACCCACTTGAGTTCCATGTGGAGTTTTGTCTGAGTAAGACCTGCATAATTGGGTCATCAGTTTAAGACAAGAGCTAGTACACTGACAGAGTAGTCTGAATTTCCCAATGGGTCCTTTCAGGGGTGGCTCTATGTTTTTTGCCGCCCCAAGCACGGCAGTCAGGCAGCCTTCGGTGGCGTTTCTGCGGGAGGTCCACCGGTCACACAGATTCAGCGGCAGTTCTGCAGGTGATCTACCGGTCCCATGCTTTTGGCATACCCGCCGCCGAATTACCACCAAAGCCACGGGACCAGCGGACCTCCCGCAGAAATGCCGCCAAAGGCTCCCTGGCTGCCGCCCTCACGACGACCGGCACGCCACCCCCCGCGGCTTGCCAGCCCAGGCACGCGTTTGCTGCACCAGTGCCTGGAGCCACCTCTGGGTCCTTTATTTGTAACTGACCCCACCCTCTGCCACCACACCAGCATCTTTTCCCTCTGCTAGGGGGAAATCTAGTTTTGTATCACCAGTCCTGCCTCATGAATTGATCAGCATTAGATTTGTGCAGTGTGCATGTGATATGTCACTGTATTCTCTTTGACTTCACTTTGCAATATTGCTTGTCACTTGGGTTGTGCTTTAACCTAGTCTCCAAGATATGTATATGCAGGTGTGTGTATTCTTTATGCTGCCCAGTTTGCTTTCTTATAGTGCATAAGTGGCATTTCATGAATTCCCTCAATGATAATGCTGCCTTTAATAAAATGTTTTCTCTTTGATGATCTTTCAGAGTAACTCCTCACAGTCTCACAATGCACTTACTTTCATCTACACGTACTTTAGAGACCCACCATTGAATCTCTGGCTCTTATGTTCTGCCTAGTAAAAAAGAAGTTATAAAATCAAAATAGTTTTCTATGTGGCTGTTTGTACAGCAAATGCAGCTACAAGGATACAGTTTCTAAACTGATTTTGCAACTGTACTTCTAATGGAAGAGATCATTGTGGAAGAGATCACTAAATAAATGTGTTTACTACCATACCATAAGAAGTTTGTCCCATTGCAGTACTTCAAAAACTTGCTAGACGGAGGTGTCCCTGATTTTCTTCTTACACTAGTCTTAAACCAGTGTTACTGTGTTGGCTTCAGTGGAGTTACTCCTGATTTATGATGATGCAAATAAGTGGAGAATCTGTCTTTTTACACTGGTAACTAAGGGTCAGGTTCTGGTCTTAATTACACCAGTGTAAATAGGAGTAATTTTATTTACATCAGCAGAGTAACTCCATATTTACAAGAGCAAAACTTGTAGGATAATTTGTCCCTCAAATGCAGATTATATTTTCCTGTTTATAAGTTCATTTCTGATTGAAATGCAGAATTGTTATAGATGGATCCAATGCAGACAATCTCTCTTTGTTGTAGTATAAATAGAAGTAAATTTCTAAAAATGTTGGCTTTGCCTGTGTAAAATGAATAATGACAACATTCCACAGAGGCCTTCAAGACTAATTATCTAAAGACAGAATTTCACATGGTTCTGTTAAAATAATCCCTAGGGTGAATCATTGATTTACATTTTATATCTCTACTACAATCCAAGGTAAATATGTTAGGCCTAATTCTGATTTCAGCTATACCACAATTATACTAATATATCTTCACTGAATTCAGTGGAGTTGCTCCTGATTTGAACCAGTGTGAGATCTGCATATGTAGGGTTCCATCTTGCAAGTTGTTGAATGCCTTCTACATTCATTGAGTCAGCACCTGACAGAAAGCATGTCACCTCTCTGAAGTCTGGGCTCTTATTGCTACACTCTCAAAAAAATGGGTAAATTATTGACTTTGTCATTTTGGGAAGCTTTGCACACCCCAAATTCAGATTTGCACAAGCAACCTCTTTGATTTGTGTATGCATGGCTGAGAGTCTGGGTGCACAAAAATGAGGTGTCATTATCCCTACTCCTCAAGCCCAGGGGACAGAATGTTGAGTGCAAATTTAAAGGCTGAGTTGAGGCCATAATGTTATGCAGATTTTAGCAGCAGAATGATTGTACTATATTGTACCAGACCTCCTGTCAAATATTTTTCACTCCCATCTTAAAGATTTCCTTCTCAAATGTTATGAGCATTTGTGGAGATGTCCCAAGTTACTATTGGTTTTGATCCTCATGAAATAACAATTAGTGTGTTCACTGCATATGCACCCACTCTCTTCCTTTCTTTCCATAAAGTTTGCTTTCTTTTTTAGCACTCTTTTTGATGATAAGCAACTGTAATTGCTAACTAATGCTCAGAATGCTTGATGCTTGTGTATCCTAGTTTAATGTTGGTAGAATGTCTTTGTCTCAAACATTGAAGAGATTCATTCCTTTGGGTTTTCCTTCAAGGAAAGCTATCAAATTAGCTTTATTCTATGAAAGGCAATGGCTGAAAGTTATAGAGTAGTTTGTGATTTCTGATAATCAATACACTGATAAAGCAGAATATATTTTTCTTCAAAGATAACACAATGGATAACTGACCTTTCAAAATTGTTTCTTTTAAACGGTGTTTGTCAATTTCAGATTTGATGTGAAAGTCTACAGCTATATTGGGATAATATAAGAATGTCTCATTTGGTAGTTTATAGATATCCTCATGGTAAAGGAAACTACAGTTACAGAGAGACATGAAAAAATGCACAATTAAATATCTGTTTCAGTCTCCATTGATGGCAATCATTTAGCAGCAGTAATACCAATACTATGGTATTTTATAAATGCTATGAATACTCAAACTATATTGAAAACTGGTTAAGCGGCTGCCCAAAGAATTGGTAAAATACTACTTGTCAAACAGAGAAGCCCTTTAAAGAGATACTATCACCATGGAAATTAAACGTCCACCTGAAAATTTGGTTCCTACTCTTGCTACAAATATAGCCTCCTAAAGCTCTAAGAAAACAAAGAGATTAAGAGGGAAAACTACTCTGTTTTTCTACATTTTACTAAAGGAGTTTCCCATCAAATTTGAGGAGATCAAAGACCAATTTCAGGCTAGCATCCCATCCATAGATGAAGACAATTTTAGATGAATGTGCACTGCTTCAAGCCTCAAACAACTCTGTATATGCAAACTCTTGGAATCTTTCAGTGACAGAGGTACCGCCCTTGGATCTTGTCTTGGGCTAAGAGCACCCAGGTGTTGAGGTTAACACTGCAAGATTGGAGGTTGCAGTGAAGAGTGTCTTCATAACATTTTCTTGGTCTGCCTCTAAAATGAGTTCCAGTCTGCAGTTCTCCGCAAAAGATGGTTTTCAGTATTTTACTGTCAGACCACATGGCCACATCGCCTCAACCGTGCTCTCACTATAAAAACATCATTACATGTGATGCTGCAGCACCCAAGGACGTCAGTGTTTGGAATAAAATCTTGCCATTTAATTCCCACTATCCACCATAGACATCATATGTTTTATGTGGCTTTGATAACTAGTCCATGTATTTCAGCCATACAAGAGTATTGTGACGGTAATGGCATGCCAAACATCAGCTTTTGTTTGCAGTCTAACACTGTGTTTGTTCCAGAGATGATACTAAAGTTTTCCAAAGGGATCGTTTGCCTTTGTAATGCACCAATGCACTTTGTAATGTCGTTGTCAGTCATTGCATCTCATGAAATGACATTGCCTAGGTAGCAAAATTTGTCAATGATCTTGAGTGATGCATCATCAATCGACATACCTGGAGTAGCTGCAGTATTTCCCAAGGCTGGATCACGACTTCAGTCTTCCTTAGACTGATCATTAAGCCAAAATGATTTGCTGCACATGCAAAGCAGTCAGTAAACAACTGAAAGCCCCTGATCTTATGGATCAATAAAGCACAATCATCAGCAAACAGTTTGTGAAAAATTGTCTTCATCACATGTCTTTACGTGCAAGAGATGCAGGTTCAAGACCACTCCATTCATGGGGTACTACATAGAAATGACATAGTCATTTTCACTGTTTTGTTGATCTGCTGGCAACCTGTCTCAAGCATTAGTACTGTATGGAAACCTCATTTTCAAACACTGCCTGCAGGGGGAGCTCACATAGAATCGCAGAAGTGTAGGACTGGAAGGAACATCAATAGGTCCTGTTTCCTGCACTCAAGGCAGGACTACATAATAACTAGACCAGGGGTCCCCAACGTGGTGCCATGGTGCCGGCGGGGGCATCTAAGTGCACCCATGCCCTGGCCAAGCATCCGCCCAAATGCCGCAGAAATTCGGCGGTATTTCAGCGGCTACACCTCTGGATGACACCACTTGCCGCCCACAAGCGACGTCATCCAGAGGCGGCGCCGCCGAAGTTTGGTGGCATTTCGGCGGATGCTTGACCGCTGCCACGGTTCTTTGTCTGGCGCCCGCCAGACGAAAAAGGTTGGGGACCACTGAACTAGACCATTCCTGACAGGTGTTTGTCTGACCCGCTCTTAAAAACATCCAACAAAGGAGATGCCACAACCTCCCTAGGCAATTTGTTTAATTGCTTAACTACACTGACAGTTAGGAAGTTTTTTGTACTCGCTCCCTTCCTCTCCCCCCACCACCCCAGTTCAGAAATACCAAAGCCAAAATTGAAAAGGTAGCAATAATCAGGCAAACAGGCATGTATGCAGAGAGAATGAGGAGGTAGATAGATGGATGGATCTGACAGAGGACCGTTGTGAACATCTGCTGGGAAGCAGAAAAACCCTTGTAACCCTTTCTAAAGGTGTGTTTTTAAGTGTAAAGTTTCAGGAACATCATGTATTTTCTAAGGACCTGATCCAAATCCCATTGGAAACAATGGAACCACTCCTTTTGCCTTCAGTGGACTTTTGGATCAACTGAGCACTGGCTGATGAGACTATTGAGATTGGAACCAATTGCTGTTGTACTTTCTTTCTTTTGATTCCTCAGCTTCATGATGGACTCCTGGCTCAACTTATTGCTGGACTTGAGGCCTTGGATAACACCAAGTGCAATATTGGAGGTCAGACTAGATGATCACAGTGGTTCCTTCTGGCCTTAGAATCTATGAATTGCTTTAACATCTGCTCCATCCTCTCTTGGAGTTCTATATGCTGAACTTCCAGGAAGTTGGACTTATTGAAGTAGATACTTCTCAATATCCTCTACTATGATCTTACAGAAGAAGCTGGGGAGAAGTGTACAATAAACACATGGGAACACACTTCAAAATGTTATAATCACTAAAATTCCTGATTTATGCTCTCAATTTCCCAGACAATTAAAAGTAACCAGTAACAAATGAATACAATCAGGAATGTAATTGTTTTTAATATGAATACAGAAGAAGATTACTTGTCATCTAGGATTTCTGGTCATGAATTATAGAAGATGTCCAAAGTCCAAGGTACCCTGCAAACAGAAAATATAGACTACACAGTGCAGTTGCTGCTGTCAGGGTATACTATACTATACTATACTATACTATACTATACTATACTATACATATATATATATATATACATATATATATATATATATATATATATATATATGTATAGTATAGTATAGTATAGTATAGTATAGTATACCCTGACAGCAGGGTATACTATAAAAATAATATACCCTGTAGAATAAATAGGAGATCACTATGAATTGTCAGGCTATAATTCTACCATTGGATTCTGGAAATGAGTTGAACTGAAGGTAAAACTCATCTGACCAGAAGAGTCCTAAAATGGAAATATAGTCTCAATTCATTTTTTTTTAAATTTTTACATAATACATGGTTCCATAGTCCTGTACACACCTGCCAATACCTGAAGGGTTCAGATACTATGGTGGTATGATCTATGTATATATATGGATGGGATGTCTGGGTAGCTAATTTCTATGCTTCCAGATAGTACTTGCTTGCTGCTTTTCTCTCTTCCTCCTCCTCAAACTACATTAGCTCCCATTGCTGCTTCCTGTTTCCCAAACTTGTTGATGTCTTCTATTACAGCTACCCTTCCAACTCTGGGTTAATCCCCACCAGAGTAGTTTTGCCCTCTGCTCCACTAGCTTTTGTTACACCACCACCACAGTGGCTATTTGATGGAATGGATGGATGGAATAAAGTGATTTTCTTAGACAAAAGACCAAGGAGAACAGAGAGAAGCTGTGGCATGGTAAATTGGTTTGAGGCTAATTTTGCTCTCTCTACCTGGTGTTTTGATACAGTAGAGGACGATACATTCTGTAAGAAAAAAATACTGGTACGTTGGTTTTGTCTCCTTTCCCTGACTGGTTATGGATAGGAGAGCTGAGTCTTAAATCTCCAAGGGAAAATGCTTAGGGCCAAATCCTGGCTCGGTTTGTTCATGCCTGAAAAGCTGCAGCCAACAGGGGGACCCTGAATCACAATTTATCTGTCCAATTCTATGCCCAATTCTGGTTTCCCAACAAACCTACAGATAATTAGATGAAGAAATTCATCCATTTTAATGCCAGAAGGGACCTTTAGGTAATTTAGTCTGATCTTCTGTATAACGTGGGACATAGTATTTCACCCAGTTACACCTGTACTGAGTCCAGTAACTTGCCTGATTAAAGCATCTCTTCCAAAAAGGTATCCAGTCTTGATCTGAAAACCTCAAGAAATGGAGAATCCACCACTTGGTAGTTTGTTCCAATGGTTATTCACTCTCACTAGTGATTTTTTTTTTGGCCTTATATTTAATCTGAATTTTTTTGACTGTATCTCCACCCATTGGTTCTTGTTACATCTTTCTCTGCTGAATTAAAGAGCCCTGGTGTTTTCTTCGTATGAAGGTATACACCATGATAAGTCACCTCTCGATGTTCTTTTGGGTAAGCTAAACAAATTGACCATAGAGGCACTGATAGTCTGTGTATGCAGCCTCACCTGTCCCATTCCATGTCATTTATTCTGCTACTGTCAGGAATATTCTGTGTGAGACACAAGGGAGGGTGACCATGAAAACAGCCAATAATTAGCCCCATAAATATTCTTTCAGGGGCTCAGTCCAACATTTTCCTATTGACATCGTTGTTTTCGTCTTTGAATATGTTTTAAGGTGTAAGATAAAAGAAAAGTATCTGAAAGCCAAAACTGGTTCAGCAAATCTCAGGAATCTCTCCGCTAGGGATGTCTGGAGGCCCATGACTATATTAACTATCTGACTGACAGCTAAACTGGTAGGCATTTCCACCTGGCTATACAGCTCCAGAAAGCAGTAATTACAGGAGATGTTGCAGTCCAGGTGATTGATATAATTATATAAAGCACGTCTTTCTAGGGGAAGGATTTCCAAAAGCACTGTAATTTTTTTTAAAAAAAGGTTGCTTCCTTATGAGTTGAACAGACATCTAAGGAAGTAGTGGAGTACTTGCGGGATACCTGCAGGCATACCAAGCGGAGTTAGGTACTTTAGTCCCCAGCCATGCCTACTTAAAAGTGCTCATTTGGTGCTCAATTCACATGCTGACCTCCTTCTTCTTTGAGGTTCTCTCTGATCCTTTCCCTCTTGCTAGCTGAAGACTAAAAAGCATTGAAAAACTACTCTTTGGGGGGTTCTATCTAGTATATCCACACTTTTCCTCTTTATTACATGGGGGGGAGTATTTTAAAGAACTCTTTGGGCCTCCGTCTACATACTCTTCTTTTTCTCTTTGCCCTTTGCTGCCTCTCTAATGCTCAGGAAAAATGGCACTTAAAAGTGCCCCCTCAGCTTTTCCCCTCCTTCCCTCTCTCAGATTCTCCGAAGCTGATGACACACAACAGAACATCTTCAGAATGATACCCTGATGCAGTGACCTGGTTCTGAACTTTACCTTTGTATTACTCAAGCACTGTGGGCTCTTGTACAGGTTGAGGTTTTGTTTGACATTATCTTGGTGGCAGGCGTTTTTGTAAAGCTTCTGGTGGACAGCTATAAAGCTCAGGTTTTTTTAAGAGCGTTTTTTAAATTTATTATGAGTCTCATGGAGAAATGTTTGTGTGAGCTCACCAAGGAAACCCTTGGACTTTGTAGTGTGTGTGAAAGTAGGCTGGAATTATATGACATTTCTCAGTAGTTTGTTTGCTGGGATGTGTGGGTTTTTCCCCCCTGATTCATCAAATTTTGTAAATTTCGTAGTCATTTGAAAATTTCACGGTATCTTTCACACAGTATTCCTGTTATCCAAAGTAAAAATCAGTTTATACTGGCTCACCTCCTTTTGTATACTGTGTATGCTTCTGAAATAGCACTTGGGGAAGGAGACTGCCCTAACTCTCCATCCCTTATTCACTGCAGAGTCACTTCTTTTGCTTTAAGAATGAAACCTCCAAAACAGTTCTCTGCTCACAAGATTGAAAAGCTTCATCTGAATCAGTGAAGAACATCTTGTTATACACCTGAAAGTATTTTAAGGCCTTAAGTTTTAGACTTTGTTTTAGAAAAAGAAGGTTGGGGAAATTTTTGGTGAAAGAAAACTTTTTTCGGATAAATTAAACATTTTAATGTAGTGTTGGAAACTCAAAATGAACATGATTATTATATCATATAAGAATATCAGTGTGAAACTGGCTAGTTTCACTTCTGTTTCTAATCAGTCTCAATTTTCTGCTTAGGATGAGTGAAATGTAAAATTGACAGTATATGGTCTATGTAGCTTTTTGCAGTAATTGAAAGATGTCATTTTGTGGCCACCTATAAATGAGAGTTTCCTTGCCTGCTACAGGGACAACTATGAGGCAGCTTCTATTTTATAGTTCAAAAATACCCCTCAACTGGCCCAAATGTGGGAAGCAATATTTGACAGAGTTACAAATGAAGGAGACCAAAAATCATTCATGTGAGAAACTTTAAAGTGCTGTAGGAGTCATCCCATTAGTGCAAATTATTCCTTCTATAAAACACAATTTAATGATTCATTCTGATGTAAATAACTTTTGGGAATAAAAGAGAGGGGGAGACCAAATTTTGGAACTAAAACAAGTGATGTCCCATGGAATGATAGGTACATTTCAGACGTATCTTCAGTTCTTATGCAGAATGTTACCTTCTGACTCTCTATGCAGTCTCTCTCTCTCTCATGTAGGCTGAAAAGCGTTGGGGAATGTGATAAACAGAACAGTTATACTTCCACATTGTTCCAGCCACTTTCCTAAGCTCTAAGTATTAAAGAATAAATTAATTAAAAAAATCTGTCCATGTTAATGATCTAGAAGTTATAATGACAGAGAAAATGATTCACTTACTATATGGGGCCAGATACACAGCTGATGTAAATCTTCATTGACATAAATGGAGTTACACCAATTTAGACCAGCTAATTTTTGTCAGAACAATAACCTTTTAATGCAATTTGCTGATGATGATTTTGCATGTTCCACATCATAACATAGATATTAACTCTTTCTTCACAACCACAGTAGACTAATCAGGCTTTGCTAAAGCAGCTGTACTGATATTAAAAGTGTTATTAACATCACTGCTGAGGCTATTCTAGCATCAGTAACGCAATCAGGTTTCATCTTTGTGCAGGGAATTTGTTAGGACCTGGTATTATATTATTAAAGTATTAGTTATATCTTGATTTGGGCATAATTGAATTGTATCATATTAATAAAACACAATTAAAATCAATGGCATATGATACCGCTGTCAGGATGTGGGCACTTGTGGTTGTTTACAATGCTCTACCAACAGTTCACATGAAACAAAAGCATGGATTGTTTTAAAATGAGCAAATTTTCCACTACTGATGGAGTTTTTTTCCTGCTTAAATGTGTATGCTGGCAAAGAGCCACCCCAATCTCTTGGCACAGTTGCTTTGTTTTGGATTGTCTTTTTGAATCAAGAGTGAAATATTTTTAATCTCTAGCAGGCAGTGAAATAATGCTGGGTTTTATACTCTCTCAAGCTTAAGCTCCATTTAATGCAAATTCTCAAAGTATTGCAGAGTGAGGCCATGAATTGAGAATGACAAGGTAGATTCCAATGTGCGGTGAGCCTTGTCTGTTAAACATGCAGCGCTTTAGCCACATTGTCCAGCTATTTATATCATCAGCTCTCATAGTAGATCCTTAGAATGGGAGATGCAGCCATTAAACATAGCTATAAAACTAGCTAGCATCACAAAGTGCATTGAAACTGTGAGCCTTGGGATAATAAGTTCAAATCCTAACAGAAAAACTGGAGTGGAATCTAAAATAGAAGGATCATAGTGGTCTGCTCCCAGGTCTGTGCTGTGCCAGTGATATTGTTCTTATTGATGAAATCCAACATTGTCCCTCAGGGAAGTAAAAAGAGAGCTATAGATTCTTTGCTGGTTATTTCATTCACTACTCATCAGAGGTGGACACCAACAAGCACTGGTGGCACAGAGGCCTCCAGCTGTAACAGTAGTGCAAAGGAAAGATACTGCCGTGAAAACGCAGGATAAACAAGATTATCTGTCACTATGAGCTACGAGACTTAGAGAGTTGTAATGCTGGGAGTCTGTTATAGCAAAAGCATGGTCAATGTTGTACCATTCATTATTTTTAAAGCAGTCTTCCTCACTGTTTTTAATGGGAAATGCTGCTTAAAAAAATCGAGAGTGATTTGGTCCCATATTACTAAAGAATTCTCAGACTGTGGATAAGTGGAACGACCTTGGTGCAATTCAAATGGCCTTTACATTTGATGGGTATTTAGTGTATTTTCTTGTTCACGTTGCGAAAGTCTGCCTCTGTAAATGAATTCTGTGTCTGATCATTAATATGCCAACTAACTGATAGGCACTATTTAGTTTTGATTATTTCTGACATCTTCTCTCTTGTCAAAAATGGCAGTGGATTACTTTGTGCTGTGCTCTGTACGATGCCCTGTATCAGTATATTCCTGTATGATATGCAAATGTGATGTGTCAGAAGTAAGTAAACCTTTTATGTGGGGTTGGCCAGGGTCAAAGATAAAACTGAATCAATGCTGCAGGTCATAGAGACATAAAGTTTAAGGGCAGAAAGAACCACCAGATCATCTGGTATCACAGTGCACCAACACCACCAGGCATCCACACGCTAAACCCAACAACCAAAATTAGATCAAAATGTCATAGCCATGAGGAAACTAAACTATTATGAGCCACAGGCAGAGAATAGGAGGGACCAAGGGGCGCTATTGCCCCAAACCCTGCAGCAGCAGAGAATTAAGTGAGATATACCCAGATGATTCTGGCAAGTGACCCACATGATCCTGGCAAGCAATAGCGGGCCACAGTGTTTCTGAAACGTAAAACCAAAATCCTAACCACTTGTGGTTTATTAATGATTCCACATCTCTTTTCATGAGCAGGGGTGTTACTACTTGTGTCTTGGCCAAATTCCAACTTGGTTAATTGCATTCTGCTTCCCTAATTTTCCCTTTCATTTTTTCAATCAGATAAATTATTTTTCACTTCCTTTCCTAATCTGCTGTGCAGTGGACTGTTACACTTCTCCTACCTTCCACTCCAGAGGCAGCTCCATTTTAGTCATGGGACAACTCCACTGTGATGTCAGTGGTGAGACTATGCTTAATGTTAAGTCAGTGTGAAAATCTTTACAGAATCGGGGATTCAATTGGTAAAACACTTTCCTTTTAGAAGAAAAGTGCTATACAAATGTAATGTGTTACTATTATAAAAGCTAATCCTACTACTACTGATACAACCCAAATGAACAGGTGAGTTAGCTCAACAATAAATAAAACTTAAAAGGTAGTTCCACAAAAGTACAAATAAGGATTTATCCTCTCTTCATTTATCCCCAGCTAGCTGGATTTTGTTACTCATATTACCTGAACATGTGTTGCTTCACATATAGGAGGAATGTAGCACATAAGAATATTAGTGGATAATTGTCTCCACAAAAATCCTAGGAACGTGACTTCCATGAGGGAGTAATTGGTCTTTTCAAATTATGTAAGAATAACAGGTAAACCTTCTCCTGAAGTCATTTGAAGACATCTTTCACAAACTATTACGCTGAAGAAAAAAATGTTCTTGCTTTCGGTCCATTGGTCTTTGAATGGTAAGTGGAAAAACACTCCCTTGTAGCTAAAAGCTTTTTCCCCCCCTCTCTGTCATCACTCCAGATAATTTTCTTTACATTCTCTGCCCTAGTGAACTGAAGAGCAGATGGAGAACGCCCTTCTGTATTCACATGAGCTATCACAGGTGACTTATCCACATTACCTCTAATGACACCGCTCTCTTAATTATACACCTTCTGGGCAGATGCACAGCAACCCCACACAGAAAATTAATGACAGCAGTAAGCAAAAGGTAAATAAGAAAATCAGGGGCATATGTACCTTGACTCCATACTCTGTATTGCAGGAATGTCCACATTTTTCCCACCAGAGGGCTTCATTGCCAACTTTCTAGCAACATAAGGGCCACAACGAATGAGACAGCCCATTCTGCTCTTTATTGATATTGCAATGTATGGCTTTGTAGGGTTTTTTGTTCTGTTGTATTGTTGTGAACTCAAGCTGCAGGCTCCTTGGGGCAGAAAGTCCACTTGAACAGAGGAGTGGGGAGAGTGAGACAATGGAACATTGAATAAAATATATTTTAAATATAATAGGTGAGAAACATGTTAGTAGATATAGTTAATGAGACCGATCCAAAGCCCACTGAAGTCAATGAAAGACTGATCATTGAGTTCAGTGGTCTTTGGATCAGTCCCAGTAACTATAAGTTCTGAACTAAGTGAGCAGATTTCAAGTCCTTGGTTTCTTGGGGTTTAATTTGGTGTGTATCTTCAAATGTGTAATAAATCCACCTCTAATCTCTGGGGAAGGAAATTGATGGGCTCCTCAATGGTATGAGAGCATCTGGTTCCTTATCCTTTCTGTGTCCCAGTCACTAGAGGGTGACATCATTCAGTTAGCTTATTACAGGTACTCTGTCTTCTCTTAGTGTGCTACGGGTATAAGAAAGATTCTCCCTTCCCCACTCTTAGCATTTTAATGTCACAGTAAACACCTAATTGTCTTTGTCACTTTGTGGGACAAATGGACATTTGGATGTTGGCACTCACTCAGACGAAAGGCTCCTTAGCGTACTGCACGGGTAGATACATGGTTATTGCCCACACTCTGAAACCCCATATCACTGTTAAAAGCAGCAGAGAGTCCTGTGGCACCTTATAGACTAACAGACATATTGGAGCATGAGCTTTCGTGGGTGAATACCCACTTCGTCGGATGCATGCAACAAAGTGGGTATTCACCCATGAAAGCTCATGCTCCAATACATCTGTTAGTCTATAAGGTGCCACGGGACTCTTTGCTGCTTTTACAGACCCAGACTAACATGGCTACCCCTCTGTTACTGTTAAAATAGTTTCCTGTATTTCAGTAATTTGCTTAACTTAAAGCCCAAGCAGAATAGTGTCAGACCTGTTCCTCTCTGTTACACTAGTCTGAATCTGGCATAACTCCATTGACTTCAGTCACATTATATTAATCAGGTATTATGCTGATGTAAGTGAGATTCATGGAATCTTGGCAGTAAGTGCTTTAATTTACTGGACGAAAATCATGCTATAATTTGCATCCTTCAGTATGGGCCTGCAAATCCCTCTAGAGTCTGTGGGTTAAATTCTGCCTTCTGTTATATTTAGTGATTTCAGTGGGAGTTGCACATGTGTGAATGAGGGTAAAATATAGCACTATGTATATTCACCGCTTAACAGAAAGCGAGAGAGTTTGGTAGACTGGTAGTAAGGAAAACAATAGTAGCAACCTAAAATGCTGGAAATGCAATTAACTCTGATAGAAAAATTGCAGATAAACACCGCAGTGGTAATTATTTCCCATCTTCTAAAGTGATACGTAACATTTGAACAAACAAGCTGGAAGGATTTAGCTTTAACAGCAGATTTAGCTATTATTGGTAGGGATAAAATAGCCTTAATATTATTTGGGTTTCTGAGAACCAGAAATTTGCTGCCAGATTAAGCACATCCTAGCAATCATTTGCCACTGTGTTGTGATGCTATTTTCATAACCTAAAATAATAATGTGCACTGTAAGTCATGTATATAGCAATTTCTCTTCCCCTTATAGTATTAGGAAATTTCATATAGTTTTGATCTATAGTGTAAATTAGGCCAGCAAAGTGCTGTGCTATGTCTTCATTAAAAGAAGAGACTGTAATAATGAAACTATGTAGCGTAGTGTTGTAGGGTTGTTTTTTTAATTATGAACATTCAATACTGTTTCCATACTTCTGCTTAAATTGGCATTGAGCATCATATAGTCAATTAATCCATATGTCCACTTTCTCTTAAAGAGATGATGTTTCATTGAAAAAAATATATATCTGTGATCAGTGCACCATTTGTTAAATAATCACTTTTTAAATAGAAATTTAGTGACTCCTTCTATCAAGTATAATAGTTAATGCTATTTGTGATCACGGTTTTGAAGAGAACATGTATTTCTAGCATTTACTAGGTTATATCAAAAGTGGGATTTAATTTAGTGCCAACTCTCACTATCCTGGATTATCCCACTTTTGCCTCCAAAAAAGACAAACAGGGAATTTAACATGAGGAATGAATGTGCTTGTAACAAATGAATGGAAGTAAATCAAAATTGCTGTGCACTGAAATTTGGTGAAGTATGACTTTTAAAGCCTCTGCAAAACCCCAAACTTAACCAAATGTCTTTAGAAGTTTGAAAAAGTTTTATTAACTTTGATTAGGATTAGGATTTGTTTTTCTTTGTTTTAATTTTCTTCTGGGTATCTGCACTTCCAGGTGTCAGCAGAAGTTGACTTGCTTATTAGCCATGGAAAAGGCTGTTTTTGTGGTATTCCCTATCTGTCCAAACCCAGGAAACACTGCCAATGTCTTAAGAAAGCCTGTATGCAGTGTCAGTCCCAGGATATTAGAGACACAAGGTGGGTGAGGTAATATCTTTTACTGAACCAACTTCTTTTGCTGAGAAAGACAAGCTTTTGAGCTTACACAGATCTCTTATATTCTAAAGTTTCCAATGGTTCAGAGGACTTTAAATAAATGTTGGAAAAAGTAGACTGATATTAGATTCTATAGGCCTGATTCTTTTCCCATGCTAGTGTGAATCAGTAGTGACTTAATTGAAGGTGATGGAGTTGCAACAATGCAAAACTGTTATCAGAAGAAAGTTAGGTGCTTGAGGGCTAAATTTTGCATTCAGTTACACTGATGCAAACACAGTCACTCCAATGGTTTCTGCTTAAGTTGAACACTTAAGAACAGAACCTGTCCCTAAGGCTCTATAGGCTGCCATAGAGACATCAAGCTCTCTCTAGCAAGAATTTATTCCATTTGATTGGATTTGTTTCCAGCTGAGTTTTTCAGGAAACTGGAATAATTTTTATATATCTGTGTTTTGTGAAACAGTTGGCTTGATATGTGCAGAGATGGTAAATGTGAAGACAGAGAGGGGAAATATTGATTTGTAATGCATTAAAGTTGAGTTTCCTACATATATTTTTTATGGTTCTGATGGAAATGTTTACCCTGCAAGGGCAGTTGGATTTCAGTATTCCCCAGTTTGAAATTTGTGATCCTTCATTTAAGTGGGTGTTTAATTTATGTGAGCAATCTAGTTAAAATTGTATCCGACAGTGAAAATGAAATCAATTTAATATGAAAGTCCCAAAGCACTGTACCTTCACGATAAGTGCTATAAGCAAGTAACTGCTGTTGCAACAGGCTTCCATTGTCTTTTTATCTAGGTTTGCACACATGTGGGGACAGAGCATCATAAGCGTTTGGGCCAGATTTTCAAGGGCTCAGCACTCACTTTTGTGGACAGATTTTTCAAAAGGGCTCAGCACCCATTAGCTCTCATTGTGACACTTACAGGCAGTTTTTCCAAAGAGTTCACCCCACCGGGGTCTGATGGCCTTTGAAAATCTGGCCAATTATTTTTGTGCACGAGTGGGTACTGGACGCTGTTGAAAATCTGTCCTATAGTATAACAGGGATATCCTCAACCTGAAATGGAGTCATTCAAAAATAAAAAGGGGTCTTCCTGCCCCTTTATCTGATGTTACAGGTGTATTCTCCTGTTTTAAAAATGTTTCTCTCCTCTGTTGCTCTGTGAAGGGCCCAAACTTCTCTCCATCATAGGGGTACTGGGAGGATAACTATAGTAAAGATCGCGAGGTGTTCAGATATCAGAGTAATGTATAAAATAAAATCAGTTCCTCGTTTCACTTTTTCCACAGTACTATATAATTTCTTCCTTTCCCTGCCGACAGCAGAGCTCATTCCCCTGAGCTGCTTTCTAATGTTGTGCGAGGAACACAGGACTACATCTGGTTGTGCTGACTTAGGTGTTAGGGGCTTCATTTGCTGTTGTAGGAAAAAAACCCAACACCCTGAAAATAGGTCTTGTAATATAAAACACCCCCCCCCCCAGTCCATGATCAAATTGAAAGCTTGCTTTATGTTCTGCTCTCTTCAGGACAAATCCAGGGCCTAGGCACAAAGCCTGCATAAACAGCCTATTTCAAGGGAACCTGAGCACAGAGTTAAAGCACAGGAGATGGGGCAGTAGCTGCAATCCCTCTACCTAGTGGGGTTGCTGAACATGTGTAGTGAGGAAATCAGGCCCTGATTCAACAGTCCATCCCTAAGCATGTGCTTAACTTTAGGCATGTATTTAAGACCCTTTGACTTCAAGGAGGCTGAAGCAAGTGCTTAAAGTTAAGCATGTGCTCAAGTGCTTTGTTGGATACAGATGGGCTTGGGCACATGAGTAAATCTTTTGCTGAATTAGGGCCTGAATGTCTGTCCCACCAATCCTCAACTCCGTGTTGCGCTGCTGTGGAGAGTGTCACTAGGAGTACAGTTGTGCAGCATGCAGGGGACACATGGTCCTGCTGTATGCAGGGTTTTTCTGTACTCTGCCAGCAGCTGCTCAGTGGAACTGACACATCCTCACTGTGTTTAGTACCTTCTTGGGATTTGGAAGCTCATGTTGAACTCTGCATTTAGCCACGTTTTATGTAACCCACACACCTGCTGGGTGTGGTGTTCTCTCCCATCTAGTGGCACCGAGACCACTTAGAGATTAATGAGTCCATGACAGTCTTAGCTAAGGGCCATGTGGCTTTTAGCTCATGCAGAGAGGCTCACGCATTTAGCTCCAGGCAGGGTCGGCTCTAACATTTATGCCGCCCCAAGCAAAGAAAAAGAGCGCCGCCCCCGCGAGCGCCGCCGAACCCCCCCGAGCGCCGCGTCGCGCCGCCCAAGTCCCCGCCCGAGCGCCGCGTCGCCTAAGCCCCACCCCTCCCGAGCACTGCACCGCGCCACCCAAGTCCCTGCCCCTCCGAGTGCTGTGCTGCCCAAGTCCCCGTCCCCCGAGCACCGCACCACGCCACCCAAGTCCCCACCCCCCCGAGAGCCATGTCGCCTAAGCCCCCCACCCCTCCTGAGCACCGCACCGCGCCACCCAAGACCCAGCCCACCCCAGCCCCATGCCGCCCAAGCCCCGCCCCAGCGTCGCGCCGCCCAAGTCCCGCCCCCAAGTGTCGCGCCGCCCAAGCCCCTCCCTTGCATCGCGTCGTGCTGCCCAAGTCCCGCCCCCGAGCGTCACGTTGCGCCGCCCAAGTCCCGCCCCCTCCCCCCAGCGCTGCCCGGCCGAACCAAAAAAAACAAAAACAAGCCCCGAGCGCCGCCCCGTCCCAAGGGGCCGCCCCAAGCACATGCTTGGTAGGCTGGTGTCTGGAGAGCCGGCCCTGGCTCCAGAAATCCCAGGTTTGATCCTGCCTGCCGGCGACTGGGGTTTGTTGGTGTTACATTAGCTTTGTCTAATTTGTCAGATAGAATAATTGTTTGGTTATGTTTCTATTTCTAGGTTAGTCATTACTTTAAAATGAGCCATCATCACCAGTGTAGAGGTACATGAGGTCACCCTTTTCCACTGCCCATTACCTTTCCTCTCATGATCCCTGGGAACAAATGTAGTAGTCTCTTCCTTTACGAAGTCAAAGGGTGGGAAGACTTGAGTCAAATATCTGTTGTGACGAATGGTTTGGAAAGCATCCTCCAATTACTTGACTCAAAGCAATACAGATATTTAGAAACCTTCCAAATACAGTCAGAACTCTTTGAAAGCCCTTCCTAAAAGGACATTGTCAAGGTGAGTAAGGCCCTAATTCAGCCTGCTTCAGCATTCTTTGGGTGAAACTCATCTCCGTGCTGATGGCCAGAGAAGGGCTGTGCACTGGCGCGTAAGTGGGATCTAAGTGATATTTATGCCTGTGCGTAAAGGGAAACTTCACCCTCTGTTCTAAAACACAAACAAACAAGAACAACTAAAACAGCATTCGGGCATTCTTGAGCCACCTTACTATAAAAATAATGCCTATTATATAGCACTTTTTGTCAGTAGCTCTCAAAGTGCTTTACAAAGAAGGTAAGTATTATTATCCACATCTTACAGATAGGAAAACTACAAGTGTAACCCACATACCACTCAGTGTGGTGCTCTGTCCCGCTCCAGTGGAGGCTGGGCCACCTAGGGAGGTTGATGAGCTTAGTATAGCCTTGACTAACCGAACAGTCTCTTTTAGCTCAGGTTGTTGAGACTTATTCTTTAAAACCCAAAGGTCTTGGAGTCAATCCTTGCCACTCTTGCCCCGCACAGGGGCCCTGCATTACCCAAAATGACAACCCATCTTATTTGTATTAAAGAGGAGTGGGATAAAAACAGTAAGACGTTTCAGATTCAAGCTTCCAAGGATGTTCACTATAAAACAATATTATAGAAAAAACTATGGAAAATACCGTGACAAGAGTCCTTTAAAAATGCATTGTCTTGTGCCAAAGCACAGTTAAAAATGTATTGGCCTTTGCACTCCCTGATCAGAAGGAACTGGTATCTTAATTACCCCCTCATGCTAGAGGATTTACTACAGATTCTACTGTGCTGTTTGGGTAGTAAATTAAATACAGCCAGACCTTGTTATTCCATGTCTCATTTGGTCACCAATGCCTAGGTCACCAAAAGCTCCATATGGTAAACAATGTTAGAGTGTCCCCTGTGCATAAACTGTACCAGTGTCTCGTGTAGCCAAATAGGCATGAAGTTCACATTGATTTAGATTAATCAGATTTGATGGAAACGTATCAATGGCTTCTCTAGTATATTGCTTAATACACAGGAAGATTACAGGTATTCTGATGGTAAGGCCTCTCATTCTGCTGAGCGATTCAGGAAGTTTGATAGTTGAAAGGTCTTTGTTCTGTCTGCCTTTCTGATGAGGGTTATGCACTGATCCAGCTATCATGGCTGACGAGGAACAGGGAATGGGCAGTCATGGTTATTCTTTTCCTATGTAGGTCCAAGAATTTTCCTAGATTTTTACCTGGGGAGTTGCAAAAGTAATTTAGCAAAGAGTCCTGTGGCACCTTATAGACTAACAGAAGTATTGGAGCATGAGCTTTCGCGGTTGCATCCAACGAAGTGGGTATTCACCCACGAAAGCTCATGCTCCAATATGTCTGTTAGTCTATAAGGTGCCACAGGACTCTTTGCTGCTTTTACAGATCCAGACTAACATGGCTACCCCTCGGATACTTGAAAAGTAATTCAGTAGTGAGATGGTGCCTTCACTCGGGGCTTCAGCACTTACTCTTGACAGGAACAACCACATTTTCTTCAGCATTGTACCTGTACTAGTCAGGATTCCGTGTATCTCCCTTATCAAGGGCTGGAGATAGATTTATTGTCCTCTTTGGTAAGTTACCACCAAACTGAAGCCCATCCTTGAAACTAATGTGCTGAAATCAAGTACTCAAAGAGTTTAACAAGTCTGGGGAAAAATAAATCTACTTCCATGTGCACAAACTACTTATACATTTCATTTTATTAATGTATGGAGCCCTTTTTTCTCCAAAACAAAGGGTCACAGCAGTAAGCGTTCAACAATAAATATGATTACTGCTTACTGTAAAACACTTCTTGTTTCATAAATTCATTTTTTTAAGGCCAGAAGAAACCATTATGGTCATCTAATCTGACCTCCTACATACCACAGGCCACACAGAACCTCCCCCAGTAATTCCTGCATCAAGCCCCTAATGTCCGTTTGAGCTATAGCAAATCTTTTTGAAAGACATCCTGTCTTAAGTCCATGTTACTCCATCATCCTCTCCTTCTACATGTCTCATCTCTAATTTATGTCTTGACATAAAACTGAAAGTTCTTTGGAATAGGGACTGTGCATCTTTTTCTTAATGTTTGTACAATGGGACCCTGATCCCTGGATGTGGCATCTTTATGCATGTGCTTTAAAGAAAGTTCTCCAGAAAGTGTAGAGAGACCATGCTTCCCGTGCAGTTGTTGATTCAGTCTTTTGGTTTTCATGGGAGGCACTGCATGCTAGGTAACAGAAACAACAACAGCGCACAGGACAGGCTTAGTGGCAGCCTACAGCTAGAGGGTAATAGGAAGTTTTGTAAACTCAGTTCTGAATATAGTTTCTTTCATATTAGAGGCTTCTCAGTAAGATGCTACAGGCACTATGATAATGATGATTATTACCATCAACACAAATGGCACAGCAACAGGTGTTCCTGGGGAAGAGAAGGTACATCTCTAGGAGAGAGAGCAAATTGTGTTGAGATGGATTTTTAAATTACTAAAGATCAAAAAAACCTAATAGGGCAGAATACCAGACAGAAGCAGCATAGTTCAATGGGTAGGGCACCGAACTAGGTGTCAGGAGACAGGGATTCTGTTCCTGGGTCTGCCATTCACTTTACAGAAGCCGCTTCCCTTTCCTTTGCCTCTGTTTCCTCATCTGTAAAATGGGTATCATGATATTTAATATCCTTTGTAAAGCATCTTGGTATCTACTGATGAAAATTGCTGTATAAAAAGTTAAATATTATTAAAACAGAGCAGGGAAATTATCTCAGAAGGACTGACATTAAGAGAGATACTGGGGAATGGTGGTAGAAAAATGAACCTGGGTTAGAAGAAGAAAGAATTGAGCAAACAGGAAGTTGGGGGGGGGGGAATGAATGAAGAAAACTGGATGCCAGCATGAAATGTAATAGTGAGAGTTTTATAATGAAAACACTTATTAACAGGAAACAAGCAAGGTGAGAAAAGAGAAGGAGGTTTGAGAAACAACGCAAAATGGCTAAGTCCAAATTAGAGGTCTTGCGTGGTCAGGACTACCTGAAGTGGCTGATGAGTATGGAAGGTAGCACCGTGTAAATGTGCGAGATGAAAGAATGTGTATATTATAGCGTTCTTGAGCACAAGTGGACTATATATACACATGACCGTTGTGACAAAGTACCTGCTTCTCCTCAGCAGGCTCAGTCCTTTTTAGCCTTGGAGACACAGGCTTGGGCAAAGGCAAATCCTTCCAGGTAGCACAAGGTCTGGCTGATCCTTCCCTCGATCAGTCCCTTGTGCTGGTTTTCTCCCCTTCTGTGGACAGAGAGCAACCTTCCTTGCTGGAAGAGATCAGAGCTTTGTTGTTGTTGTTGTTGTTGTTGTTGCTGCTGCTGCTGCTGCTGCTGCTGCTGCTGCTGCTGCTGCTGCTGCTGCTGCTGCCGCCCCCTGTCCCCTGCTTCCATGCCAGGGAGGGTTTAAAAAGGTCTCCAGCAATTGGGGCCAGCTGAACCTAATTAGTTCCCTGGTAACTCCTTTTCCAGCTGAACCTTATTTCCCCATAGCTATCTCCCCTCAGTGGATGGGGAGAGACCTTTTAACCCCCTGGGACTAATTACTACCTCTCCCTTTGTAGCCATTTGTCCTGGGTTTGCCACGCCGTATAAAATGTATGTATTGAACAAGACAAAATAACTTATGTAACTCTGTTGTCGATAATTTACCTGGCAAAAGAAACCCACAAGTTATTAATTATTGTAACATTTTTCAAACCTTTCTATTGCCACTCTTTAAAAGCACATGACGTTTTGTTTATCTGATAGGTAAAGCACTTTCGTTCCTAGCGAATAATATAAAGGGTGCAATATGCATTTAGAACACAATAGACTATATAACAGCTCATTGCTATTATGACACTTACCTTTGCTCGTGAGCTGACTTGGAGAGCTCATTTGTGACTTACAAATGTCACAATAGAGATAAGCCATCTGTGAACATGGGTATTTATATTCATAAAAATGGTTACTACGCCTTTGTGGTAGCTCATATCCATACTGAACATAGTGCTGTATTTTCAAATATTCAGAACTTTATTTTCCGATAAACAAAGTCCAGTCCTGAAGCCTTAACGTTCCACTTGTGAACGTTCTCTGCTGTAGAGTGAATTCCACTGGATGACACAGAGTTCCCCTCTGCTACAGCACAGGCTCTGGTACTTTACCCTGCAAACACCTAGTCACACAGGTAGTTCTCACTCACATTACATTGAAGTCAGTGGGTTTATTCTGGTGAAGAAATATTGGCAAAATTTGGCCTGTACTCTTACTGAGGGCTTTTTACTTGCAAAGTTTGACTTCTACCTTTTTTTCCTAGTTGTCACCCAGTGGAAAAGAAATGATCAGAACTTTTTTAAAGTGTAATTTTTTTCAAGCACCAATAACTACGAACTGGTTGAAGGGATTTTACTCCAACTTTGCTTAGAAAAAACAGTCATCTTAGATAAATTATGAAGCTAAAATATGAAATGCTTCAGACAGAGGTTTATTATGGAAATTGTTTTACAGCTTTAACTGTATGTATCAAGGGCTGCCGGTGAATGTCGGTGATGGGAAAATTGGAAGTGTGTTTATGTTAAGATTCCAAAATAATGCCTAACAGATGTTTATCCAAACCTCTGGTGCCTAAGTCAATGTCAAAGGCCAAATAAACAGTGACAAGTTATACATTTATGACATTAAAGACCATCAGCCCCATAGGAGAAAAGAGAAGTCAGAGTGTGCATTAATGATCGATTCCTTATTCCATTTGAATAAAAGAAAACGCCAGAATGATTGATACACATGCACAGAACTCAGTATAGGGGAGTGCCAGATTTTGCAATAGAAACTTGGGACATCTTTCCTAGTGATCTTATCACTGGCAGTTAGTGATGGGAAGGTGTACAAGGTAGAACAGAAAAGCAGAATTTTGGCACTATGCAGGTGATTTCTTTGTTGTGTAGTGGAAAGACAGCTGTGTACATTGTGTACAGTATCAGACAATGGGCCAGATTCAGAAATTTGTCAAAGGAAGGTGTAAATAACTTTCATGGAAGGAGATTTATCCTAGGAGAGGGCTGGCTGTATGGGTAGACACTGTTTCAGCCTTCCCTCCAGGTCTCTGATATGGCGTCTATTCTCAGCAGAGTTTTTTCGGCACTTTGTCAGCAGCGATACAGAACCAGTGGATTCCCTGTCCATGCTCACCTCATGGCCACACTGACCCCTTATGCTCCCTGGCATATGGGAATTAGTTTCTATTTTGTGCTGCCACAACTTTGTACTTCCCGCAGCAGATTTTCTGTCACCAGGGTCCCTGGGGAGGAATTGGCTGTGGATGAGAGAGAGTAGAAGTGGACTTACAGTACCTCTGTGCCCAAAGGGATGAATATAACACTCTCCTCTGTGCCCTCTAAGCCTTCTGAGAAGATGTGGAAGACAGAGTGCAGTAAAAATGGAAAAGGAACGATCTAGTATATGCATCATGCAGCTTAAGATACGGAATGAAGGTGAAGAATGAGCTGTGTTGGCTTAGTGTGGATGGGAGGGATGGATTCACTGTACCTGTGCAGATGATGGTTTAAAAATTAGGGTCATAAATGAAACATTTTAAAACCACGTCTTGTTTTGTTTGCTTGACTGGGTATAACCTAAAGGCAGCATCTCTACCTAAGAAAGTGATTTTGAGTGAAACAGATGCAGACAGGGAACAAACTTTACTGGAAATATGTTCATTATCTTTAAAAGATGAACCACAGCTGACAATAAGCAGTGCTCTGTGAATTGTTAATTCACATAAAGAGAACTAGCGAGACCAATAGCTCCAGCTGCTGAATCTCGCCAGTATTGAAACTGGTACAACAGTCAGAACTATAGTGCTCTCAGAGACAGTAAAACTGCAAGGCTGTAATTTCTTGACAAGTTTAAAAACTGACCAGAAGGTAGTAGGAGAGAGGAAGGCACAGACTGCAGTAACAATACTGGAGACTAACAGAGGGCCTAACATTCCTCTCCCTTATAACCAGCGGGAACTAGAAGTCAGAATGATAGGCCAGGAAAGTACAATTGTTAGATATGGTGATACATGGTAGGCACTAAGTGAGGAACCCACCACTAGGAGATAAAGTGTGATAATCTGTGTTCTAACTTTTGAATCCTCTCAGAAAAGACAGCTACTGCTTTTTTGTCTAGTCAGGAAACAGAAGTTTAAAAAAACCCCAAAAGCCCATGCTGGCTTGGCAGATGTAATTAATGAGGACTGAATTCTGCCCTCAGTTATAATCATGGCACCTTGTTGAAGCCAATGAGTGTAGAGTAGAATGTGGCCCAAAATCTTTAAAACAAATATGCTGTGAAATTTATGGGCATTTCTCAGGTTAGGGCAGGCTCCAAGGGCACCCCATCAGTGCAAGACAGTGAGTAGTATCTTGTTTACCGTTCATACTGGCACTAGCCCAGGTATTGAATTATCTGTCATTCTTGGGGGAGCCGCAGTGATTTTTTTTTACCTCACTCCCTGCTGCAGTATAATCCCTCTCTTTCTTCTGCTCTTCCCTTGCCCACCTCTCCAATGCGAAAAACATATTTTCAGCACATGTGCCTGCCCTATTAATTGGCAATTAGGTACTGAAGTCCCTTAGAAGTATCAATGACAGATAGTTATACAAAAAATACCTAAGAGTATAACCCTGCAGTGATGAAATAACTTTTTGGAATTTTTAACAAGAAGTTGCTTTGGGGTTGCTTCCAAGCAGGGGCGGCTCTAGCCATTTCACTGCCCCAAGCACGGCGGCACGCCGCAGGGGGCGCTCTGCCGGTCGCCGGTCCCGCGGCTCCGGTGGACCTCCCGCAGACGCGCCTGCGGAGGGCCCGCTGGGCCTGCGGCTCCAGTGGACCTCCCACAGGCGTGCCTGCGGATGCTCCACCGGAGCCGCGGGACCAGCGGACCCTCTGCAGCCACGCCTGCGGGAGATCCACCGGAGCCGCCTGCCGCCCTCCTGGCGACAGGCAGAGCGCCCCCCGCGGCGTGCCACCCCAAGCACGCGCTTGGCATGCTGGGGCCTGGAGCCGCCCCTGCTTCCAAGGATAGGTGAAGGTTCAGGGTTTCGAGAGGGTGAGTGGTGAAGCTGCAAATATTCTGTGTTCTCCCAGGCTGTTCGGTATGTGTGAGCTGCATAGGTTCACTGGGAGAATTTTCTGTTCTGGGGGAAGATGACAGATGCACTTGTACATTGCTCTCCAACCAAGTTTATTGCGATGTGTATTTTTTTAAAACCGAGATTGTACATATAGCCAGAGCATTGGTTGAGTGCATTTTAATAAGTCAAGAGAAATAATAAATACGTATATGTAATGCTTGTCACCCTCCTCTTCATACCATTATTTGCTGCACACACATATGAAGTTGTCTTAGATTACTTGGATGAGACACAGGATTCCCAGAACACAGAAATGCCACCAATATACAGTATTCCACCACAGTTTATACCTAGTGCTTTCTACTATATGCATCTGGGGAGAGCGGGAACATAGAAAAATAGATTGACGCTCCACATCTGAGAATTGCCTGTGTTTCCTGTTTTGCAAAATCAGGCAATGACATCCAGCTCGCAGTGCACACTAATGAATGTCAGGGTTAAAATATCCACAGGGCCTTTTAGCAGAGCAAAGGGGTATCATTACCAGAAGAGAAGTGGTTCCATGATAGCCAAGGACCAGTGGAGTGCATCTAGGCAAAGACTGACTGGGCCCAGATTTATTTTCCTTATATTCTTGTGATGTGCCATGCAAATTTATGGCCCTTTATAAACAATGATATAATCTCATATGAATCTATATATTGAGCTTCCTAGGAATGAAAAAAACAGAGGAACAATTTAGCCGGCATTATGCAGGTGACAGCATTAGCTTTAACAATAAGCACTGCATACATCTTGACTTTGAGGTTTATGGCACAGGATAGTGTTGAAACCAGTGAGGACAAAATGACGCGATGAAGAGTACATGAAGATCCTAAACTTGGGTCACTTCTTTTGTGAGAGTTGAGCAATAAATTCCACTCTCCAGTGCCAGGCCTTGCTTATTGTGATGGACACACAGCCAGGGCCGGCTCTACATATTCGGCCGCCCCAAGCAGTCATGCGCGGGAGACGCCCTGGAGCCCCGGGAGCAGCGGACCTTCCGCTGGCTTGACTGGTGAGGGTCCGCTAGTCGCGCGGCTCGGCTGGACCTCCCGCAGCTGCGGACGGTTAGCTGGTCCGGCGGCTCCGGTTGAGCTGCCGCAGTCATGCCTGCGGCAGGTCCGGTCGTCCCGGGGCTCCGGTGGACCTCCCGCAGGCGTGACTGCGGCAGGTCCGCCGGCCCAATCTGCTGCCCCTGAGGACAACTGCCGCCCCACACGCGTGCTTGCTGCGCTGGGGTCTGGAGCCAGCCATGCACACAGCATAGAGAGACTGAAAACCAATAACTAGGTTATAGAGTCAGACAAGTTTTCATTAGCAGAGACAAAATTTGCACTACAGAGTCAGTCAAAATGCCCATAAACTTGGCTTCTATGGGAGTATTTGCTGACTAAAAACCTCAGGATTTGGCCTATATAATTTTTGTAAGTAACTTAATTAAGAGGATTTCCAAAGAAGCATGTGGCCCAATGTATTGTTAATCACTGCATAATACACCAGCATATCATGTATGAACATGTCTCCCAGTGGCTGGTCTCACTGAAAATAAAGGGACTTAATATCATCCAGGGTACATGAGTTATTTCTTTAGCTAAAATGGTAAGTCCTTAATCATTGGGTTAGGCTGTGAAATGGAGCCATCTGATTAGTCTATTTGAAGTGAGAAATATACAGTGGTTCTTGTCACACCCACTTCATTCAGCTTTGAGAAGAAACAGAGATGGGAAAATTGAAAAAAAAAACACCCCACCCTAAAACCTACAGTTGAAGGTAGGCAGTACAATGATATGGATAGAGCTTGACTCTTCCCAAGGGCATCTTTTGCTAGCTTTAATAAATTGTTTCGATCGACAGCTGTGGCTTCTTTTGACCCTGGAGAGTTCGAAGTCAGATCTGATTCTTTGATGTGGTTTGGAAGGATTAATCCGGAAAATGCCTTGTTACCTAAAAATGATAATTTTACACAGCACAGTGGGATGGGGGGAAAGGCTATTTCCCCCCCTCCCCCTTGTCAATTGATTTTTCACTGAGTTAACAGAACTGTTTCTGTTTGCAAATGGTCATGCTCTGAATTATAATTCTGATATTTGTCTAAAAATGGTTGAAAGAGACCCATATGGCTTTTAGGTTATTAGTTTCATGAAAGGTTAGGTTATAAAAAAAAATCCTTTTGGTGGCTGCACACTTAAAAATCCTCTAACAAGGGATAAGTGCTTGATTCAAATAAAGTGCATGGATACATCTAGATATTTGTTGATATCAGAGGGCTACAGGTATCAAAGTCCAATTGATGGGAGTGAATATATGCCAAATTCACTTAATGTGACAGGCCAGACTACAAAACAGAAGCTAATGAATATAAGTTAAAACAAAGGATGTCCAGAAAACAACAATTCGATTTTCTGAAAAAAATTGAGCTTTTGAAATTTGTTTTGATGTAGAACAAAAATGAGGCCGTTCTGAATTTTCATAAAGAACCTGAGAGTGAGAGGCCTAAGAATCGCCAATAGCCTCATGGTTAGAGCAGTCATCTGGGATGTGGGAGACTCAAGTTCCTCCCTGAGTCATTTTGACTTGAAATTCTATTCTGGACCTGAGAAACCTGCTCAACAAACGTTTGGTCAAGAGAGATTCATTTCAATAAAATGGTGTTTTTCAAAATAAAAGTTTTGTGATTTTTTTTCTTTCAACCAGCTCTAGTTAAAATGGTTTCCAGAGTTCCAGGCTATTTATTTCTTTAAGATGAGATGCAGCAATAATTAAACAAAAATATGTTGGACTTGAAATTGGCTCATCTTACAAACTGTAGAGTCTAATTACTTATATATAATTTTATCTTCAAAATGATGCAGTAACACCAAGCAACAGTTCAGCGATTATGTCTCTCTCTCTGATTGGTTATGAAAATCAAAATAAATTTTAGTGCAACTACCGTTAAATAGATTTGAAGTATTAACTTTAGCAAGCACTTGCTGCCAAGCATAAATGTTGTGTCTAACTCCTTACAAAGGCAATTTTTAATAATAGTAACGTCATCTATCACTTTTCTCTTCCTAGCTCTACAAACTGTACAGGAATCACTTTGGCTATTCCTGAAATGCAGGCACCTCTAGAGTGAAAGACAGAAGATAAAAAACACAGAACACTACTGTGATATAGTGTTGATAATTGGCATGCAGATATAACACTTTCATTAGTAATTGTCTGAACCTTGTTATACTCTGTGCAAAGTTAATCTCTTATGGCAACTTTTTCCCCATTTCACCTTTCTTGGAGATGGTCTTTTAAATCTGGAAGAAACAGACAATTTCAGCTCTAAAATGGTTGTTTTGCACCAGGCTGTTTCCTCCATCTCTTTTTTTCTATGTAGTGAGTGTTTTACACTCCTTTTATGTTTTCCCCTATGAAGATACTGCATTTTCTGAGACATTGCACAGGATTGGGGTCAGCATAATGTGATTACCCAAGGTAGAATGGGGACAGACACTTGGGTCAAAACTCCTACTCTGGCAAAAAGTGCCATGTGATCTCTAATGAGTCTCCATTCTCAATGTCATGTACGGTAGGGAGAGAGGAAGGAAACACAACACTTGTTCAAGAGTCTTTTAGTTAAGTGCATGCATAGAAAAGCAATTGCTCAACCCATGAGTTTCTGTAATCCTATTCCATTTTCTTCCAGCCCAGCAGTGATTTTAGATGCAATAATATAGTAATCAGCATTAAAAATGCAACATTTACCAACTGTCACTAAGCTGCAATATCACTTTTGCCAATTCTCAAGATTTTCTTGCCATTCTTATGACACTTGTTGTTTTTCTTAAAGCCACAGCTCCTGCAATCTAGTAATTATGTGAGAATCTCAGATTTCCTTTAAAAAAGTTTCTAGCCCTCATGGTTGTGGAGAAAAGCTTGAAAATCTGACCTGAATGTACCCTGAAGGTTCAGAAAGCAGAAGGATAATAGAACCCAAAACTTATTTTTAAAAATATTGCATGGTTTCTAAGCCAATCTCATGATTTGCTGGGACCTGACTCATGATTGTTTGAGTTCTTAGGATTGGCAAAACTGCAGTATCTGAGATAACATAGTTAATCCTGTTCTAAACCACTCACATTTCATGTACCATAGTGTGGTTACTTATTGTAAATGTCCAACTTCTAAATGCAATCATTATATCTTAGTTGCAGAATTTCCCCTGGTTTGTCAGAATCTTGGTTTTATATCTTATGGGGAAATTGGATGTCTCCAGAATGCCTTGGCAACAGAATTTGCTTTCCATTAGTCAACAGTCAAGTCTTTCCTGGATCTCTAGAAATTAAAATATTACAGTAGAGCCTAAAGTCACCATTGTGCTAGATGCTGTACAGACACATAGAGAATTGGGCCTGCAGTCCAACGTCAGACAAGATATAATGAGTGAGGAATTGGGAGAGAGACTTGATGAAGGCTACAGTAATGAGAATGAGTGCCTTTATAGGCTAGCTATGTGTGCAATTTAGCTAATTAATAGAGTGATTAACCTACCGTATTCCCATCATTTAGGTTAGACTGAAGCAAACTTACCTGTTTGGTTAGCTGAATGGAGTGGCCATTTTCATCCAGACTTGGTCTCCACATCCCTGACTTACCCCAGAAAGCCATTCCATTTCCCTCCATTTTTCCCCTTCACATTTTTGAAGAGCTCTGTTCATAGAGTCTAAGGCCAGAAGGGACTACTGTGATCATCTAGTCTGGTTTCCTGCACTCTCTCACACAAGACATTGAACTTCCCCGACATAATTCCTACTTGAACTACAGCTTAGCTTTATGGTTGTGCTTCATCCATTCTTCTGCCTTAGTGAGTGCTGAATGGCAATCCCTTTAGAATCTATCAGGTGTGCTTTTTAGTTGTGCAGATGTTGGTACTGGGAGATGAGCATAGGTATCTTTTAGTCCTGGCAGCCATCAATTAGCACTGGTAGTTCAACCTGGGTCTCCTGCAGAACAAAACAAGGGTGCTCCAGTGAGCCAGAGACCTGTCTTTTCCCCTACCGATGAAGAATTATGTGTTAGTACTACTGACTCACAGTGTTTCCATGTCATTTGGGAACATTTTTACAAACAAGTACTTGACACCAGGATTTGTTAATTGCTCTAAATGCAAACCTCAATTAGCTGTTGAATATTTTTTGTGCATTTAAAATGATAATTATTCCAATAAAAAAGAATGGAAACCTGGTATAATGAATGTTGTACCGTACAGCTGAAATAAAAAAAAAATCAATCACAAAGCAGCAGCAGCAAGAAAATAGAAGCTTAATGGGTAATATTAAAATAAGGCCTCTTTTTTAAGTATTGCAGATATTGCAGATAAAATAATATGAATATGTTGCAAAGCACTTTTATGGTGTCTTACATTCAGGGATCTCAACTAACTTTATAAATGTCAATTAATTTAACCTCACAGCACCACAGTAAGCAAGTGGCCATATTATTATTCTCATCGCATAGGTGGTGAAATGGAGGCATAAAGGACTAAGATTTTCAAAAATGATAAGTGATTTTAGTTGCCCAGCTTGAGGCATCATAAGATGGCCTGATTTCAGAAAGTGCTGAGTAGCCAAATCAAGCCCCTTTGTGGTGTGACAAAACGGGCACTGCAAATCACTTGTCACTGTTGAAAGTCTTGAGAGGAGAGTTTAACTTGCGTAAGGTTACACAGGAAGTGTGTGTGGCAGAATCAGAAATGAAACCCTGGTCTCCAAATTCTGAATGCCGTGTGGAAGGTTCTGAGGGATGCTGTGCCTAGAGTTAAGGGAGGCCTGGCCTAGATTTCCCTAGTGACAAATTCCTACAGAATGTAATTGAAAACAAATAACTTAGGGCTGGTTGAAAACATTTTCATCACAACTGGTTTGAGGGAACACTGGGGGGTTTGACTAACTACAATGTTTTCCAAAAAGTTTCTGCGTTAGCCAGAACATTTCAATTTTTTGTTGAAAAACCAAATGGACAATAATCAACCAGAAACCAAAATATTTCAATTCGAATATACTGCTCCTCCTGGGAGTTGAGTTCGGTTTCCCCATGTTCACATTCTCCTCTATCGGCAGGGTTCCTGAGCCAGATTAGCCTTCCCCTCCCTCAGCCCATGCTGCACCTGGGCCAGGGATACCTGTGATACAACCACCTCCTCAACATGAGGAGAGACCTTGGTGCATGATGAGAGAGAGAATCCAATCAGGTTTAAAGAGAAGAACGGGAGAATGAGGGACCATTCAGAAACAGAAATATTATGGTTTTGGGACTAAAAATTTCTCTTCTTTTTGGCAAAAAAACAAACAAACAAACAAACAAACATTTTTTTTCAAATGGGGAAAAGCCCATTTTCTTACCGCGTCAAATGATAACCTTTCAATAGAATTCCATGAGCATGAGATGGATCAAAAAACCTAAAGGGAAGGCTTCATTCTCTATTACATTCTATAGTTTTCAAAGTCATGTCAGTAAGCTCTGTATTCAATTCTGTAGGATTTCTCTGCAAAGGTTGTGAGATCTTGGGCTCAGTTTTGGTACAGTTTAGCACAGCTGGGCTGTGATAGGATTCCAATCAGAAACAATGTTAAACTCAACAGTTTTTTTAATGGTTTTGAGCTAACAGCAGGCAAAATTGTTCATTATTAATTGAATGTCTTGTTGTAATTTGGATCCCTTCATTCCCCACCTAAGGATATATAAACCCATATGACCTGATATACTTTAGAACATAAGAATGGCCATGCTGGGTCAGACCAAAGGTCCATCTAGCCCAGTATCCTGTCTTCTGACAGTGGCCAGGTGCTCAGAAGGAATGAACAGGACAGGTAATCATCAAGTGATCCATTCCCTGTTGCCCATTCCTAGCTTCTGGCAAACAGAGACTAAGGACACCATCCCTGTCCATCCTGGCTAATAGCCACTGATTGACCTGTCCTCCGCGAACTTAACTAGTTCTTTTTTTAACCCTGTTATAGTCATGGCCTTCACAACATCCTCTGGCAAGTAGTTTCATAGGTTGACTGTGTGTTGTGTGAAAAAATACTTCCTTTTGTTTATTTTAAACCTGCTGCCTATTAATTAAAAAAAAAACTTTTAAAAAAATTGCACAAACTACCTGCAAACTGAAACATATTTCTACTCAATGGGTCAAATTCAGAACCAATGTAAATGGGCCTAACTCCATTGTACTTGGTGGATTTGCTTTTACTTCCATCTGGAGTGAATTTGGACCATTAAGTTTTTTCCATTCTAAATTGCTTGGAATGGTTGTTAAACACCACATTACAATATGCAGCAAAACAATTCCCTGTGCGTAAAATATGAAACATAGTTAAGAGCCTTGGGGAGGATGGCAGCAGTATTTTCACAGCTAGAATATAGGCATTGTTGTAAAAGGTAGTTACATGTTTAAAGGTCTTGTATTTATATTTTAAGCCTTAGGGAGCTAACTTGGCTATTCACCTATCATTAAAATGTATATGAAATATAGAATTTACCTACTCATATAATATTCATGCCTTTCATTTTACAGGCTGAGATTTAAATGCTTAATTTATTATATCTAAAATGTATGTAACTGAAAACAGAGTATTTACATTTTCCTGTGAGCCACAGACAGCTTATGTGTCTTGAATTCTGTGGGGGTCACCTCCAACCAGATGATTTACAACTTTTGAAAATAATATCCTTCCATCAGTCAATATTTATCCTGCTCTCCTTAGAAGCTTGAAACAAAAACTTTTTTAAAAAATGTTCTTTTCTCCCATCATATGTGCACACACTTGGTTTAGTATCCTGATCTATAGATTTTTCAATGCTAGAAGGAGCCATTGTGATCATCTAACTTCCTGTATGACACAGGCTATAGGTTTCACCCAGTGACTCCAGGTTATAGCCCAGGGGTGGGCAAACTACGGCCTGTGGGCCATATCCAGCCCACCAGCTGTTCTCATCCAGCCCTTGAGCTCCCACTGGGGAACGAGGTGTGGGGCTTGCCCTGCTCCGGTGCTCCAGCAGAGGAGCAGGGTAGGGGGACTGCTCTCGGAAGCAGTGGCATGTCCCCCCTCTGGCTCCTTTGTGTAGGGGCACCCAGGGGGCTCCGCCCCGCATGCTGGCCCTGTTCCAAGCGCCACCCCCGCAGCTCCATTGGTTGGGAACTGCAGCCAATGGGACCTGCAGGGCAGGACCTGCGGAGGGGGCAGCACGCAGCAGAGCTGCCTGGCTGCGCCTCCTCCTAGAAGCCGGAGGAGGGACACGCCGTTGCTTCTGGGAGCTGCTTGAGGGAAGTGCTGCCCTGAGCCTGCACCCCGAGCCACGTCCCCCAGCGTCCCAACCCCCTGCCACAGCCCTGATCTCCCTCTCGTCCTCCGAACCCCTCGGTCACAGCCCGGAGCACCCTCCTACACCCCAAACCCCTCATACCCAGCCCCACTCCAGAGCACACACTCCTAGCTGGAGCCCTCACCTGCCCCCCACACCTCACCCTCCCTGCCCCAGCCCAGAGTCCCCTCCTACACCCTGAACTTTTCATTTCTGTCCATCCCCTGGAGCCCACACCCCTAGCCAGAGCCCTCACCCCTTTGTGAACCCCAATTTGGTGAGCATTCATGGCCCGTCATACAATTTCTATACCTAGATGTGGCCCTCAGGCCAAAAAGTTTGCCCACCCCTGTTCTAGCCTAACAACCTGTGGTTGAATATGACTACAGCATTTGTTTTAGCAAGGCAATATTTTAGTACAGATGCTCTGGAGTTCAGGGTTGTATGTCCTGGCTTGTTCTTCAGTGCTTGGCTACGGATGCTAGTTTGTTTTTGTAATAGCCTCCCTTATAACCTTTAGCGCAGAGGTTAGGAAAACTCCCCTGGGATGGGGGAGACCCTGGTTCAATTCCTCCCTGTGCCTGATGTGGAGAAGGGATTTGAACATTGGTGTTCTAGCTCTCAGACAAGTGCCCTAACCACTGGACTACCAGACATTTTAACGTAGGTCTCACCATTACTCCCGTTAAAGCTGTTCCACTTTTATAGTTAAACTATATTGGACCATTAAGAAAGTCTTTATAGTCCAGTCATTGTGCCACTCACATGAGAGGTGTGAAACCTGTATTCAGATCCCTTCTCCACATCAGGCAGAGGATAGAATGCAACTGGGATCGCCTACGTTCTAGGTGAGTTTCCTGACCACTGGACTAAAGGTTATATGGGGCCCTCCTCTGGCTACTTTGCGATTTTGGAGAAGGACTTTGAGCATGCTACTGGGCCCTGCAGACGTGAGACAGGACTGAGGCAGCAGTGCGCAGGCCCAGAGACAGAAACTTGGGTACCTATGGAGCTTTAACATGGACATGTAGATGCCCAGGGATTTTAGTAACCTTTGGGGTTAGATGGCAGCTAAGCAGGGCTTTTGAGGCTCTCAGTGGTACCTATATTTTGGACGTATACACCTAATATGTGAGTTAAGCACTTAAGCCCTTTTCTGAATCTGGGCCTAGGCCCTTATTTACCATGGTGACATAAAACTGTTGTAGCTAACAGCTTGTGCAAAGCCTGCTGGGTTGTGAATGACAGAAAGCATTACAATATTCAGGTGAAGAACTGTGACTATAGGTGGCAGAATAATACCTGAATACCAACTTGGGTTTACTTGGGTAAGTAGGGTACTTAGCTGCATCCTGCTTGACTTTACTGGGTAAGAAGGGTGAGGGTAAGGAGCTACCAAAGAGGTTAACACGCTGATCCGAGAAGCAATGGAATTTCACAGGAAGGTGGCTGAATGGGGAATGGAGGAGAAAGAAATGGAACATAACCTGATAGGATAAATATTGAAATGTGCTTGCTTGCTTTCATATTTATTTTTGTATTGGTTCCTCCAGGGGCGATCCCAAGCAGATATTATGGTGTCTACAAACCATAATTAAGGTTTTAGGGAGTTACAGTTACAGGACCCAATATTGCTCTCTTAGACCTGTGCAAGCTCACTGATGTCAGTGGAGTTGTACAGGTCTAACTGAGAAATATTTAGCCTGCAATATGCATAAAAATGAATGCACACAGCATATTTGATAGCCAAAGTCCATTTAGGGAATGATTTAAAAGTGAGACTCTGTCCTGGCTGTACCAAAAGAGGTGAAGTAGGCAATTGCCTGGCCCCCATCCTGAATTATTGGTACCCCTTGGAAACCCAGAAATGAAAATGCATCAGCAGGCTACTGATGTCTGTGAGATTGCAGATTCTGACTTCTAAAGAAGAGCTTAATTAGCTCCGCTCCAAGGGGTCTATTCTCCCCTTCATACGCGTGCATAACTCCAATTGACATTAATGTGAGTTACACACCAAGAGGAGAATAGACCCCTCAGAATGTGGGGGAGGACAGGGGGCAGCTACAGAGAAAGAAGAAAGAGTGAGTGGAGGAGGTAGACTGAGAGAGAGACAATGAAAGGAGAATGGTCGGGGGGAGACCCCTCTGTCAAAAATGTTCCCAGCTTTTCATAAAAAAGTTTTGAAACCACAGGAAGTCCTAAGTTGCCGCTTTTACTTCTCCAGTTTATAGCTCTTAAAAGCACCAGCCTATTCAGAGCTCTTTCCTAAGGTTCAAAATCCTTGGGAACCCCACTTCCCCCATCTGTTTTGTTTCCCAGGGATCCTGCTTCTATATGAAGTCGATGGCAAAATTCCCACTGACTTCAATAGCAGCTGCCTCTGGGATGTAAGCTTAGTTATTATGGGACATAGACGAGGATACAAATCTCTTCCGAGGCAAGCGAGAACTCTTTGTAAACGACAGCAAGGAGACTGGATTTGTGAACAAAAACTCAGCTAAACTTCATTAAAATTAAACCAAACTAAACTTTAATAAGAACAAGGGGGAACTGAAACTGAATAGAATGTAAACTACAGAAATGATGAATAGCTGAGTTTGGTAGAGCTATATATGGAAAGGTAGCTGCAGTGCATAATTAAATGGGACAAATGGAAATGTACTTGGTCATTACTAACAAAAGCAAGTGATAGATGAGTTATATTCCGTCATGCTCCTATATTGCCTGTTACTATTTATGCGTTCACACCATTCTGTTTTCAGTCAGCCTACTTATGTGATAAGGCAAGCAGGAGTTGATCCATAATAACATCACCTCCTAAAATTCCTGAATTAATGTTGCTGTTGCAGGCAGTCTGGCTAGGATAAGAGAGTTGAGAGGTTGTCTACACTAGGAGGTTTTTTCACGATAACTTTTGTGTTTTTTTTCTTCAAATTAAAATGCCCTACATCCACTGGACTCAATTCTTCTTTTGAATTAACTGACCAGTTATTGCAAATTAGAGAATCTACTTTGAAAGTTAGTTTTGGAATGAATTAGTACAAATAAAGAGGAGATACAAGGGTTTGAATAAACAACCCAGGAAGTCTCTTCCAAATGTATCATCTGTGGCACCATAATTTCCCAGGTGCAGGAGACCCTTGAGCTAAGGCCCACAAAAATCTTTAGTGGGCCACGGTCCCACAAACTCTGGAGTGAAGTAGCCAAAAATACTTTGTAACAACTGGAGATCCATTGAAATAGTTTTCTGTTCAATAGGTCTAAAAGTCAATGATCCTAGAAAGTTTGTCTCCTGATCTTTGTACCACTGAAACTCCCCCAGGAACCCAAAAGAAATTAAAGATTTTTCTTTAGTCTTTTTTTCCCCTCTGTAGAATTAGATAGGCTTTGTGTGCCCAGACTTAAATGAACAGAGCTGATGATATAAACCTACCATTAGGGAACATACTGAGATCAATAAAAAAATCACAAAGAGCAGCTTGCCATTGTAACCTTTGCCAGATGCCTGAAAACAGGGTACTAATTAGACAAGCGAGAAAGGGTTCCTAATTATTTTTAAATGCCATTTTAGGGCTGTAGAGTCCATAAGTTAGAGTTCCAGTTTGAAAACAAAAGTCAGACTTAATGCTGTAACTGCTATGCTATATGATGGAGAGGCTTCTATTTGGAACCGCAGCAATCACGAAAGCAATGTCTATTATGCTCTGTAATTGCTTGGCCAAATGATGATTAATGGGACACATAATAGCCATGTGCAGTGTTTGAAAGGATGTAAACATTACAGGCTAAGTTGTGCCAGACGGACACAGACTTCAGTGGGTGGGGGCTTGGTGTTGGGCCCCCGACCCCAAGTGCATCCTATGGAAGGAATTGTGGTCCAGGGAGCTACAATTCCCTCCCCGTTTTTGCTCCCAGGCTGTATGTGATGTTTGGGGGATCACCCAGACCAACAAGGGGTTCTGTCACTGTCGGCCTTGTCACTTTGAGTGCCTTGACTCACAGCCCCAGAGCCCTGACTCCAATAGCCAGCCCACCAGCATTAAGGTCCCACCCAGGCTTCCACCAGCCTAGTTACTCCTTGCAGGATGACCTCAAAGCCCTTCCGGGCCTGAGTCTTCCCAAATCTGTCTACCTAGATCTCTTAACTACCAGAAACTCGGACTTTTCCCCTCCACTGCATCACCCCCCCCAGGTGTGAAAACAGCCCCCCAGTTCACTTTGAAACCCGCACAGTTTGCACACCAGAGACCTGCTTGGGGTAAAACTAAACAAAAATGTATTTAATAGAAAAGCCACAGATTCGGAGGCGGAATAGTAAGGGAAAGCAAACACATACAGCATACCCAGAAATTAACATAAAGAGACAACTTCAGGCTTTGCACGTCTATATTAGATATGTTTCCTTGTCTACTGTAAGTTACCTATTGACTCTGAAGAGTTTTCCAGCGGGCCCCCTACCTCTAAGGGGGCAGCCAGCATTCACAGACAGCCCTCTACCTTTGAGACTATTCCTCAGTTTCTGATTCAAACCCCTTCTTTTTTAAGGGTTTTATTTTTTCCCCCTTTTTCTTAGACTATGATGATCCAAGGTTACTCAGAGCAAGGGAAATTCCCTTTCAGCTTAGTAGCTGGGGTGTGTCAGTGTCCTTCCTTTAACTGTAATGGTCCATTGTTTGTCTTTTCCTGGGTTGTACCCAGGGCCGGTGCAACCATTTAGGCGACCTAGGCAGTCGCCTAGGGCGCTGGGATTTGGGGGCGCCATTTTCTTCGGCAGTGACAACGGCAGCCGGATCTTCGGCCGCCCCAGTCGCCGCCGGCATTTAGTTCAGCAGCCAGGGCGTGCTCGGGGAGGAGGCGGGGCAGGGGTGAGCTGCTTCACTTCTTCCACCTTCCACGCTTGTGGCGCCAATCCACTTAGGCGCCGCAAGCCTGGGAGGCGGGAGAAATGAAGCAGCGACGGCGTGCTCGGGGTGCTTGTGCTCATGCATGGAGCAGGGGTGAGCTGGGGTGGAGGGGGGTGCCTCAGGGTGGAGGGTGGGGTGGGGAGCTGCCGGGGGCGTCTCAGGGCGGAGGTGCGGGAGGGCGCAAGGTGGAAGTTTCACCTAGGGCACGAAACATCCTTGCACCGGCCCTGGTTGTACCATGGGTTTTTGCTTGTGTCTGGTGTTGTTAGGTTGACCAGACAGCAAATGTGAAAAATCGGGACGGGGGTGGGGGGTAATAGGAGCCTATATAAGAAAAAGACCCAAAAATCGGAACTGTCCCTGTAAAATCAGGACATCTGGTCACCCTAGGTGTTGTGTAAACAACTGGCTGTGAAGTGTATTTAATGTTGTAGTACAGGTCATGTGCATAGTATTCGATATACATAAATACATAGATTCATAACCACATTCTATATACATACCTCATAATGGCCATCAAGTTCAGAACACAACAAGCTTCATAAAAGACCTTACTGGACATATTTCTTTATACAATAATGTATACAACCAGTTGACTCAACTGATTACTCTTTGGAGTTCAGAGCCCCTGTTCTCCTTTTAGGGTGTCTGCACCCTGATTGTCACAGGGTGAGAGGTGGTATTTGCAGCTGGCCTATCCCAGCATCAGATTACAACACCTTTTGTGCCAGGTCAACTGGAGGCCGGCCAGAGCCTTCAAGGCCCCACCCATTTCCCCAACGCTCCCTGTACCCTTGATTCAGGATGTGGGGTAGTGGCACATGCACCATAACCAATTAATTCTGTGCACCAAAACCCAAGGTGTGGCCAGTCTGTGCAGGGACACACTGATTCCCTCTTACACTCTGGACATGCAGTCCAAGGACCCCTTCATTGGGAAAAGGAATTTGAATAAGGGGGAGTAAGTAAATGAGGACATAGCTAGCCAGAGTGGGATGAAATTAAGCAAAATCTACTAGAGTCTGAGTATCAGGGAAATGCTGAGATTGGGGGAATAATTCTTGAAAGGCCAGGATGGAAAGCTCATTGTTTGGATTATTTAAAACTAGGTTAGATTCGATCTTTTACTGTGCGTTTGTACAGCACCAAACACAATGGAGGCCTTACACTGACTGGGTCTCCAGAAGATAATGTAATACAAATAATCTCAGTACTAGATAGTAAGGAACAATCCCGGGCTGATTAATGGAGTCACTGACTGAATAGGTTCTTTCCATCGTCAAGGGCTGTGATTCTGTGGTAACGGTGCATTAGGAAAAGAAACATAACAAAACAAAGCTGATGACTGTGTTAAATCTGTCACCAAAATTGAAGACATTGTCTTTTGTTCCATATTCGTTTCCTTGTCAGTACAAATAGTACTGTGCATCAGACCTGCTCGTATTTTCAGTGGCTGTTCTGATGCACTTCAGACACCTCGAGAGATATATGAAAGTGTATCATGTTTCATTTGGTATGGCTCCCTCCCACAGGCTTCGTTCATTAGCAATACTGAGGAGCGGCCACGGGATTAAATCATGGCAGTAAAAAAATAAATCTGTAGAATTAATAGCATTAATGAAGGTCAGGGTGGTATTTGCTATGCTGAAGGAGAGTTGACTGTGTTATAGAAGCACTGAAACTTAAAATTCCTTTAAAGAAGAAAAATGTTAAAGTCAGATAGGTTTTTCCCCCCACATATTTTGATTTAGCTGTTTTATGGCATCAATGCAAAGTTTCCTAAGACCAACAGGAAAAATAATTTGAAATTCACAACAAAACTAGATACAAATTCAGATGATCCTGACTGCAACTGCTCCCACCCCCTTATAGTCTGTTGCGGTTTCGCCGAATAACACAGGAAACAGAGAGAATGAATGGTCTCTTCAGAACATAATAGAAAATGGATTCATTTATAGAGGTAGATGTAACATTAATGAATATATTTAAGTAGCAGATGTTTAAATAGTCGTAACATACAGCACTAGTACCATAAACTCAAGTTCAACTTGACACTCAGTTTGCTATGAAAAAGCACGTAACAATAATTCCAATGGCCAAAGTTTCAATGGTTGATTCTCAAGATGGGCCTGAAAAATTAGTAGACAAATCCATTGCACACAGGAAAGCTGCATTTGCACGTCAGCATTTGTATATGCAAAATGGGTAATTCCACGTGTGGGTAGTTGGTTTGTGCATAAAAATGTGCTTTTTGCACAGAAATGTGGGTTTTGCAAGTAGATATGCAAATTCTCAGGGTACAGGTTAGGCATCAACTACTGAAAATGTGGTCTCAAGTGTCTTCATCTATCATGCATCACATCAGATGGGATTGGATCCTCATGGCAATATGGTAGTTGACAGTCTGTGGAGGTTATGTGATTAAACATTTTCCTTTCCAAGCCTGGCCTGTTCACCATGCAGTTGTCTGGAGCCTATTCTGCTCTTGATCCATATGCAGCTCCCACTGCAGCAGTTTGCCTTAAAGGTTAGAACGATTGATATAGATTAAATTCCTGACTCTGCTCTTGTCAGTGAGCTTGGGTAAATCATTCACATCTCTGTGTGCCTCATTTTATCCATCTGTATATTGGGTACAAAGGCAGTTAGAAGCCTTTGAACTTGAGCCTGCAAAGTAGGCATGTCAGACTTTGGCCTGCCCAAAAATATCGGTATTAAGGCTGGAATATTCGAAGGAGACTAGGAGTTAGTTGCCTGAAATTTGTCATCTGACTCTTTCAGAAACTTTTGAAAATCCAGCCTAAAATTCCAACCACCTTAAATTCAGATTGGAAGATCAGCCTGAAACAGGGATGAACAATGGCAGGATTAATATACTGTGCTGTGCCTATTTTCACATTCAGATGCTATAACCCAGATCCTGATTTTTTTTCCACAAGTTCTGTCTGACACGTGCTGTTGCTTTTGATAGCTAAAAAAGTCTGAAATTAATTTGAAGATATGGTGGCCTTTAGTTAAGGCTACCTTTGGTGAGTGAGTAAGGCTACCTCAACAGGTGAGGGACTTTGTTGGTCCTTAATAATCAAGATCTAGTTTATTTGGTTCTGAGAGGATGACATTCTATTAAGAAAAGGTCCTTTCTGCTTTCTCTGGATGTAGAGAATGCCCCACTTTTCCTGATGAATTCTCAAGATGATCAACATATATATATATATATATAAGTAGACAGTTAAAAAGGGGTGGAAAGAAAGGGAACAAGTACATTTAAGAGTGATTAGAGATGTTTTATCTTGTTTTTATTCTGATTTATTATTTGGGGTGAGATTTTAAATTACACCCATATTGGGGGCCAGATTTTCACTAGTGCTTAGTACCCACCCGCTCCCATTGTGACACTCACAGCCAGATTTTTACAAGACTTCAGCACGCAGCATACTGAGCTCTTCTGAAAATCTGGCTGCTTATTTATATACAGTTCTTTATATACAGATTTTCGAAAGTGCTCAGCTTCCATGTATGCCCCCTCCCCACTCCCACTTATGTAAGGGGGTAGACTAGCGGCCTGAGCATTTCAGTAAGAGCAGGGAACCTGACTTCCACTCTATGACGCTGTCTCTCCTCTGTAGCCAAGGGCACATCCTTTAATGTCTCTTCCTTTGTTCATCTGTGATGTTAATAATAGTGATCCACCTCTTAGGGCTGGTATGAAGATTACTTAAACTTGTCGTGCAGTATTAAAAGTACTTAATAAAATACACTTTTTGAAAACAGCTTGCCAGGGTGGAAGAGGAATAGCAAGTATTTACATATCACTTCATGCAGCAATCCTGTCCTTTATCCTTTGAGGTCCAGTGATGGAACCCATTTACTAAAATTGTGGTGGCTAAATAAATAAATTGGGGAAGCCAGTCTCCCATTTGGAAGACGCAATGACAAATGCAATGGAAAGCTGCATATTTGCAGATCTATGTTGGCCTGTTGGCCATAGTGGAATGACCTAAGCATTGGTCTTTTACAGAGAGAGTCAAGCTAAGGAGAAAGTATTGCATTTGTGGTCTGTGGAATTTATCACAAACACTTCATTTAAAGAGTGTAGCCCAGGAAAATCACTTGTGGCGCAACTTGCTCCCATTGAGACTCATAGGAGTTTGCCATTGGCTTGACTCGAAGCTTGCCTCGCTATTCACCATAGTAGAGCAGTGTTTACCAAACATGGGATGCCGCTTGTGTAGGGAAAGCCCCTGGCGGGCCGGGACGGTTTGTTTACCTGCCGTGTCCGCAGGTCCGGCCGATCGCGGCTCCCACTGGCTGCAGTTTGCTGCTCCAGGGCAGTGGGAGCTGTTGGCAGGGCCGCCCAGAGGGGGGGGCAAGAGGGGCAATTGGCCCCAGGCCCCGCGTCCCGCAGGGGCCCCCACGAGTGTTTTCCGGGGCCCCTGCGGCTCCGGTTGAGCTCCCGCAGCCTGCCTGCGGCAGGTCCACCGGAGCCCGGGACGAGTGGACCTGCCGCAGGCATGACTGCGGAGGGGGCGCTCGTCCCGCGGCTCGGCTGGACCTCCTGCAGGCATGACTGCGGCAGGTCAAGCGGAGCCGCGGGACCACGGCACCCGCCGCAGTCACTCGTCCCGGGCTCCGATCTGCCGCCCCCCAGGGAAAGGGCCGCCCCACGCGCCTGCTTGGCGCGCTGGGGTCTAGAGCCGCCCCTGAGCGGGGGCCCCCCGCCGCCGAAGACCCCGGGCCCCCGGAATTCTCTGGGCGGCCCTGGCTGTTGGAGGTGGCGGCCAGCACGTCCCTCAGCCCGCGCCGCTTCCAGCAGCTCCCATTGGCCTGGAGCAGCGAACCGCGGACCTGCGGACGCGGCAGGTAAACAAACCGGCCTGGCCCGCCAGGGGCTTTCCCTACACAAGCGCTGGAACAAGTTTGGGAAACACTGTAGTGGAGTAATAAATTGATTTTTTCATATTTGCAAAACTGTCTTGCATCTTCAACTAGAAGCAGTTATGCTGTGAATCAGAACTAGTCCAGCTGTGATTAATGGACCCCTCAACGTAAAAGATTTTCATTTGTGAAAGATGAGACCTTATACATGGCCATCCTAAACCAAGGCTTACAAAAGCTGCTTAAATGCACTCCTATGGAGAAAACAATAGGGTTGTTAGGATAGGGGTCCCAATGAGGTCTGGCAGTCTGTGTTTGCAGGCAGAGCTTGCCTGTGCAAATAGGATAAACGAGCTATGTTATGTACTTTACCCAGGCAAAGATTGTCTCTCAAAAGTGTCCCTAATACTTTAATCATCAATCCATGCAGCTACACACCCCCTTTTACGCTCCGGTTATAGCAGTGAACTATAAAAAATGCTGTTTATACCTGTTTTAAAGTGCCTTTTGTAATGATGCATCCATTTTAAGGCCACTGTGCGGCTGTTATCTAAGAACCACATCTCCAGACTGTTTGTCCAGGGCCTAACTCCCACAAAACTGCAGACAATGAGGTTCAATGTAATGGCAACATTACAGCTTATAGCCACAGCAGTGTGGTACTCTCGACTAAGTTATTGTTTAAGGAGGGATATGATATTTGAAAAGTTTAAAATCCAGGAGGAATGAAGAATTATTGGGAATGGTAAACTTGGTTGGGAGCACTTGGGATGGGATACCAAGGAGATTTTAAGCTAATTTCTGGAGAAAGTTTCTCATGGTGCGATATACTGGATTGTGGAATCATTGTCCGAGAGACATTGTGGAAGACCAGTTGCTTGGGTCATTTAAAACTGGGCTGGGTAATGGCAGTGCTTTAACAAGGTTGAGTTTTGTATTAGATCAGTTGATAGTTACCTCAATATTTATTATTATTTTTATTATCATACCACCTCAGAATCCTAGTCATGGCCCAGGACCCCACTGTGCCAGGTGCTGTACGCACACACACAACAAAAAGATGGCCCCTGCTCTGAAGAGTTTACCATCTAAATTATGCTCTAGGATGTAACTGGGGATTATTGCAAACTCTGAGGTAGCATTATTTAGTTTCTGAAGGCAATTGAAAAGGCTTGTATTCCTTTGCATGTCCAGTTACTCTCTTTGAGAACAGGGACCAAATATCTGTATGGTTTCATGGGCCAGATCTTGAAGCCCTTATTCAGTCAATGGGAGTTCTGCCTGAGCAAGGATTGAGTGAGGTCTTTGGGCGTTGGCCCTGTACGTACAAACATTTGAGTGGCCAAATCCTGAAGACTATCTGTACTGAGGCTAACCTCTCATTGGGTTTGGTTGTCATGACAATGCTGATCATTGTTCATTATTGTGGTAGTGCGTAGATGCCCCAATCAGCAAACAGAACTCCATTTTGCTAGATGTTGTACACGCAAAAAGATACTCCCTGCCCCTCAAGAGTTTACAATCTTAGCATATATTAGGAGACGACATGGCTACAACAAACAGCCGGGGAGGAGGTTGAGGCAACAGTGAAATGAACAGGATCCGCGCAGCAGGCTCATCATGCCGGTGGTTTAGCCATTGTCAAGTATTTTGTAGATGTCACGGCAGGCATGACTTTAAAGAGAGCCTGGAATAAAGGCTGCAGAATTGGGTCCATTCCAAAGTTCCAGGGAAACGCAGGTTCCGTAATGATGGGTGGGGATCTATTTGTTAATTTCTCAATGCTTCCGATGTGTAATCTGGAGAATTGAAATGTGATATCGCCCTTCCTAATGACAGGAACTCCTACATTTCCACACTTGCAAATGTCTTAAGGTATGTAGTTAAATGAGTCACAATCATGTTAACAAAGCTAACTCCAAGCATTAGGAAATCTGTATGCCACATCTCTGCATGCGGATGCTATTAAAGTGTCAACTCCGCATGAATACCAATATTAACAGTGCTGTCAAACTTTAATGATTTATAACTATAGGTCCCGTATCAGCACAGAGAGCAAGCAATAAGAAGAAAACCCAAGCTAAAATAAAGGGAAACAAATGGCGGGAGAGTGAATAATATAAATAAGTCCAATTCAAATTTATATAAAACAAAATGCGAATTACTGAGATAACAGCGAGGTGCAGTTGTAATGTGTGATAGATGGTCTTTGGGCTGCATAATTTGTTCAGTGTGATCAGGAGGTTGAGATTTTTTTGCTTATTCATTTTACTCTGCAAACCTCTGGTACACATCCCCAATGCTGCTGAGATGCTGCGTCTCGTGACATGTCAAATCTAAACTCAGCATCATTAGTATGATTATTACCTGCATAGTGCCAATAAGGCACTTTACATACAAAGTCCCTACCCCAAAAATCTTACTGTCTCCAGCCTGACCCAACAATCAGATCCAGGAACAAGCCCTTGTGCCCACACACAGCCCGCATGGATCTGAATGAAGGATCAAGGCTTTGCTTGGCAATTTACAAATGAAGGACGAGGAGGTGGGATGAAATGAATAGCAGTGTGATGAATGGTTATGTCTTGTGTATGGTTTATTGGTTCCATGACTTTTTACATTTTTTTTGAGATTTACCACATTTAATAGCCAGTCTCCTTCTAGCACCCAAACCTGGATATCTAAACACCAGTCTCCAACAACAACACCACAGTGAAAAGTGTGTGTCGGGGGAGATGGAAACCAATACCAACAACAGCTCAGAGACTCTAAAGCCACACACTCACTTAAAAAACCATCAAATTCATACCTACTGCATCTCCCCTGACTTCCCCAGTATTAGAGCGGAGGTGAGTTTGGTGCTTTGAGCATATTCACAAGCCCCTTGGCCATGATTCTTTCAACTTCCTCACTGCTCTTTCCCATTATCATCAATTTCATCTCCTATTTCTTCTATTCGGATCAAAATCGTCCCTGCTTTTGTCTGAGCAACTATCTTCATTGCCTCACTCCGTCCAAAAACTAGCCTGTCTCCCTGCTTTCTCACCTTAGAGATGCTTCAGTAAGTTTTTTCCTCAGATTGGACACCTTCCAGGCCTGGGCACAATTCTTTCCCCTGGTACAGCTCTTGTTCCAGCTTAGGTGGTAGCTAGGGGATTCTTCATGATGGCTCTTCTCCCTTTCTTCTGTTCCACCCATTATATATCTTTTGCATAAGGCGTGAATCCTTTGTCTCTCTGGATTCCCAGCCCTCCTCACTGGAAAAGCACTAGGATAAAGATGGATTCCAGTTCAGGTGACATGATCACATGTCACTGTAAGACCCCAAGCCTTCATTCATCCCAGCCTGACTCACAGGGAGGCCTGCCTGCAAACAGAGCAATTCAGTCAATTGTCTTGGTTAATGGGAGCCATCAAGATTCCCAACCACCATTAATGGCCCACACTTTGCATAATTACAGTAGGCCCTCAGAGTTATATTTCATATTTCTAGTTTCAGATACAAGAGTGATACATTCATACAAATAGGATGATCACAGTCAGTAAATTATAAGCTTTGTAATGATACCTTACAAGATACCTTTTGCATGAAGCATATTCCAGTTACAGTATATTCACTCATTAGCATATTTTTATAAAATCATATAGACTGTAACGTCACACCACCCATGGCAGTTATAGGAGCCTGTTTGTATTGCTTTCGCAAGTTCTTTCAGCATGTTATAATTTTATATAGTTACCTATTTCTATAGTTTTTAGTGTCAGTTAGTAGTAGACTTGATAAGTTTATGGAGGGGATGGTATGATGAGACTGCCTATAATGGCATGTTGCTGATCTATGACTGCTAGTAGCAAAAAGAACAGGAGTACTTGTGGCACCTTAGAGACTAACAAATTTATTTGAGCATAAGCTTTCGTGTGCTATAGCCCACTTCATTGGATGCATGCAGTGGAAAATACAGTAGGAAGATATATATATACACACAGAGAACATGAAACAATGGGTGTTACCATACAAAATCAAAATCAAAGCACTCCTTCTCTCACTCATTTGCTAAAGCAGCACTATTGATGCCGGTGCTGGGGCAGGCACCTTCAAATCTGGGCCCAAAGCAGCACCCTCATCATCCGTGGTAACATCTTTGTCTCTTGCTCACCCATTTGCCTTCCTGTGTGTGGCTTATCGCAGACAGGATGAAAGGGCTCTAATTCTCTTCTCAACAAATATCATCTTGGATAGCCTCCTATATTTGTTTGTGCTATGACTTGGCTAATGTTATCCCGCCAGGCAGAGTGACAGCACATTTGACAAGGTTGCAGGTGGCCTCTGTGACCTTCCTGGCTCAGATACCTATCCTAGACATTTGTAGGGAAGCAACTTGGTCTTCAGTGCACACATTTGTATCCCATTATGCCATCACTCAGCGCTTTAGGGATGATGCCAGATTTGGGTCAGTTGTCCTTCAGTCCTTGTTCAGATAGACTATGATTCCACCTCCTGATATCACAGCTTGTGAATCACCACAAGTGGAACGCACATGTGCAATCACTCAAAGAAGAAAAAATGGTTACTGACCTGTTCTGTAATTTGTTGTTTTTCGAAATGTATTGCACATGTCTGTTCCATGACCTGCCCTCTTATCCCTTTGCATCAGAGTTTTCCAGCAAGGAGGAACAGAGGGGAGTCAGGAGTGGCTCTGTTCTTTATACCTGAACACAGTGGCACATGGCAGCAGAGGGTGCTCGAGCTGCACCCAATTTGAGGGAAAAACTTTCAACAACTGTGTGAGGAGCACTCACACACAGCAAGAGTGGAATGGACGTGTGCAGCGCATCTTGAAGAGCAACTGTTACGAAACATTTTTTCCACTTTCTCCTCCAAGCCGTTCTTCAGCCCAGTGGCTTTGTTCTATCAATTGGCGCTTGCCCCAACTTAGGATACTGACTCCACCATTCCTGTCCATTAGAGTACTACTTTCCCCTTGTCCCTCAGGCACTTTCCTAACATAATAAACCAGCCATTTCCTCAAACCCCATTCCACGCTTATTTTTTTTATCCTATTATCCACATCTGTGCTCCCACCACTGTCAAAAACGTTTTCCTGCTGATACATTTTCTCCACAATTTGTCACTGTCCTCTTCTTTCTTCAAATCTTTTCCATAGATCCTCACTTTTCCTGTTAGTAATGGCACAACTCCTAACCTTTCCATTTGTGGTAAATGCCAGACAAAATAGCCATTTCTGGTTTCTCTGATCACATATCACACAGTAATCCTAGAGCTGGTCAAAAAAATGGGAATTCACTGAACATTTTCAAGTGGCTTCCATCTTGCAGGGCTTGAAATTGATGCATTTTTTATGAAATTTAACATGGAAATTGTTCAATATTGTTATAAAAAGTCATAAAATCAAAATTGTTATTGAATTTTTTTGTTGTTTACCAAAGACTGTTTTCTTACTGAAAACTGGTTTTTCAATCAATGGAAAATTTCATAAATGATTTCAACAAAAGTATTGTGCTTTTTGTTTGGTCTGTCTCTCTCCCCATCACTGATGTCTGTTTTAGGTATTTCTGAGGTTCCCATCACCTTGTTATCTGAATGCTTGATGAAACTATGACAAAGTTTACAGAAAAGATGTTCAATCTTTTCTCTCTCCCTCCATTCCCACAATAGAGGCTTATGATTTATAGCTGAAACTTTTCTGAGAAAACATAGGGATTACAGCGGAAGTCAGTCTTAAGTATCAAGTATCAGAGGGGTAGCCGTGTTAGTCTGGATCTGTAAAAGCAACAAAGAATCCTGTGGCACCTTATAGACTAACAGACGTTTTGGAGCATGAGGTTTCGCGGGTGCATCCGACAAAGTGGGTATTCACCCACGAAAGCTTATGCTCCAAAACATCTGTTAGTCTATAAGGTGCCACAGGATTCTTTGCTGCTTTTATAGTCAAGGGGGAAAAGATGGTGGCTTTATGGATTTTGATAAGAGTGCACTCATGCCATCATTTGAATTTTTTAAACCAAGACTGGATGTCTTTTCGAAAGAGATGGTATATCCCAAACAGAAGTTACGGGCTTGCTTCAGAAACTACTGGATAAGGATCTATGGCCTGTGTCATGCAGCAGTTCAGCCTAAATGATCATTCTGGTCCCTTCTGGCCTTAAAGTCTATGGCTCTAAGAGAATCTTCTCTCCTTCACATGAATGACCTTTTCTGCAAATAATGACCTCCTTCTCTACCCACTCTGGCTCACTGCATCCTTCAGAGCTATGGGTCACTTTACTGGCTCTCCACTCATTACAGAATCCAGTGAAAACTGCTCTATTGCTCTCTAAACCCTTGACTACTTTCCCTCATCCAGCAACAGCCTCTCTGGACTTGCCATTGCTGGTGAAAGAGTAGCCTTTGATTTATCACTGCTTCATAGTTTCTCTGTCTCATTTCAGAACTCTGCTGAAAACATATCTCTTCTTCCTCATGTCTCCCTCCTAAAGTCGCTCTGCTATTATTTAACTCTCTAATTGTATTATTTAACAGCAGCTCTATAAAGCATTTTATAATGTGGTCTATGGGCAAGACAGCACACACATAAAATTGTGTTGTCTTGCAACCTCTGTATTTGTTTTCTGTGTTGCAATCTCAGTTTTAATGAGGGCTGACACTGCAATTAGAACAGGGAAGAGTCTCTCAAACTCTGAGCAAGTCAGAGGCACAGAGAACACATTTTATTTAGACCTTCTATCAGTTCAGATAGGAAGATTTATCGCATCTGACTATAGTAACGGCATTACTCATGCAGCTGCTAGATTCACAAAATAGTAAAAACAGCCAATTATTTCAAACACTCAGGGTGTCTGTGTATGTGTGTGTTTTGGCATCAGTAATAGTAGCTTGTAGTCATAATTTCTGCATGTGATCATTGAAGCTACAACCAGCTTGGGCTGGAACTGTAGCTCGGTCTTTTGTTTGCATTTTATGTGTTCTTATATGAGCAGCCATGCAAGACGCATTTTGATTTAAGTTGCATTTCACTTCCCCTCCCTGTAAGTGGTGTATTGTGTTGCTGCCAGAATGGCTGCCTAAACTCACCCTAGAGGTGGCTGCATATTAGTGGCTACTGAGTTTCTTATATAAACAAAGCCCAATTTTCCAAAGTGGCTTCCTGAATGCAAGTGGAACTTTTGTGTGCAGTTTCTTGTATTTTGTGTACCTATGTTCCCATTTCAATATGCATATGTGGGATTTGCATGTGTAGTTGAGGCAGATACTTTGGGAAATTGAGCCCCCAGTATATAAATTATGAACTGGGAGGTATAACATATTAATAGAGATGGCCTGAACCAAAACCATGAAACTGAATGCAAGAAGTAGTAAAATTTTCAAAAGCTTCTACATGACTTAAGAACCTTTGTCTCATTCTCAGAGAGCACTTAGAAACCTAGGGACTTGTTTACATGAACATTTAGTTCACAATAAGCTGGAGTGTGAATCTCATCCGCACTAGCCTGCTGTGCATTATGTGTCCAGGTGGACCCTTCTGCCATGAACTAAGTGTTTGTGGAGACAAGCCTACTGGTAGAGCCATGATGCTAGACTAGATGGGTTGCTGCTGTGGTGCAATAGGATAATTCATATAATCTAATTCTGTTTCTGTTGTTGAAAACCAAATGTCAGAGCTGGTCAAAAATCAGGAAAACAATCAGGCCCAAAAGTTTCAAACCTAATTTCCAGTTTACAGGGTTTGAAACAGACCCATTCTGGATGAAAATTTTCATAGTATTTATTCTCAAAATTGTTGTCAAACTTTTCTGCTTAACAAAACTTGTCTTTACTTACTAAAAGCAGAGTTTTCAGTAACCCCCCCCCCAAATCAACAATGATTTTGGCAAAATATGTTGCAGAAAACTTGGATGTCAACAATTATTCGTGAAAAGTTTTGTTCTAAAAAAGTAATGGCCTTTTTGGAAGAGCGTTAACTTTTAATGCAAAAAATGCTGACCAGGTCTCCTAAATATGCTAGTCCATGTTTTCAGTAATTATTGGCATATACATTTGAATATGTTCATTTTACAGTTGAAAATGTTTGTGTGAGCAAATGTGGGGGGGCGGGGGGGGCGGGCAGCGGGGAGATTATATCGCTGCTGAATCAAGAGAGGCTTTTTTTCCTCTGCAACAGTTTCTGTGTAATGCTTCTCAAACTAGGTACAGGACAAGCACCATCAGCCCTAGAGTCAAAAGGGGAAACTAAACCAGCATTGGTTTGGAGTGGTAGTAGTGGAAAGAGGGAGCACTTTTATTTTTTATTTTTATTTTTTTCCAGAAATGGATACAAATGAATTACTTTTCTAGTGAGCTTAAATCAAACTGTAATAAATGAGGCTGCATTTTGGACAAACTAATCAATAGGCCAGCATATTCAAGGAACTTCATGTCATATAAACCTACTGGGTTGAACTTAATAATGTGAGCTGTAGTGCAGTTTCATGTAGCACCGTTTCTTCAAAGTGCCACAAAAACATAATTTTAAAGAAGTCTTCTGAAAAACAGTGAGTGTTACAGAAACATTAGGGCTTTAAGGGGCTCTGGCCCCTGCCTTTTTTAGGATTCTTTTTAAAGAGAAAAAAAAAAGTGAACTCACTGCTTGTGAAACAGGCTGAATTGAACTCTGTTTCACTGTGAAATAGCAGAAAACTCCCACACAAAGTCCAACCTATATGTCCCATCCTGATCTCCAGAGGTAGGTAGTTCAGGTTACCTTGCCCCTGAATATGAAATCTTCAGCCTCTCTGAGACAACTAACCACACTGAGACCACTATCATTTCACAGAAGGCTTTTGCATTTCTAGAGCAGCTTTCACTGAATGAATTCAAAACATTTCAGGGGAGATTTTCAAAGTTACAAATGAGAGTCAGTGGAAGTTAGGCACCTAACTGCTATTTGTGCCTTTCAAAATGTCAGTAAATGTTATGGTTCCCCCTCTGCAGATAAAGAAATTGAAGAACAGAGAGGCCAAATGGTGTATGCTGCATCATTTTCAAATGAGTAGCGGAGCTGAGAGCAGGATCACAAAAACCCTCATTTCTACTTTGCTACTTTAGCCACAAGCCCAAACTGCCTCTCCACTGCTAAAATGTCTGTCTGCTGTTTATGCTGAATTTAGCAATTATTTCATTTACAATCTCTCATCTCTAATGTTTTCTGGCTTATTAATGAGAACAATGTCACTCCCCTCACTTTGCACTACTTTTCCTAGCACTTTTTTATGGGCCGATCTTAATTATTGTGATTCTTACACTGTGCATGTACACAGGGATTTACAGTCAAATATTTCAAAGTGGTCGCTTGCCACCAATATACACGATGGGTGTATCTCCTCTCACTTAACAAGCAGCCACGTGGCCACCAATCCTGAGCCAGAATTGTTCACTCCGAGTCCCCCCTCTTCTCACAGCAAGGCATTGTGGTCTTGGTCGTACTCCAGACTCTTGCTGGAGCAGCTGCCACTGGTACCCTTTCTCTGAGGCATCATCTTGTTTTCTAAGCCTTCCAGAGTCCCCCTTGAGTGGAAGAAATGTGAAGCTTCTTTTAGGAAACGGGGAAGCGATGGCAAGTGTGTCTTCCCCTTTCTGCTCTTCAACTGTGCCTACCACACCACACTTCAGCATCCTGCCTCCCTCTTCCCCCCACAACAGCACTGGAGATTGGAGGCCTGCTCTGGAGACACAGGACATAAAGGAAGTTCCAGCGGGGGGTGGGGGAGGTAGAGTCATGGAAGCCTGATGAGACAACCATGGGGCTGGATGTGGGGTGGGAGAGATAAAACAAGACACCAAAACAAACACCCATCCCCCAAGCCCGGGAAATCCCCAAACTTAATTCTTCTTTGTTTCCTAAACTGGTTGTGGTTACTTGTTGATAACTATGGCCCTTAGCTTTCACATTGACTAAAACACCCAAGCTTTTTAAAAGCAATGAAAAGAATAGGTGCTAACTTCTTCAAAGCAGGGATTCTCTGCTACTCTGTGTTTGTAAAGTGATGAGCACAATGGAGCTCTGATCCACTTTGGGGCTTTTGGGTATTATCACAACAATAGTGAGAGCATCATAAATCTTTCCCTATCCGCATACTGCAAATAAAGGCATTGGGACAGATCCTCAGCTGGTGCTAATGGGCACAACAGCTCCATTTAAATAACAGAGCCACAGTGATTTACAACAAGAGGAAAATGTGGCCCATTCTTCTCATAAAACACAAAGACATGCACATTTCAGCAAAACACAACTGTCCTTACCACTAACCCCAATTAAATCCTTTTCATTCAACAGTAGTTTCAAAATATGAAGCAGGAAACAAAATTCATCTGAAAAAGAAACATAAAGCAATTACTTATTTTCTTGCATCCATGTATATCTATGGGTTTCAAATCAGGTCCACATACATGAATAATTTGCCATATATTCAGAATATTATACACTCTTCCTATTAGACTCCATATCCTCCATTATTCTTAAGAAAGAGCAATTGTAAGTACTTGACCAAATATCTGTCAACTGATAAATATATTAGCTGATAAATCCTTCTTAACAGTGTCCCTTAAAAGGTAATATTAAGATATTGACCTCAAAATAGCAAAAAAAAATGCTTTACAAAAGAAATTAATGGGTCAGTGTAGTGAGGCGGCCTGGCTCCCGACCGGCCCAGAGAGAGAGGAACCAGAACAGCCACCTCAGTGGGCGGAGCCACCGCCGCCTGTTCCCGCCCCCCGGAAGTCAAGGGGCGGGACAGGAAGTATAAAAGCCCGGCCTCAACCCTCAGTTAGAGCCCAGCGGCCGGAGAGGACGGACGCTCCTGTTCAGGCTCCTGACCGGCCGAGCCTGCCCAGAGCCAGGTACCCGGACGCGGACGGACCAAGCCTCCCTCGAGCAAGGTACCCGGACGCGGACGGACCAAGCCTCCCTCGAGCCAGGTACCCCGAGGTGGACTGGCCGAGCCTGCCCCGAGCCCGGTACCCCGAGGAGCTGCCCGAGCGTTCCTGTGACCCGAGTCCAGAGGAGCAGCCCGACTTAGACCGCTTCCAGCTCACCGAGGAGCCCATGATATGGGACCCCGCTGCCGAGCCCAGCGACGAGCAGGTACCCGAGGAGGGGGAGATGGAATGCAGCCCGGGGGTAGCCGAACCCTGTCCGGCTGAGGGCACTGACGTGCCCATGTCAGTGTGTTGCGGCCAGGATCCCCACTGACTGCAGCGGATCCACGCCGCTGTTAGGGCCCCGGGCTGGGACACAGTGGAGTGGGTGGGCCTGTGTCCCCCCTGCCACCCCACTCATGGGTGGCAGCCTCCCCCTCCTACCAGCGTTCAGGCAGAGAAGCCTGCACTTACCTGGGCTTCTTGAACTGCTGCCATAGCTCAGTTCCCGTTACAAGGCCCTGAGCCTTGAGCTATTGTTTGTTGCCCTGCCCTGACTGAGGGCCTGGGCCTCCTGAGACTGATGCCGCTGCTTAGCTCCTGCTACAAGGACCTGAGCCTTGAACTATAGTTTATTGCCCCACCTTGGGGCTTACTGACTCTTGTGGCTCAGCTCCTGAGACAAGGACCTGAGCCCCTGGGACTATTGTTTGTTGCCCCACCCTGACCTAGGGCTGGGGATTACTGAACTATTGTTATTACTCAGCTCCTGATGCAAGGACCTGAGCCCTGAACTACTTTGTATTGCCCTGCCCTGATTAAGGGCCTGGGCTTCCTAAGACTATTATCGTTGCTCAGTTCCTGAGACAAGGACCTGAGCCCCTGGGACTATTGGTTGTTGCTCAGCCCTGCTGTGAGGAGCTGAGCTAGAACTGCTGTGTTGCTGCCCCGCCCTGACTGAGGGCTTGGGCTTAAACTAGTGACTTTGTGTGCTCAGCCCTGCTGTGAGGAGCTGAGCTAGAACTGCTGTGTTGCTGCCCCGCCCTGACTGAGGGCTTGGGCTTAAACTAGTGACTTTGTGTGCTCAGCCCTGCTGTGAGGAGCTGAGCTAGAACTGCTGTGTTGCTGCCCCGCCCTGACTGAGGGCTTGGGCTTAAACTAGTGACTTTGTGTGCTCAGCCCCTACCTGAGGGTCTGAGCTAGAACTGCTGTGTTGCTGCCCCGCCCTGAGCTAGGGCTTGGGCTGTACAGACGTAGACTGCTGCTCAGCCCTGTAGTGGGATCTGAGCTCCCTGGATTCTGGTGTGCTGCCCCGCCCTGACCTAGGGCTTGGGGCTTACTGACTCTATAACTGCTCAGCTCCGGCTGCCAGGACCGGAGCCTAGACCTAGTGTCTGCTGTCCCGCCCTGACTGAGGGCTGGGACTCCTAGCAGGAACTGTGTGCCTTCTGTTCTGCCCCTGCTTGAGGGGCAGAACCCCAAAAACCCTTCAGAACCCGGAGACTGATAGGGCCGTGTAGTGAGGCGGCCTGGCTCCCGACGGCCCCTGAGACGGCACGGCCCCTACCGCGGACAATTACAGTCAGGTTGATGAGATGTTCATTCCCTCATACAGGGTAAGAAAAACATGTTTACATGTATGTGGCAGAGTAAGACTTATGGTGTCATAAACTATTCATTGCCCTGGCTTTAAGTGCTTGGGATTTTTAAATAATGTGATAGGCAAGTACATTGCTGCACTTTGTACCCTTAACAGGTTTGGTTTTTTGTTTTTTTTTTTAAATGGAGCTTTTGTCTGAATTTTAGGGAAGGAGAATCTGCCACTGAGAAAGGATGAGAGACTTTCCTGAAGTCAAACCCAAGGTTTCTTTTCTCTTAAATGAGACTCTTCTGACCTCATTCCTACCCCACCTGCAATAACTTTCATTTTATCCTGTCTGTATATGTATCTTTCCTCTTAGTCCATTTTCTCCAAACCACCCTGGATCTCAATTGTTCTTCTCCCTGATTTTTCAGAGTCCTCTCTACTGCCTGGTGTGTCCCAAATTGTATTCAGCAGGTGATGATGGGCTGAAAGGAGGAGGGAGGGAAATGGTGTGGCTGTGTATATTTTAAATGTTCAAAGCATAACTCAGACCTAACTAATGCATTCACTGCTAATTCAATAACGTATTTCACACCCCAGAAGTGCCTTTTTGTCAGTATGTAGGCTCAGCACCTGCTCTCCTAAAAGAAGGCCTCTTTAATGTATATTTTATGACTGTGTAGTGCAGCAAGGGAGAAGGCATAATTATTTGGAATTTTCTCTGTGTCAATACACATTAAATTGGGATTTAGTCATGGGTAATTAGCAAGCATTGACCCACACTGTGATTTATACCATATTTCATGAGCTAAAAATAGTCATTTTCTTTAAGAACAAAAGTGCCGTATATTTCAAGAGGGGCAGAGCTGGCAGGATGCTTGAACAGAGTGTGAGGGATTGGAAAGGAATGAAACCGCAATTGTTCCCTGAGCCTCTAAGGAGTAGAAGGCAGTGCTTCCTCTGGTTAAGAGCCAAGATGCAGTCTATAAATTGCATTGCAAAATGCAACTTTGTTCTCCCGAATGTATAGATTACTAAAATCATTCGTCATATTTAAAAGAGGAGAATAGTAATTACATATTGCAGAGAGGTAATGAATTGAAATTAAACAGGCGTCGTTAAACAACCAGCCTCTTCACTGGGAGCAGCCTAGTTGTCGGTTTCAGAATGCGCCTAAAGAAAAACAAGAGAAGAGAGCGCGTCAGAACAAGCTGAGTAATAACTAAGGGCCCATATTGTGCCATTCATTTTTTTTTCTAAACGTACCATTGGAATCAGTGAGGAGTTGGACTTAAAAATTGGTGACACGCTTTGACCCTAGCACTTAGAAAGGCACTGGAGGGAAAAAATAAAGATGGCCTGTCTTTGCCAGTAAGATTCTTGCTGGTAACATGACTCAGTAAGGCAGTATTAATAAGCAAAGCCACACTTGGTAGCAGTGTCACAGTAAACTTGTAAGGTGATATTTACATAACTGTGGGTGTTGGGAAGGAAGCTATTGCTATGCTGTTTTTGCTCGATAGCTCATGCAATTTATATCTTTACTCACTGTACAAACCACATGGGAAAGAAAACAATGTGGACAAAATTCTGTCTCTCTTTTGCATTTGGCACCTTAGACACAATTTTGTGCATATATTGTAGCCAATATGGGCTGGGCTCCCTCATGATTCCTGCATAGCTACCCATGCAGAAGTTATCCCTACAGAATTAGTGCATTGGGGGAGTGGCTAAAGCAGTGGGGTACATAGACTCATAGACTTTAAGGTCAGAAGAGACCATTATGATCATCTAGTCTGACCTCCTGCACAATGCAGGCCACAGAATCTCACCCATCCACTTCTATAACAAACCCCTAACCTATGTCTGAGTTATTGAATTCCTCAAATTGTGGTTTGAAGACCTCAAGCTGCAGAGAATCCTCCAGCAAGTGACCCGTGCCCCATGCTGCAGAGGAAGGCGAAAAACCTCCAGGGCCTCTGCCAATCTGCCCTGGAGGAAAATTCCTTCCTGACCCCAAATATGGCGATCAGTTAAACCCTAAGCATGTGGACATGCTAAAATGAGTGCCATGCACACCCTATCATGTTAGTCATATGTGGGCCCCAGATATGCCTCTACAGTTCGGCATGTGGCTTACATATGGAGGAACATAGCAGTTGCCATACTAGGTCACATCCATGATCTGGGTTAGTCAGTTGCCTGCCTTGGACAGTGGCCAGCACCAGATGCTTCAGAGGAAGATACAAGAAACTTCAGTGTAGGCAGGTGTGGGAAAATATGCCCCCAGGAAAATCTTATCTTAACCCCTAATAGTTAGAGATTGCCTTAAACCCTGAACATGAGTTTTATATCCCCCTATTCCTTCCATTTTTGTTTAGCATTAACTATAAAAACTCTTGTTATCCATGTAAATAACCAGTCCCTATCTGGCTGCATTCTTGGACTCAGTGGAGAGCCTCCAAAAATAAATTCTGTGAGTCTTGGGCAAGGAGGGGAGGGAAACAGGATAGGAAAGTGTAGCCACTGCATCCTACAAGTCTCCAGGCGGTGGCATTTTAGGCACATACATATCCTCTTGTTTGAATTCAACGCTTTGTATTTTTTTGGATTTGCAGCTATGAGCACATTTATCTCAACTTCCTTTTGGTGGTCAAAAATATCATTAATCGCATGTGTGTGTTAAATGAACAGATGCATTTATATATGATGGATTGTTACCGGGAGGTCGAGTATGTTAATTTGAGTTTGGTTTTTAACATTGTTTTCTTTTTCTTAACTCTTTGTATAGTTTGATTCATACAAGTCTGCATCATGTTGAATTGTCCGAGCTTCCTGTATATCATATCATATATCTGTAATTCCCACCCCCGCTAGTTACAGTGCTGGATTACACATGCTAAATATGGGTCAATGACTCTGATTTTACTTGGTCTTTTCCCTATGTCAGCATGTCCTTTGACATTGAGTTGTGCTTCTCAATGGCATACTTCATTGCACAGTATAAAATGCTGCAGCTGGGGGGTGGTTGCTAATGAGCAATTACTTTTGCCGTGTTGTTTCTTTCATTTGGATTAGTTGGTATTTGATCTAACCAGTCCTAACTGTAAATGGTGCTTTATTGCCGGGTTTGAAAAGAATCTCTCTGTTTTGAGTTATGGATGCAAAGAGCTTTTATTAATGAGTTTTTCAATTTGGTAACCCAGGAAATTGAAAATGGGGGGAGGGGAGGAAGAGTAGAGAATATAGTCTTGTTATGAATCAAATGCACCTAAGATTTAAACATTTCAGAGATTATAAACTAGATACTGTATATTTTATGGTCTATGTTTTTGACTTGTCTAGCTTCCAGTTTTCCATTGATGAAACTGATGAAATTATAGATCCATTCCTACAAATAATTGACACCAATGCTTTAAATATATGCAGGCAATATCTTTGGGGTGGGGGAGTCTGGGGATTGTAGGTGGCAGATACTTGCAACTCTGTCCTCTTATCTTTTTATTTATTGGTTTAGCGCCTGGCACAATGGGGCCTCAATCCCTACCAGGGCAGATGGGCACTGTTGTAATACAAGTACACCTCTACTCCGATATAACGCTGTCCTTGGGAGTCAAAAAATCTTACCGCGTTATACGTGAAACCACATTATATCGAACTTGCTTTGATCCACCGGAGTGCGCGGCCCCACCCCCCCAGAGCGCTGCTTTACCGCGTTATATCCCAATTTGTGTTATATTGGGTCGCGTTATATCGGGGTAGAGGTTTAATATATAATGATAATAATTAATAATGTCCGCTAGTGAACTGGCAAGTGTTGGCTGGAGAGTTTGCGGCACCTTATTTGAATGAGTTCTGATCCACTGGTTTAACCACACTGCTGAAAGTTGGTCAAGATTATTATTTAGGATTTCTTATGTAGCCTTGGGCAAGTCATTTAGGGCAGAAATTTCAAACTAGGGGACCTAGAATTAGGCATTTAGGTCCATATTTAGGCTCTTAAATAAGTGGTTTGACTTTCAGAGGTGCTGAATGAGTTGCAGGAACTCATTCCTCTAAAAATCTAATTGAAACTATCTTTTGGCATCCAAGGCTGAAAATTTTGGCCTTAACCTCCCTATCTCAGTATCTTAACATGTAAAAAATAATATTTTACACACCATAGAGATATTCCTAGGATTAATTACATAAGTTGATGCTTCAAGGTAAAGCCCATTGAGCATGAAAATGAAAAGTGGTAAAAAGTGTCCAGTATCTTTTGAAATAAATAAAATATTTTAAGCATTTCTGAACTTTAAATCTTATGTGCTGAGGAAAATAAAGTCCTTGCGTTTTCCCGCTGCATCCAATGGCAATCAGTGGGAGTTTTGAGTGGATAAGGAATATAGTATCAGGAAACTTGATGTATAATACCTGTCAGACATATAATGGTAATTAATAAGGAAATTAGTGGGACTTGATCATTTTTGTTAAGTAATGACTGTGTAGTATAATTGTAATTCTTTTTTTTTGTCAATTTGTACATGCACTGCTTATTTTAGCCTGAGCAGCCAACCAATATTTGGGACCTTGCAGGTTGTTTCTAATAGGAAGAGAAATTGATGGTGCAATTATTTCTTTTCTCTGCAATCCTGTTCATTTACAAAGAATATACACAAAGTACAGTTTCCTTGAACACAGTAGGAATCAAACCAGAGACAGTTTACTTGCTCGCAGTTCCATGCCTCTTTTCATCCAGCACTCTGTCCAAAAAGTACATATTGTTGGTTTTCTCTCATGGACAGCGAGCTGCCTCTCTTGCTGTGTCCTGATTGTCTCCTTCTTTCTCCCTGAAGGCTGCTTCTGCTTCTTTGCCTCACACACACAAGCAGCTACAATCAAATCAATCCCCAGCCCCTGTGTTTACATTCAGGCTACGTCTTCACTACCCGCCGTATCGGCGGGTAGCAATCGATTTCTCGGGGATCGATATATCGCGTCTCATCTAGACACGATATATCGATCCCTGAACGCGCTCCTGTCGACTGCGGAACTCCACCAACCCGAACGGCGGTAGCGGAGTCGACATGGGGAGCCGCAGACATCGATCGCGCCCCGTGAGGACGGTAGGTAATTCGAACTAAGATACTTTGACTTCAGCTACGTTATTGTAGCTGCTTGTGTGTGTGAGGCAAAGAAGCAGAAGCAGCCTTCAGGGAGAAAGAAGGAGACAATCAGGACACAGCAAGAGAGGCAGCTCGCTGTCCCTGAGAGAAAACCAACAATATGTACTTTTTGGACAGAGTGCTGGATGAAAAGAGGCATGGAACTGCGAGCAAGTAAACTGTCTCTGGTTTGATTCCTAACGTGAATGGCAATCAGTGAATACACAATCTTGTTATTCACGTAGCTGAAGTTGCGTATCTTAGATCGATTTCCCCCCGTTGTGTAGACCAGCCCTCAGTCTAGTCTTTAGTTGGTGACTTCTATTGTTTCAGGTATACTGAAATGAAGGCACATTTAATTGTTCCCTCATTTAGCCTGAATGGAAAGCAGCTAGTGTGCCCAACAGTTTCCTTGAGGTTTGTGATTGCCCACAGATCAAAAAGAAGCTTTCTGGGAGTCATCTAACTCCAGTATAAGAGTATTTGCTGTAGGGGGGAACTGGAAAGTTTTGCTATAGCAGAAATAGAACTATAACTGTATAAGATAATAATGCACAAGATGTAATTCAGTACAGTTTGAAAGTTCTGTGTATAAAATAACTTTTTTAGTTAAAATAATGCTAATAATATCTCATGCTTCAGGGCAGAAGGTGATACCTGGGGAGAAAAGAAGGCAGGGGATAATTCATTCAGAATATTCAGTAGGTTTTGCCAAATACATGAGAGATTCACTTTTTAATTTTAAAATAATTAACTTTAAAATGTGCTCTGCTAAAATTTTCCTTTAAAGATCAGAGATCTTTTCTCCTGTTGACTCCTGAAAGATTGTTATGGCTCATTCTGTGGGACAGTGTATACCTTGGTATGTAATACTATTAAAAGAGCATTGGAATTTGTTTAGAAAAGTATCGTCCAATAACTAAAATGCATCCACATTTTGGCTTGAAATTATTAAAATTAAAATACAAACTGAAGCACAACAAGGTCAATGTCTTCCAAAGGAAGTGCTTGAATAAGCGTTTTTCGTGTACTATTTCTGTAGAGATTCTAGTTTGCATCAACATTTCAATTGCTTTTCTATATCTGTATGATGCTAAGAGTTCATGAGATTTGCAGTAACTACAATTTTTAGTACTGTTGCATACACTGTTTTGGTTTGAGGTTTGTTCTTGGCAGAGGATACCTAATCCATCCCTGACTCAGGGTTTGCCTACACTTACAGCACTGCAGCAGCGTAGCTGCCCCGGTGCTTCTGTGCACTTGGTAGCACTTGGTAAAGAAGCTACCTACGCCGAGGGGAGAGGTTGTCCTGTCAGCACGGAACTCCTCCCTGAGAGCTGGTAGCTACATCAACAGGAGAAGCCCTGCCGTCAACAGCACTGTCTACACTGGGAGTTAGGTCAGCATAACTGCGTCACTCAGAGGTGTGGATTTTCAACACCTCTGAGCAATGTAGTTATACCAACATAAGTTTGTAGAGTAGACCAGGGCTCAGTGTGTGATTACTAGGTTCTCATTTTATATATATATAGTATATTATAATTGCACAATAGTTAGAAATTGGTACAGGCCTGGTCTTGCAAAGAAAACCTGCCTGATAGAGGAGGGGTTTTAGAAGTGGTTGAAGTGTAAATTAAGAAGTGTTGGGATGCACTTCAGTGTATGGTTACTCTTACGTAACTACAACTCCCATAAGAGGCCAGTTTATACTAGGGCAGCATGAGAAATGGCAGAGCGTTGTCCTTGGAAGTAGCTGCTAATTTTCAGCCCTAATATACTTTGTGGCTTCTAGTCTCACACCCAGCATAAAGCAGCAGTAACTCCACTGGTGTTATGCCACTGTAAAACCAGTGTAAGACTGTCTACACTACCAGTTATGTCAGTATTGAACTAACCTCGTTATCTCTAGACTGATTCTTGCCTGCATATTTATACCTGCCTCTGGAAATTTCCACCACATGCGTCTGACAAAGGGGGTATTCACCCACGAAAGCTTATGCTCCAATACTTCTGTGAGTCTATAAGGTGTCACAGGACACGGTCACTTTTTACAGTATAACCTATGTCGCTCTGGGGTGTGAAAAAAGCCACCCCTAAGCAACATAAATTAGACCAACATAAGAGTCAGTGTGGACAGTGCTATGCTGGCGGGAGAGCTTCTCCCGCTGACATAGCTACTGCTGCTCATTGGGGGTGGTTTAATAATGTAGATGGCACATCTGTCTTCCACCAGCACAGAGTGGCCACACAAGAGATCTTACAGCGGTGCAGCTGCATCGGTACAGTGCCACTGTAAGCTCTATAGTGCAGACATAGCCTGAGGGAGATCAGATTCAGGCCTTATATTATTTCCCCTATATGTAATCACCCCGTGAATGAGATTAAGCCAAACCAGCTTGTTTTATTTCACAGGGATGATCTGAGCTCTGCAAGTCACACGAGAGTAGAATTTACTTCCGGCCATCCTGCTAACCCATCCAGCTAATGTGTGACATCAACGTGTTTATTCAAAACATGAGTAATTCAAGGGCCACATTTGAATCCAATTGAGATTTTTATCTCTGAATTAGATTCATATGAAACAACTTCTCTTTACAAGGATGCTGCAGGCTGTGGTCCTCAAAATCTTTTGAAAGCTCTCGCCTGTTCAATATTTTTATTAACAATTGTTAAAACAAACACACACAAAAAGGAATTAATAATAGATGTTGCAATGCAAACTGGTTTACTCATGTCTCTTGCTGCTAAAATATGCTGGAGCAGAGGCAGTAAGCCATGTGGCATTATGTATGTTGCTTGTAATGCTGTCTGGACCAATGGCATTTGATGGCATACTACTTAAGGGCATACTACTTCCATGTGGATTGCATCACCAATGAATAATCAAAGCACACTAAAGCACACTTTCTGTCTTCTTTTAATAAAGTTCTTATCCAGAGAACTGTCTAAACTTTGATAAACATTTTTCTACCTACTAACCTAATGAGAACAGGCTGTACACCATGTGTGAAAACTCATGATCCGCAGATATCCAAAATGGCTCTGGTTTTCAAATTGGCAAGCTGGTGAGCACCCAGTATAACAGAGAGGTTGTATGGATTTCTTATTTGGTATTTAGTGGGTTGGGTTAATCCCTGGTGTAATTCCACTGTTCCAGGGATTAATTTCATTCAGTGGGATTACATGACATAATTCAGCTGAGCAAGAGTTTTCTCAGCAAAGCCATGGATGGCATTGCAAATATGCTTAGCAAGTGGAGTTTTCGGCCATTTCCTTCATTGTTCCCATCTTTTGGTGGAAATAGAAAGAATGCGACTTTCCTGCAATTATTGTGCACTGAGAATAACAAGTCTTAAAACAATGTTGAGGAGGAAGAAATGTACCACAACATAAGCACTCACAGACTCTGTAACAGTCTGGACACTGAAATGTAAAAATATTACTTGACATGCAGAATTACTACAGCTGGCATATGGATTCTGAGTATTATGGTCTCCCTGATTTATAACAATTCTTTAGTATGCGGTTTGTCTATCCCTGTATATTACAGAGTTGTCTGAGGTGTAAAGTTTGTGTCAAGATCCAAACTTTTCCAGAGTTTGGAGGTGTTTGGCTCTGGGTTTCTGTCTTGGGGACAAACATTTCCAAAGTTAAAGGGTATTAGAGATAGGGATTTGATTCAGACCCAACTCTAAGATTCATACATACATAACGTGTATGTTTGAGTGCTTTTAAAAATAATAAATCAGAGGAATTAAGAATTGAATGTTGGGTTAGCTGGCACCCCCATCCATCCTGCGATGTAGGATTGTTCCATGCAATATAATTTCTAATGTTTTCTCCACCAAGACTATATACTTACGTTGCACTTCCAAAGATCTCAAAGTGCTTTACAGCTATGAGCAGGTGAATTAGTGTACCTATATTAAGGAGATCAAATTGAGGTATATAAAGGTTAAGTGATGTGTCCAAGATCACACAGTGAGTCAGTGTCATATGTAGAACTGGGTAGTGAACCCAGGTAGATTGACTGACGGTGAGGCCTCATCTCCACCTCCAAGGAGGACATACTTCTGTCTTAGAATCATAGAAGATTAGAGTTGGAAGAGACCTCAGGAGGTCATCAAGTCCAAACCCCTGCTCAAAGCAGGACCAACCCCAACTAAATCATCCCAGCCAGGGCTTTGTCAAGCCAGGCCTTAAAAACCTCTAAGGATGGAGATTCCACCACCTCCCTAGGTAACTCATTCCAGTGCTTCATCACCCTCCTAGTGAAATAGTGTTTCCTAATATCCAACCTAGACCTCCCCCACTGCAACTTGAGACCATTGCTTCTTGTTCTGGCTTGAACCAGTCCATGTACTATGAACATAGAACAAAAACTAGCCTTGCTTCATATACCTTTCCACAAAATGCAGCCTTCTTATTGTCTCCTGCTCCTTGTCATTCATCTACCTACTGATCTTATCAACACAAGCCATGATAATGTTTTTTCACCTATGGTTCACTGCAATTACAGAGCTAATAAAGGGTAATTCACTGATGAAGAGCAAACTACTTTTGCGCTGCATTTCACTCAGACACAGTTTCCAATGTGACTCAAACAACACAATACAAAATCTTCATGAGATGCAAGGTATAGAACAAGAGGTTCTCTGGTGCTTCATTGGATGTTGGAGTAACTGTGCAGGGTGGCTAATACTGGTATTTTGTGATCAGAAAAACTTCTATGATTTACAGGTCCTTGGGGCTTTGTGTATTCATTTTTATTAACTTTAATTATAGAAGCTCTATAAAATTTTCCCGTTCTCTGCTGCATGAAAAATGCAGAAGTTAATTGCTCCCGACGTTTAATTGGTTTATGTTTCTCTCAAACACGGTCTTGCACTGCAAGAGACAGGGATACCAGTTGGCTTGCAGAGTTTGCAGAAGATTTTAACACCAACAGATTAGCCTTTTTGTTACTTTTAGCAGCAAATTGCAAATGTGAGTTTAGAAGTGTGTATGGGCAGGTGGAATTCTGCTACTCAACATGCTACAGATGAGGGGTTTCCTTCACACTATGGAATAGTCACTCAGATGGGGGCACTTTGTTTTTTCCTTTCATTCTTCCCCTTTTTTTTCTTTTTCCACAGTTCTGTCAGTTTTTCATCCTTGTAAGTTTCAAGCCATCTGGACTCATAGCTGTCTTTATTTTTCCCCTCCCCAAATGTCATTTCATCTGCTGTAAAAAGGCATGAGGCATCTGAAATATTACCAATTATAATTTATGATGGGTAGATAATCTTGGAGTTCAATGTGGCAGCAGTTCCTCTGTTTTCCGTGGCAGTGAGACACTTTGGAATACATCCATCACCTATGATGATGTCTTTGGAACTCCAAGAGGGAAAATGATATGCAAAGCAAACTAACCTGATGGTGATTTAGAAAGACAGAACAATGCACAGTGTAGGGAACCAACACCGCACATGTCATTCTTTGAAATGTTAAAGTCAATTTGGAAAAAAAAAAACCCTTCAAACATTACTGAACCTTCTTACTGGTAATCATACTGAAGCCTCCTTTGGGCTGTAAGTACTGGATGGATGCAATATTAATAATGTTGAGGGCAGCAGCAGTTGTGAAAAGAGAAAACACTTCGGAAGGAAAATTCCTATATAATTTTATATTTTGCAGTGGCTTATTGTAATGGTGGACTGAACATAACCCATTCCAATAAAATCTTTTCCTTCAAATCATGTCCTCTGAAAATGGTCACCACTTCTGTGTCCTTAAAATAATAATTTCAAACATTATTATATTAATGACAAATTAAAGGTCAGATCAGCAAATATAGAACAAGATAAACAAACCAGGGCCGCCCAGAGGATTCCGGGGGCCCGGGGTCTTCGGCGGCGGGGGGCCCTTCCGTTCCGGGACCCGCCGCCGAAGTGCCCCGAAGACCCGCGGCGGGCCCCCCCTCCCCCGCCGCCGAATTACCGCCGAAGCGGGACCCGCCGCCGAAGTGCAGCCTGGTCTTCGGCGGTAATTCAGCGGAGGGGGGGAGCCCACCGCGGGTCTTCGGGGCACTTCGGCAGCGGGTCCCGGAACGGAAGGGCCCCCTGCTGCCGAATTACCGCCGAAGACCGGGCTGCACTTCGGCGGCGGGTCCCGCTCCGTCTTCAGCGGTAATTCGCCAGCTGGGGGGTCCTTCCGCCCCGGAGCGGAAGGACCCCCCGCCGCCGAAGACCGGGAGCAGAAGAAGCTCCTGCGCCCGGCCCCGCGAGAGTTTTCCGGGCCCCCCCCCGGAGCGAGTGAAGGACCCCGCTCCAGAGGCCCCGAAAAACTCTGGTGGGGGCCCCTGTGGGGCTCGGGGCCTGGGGCAAATTGCCCCTCTGGGCGGCCCTGAAACAAACGCACATCTTGAAGGCTCTGAGTATTCACAGAATGAGACCTCATTTGGACATTTTCTTTGTTTGTAATTTTTTAAAGTATGAAGATTAAGACCATACAGCCAACAACAAAACAAATAATAAAGCTACTATTAAATCTATCTCTATGCACAAAAGCAAAATTGTCATGCAACCATTAATATCCTAGGTGAAAGCTCATGGAGATGTTTAGTGGGAGAAAAGGTAAAATAAAACCACATACAAATGAACAATCTGGAATTAACCTAATGTGCTTTGAATCCTATCATAAATTCAAATAATTTATTTGCATTTTTTTTTAATTCCTGTGCAACTGAGGTGATCTAATAAGGTCCTTTTTTTTGTTCTAGGCGTCACATGAGAAAATGACTGCAGCTACTTTGTAGTACTGAGTCTAGCCAAACCTACATGTAATATTAGCACTGTAGGATGTGAAATGAGAAGAAAAATACAATAGTTATTGGAAACCGCACTGTTTCTGCATTGTAAATTTCATGTTCTGTGGGTTACCTTCACTTTTCATTTTAAGCTGCATGCTGAGGCAGATAGCCAGTTAAAAGAAATATAAAAAGGTTGACACTCATCTTATGAGCAACATGGTATAGAATACCAAATGCTCAACGCAGCACACATAATCAAGATCAGAAATGTGACCAATTGTGGTTTGCCTGTGTGAGTGAGCTGTCAAAGATCAGTAGATTATAGGTTGGGTTACATTACCCACTGTGGCAGTGCTGCTTCTGGCGGCTGGTGAGCCTTGCGTTCATTTCACATAATTTAGAATCATATTAGCATATGTAGGAGTAACAAAGGTTGCCCTAGCCCAGAAAGCAATGGCACTTAGAACGGCTTTTTTGCAAATATAGGTCCAGATCTTTCACTAAAGATCGAAGCTCCACTGCAGTCTATGGAGGTGCACTGATTGACAGCAGCTGAGAATCTGGTGTTCTGTTTTGTTTTGCAATTTTTTTCCTCGAATGTGTTTAATCTACAGTATCCGCATAACTTTCAGCCAGAACAAATGAGGACTGAATTTGAGCCAGCCACGTAAAGGGGAAAGGCTGTTCAGTATATTCTGATAGCAATACTGGCCTTTAGCCACCTGATCCCCCAGACAACTTTGTTAGAAATTACAGTTTCTCGTATTCTACAGACCTTTCAGTATCTTCAAAGGAAATTCTTGCAATTCAGGCTGCAGTTTTAATTTTCCTATTCTTGGTACAGGACCAAATCCTGAATTTCTGACTCAAGCAAAACTCTCGTTGGACTGGAGAGTTTGGTATATAGATAATATTACTTTTTATTGTTCAAAATTAGGGCTATTGAAAGTCAGGAATTTAGTTACGAATATCTTTCAGTAACTTCCCTACAGTCTGTCTGAAGGATAGCAATCAACTAATCCTGGTGGTGGTCCATTTTTTTTTAGACTCTAAGGAATTATTTCTGCAGTAAAAACTAAGCAATTGGCAGCACAGCAAACTGCAGTGTTGTAGGCCGGTCAGACTGCAGAGAGCTACAATGCAGGTTTCCCCTCATTGCTTTGTCAATGAACTCAGCAATATGTCAGTGAAGAGAGCTTATTCACTCACCGGAGTAACCTACTTGCAGACTCCTGAACTGTTGCTGGTACTCCATCTATAGAAGGCCCTGCATATGGGAAATTTCATATATACCGGTATCTTGTTTGGGATGGGGCATTTGAATGTGTGGATTTTTAAAAAAAAATCCATTTCATTGTGTTTGCTTTTATATTTATAATGCAGTTCCCTAAAGATATTTTGTTGTTTTTTGTTTGTATACATATGTAACTTATTGATTGATCTTTTTATAATCAATAAAACTGAACCAATTCAGGAAAGCCCCTGAGTATTCTAAAGATCCGCTAAGCAGTTTATGGAGTGTCAGTTTTCTGTATTCCACAGTTGCTTAGATGAATGATTTTATAGGCATTACACTTTGAGACTTGAAAAGTTTGCTTCCCGTATGACACAAGGGTTATACATAAAGGTAATCTATTTCAGAGATAAAGAGCAAATGTTCTATCTACCAACCTACTTAGTTATGTTCATTTCAGGGCTGTCAAATTATTAAAAAATTAATGATTAATCGTGAGATTAAAAAAAAAATCACAATCAGTTTTAATTGCACTGTTAATAATAGAATACAAAAGAATATATATGTTTATAATAGATAAACAAAAGAATTAATAATTTTTAATTCACCTCACACAAGTACTGTAGTGCAATCTCTTTTATCATAAAACTGAAACTTAACAAATGCAGATTTTTTTAACTGCACTCACTATAACTGTAAAACTTTAGAGCCTACAAGTCTATTCAGTCCTACTTCTTGTTCAGCCAATCACTAAGACAAGCAAATTTGTTTACATTTATGGGAGATAATGCTACCCGTTTCTTATTTACAATGTCACCTGAAAGTGTTGTAGCCAGCATCGCAAGGTATTTATGTGCCAGATATGCTAACCATTTGTATGCCCTTTCATGCTTTGACCATGTAAACGGGTGGTACTCACCCCTGCCGCGCCTCCTGCTGGTTGGTCACAGATTGTCCCGCAGTTCTGCCCTGGGGCGCCCTCGGCAGGCTGGTGACCCGCCTGTTCGCAGGCCCCGGCGTCCCTCCCTGGACCCGGTGCCCCCTTTCTATAATTGGGTCTCCCCCTCCCAGGGGAACCCCCACCCTACTGTCCCCGCTTTGCCTCAGTAGTGGCCACTGACAGTCATGGTCTAGCCCCACACCCTGGGGCAGACTGCAGTATCAGCCCACTCATCACAGGCAATAGGGGGTTGGACCTGCTGCCTTGTCCTACCCCTAGGTTGCCCTCTGCAACCCCCAGTACCTATTGGCCCACTGCTAGGCTGCAGCCTGGGGCTCTCTAGGCTGGAGCCCCCCGGCTCCTCAGCCTTCCCCAGCCCTGCTGCACTCAGGTACTTTAGCTCTGCTCATAAGCAGCCAGGCCCATCCCTCTCTGAAGGCAGAGAGAGACTGTCTGTGCTCTGGCTTCCCTGCTTCTTATAAGTCCCAGGGCTTCAGTTTGGGGCGTGGCCTCCAGCTGTAGCCACTTTCCCACTCAGCCCAGCTCTGTCAGGCCACTTTTAACCCCTCTCAAGCCCTGTCAGGCAGCATTTCAAAGCCCTCAGGGCCGGAGCAGGGTCCACCCTGCTACAGACCACCTTTCAAGAGGACATGCTTCTATGCTGATGATGGGTTCTGATTGATAATGAGCCAAAGCAGTGTGGAATGATGCATGTTCATTTTCATCATCTGAGTCAGATGCCACGGATGGAAGGTTGATTTTCTTTTTTGGTGGTTCAGGTTCTGTTGTTTCCGAATTGGAATGTTGCTCTTTTAAGACTTCTGACAGCATGTTCCGCACCTCGTCCCTCTCAGATTTTGGAAGGCACTTCAGATTCTTAAGCCTTGGGTTGAGTGCTGTAGCTATCTTTAGAAATCTCACATTGGTACCTTCTTGCATTTTGTCAAATCTGCAATGAGAGTGTTCTTAAATAGAACAACATATGCTGGGTCATCATCCGACACTGCCATAACACAAAATGTATGGCACAATGTGGGCAAAAATCCAATTCTCCCCAAGGAGTTCAGTCACAAACTTAATACATTTTTTTTTAATGAGCATCATCAGCATGGAAGCATGTGTTCTGGAGTGGTGGGTGAAGCATGAAGAGGCATACGAATGTTTAGCATGTCTGACACGTAAATACCTTGCAACGCCAGCTAGAAAAGTACCATGCAAACGCCTGTTCTCACTTTCAGGTGACATTATAAATAAGCAGGCAGTATTTTCTCCAGTAAATGTAAACAAACTTGTTTCTCTCAGCAATTGGCTGAACAAGAAGTAGGACTGAGTGGACTTATAGGGCTCTAAAGTTTTACATTGTTTTGTTTTGGAGTTCAGTTATGTAACAAAAATCTACATTTGTAAGTCACACTTCATGATAAAGAGATTGAGCTACAGTTCTTGTATGAGGTGAACTGAAAAATACTATTTCTTTTGTTTATCTTTTTTACAGTGCAAATATTTGTAATAAAAAATAATATAAAGTGAACACTGTACACTTTGTATTCTGTGTTGTAATTTAAATCAATATATATATTTGAAAATGTGGAAAAACATTCAAAAATATTTATGAATAATTTAAATGGGTATTCCATTATTGTTTAAAAGTGCAATTAAAACTGTGATTAATCACAATTTTTTATGGATTTAATTTGTTTTGAGTTAATTGCTTGAGTTAACTGCAATTAATTGACAACCCTAGTTACAACCAATTCTCTCAAAGGTCATTAGTTACAACAAAGCAAGCTGCACTGTTCTCCTAACCTTAGCAACAGAAAGGGTAATGCAGAGCATGTGATTTGCTCTTGCTCACTTTTTAGACTCTCTGCAGAAAAAATGGATGTAGCCCTTCTATATAAGAAGAGGGGGTCAGGATCAAATACTCCCCTCCAATATCAAGGCAAAAAGTGAGAAAGAAATAAACACTGAAAGCAAGACAGACATACATGCTCCCATTCCGTTCCTCACATCTCGTTCTGGTGTTGGTTGGGGGATCATTGCTTTTTGTGGGGACAGTGGGTAGTTGCCTAATGGACCAGTAAAAAATTGAAATGTGCTTGTTTGTGACATCATTATCCTAATGATCTCTCAGCATGTGTCTTGTGCAATGTATGTACTTTGGGGATATGTGCTATCGCTTGGTTTTGCATTACTATGGAGGGAGAGTGTCCATAATATGTTTGATGTGGATATGATCCAGTGTTGATGTAAGTAGTTATAAAAAGGACTTACGTATAAGTGCCAAGCACACCATTACTGAAGTACTTATAAGTAGAAATATACGTTTGCTGTGGAAATAGTATTTATAAATACACACATACACATAAGTACTTTCAATTTCCCAATTCCATGTCATTGTCTGGTCAATATATATGAACAACTACCTAAATAATATAAGCACATAGTAAAAGAGAAGGGAAAAGAGCCACGATGAAAGAAAAGCAGACTAAGCAATTGCTTATGCTCTGATTTCTCAACAGCCCCTTCAGCGTTTGAGTGTGCCCAGTGGCCGGTATGTGTTTCCTACCCCACCCTGCAGGGGATGCAGTTACTAGGCTTGTTCCCTCAATGCAGGACACTGAGAGATATGTCTGCTTGCATTCACGTGACCTCAGTGGAGTTACTTGAAATTTACTCTGAGGCATCTGGTGTTGGCCACTGTTAGAGACAAGATACTGGAATAGATGAACCATGGGTCCAATCCTGTATGTCGATTCCTATGTAGTATTTCCTGTTCCAATAATAGGGATATTTTAAGGAATACTGCAGATACAATGGTAATATTATCTAAACTGCAAAGGCAAAAGTGGCAAAACTTTAATGGAAGCCACTGTACTAACTATAATGGTAACTCGTCATTATTAGATATATAGATTAGATATTAGATATATATTAGATATTGGGAAACTAGTCTAGTACACTTCTACCCCGATATAACGCTGTCCTCGGGAGCCAAAAAGTCTTACCGCGTTATAGGTGAAACTGTGTTATGTCGAACTTGATTTGATCCGCCGGAGCGCACAGCCCCTCCCCCCCCGAGTGCTGCTTTACCATGTTATATCCCAATTTGTGTGACATCGGGTGGTGTTATAACGGGGTAGAGGTGTATTTATAACAGAAAAGTTGTTCCACATGGCAATTGGTATAATGGGTTTCTTGCGAACATATAATAGCTAGTAAAATTATTTTCCTATCACAAGTAGTAAATACATTATATTGATTTCCCTGTAAACTAGTTTTTCAGCTAGTATAATCTGTTTCCCATTGTATCCAATAAAACCAGCAGAGCCTTATACTACTTCCGTGTTTAGTATAGTAGGGATTTCAAACAGAAGAGTTGATTTCTGTGGTTACTGGCAATCTGATGTGTTTTGGGTCCCAGGTGCCATAAATCCAAATGTTGCTTCTCCCTGACAATGGTGCATTCCTTTGCTACCCTTGCTGATTGCTGTTCAGATATCAAGCTCCCCTGCTTTGATGAGAGAACAGGACACAATGAACATTTTTCTATTATGAAAGAGTTTGAGGTCTCGCTTTTACTCCAACCTAATCCCCATTTTTTCCCTTTACACAACAGGAGAAAATTTGGATCTAAGAGTTTTATTTACTATGTGTCATCGGTGGAAAGCTGTGCTATCTACGAGCCATATATGGACCTTCATTTATCCATTTGTTTTAAGGACACGATTGTCTCTGCTAAGGATGGATCTATAGCACCAGATGTTGTGAAGTAGTACTGGCTTTCACTTTCTATGTATTTTGCTTCAGTTGTCAACTGGCACTTGAAACAAAGTTTCAGCACCATCATCGCTGCAGATGAAAACAGGTTGCAAAGTGTGTGTGTGTGTGCGCGCGTGTGTGAACTTGGCTCAATTGCTAACATGTCCTTCTTTCCGTCCACCACAGCTATACGCAATATAGTTGTCTTCTATTTTCCTTGACTGAGAGCTTTTTCCCCAATGTGGATCAAAGGGAGATCAAAGCCACTAATGTTACACAAAAAGAACTGAATGTAAACCCTCAGCTGGCATGCAAACCTGATCTGGCTGCATTATCAGTACGACTATACCACATCGAAGACAGTAGGCATAGGAAGGACATGGATCATACTCAAAGCAATTACCTGCTTTGAGTTGATAATTTATCTTGTGAAAGGAGGGATAATTCCACTTATTTGCAGACACTGATAACTCACTTAGTTGAATAATCACTTTTTTCCCCCATATTTGAATATCCTTGCTGTTTTAATGCCTGATCTGCATCTAATGTCCAGGAGCCCACTTGTCTCTCCCCGCCCCCCTTTTCTCAATGAATAGTTTTTGTCAGGAGAAGTTGGCTGAAGGATTTCTTTAACATGTTATGAGACAAACAGACTAATCTTTCACACTACTGATCTGGAACCAGGAGAAAAACCCTCCACAAGTCTGCCTGCTGTTCATTCTTGTCACGTCCCTGCGACTCAATTGTCTTTCCTGGTGTCTTGGCATACGTCTTTACTACTTCCCTGGCCTTGCATTTTAAATGCTACCTTCCTTATCTCTTTTTTTATCCACTTTCACTTATCTTTTGTCCTCTATCCATGAACCATCATCCCTCCACAAGCTTTACTACCACCTGGCACACTTCCCTGCATAGTTATTAGCTGTCTAATTTTTCTGCCTGATAACACCCAGAGCCTTATTAAGAATTGCTATTGTGTGAGTCTCATCTGGGCAGAAATTGCTTTAATTAAATAATGCTTGCCTACTTACTGTTTTTGCTTCTTATTCCTTTTTTATTTTGTAAAAAACATTTGAAAAATAACCCCCCACATACTCTAAAGATACTTTGGGGTTTTTTTTAGAATAAAGGGGTTTAAAATAATAAAGCTAAGAGAATTGTTGATTAGAACTAATATTTGACTGGAATACTCAATGGACAAGATGTATAGGGGAAGGATACTGTACTTACCAAAGTGGGTGCACAGGATTGGAGGAATCAAACCATCTTCAGGCAGCTATTTGTAAGTTCACATCTCTTTATCCGGCATATTGAATACATGTCAGCGGGTAGTACTATAGTCAAATTCATTTTCCTAACTGTATGTGTGTGCAGCATCATGTCCACCACACTGATCTTCATGTGACCCTCCATGCATATGTAACACTGACAGACCCCGGTCATTGGTGGGCAGGATTGAACCTGGGCCCACCTCTGGAACTAAATGCATGAGCCTCTACTGCATGAGCTAAAAGCCATATGGCCTTTAGCTAAGACTGTAGAGCAGACTCATTAATCTCTCTCCAAGTGGTCTCAGTGCCACTAGATGGGACAGAACACCACACCCAGGAGGTGTGTGGGTTACACAGAGATCTTGCCTCTCCTCAATCACCTTCCCAACATCAGCCCTGTCCCTTTCTTTCACATGCACTGAGGGCATTCTAGAGACCTGCATAGCGAGGGGCAGGGAGTGGAGGGGATGAGGGAAGAATAAGTGGATTGGGAGTGTGGCTATGAGGGTGCACATCCTACTTATAGGCCTCCTGCAGTTTACAGACAAGAAAGTGCAGCTGATCTGCATCTATTATCTTTCTTGCAGAGCCCCTCTACAGTGAGTGAGGCTCCCTCTTTTTAAGATATCCCCAGGGCAGTTGTGACCAGGTGGAGTCTCTGGTAGGGAGCACATAACACGGTGCGGGGTGAGATCTTCAGTGGATGAACAGGACCATCTGCAGATGGCCCTGGCTTTCTACAAATCCTCTGGTCCAAGTGAGTTTTGGGGGCATGGTATTCCATTAGCCTGTCCTGTGATGAGAAAAACTTGCTTACCTTTTGGGATGATGGCATAGAAATTTTGAGGGGATCTCATTTCATCCCCCCCACCTCTGGCCCTCCTGCCACTTGTGCTTGGGGAGGGGGTAACCTCACTCACTGAAATTAGTTTTAAATGGCAGAGAAAGGAATGTATGTAAACCTAGTACATTCTGCATTCATATATTACTATTAGTTTTCTTCTGGAGGGTGTGGTGATGGATGCCAAAATTTTTCTGGTCTTTGGGGTTTGGCCAAAATATGAATGTTAAACCTTCTGATGCAGCCCAGCAATCACCTCGTAGGGCTGAATGCGTTCATTGTCCCTAGCTCCTCAGGGGTGGCAGTGCTGGCTTTGGACTCTGGTTTTCAGGAAACTGTAATTGCTGGACACTGGAACTCGGGTCTCTCCCTTCCCTCATCAAACAATGACTACACTGCTCCTCAGTGACAGATTTCCATCAATTTTTTCTCCTATGTGTTTCTCTTCTGCAGAACCCCAGGAATATATCATCTTTAGCTCACTGGCCACCTTTGGGGTGTAGATTCCAGTGAGAACCAGGGATGAATATTTTTGAGAGAATGACTCAACTCAGCAACGTGACCTTCACTCCATACAGGATGTTACAGCTCAATAATGGGGCCCAGCTGACAGACATCTTCTCTCTAAAGCTTCTCCCCTAATAACCTGTGCTCCATGTCTATGCAGCTAATAGGTTTGAAGTCTCTAAGACGGTGCTCCCCTCTGCTTCTGAGTTAGGTAGTTAATGTTCCCTCCAAGAGGTTATTGAGATCTCAGTAGTGACCCTTAGAATTGCTGCTGTCACTGCATTTGTTACTAGTCCAGCTCTTGAATTCTTCATTTGTAAAATTCTGCTGTACTCTTGACTTTTCAGTCCTGGACAGCTACCTGCTTTTCTCTCTGTTATGGCAACAGCAACACGTAATAATTTTGTGGTTAATGTAGCAGCTTCTATCCTAGAACTTCAAAGAACTTCACTAATTATTGAGTTAGGCCTCCCATTGCTGCTGTGAAGAGGTAAGGATAGAGCCCACTAATCATTCACTAGAATTTGTTTGTGTGCAGGTTGTGGTATCACAATCTTTTGAAGTGGCCCTGATTTGAAACATCCTTCATCACAGAAACATGGAGTGCAGTCTTATGCCTCAGTCTTCTACACTTTCTTTTTATCAGTTAGCTTCCTTCCCTGCTTCCCTCGCATAACAGAAAAAAATATATACAGAAGTGGATCCCCCAGGGGTGATTTACATTTCCTTATTCTAGGGGAGGGAACATAGCTTACATTAGAAGATGTCCTCTCTCTGCCCCCAGTGGGGAACCCCTGTGGTGAGTTGGCTGGACTCCAGATCTATGTGAAGGCTCCAGATTCTGCTGTTTGGCCTTCAACTCCTTCCTCCTAGGATTAGAGGAGTTGTCCTCAGTTGGTTTTGGTCTTTTGTACCTATCATAGAATCATAGAAGATCAGAGTTAGAAGAGACCTCAGGAGTCATCTAGTCCAACCCTGCTCAAAGCAGGACCAACTAAATCATCCCAGCCAGGGCTTTGGCAACCTGGGCCTTAAAAACCTCTAAGGATGGAGATTCCACCACCTCCATAGGTAACTCATTCCAGTGCTTCACCACCCTCCTGGTAAAATAGTTTTGCCTAATATCCAACCTAGACCTCCTGCACTGCAACTTGAGACCACTGCTCCTTGTTCTGTCATCTGCCACCACTGAGAACAGCCGATCTCCATCCTCTTTGGAACCACCCCCCTTAAGGTAGTTGAAGGTTGCTATAAAATCCTCCCTCACTCTTCTCTTCTGCAGACTAAATAAGCCCAATTCCCTCAGCCTCTCCTCATAAGTCATGTGCCACAGCCCCCTAATAATTTTCGTTGCCCTCCACTGGACTCTCTCCAATTTGTCCACATCCTTTCTGATGCAAAACTGATGCAAAACTGGATGCAATACTCCAGATGCAGCCTCACTAGTGCCGAATAGAGAGGAATAATCACTTCCCTGGATCTGCTGGCAATGCTCCTACTAATGTAGCCCAATCTCTTAGCCTCCTTGGCAACAAGGGCACACTGTTGACTCATATCCAGCTTTTCGATCACTGTAATCCTCAGGTCCTTTTCTGCAGAAATGGTCAGTCACCAGTCTGTAGCAGGGCACGTGTCAAAGTTAGACTCAGGACTCACAGTTTGTCAGACCACTCTGTTTTATTAGCACAGCACTCTGCTAATAACACCCAGATAATGTGAGCACCATGCAAGACACAAACTATCTTATTTATACAGATAAAAGGGCGAGAACTTAACAAGATAACAAAGGAAGCAGAATCTGATAAGTTTACCTGGGCTAGGCATGCATATCTTATTTCCTTACTAACTATTACCGATCTTCTGTTAATGTTTCACCATTAGCATCATTGTTTATGCCTAATGTTTCTTTTCCTGGCACCTGTATTTCAACATTTCTTATTTCTGCTTAAAGGTACATACAACATTTTTTTAATCCATTCTTATTTTTACAATATAATTCATTCTACTTTCACACATGGTATTCTTCCATCCTAAGTGCAAGTCTCTGTATTTGTCCTTGTTGAAAGTCATCAGATTTCTTTTGGCCCAATCCTCCAATTTGTCTAGGTCACTCTGGACCCTATCCCTACCCTCCATCATATCTACCTCTCCCCCTCAGCTTAGTGTCATCCATGAACTTGCTGAGGGTGCAATCCATCCCATCATCCAGATCATTAATGAAGATGTTGAACAAAACTGGCTTCAGGACTGACCCCTGTGGCACTCCACTTGATACTGGCTGTAGTAAGAGGATGCCCTAAGATATAAACCTTGGTATCATAGGCCTGGTATGGGGCCTGAGGCCTGAACTAAAGTAATGGTCAAGACTTTGCTAACATAAAGCAAAGTTAAGCTGTGAGCCAGAGGCATGCCCTGCTCACAGAAGCTGGCAAGGAAAGGGCTGATGCTGCAAGAAGATCAGTACCTTTTAGGTACGTAACATTCACATACTTGCACATTCCACACAGATAACAAGGAACAGGCTGGCCCATCCCAATGACAGGGGCAAAAGGGTAACATGATGGATAGAGTTGTTTTGATCGAACCAATATGTACAAGGTGAGAGGCGGCACCTTAATACGTAGAGGGGTTGTACCGTGCTACGTAGAAAGGTTGCACCTCCATACGTCAGGTGTGATGTGTAACGTGTTTGTATCTGTGTATAAGAATGCATCCTTGGGGCGGTGTCTTTGTCCGGCCGTAGGGGGAGTGGAAAGTCCCGCCACTAAGCCGGGTCCTTGCCAAGAGGCACTTTCTCGTAGTATGTCCTGAGTTAGGCTAAGAAACCTACAGGGAACTGCAATTGTGTCCGAGATCGCAATAAACCTAGTCGACGTGACTTTGCACCTTACTGGACTTCGTGGTCATTGGGGGTTCTTGTCGGGTCTGCTGTGTCAGCTATCTGCAGAGCTGGGGCAGCACACAGAGGGAACTCACACACGCAGCCGAGTGATATCAACAAGGAGAAAGCAGAGCACCACACCGGTACCACTCTGACAACACTGGTGACCCCGACTTTCCACTCCCCCTACGGCCGGACAAAGACACCGCCCCAAGACACGGTACAACCCCTCTACGTATTAAGGTGCCGCCTCTCACCTTGTACATATTGGTTCGATCAAAACAACTCTATCCATCATGTTACCCTTTTGCCCCTGTCATTGGGATGGGCCAGCCTGTTCCTTGTTATCTGTGTGGAATGTGCAAGTATGTGAATGTTACGTACCTAAAAGGTACTGATCTTCTTGCAGCATCAGCCCTTTCCTTGCCAGCTTCTGTGAGCAGGGCATGCCTCTGGCTCACAGCTTAACTTTGCTTTATGTTAGCAAAGTCTTGACCATTACTTTAGTTCAGGCCTCAGGCCCCATACCAGGCCTCTGATACCAAGGTTTATATCTTAGGGCCTCCTCTTACTACACTGGCTTCCAACTAGACATGGAGCCATTGATCACTACCCATTGAGCCCAACAATCTAGCCAGCTTTCTATCCACCTTATAGTCAATTCATCCAGTCCATACTTCTTTAACTTGCTGGCAAAAATACTGTGGGAAACCATCTCAAAAGCTTTACTAAAGTCAAGGTATATCACATCTGCCGCTTTCCCCATATCCACAGAGCCAGTTATTTCATCATAGAAGGCAATCAGGTTGGTCAGGTATGACTTGCTCTTGTTGAATCCATGTTGACTGTTCCTGATCACCTTTCTCCCCTCCAAATGCTTCAAAATTGATTCCTTGAGGACCTGCTCCATGATTTTTCCAGGGAATGAGGTGAGGCTGACTGGTCTATAGTTCCCCAGATTCTCATTCTTCTCTTTTTAAAAGTTGGACACTATATGTGTCTTTTTACAGTCATCCGGGACCTCTCCTGATCACCACAAGTTAATGCTCAATGGTTCTGCAGTCACATCAGCCAACTCCCTCAGTACCCTCGGATGCATTGCATCCGGCCCCATGGACTTTTGTATGTCCAGTTTTTCTAAATAGTCCTTAACCTGTTCTTCACCACTGAGGGCTGCTCACTTCCTCCCAGTACTCTGCTGCTCATTACAGCAGTCTGGGAGCTCCGAGGAAAAAAAAGCATTGAGTACTTCAGCTTTTTCCACATCATCTGTCACTAGGTTGCCTCCCCCATTCAGTAAGGGACCTACACTTTCCCTGACCTTCTTCTTGTTTCTAAATATACCTGTAGAAACCCTTCTTGTTACCCTTCACATCCTTTGCTAGCTGAAATTTCAATTGTGCCTTGGCCTTCCTGATTACACCCCTGCATGTTCGAGCAATATTATTTTACTCCTCCCTACTCATCTGTCCAAGTTTCCACTTCTTGTAAGCTTCCTTTTTGTGTTTATGCTCACCAAAGATTTCTCTGTTTAGCCAAGCTGGTCTCCTTCCATATTTGCTATTCTTTCTGCACATCGGGATGGTTTGTTCCTGCGCCCTCAATAAGGCTTCTTTGAAATACAGCCATCTCTCCTGGACATATTAACCTCCCATGGGAGCCTGCCCATCAGTTCCCTGAGGGAGTCAAAGTCCGCTTTTCTGAAGTCCAGGGTCTGTATTCTGATGTTCTCCTTTCTTCCTTTTGTCGGGATCCTGAACTCAACCATCTCATGGTCACTGCTGCCCAGGTTGTCACCCACTTCTGCTTCCCCTACCAATCAACTCATGGCCTTGCCTGCCTTCCTCTCCGCTAGAGAAGAGGTTGTATTTTCTGGGTATAAGGGGAGACATTATGTTTTATCTGCATCATATGCAGCTCTTCGGAAGGAAAAATACCCTTCAGACCTAAGATAGGGTTTTTGACTTCATTGCCACAGTCAGTCAGCTCTTGGCTAACATCCGTCACGAACCTGACCTGTGAAAAAGATGGGAAAATTCCACCTCCACTAATGAAGGGCTAGTTTACCGGGAGTATTTCCACTTCCTAGGTTGAAAGCACTGCACTGGAAACTCACATGGCTGCTTCATAGTCCTTGACTCACGTGTTCATTATCCACTACCGAGTGGACATAGATGGCAGAGGCAAGTATAGCTAACAGAGTTTACCAATCAGCTTCCCCCCTACAGGATTTCTCACTCCAGCTGATGGAGGAGGGAGAGAGGGAATGGAAAACAAGGAAAAAATACTGAGCAGTAATTAAATTTGTCAGAGTTCCCTCCTTGCCTCCCCTCATGCATCTCTCCCATTGATGTTGTGGAGGATCCCATCTTGGCCGTAAGCTGTTAGCTAGGAAACTGACTGATCCACTGACTTTTATCTCCTTGCTTCCTGGCAGCAGGCAGTTGTCTGGGATTTTTCCATCACAGGAAGGGGAGAAAAAGGGAATGAAAGACAATCTAACTTACCAGGTAGTCATTTTCCCATCTACCAACATTAATAATATTAGTGGTGATACCCAATGGGATGGATGTACCATGGCAATCCTGGGAGGATTTTGAAAATCAATGCATTAGTGCTGGATTAGGAATTTTACACCAGTATGAAAATCTGCAGCTTGAAATATCCCTGCAAAAGGTGGAGTGACAACCATATTCTGTGGTCTCAAGAGATACCATGTATTTCACCTTTCAAGCCAAAGGCTAAGTACTATGAATGTTGCATTGAGTCAGCTGGGGAAGATCACTCTGCAAAGGTTTAACCACTCTTGCCCTCTTGGGCTGTATCTCTTTTGGTCCCCTGCTGAGCCTATAGTACGTTCTGCCAGAATAATTTCTGTGAAATGACCCGGCATCCCCTTCTCCTACTCCAGCCAACAACTTACCTGTTCATACTCCCACCCACATACCTCCATTGCCTTCTTTTGGAATTGAAAGCAGGTGAATTCTACCCTTTTCCAGGATGGTACAGGTGTGTTTCCCCAAATAGATTCCTTCTATATTAGCTAAAACCAAACACATATTTATTTTAAGGTACAGGATAGAAAACACAGAAAAATGAGAATGGATTAGATGAGATATTTAATGCATTGCCTTTAAAAAAGGATCTGTGAGCACCTTCTGAAGTTACTGAAAAGAGATCCTTTAAGGCATTCTGAAGGGCAGAGGTGGCTTGATGAGGGTCGAGGGGTGGGGGCGAGGAGAGCAGAAACAACCCCTACTTAAAAATAACCCTCCTCTGGCCCATTAGAGGCCATGGTTATTTCTGACCCAGCCTCCAGATGTTCTGGGTGAGATCTTCAGTCCCCATTGCTCCAGCCCCTTTACACTGCGTAAAAGGGCCAGAATGGCACAAAGGGGCTGCCTCCTTAGGACAGAGGTGAAAGTAAGCCAGTACCCTGTGCTGGACCAGACCGGCTGGTGAGTTAAAGGGCCCTGGGCTAGCGGCGGCCTGGGCTAGTGGCGGCAGGGCTCCGGCAGGGATTTAAAGGGCCCAGGGCTCCTGCTGTTATGGCGCTTGGGCAGCGCTTTAAAGGGCCAGGGGCCCTTAAATCCCTGCCCGAGCCCTGCCGCCGCTGCCCCCGGGCTCCGGCAGCAGGGCTCGGGTGGCGCTTTAAAGGGCCCGGGGCTCCCCGCAGCGGCTCCCCGAGCCCTGCTGCTGGAGCCCCGCGGCAGTGGCTCCAGGCCCTTTAAAGCAGACCATTTTTAAAGTTTCATTTTCCTCCATGATTGATTTAAGTTCACAATAAATCAGCAGCCTAAGGGCCACTGCAACACATATTGCACCAGGTTCTGATCTCAGAATCCAGTGTGATTCCATACTCAAGAGCACTCGAGTTATTATGTGAAGTTGTTGGTGCTAGTGCATCTGGTGAGGACAGCTCTTCAGGCTTGGGGAAATCTAGTTATTTTATTCCTCTAAGTAATATACTTACAGCATGTCTCTGTTTTAATCTTGATAGTATGTCTTTGATGTCAGTAGCAATCACTAACATGTTCAACTATAATGTGGTGTGTAGCCTATAGGTATATTTGCTAAATGAAGCTTAGGTATAAGTTAAGGCAATAATGCAATGAGCCTGCAAGCCTCAATGCCTGTAAGCCAATAGCTTAGTTAAACTAATTACGGCATGAGATCCAAAAAGCCTTAGAAGGAGTAGCTAACCAAGAGTAACCCGAGCTCATAAGCTATCACAGGACAGAATGATTGTAAGGACTAAATTGCTGGTAGTTAATCACAAAATGCTAGTTTATAGCAGCTTGGGATATTTTTAGTTAGGACTATCAGCAGATGTCTGACCACAAGAATGCCATGGTAACTAATTCCTGTATATGCTAATGAGCTTGAGGGAAAAGGATTAATAACCTATGGGAGAAGGGCATCCCAACATTAGTAGGGTGAGGCAATACAAATCATTAGTAGGGTGAGGCAATGTTCATCAGGGCTCCCAACTGAACACCAGTGGTGCTGGAACATTTTTTACAGTGGGGGTGCTGAAAACCAGTTGTCCCCATCCCAAACTTTTTATCTCACACCCCTTACTCCTATCCATTCCCCCCCACACACACCTCCCGGAGCTGGGGCCAGGAGCAGAGCAATGGCTCGGGGCAGGGACGTGGACAGGCGTACGGGATCCAAGGCTGGGACCCCGGGTACGGGGCCAGGAGCAGAGCCCCCGGTGCAGGGCCGATGGCAACTGGGACCTCACACGTGGACTCCAGGTGTGGGGCCATGAACAGAGGCCTAGGTGCGGGGCTGGCAGCAACCAGGAGCTCAGCCCCCGAATGCGGGGCCAGGAACAGAGCCCCAGGCACAGAGCCGGCAGAAGCCGGGACCCTGTGGAGAACCCTGGGTGCAGGGCTGGGAACACAGCACCAGGCATGGGTTCTGCAGTCAGAAGTTGGGACCCCAGGTGCGGGGCCGAGAGCAAAGCCCTGGGCACCAGGCCGGCACCCCTGCCTTCTTGGCAACAAGGGCACACTGTTGATTCATCTTATCTTCCAAAGCTGAAGATTTTTCTGATTTACTGCTGGTCGTCCTCAATAAATCCCAGACCTCCCATCTGCATGTATGCCCTTTCTGACCTTCCCAAGGCCTTTCAAACTCACAGTGAACGGTATGGCAAAGTTTCTTGTCTCGTTTCTCAACCTTCTTGGTTTGAATCAGGCTCAAGATCATATCCTGCAGCACTACAAAGCTGCATTCCATTATATTCTTAATCAGTTACTTCAGAGAGGGGTTTGGATGTAGCACAAAGGCTTTTAAACATTGGAAGACTTAATTAGATCTGAAATAACAAAAGTAACATCTTAGTTTAGTTGGGGGTGGCTGAGAATGCTGTGGTCACAGCTGGCATTGCGTGAGGGAGACTGTTGGGTGGAATACATTTGCTTTTCTTTACACTCTTTTTGTTTGCCAAATCCTGTAGTTCCTACTGAGGTGTAACTCTCATTGGAGAAAATGGCAGTGTTGACTGTTGACTGAAATGGGTAGGCAAAAGTGATATGTAAAGATGCAGGAAGGGCTGATTTACAGCAGTAGGTAAATATGCTGGTGTATCTGATTCAGGCTTACAATGGCTGCCCTGATCCTCCCATGGGCCTCTATTAGAAACTAGTAAAATCTGCAGGGGTTAGAGGTACGCTCCTACTCATGAATGGTACTGTTAAAAATACTCACATGAGCAAGGTTTGAGTCCTGTATTAAAAAGACTCGATGTAAACTAGTGTTAGTAAAGCAGATGGAAAAAGTTTCAGAATTACAGTATTTCAGAGCAAAAGAACTATTCTTAGCAATGCAGATCTGATTTGACTGTTATGGTGTTTATCAGTTATTGTAGTGCTTTATGTTCTTGTCTATCTTTGTTTTGGTAACATTTATGACTCTCCTATTTCATGACATGGAGAGGCTTTGCTTGAGTTCTTAGGACATCATTACCCTAATTAAATGCATGGAGAGCATTTTCATATGACATACGAACATACAAAAGTGAAAAGGGGGTAGGGTCTTAGACTCTACCTTAACTGGGCAGATTTCCTCTCCCTCTGAAGTTCCTTCCCAGATGGCCATGCATTTGAATATCCGGAATCATTTGATGAATCTTTTACTTGGCAAAACATTTGAAGGTGAGCTAGAATTCAGCCTTCTTTCTCTCACGGCATGATCCTTTTAAGCTTTGCTGTGGAAAATATCTTCAGCCCCTGACATCCTGGAAACCTAAGTGCATTGCAGCAGAACGTCAGAAATGTCAGAACTGCCTTTGTTGATTTCCCCTTTTCCCTATTTTATCTGTGGTTCACCTTTGCTGCACTGTTTACCACTTTTATCTTTCTCTACTTGACAGGCTGCTTTCTCCACCGCTGTCCGAGCTTTGAAAGCATTGTATCTCCTTTTAGCTGATCCTTGTACCCTTCTCAGGATTTCATTGACCACCGCTTATCTTCAACATGTTGCATGATTGTTGTTATTGTTTCTTTAATAATGCATTTGCTCTCATGATCTGGTATAGAGATGTCCGTGTTGCTACACTAAGACAGTGGTTTACTCTATTGGCTTTGACTCCTTTGATATATTAACACATTTGCTGTTCATCAGCAGGCTTTAGATACTCAATGCACGTTATTATTCTGATGTGTATGTGCTATTTTCCTTTGAAGTAGAAAGAGGAACAAAATAAAGAAACGTTTCCCCTCCACTTGCATCTAATTTATGTTATCTAAGTGCTCTCTAATGGCATTAATAAAACTGTCCTCTTATTGGAAGGTGTATGATATAATTTGGCAAAGGCAAGAATGCAATGCTGCAAAGACAGAATATTATTGTCTGTAGGATCTACAAGAAGTGCTTTGTGTGTCTCACCTTTTGTGACACTGGAATAAATTATTTCTTCACTACAGGAGAACACAGGCAAAAAATAAAAAAGAAGTCCTGAGGATTTGTTCATTTCTTGAGAAAGTCTCCTCTTGACCTTTTTGTCGTAATCTATTTTTATTCTTTATTTCATTTTTTTAAAAATTTTATGTGAGATGCCCCATCTGTTCTTGATCCAGAGCACAACATGTACAGAACAGGACTATTTGATCTCACTCTGCAAAGGGCCAAATGCTGTTTTCCCCCATCCTTTACTCCCATTGATTTTAGATCTCTCACTGATTTCAGTGGGAGGTTTGCCTGAGTAAAGGTGTAAACATTTGGCTCTAAATGCAGGTATGGAGGGAGCCAGAGATAGTGTATAAATCTAAATCTATGCTGACAGCAATTTATAGTTAGCAGAGATTGGCCAGAACTGAAATGTCCTCTCCCAACCCTTTCCGATCGTGCAGAGGTTCAGATTTGAATCCCAGGATCTGAATCTGCCCGAGCAATTGTTGTTCTACTTCCTATTCCTTGGTGAACAAGGGGTTACAACCAGCTCATCTTTCCTTCTCCTCTCACATAGGTGTTTACCCTGCTCTTTTTTTCATTGTTATCATCACCCAAGGCTCAATATTAGTGACGATGCTTTTTTCAGTCCTTTCTGTAATCTGCTAACCTAGTTGCTGGTTGACCCTACTTGGCCTTCCCATTTATAACATTGTTCCTCCAACAGTTGTCTCAACTCACCTGCTGATTGCTTTTCTGTGCTTGGCCCTGCAGAAACTGCCACTCCAGATTGCCAGTAGAAACGTGTGTGTGTGTGTGTGTGTGTGTGTGTGAGAGAGAGAGAGAGAGAGAGAGAAGAAAAATACCTCTGCTTCATCTGCTGTATTCTTGAAAGAGCATCCATTGCACACGCAGCAGTTGAAATGTTTGTTTGGTTTCCATGCTGTCTTTTTCACAGGCAGCAAAGCTGATGAAAGCACTTAAACATCAACTCTCTGTTGAAATCCGCACTTAGATAGGGCCGTGGAAACTGGCTGGAGCATCTTTACAGACTTGTCAGTGTTAAGCACCATGCAAAGCTTTACCTGGGATGCTAGAAATGAGCGAGCTGATTCCCACTCTCCACCCGTAGAGTTGAAGAGAATTTCCCATTCATCAACATAATGATAGCAATCCACTTTACTAACCTCCTCCTCCTAGACTATGCTTTCATTGTATCTGTTGCTTAGATTGATATGTACCTTTCCCTATGAGCCAGATTATTTTGGCATCTATAGACACAGTCTCTAAAATGGATGTTACTCTCTCTGCACTAGAGATGAGAGCAATATCATTTGCCCACCTTTGATTCCCATCCTGCCCTCAGTACACCCTTTGTCTTGTATCTTTCAATAAGCTATTCACATTACCGTCTAAGGAACACTGTCAAAAAGAGATACTGGGATAATAAAAATCAGTTGTGCTTGCCGTTTTCAACAACAAAGCAAACCCATCTTTTGCTGGGATAGGAATTTGGACTGTTCTTGATAGTGAGAGAACAATATAAATTAGAGCTGCAAAAAATATTTTGGGCATCCACCCCACCTACAAGTGCAGGTTTGTTGCTGCTTAGAGAACATTTTTAGTGCTTTGTTTCATTCAGTTTTAAGTGTCCCTAGTGATGGGGCTTCTGCCACTTCCACTTCCCTTGTTACAGATTCCAGCTAGATTAACTATCCTAGAACCTCCACCTCCTTTGGTAACATTACCATTTATATCTGGCAAGAAATTATGTCTTTCAGGAAGACAATTTAGCACATGAAATAGAGTATTAAAATGCACGGTTTCTTCCATCAAGATTACCCAGTTACAGCAGGATTTGGGATTAGTTTTCTCTTACTTAATCCTACTGTTTCTTCACTGCCTCCTGTTCCACTGTGCTCAGAATGCAGTGTGCATGAGGTGCAATCACACCTTGACTGCATGCAAAATTAATGCAATCATCCTGAAATTCTAGTCTTCCATTTGATCTCTCGACTTTAATCAACAGTACCCTAAAACGTTTCTTATGCATATGATGTTCAAACAGATGTTAGCGAGGGTTACTTGGGGTGTTGTAAAAGGGTAATTTAGGTACTATGCACCCTTCTGGACCTATGAAGGAGAACTTTATTAATTTTGCACATTAACACAATCTTACTTAGCTCATGTAGCCTCTTCCCACCTGGGAAATCTGCAACATTTAGTCATATGGTGCAGTCAAACATATACTACAACAAATAAATCCCTTTAAAGAAAAGATTGGTTTTTTTCAATCTCATGCTGAAATAAACAAAAACTGAGCTTTCCAATGACATGGTGTTCAGATTAAAGCAACACAGGAACTAGGTCACTTTAAAAATAAGGACTATTACCCTGACAAGCATGGACCAGGTGAAAACTGAGGGACCAGATCATGAGTTAGGCTCAAATAAGTTAGGCTCAAATGCAGAGACACTTTAGTCAAGGCCATTTCATACTATGATTGATGACATGATCCGGTTCCTCAGTTTTCACATAGTCCTCGCTTGCCAGGGTAATAGACTTAATTAATCTTTCATTCCTGGACACTCTGGGACAATCCTGGAGGGTTGGCAACCCTAAGCACAAGCCCCACTGAAAGTCAATGGGACTTGTGCTCCTAAGTGATTTAGGACTGGAGCCTTTGAAAATCCCAGCCTAAATCTTAAAGCAACCAACTAAATTTTCAGGCTTGTCCTGATTTACCATCCTTATAGTAAAGACATTTCATCCTAAACTGTCAGACATGATGAATTAGTCACTAGTGCCAGATTTTATAAACACTATAGGATGCACCGAGAGGCTTTTTTAAATGGTTGAGTCCAAGAGACTGGCAAGATTCATAATCATCATACGTGTCCATGTTAAGCAGACCTGTAAGTGGGGCATTTTGCCTGCATTTTGAATTTGAATTATAGTGCTGACATTTAATGGTGCAGTTCCTCTGCCAGCTGCTTCTTCTCTGCACATTGGGGAGAAGAGATTGAAGAAAGGGATAGTGCATGGTTAATGTTTCACAGAATGGAGAGAGATTTTTGCTTTTAAAAAAAATAGCTGATATAGTAGTACGATTCTAAATTGCAGGGTTGAAGTGTTCATTTTACTTAAGCACCGTTGCTTTCTGGGAAAACCAGCCTTTGTTAGCTGTTGGGGCAATCCATGATAGATTTGTGATGATGGTAGTACAGAATGATTTTGATGACACCTGTACTTTTACTGGCGCTTCTATTTACGGTGTGTATTTTGGGTAGGGTGAAACAGGAGTAATGAAACTTGAAACCTGGTTACAAACGCAAAAACTGAGTTCACCAACAATTTGACAGGGCTCACGAATCTGTGACTCTGGACAGAGATCCCCTGGCCGAGGTATGGTTTTGGGTGGAATCTAGAGAATACTCAGTGATTTTGCATAGTTTCAGACAACCCAGGCAAAACGTTCTGATTTCAGTTGAGTTTTGCTTTGAATGTTTGTGTTTATTCAAATGCAGAGAAATGGTTGCATGAACCCCTCTGAGCCAAACTCACAGATGCTCTGTATTGAATGACCACAGGGCAGAAACAAAATAATTTAAAATATGCTGCTGCTATTACAAACTACCAAAAAAGTATCTTTAGGTAGAAAATACTTCAGAGGCTGTTGTTTGTAAATTAGTGAAAGGTTTGTTAGTGTATTAACCAACCTTGGCTTTGCTTGATCTGCTGATTTAGCAAACAGCTGATAACTTCTCCTTACAATTAATTATATCAGTGACCTATTAGAGGCACTCTCTCTTATCACTGGAATTTTGAACTGATGGAACTGAGCAGGAGAAGCACATGTTTGTCCAAGGCCATTTGTTAGAGGATCAGTAATGCTTTACAGTATGATATGGAATCCAAAATGAGGATGACATGATGTAGGAGGGCTGTGAAAATGGGACATGAAGCAAACGCATTAGAGTTGAGCGATGTTTCTATTGATCCAACAATTCAAAATGCATTGCTGTGTAAGTTTTCCCCATCTTGACTCCTTCCCTCTGCTCAATTAATTGTTGCTACAATTCCCTCTTGTTTATTAGAAACACTTAAATCTCCACATTGTTGTGGTTGTTTGTGTTTTACCATAATCTGAGAGAGGGAGAGAGATCTCAAGGACCAATTATCTATGCATGCTTACATCTTGTTTTTCCTAAGCAAGTATACTTGATGCTGATATCTTTTGCTAGCAGAATATTTTTCATCTGCTGTACACTGACATAATCAATGCAGCTAAGTTTGTTTCTGAGTGCGTATTTCTCAGCCAGGTCTGAGTTTCCTCGTCCTTCCTTAACCTTAAAAATGTAAAATGAAATACTCCAAACATCCTTGTGGGTTTGCAACCTCTAAGTGAAGCTGGTGGCTAATAGGAAACAAAAGTTCAAGTTGGGTCAGGTCCCACAGAGAAAAATTGAATTTATTTTCTGACACAACAAGATTAGTGGATACTTCAGAAATCCCAGCCCACCGTCTCCTTCCGTTCACTCTAATGAGTTTAGCATGCGATAATGATGCTGTGGGCTTCATCAGAATTCTGCCCGTGAAGGAGAATTTCCAAACGGTGCCTGCAAATGACAGTTATGCCATAAACTGTAGCCATCCATCATAAAGAAGTAGCTTGTGCCTGATAAAAGGCTGTTTGGGCAGAGTCAATCGAATGAGCAGTATTAGAGCTTGGTATTAGTCTGTCCTTTGGGTGGGGGGGTGGAAAGAGGAGAACACGGTAACAATATGTGATATTTATTCATGGCATTGCCCTTTCTGAAGACTAACCAATAATGCAAAAATGGACATGTCTGATGTAATGCTAATAATCTTAGTTATAAAAGGAGACCTCATCCTGATTTTAGCCTGTCAAGAAGAGTTATTAATGTTTCCGGCATTCTTTAAATGGCAAGCATTGCAACTAAATGGCGCTGCATTAAAATCAGGGTTCATGGTCTCCTTGCTATTAATGAAACATGAGCCAGTGTTTCCACTTTTAGAAGAATTCAGAGCACAGAGAATACTTCTGTGTATGCTCAGGATATGGCAGAGCCCAGATTATACTGGTCAAATCATCATTTTGCACCTGAGCCACATTAGTGTAGAAGAAGGTGAATTTACACCTGCCCTCCGACAGTGCTAATAAGTCCAATCCTATATTACTTCTTTCAAAATGCTCTACCAGAGCCAGAGTCTGATCTGACATTGCTATAAATACAGAGTATAACAGAGTGGCATTATTTCAGATTTATGCTGAGATATAAATCTAGTCCATAGACTTGAGTGGGTGTTTTGTTGTGTTGAGGTACAGAAATATTGGTCTTTTAGATTTCATTAAAAATAAGGCTTTTTCAAATATCTAAATCTTGATCCATCTCAGACATTTATTTTAATGAGGGCATCCTCCAACGGGATTGGCAATGGTGAGTTTTCAGTTGATGCCTCATGGGGAGCTGTTCAAAATGACTGGCAAATCTTACTCTTCTCTCTTCAGAAACTGCCAAATCACTTTGCAAACTAAAGTCTGCAAGGACCAGAAGTTAAAAGTCACAACAAGAAAGGAACCTCTCCAAAATTTAGTTTTGCAATAATGAGCATTTGACTCACACTGAGGAAAGGCAGCTGGATAGTTGTTAAACAGTGCCAGTAGCATTTATTTGCCTTAAATTGCCTTTGCCTTAAATAAAATTGATGAGATAAAAGAACCATCTTTCTCCAAGACCTGCTAATCTGATTGGTTTTTTTTTGTATTTTTCTTTACCTCTGAAATTAGAACAACTAAATTAATGTTTATTAACCCCATGAGACAAAGGTTAAAAGATTTTGTTACTTGTTCTAGTGTCATAGTAATCGTGGATTATTTATTTTTCGTATGATTTACTTGTTTCTTAAACCTGGAATCCGTATGTGACATCCTGCAGAATTGCTGTTGAAGAGACCTTCATGCTCTTGAGTTTGAACTCCTGGTCTGTCTTTTATGTGGGTATTAAAAACTATTTGATAGCTTTGTTTGATTTGTGGGTTAAATTGAAAGCTAAATGGTGATCAATTCCAACAAAATCTGCATTTTCTTTTTTAGTTCTACAGAAAACCTCCCAGCATTCTGAATAGTACAGTAGAATCTATTCAACATATCCCATCCATTCGGAAACGACAGAGAATAGACCATGCCCTGTGGAGTATGAGAAAAAATCCCTGCTATTAGACATCAAAAGTTATTAGACGCTATTAGTGCCTAATCCCACCAATGCATCAGATTTTTTTCTTCTGACGATTCATATAAAAATGTCAGGTTTTTAGAACAGCTTGATTTTTTTTTCCTAATAAAAGGAGAGGGATTTTAGTCAATGAATAATCTGACATCCAATATGTATTTACTTGCCTTCCTCTTTACGGGGAAATAATGAATACAGTAGTAGAGAGAAACCAACAGTAGAAAACTTGATGTGTACATATTTGGAGAGCTGGCTGGAATCTGGAATTCTCATTCTATGAGAAATAAAAAAATTGTTCGGAAATAGAACACAAATTCAGTTTTGAAATGAGAATTTCAAAATGTCCCTGAGATTCTCCAGAGAGCTCTGGGAGCTGGACAGCACAGGGAGCCAAGTCTTCCAGGCTGCAGAGGAGCTGGAAGTCTGGAAGCCCAGGCTGCCGAGGAGCCATAAGCCTTGGATCAAGGCAGGGTACTAAGGAGCTGGGCAGGTGAGTTGTCAGGAATGGAGTCCTGTCTGGTTTTCATCAGAATTTTGGCAAAATGGATATGGTTCTTAGGTCGGTAAGATATCGATAAATGGACAGTTTCTGATGAGATAAATAATCTGTTGGAAAAATTCCAAGCAGCTCTGAATATTTGTGTATGTTATGCACTGCAAATATAAACCTGAAACAAAGTTCAGATGCTGAGATGTCTTTAAATAGTATTTTCTGCTCAAGCGCCAAACTGAAAGCATTAGTTGGCTTCTTCAATGCATTTTTGCATAGTAGGTGATGTTTGCATTTTACAATTGATTCACACAAGGGCTTGTGCGCTGTGAATGTAAGGGGATATTGAAAGGGATGGCGGTTCATACAGAAAAGTGTATCCCGAAATGGAATGTTCTCGTGATCACAGAGCTAACACATTCTTATGCTTTTGGATATATCGAGCTATTTTATCATTTGTAATCCTGCCCTACCAGAATGGAGACATTTCAATTCTTTCTACCATTAGACTTCTTTTGGAGTGTCTAAAGCTACTTGGATTTCACTGATCCCACATTGGCATGGGTGAGTTAATTTCCTGGCGAGCAATAGAATTCCCTAGAACTTGTTTGTAACTATCTGGTCCTTAGTGCTAAGCCACTTCATATTATTCCCTCATTATTATTATTATTATTTAGTATTTTAACAGCATCCAGGTGAAAATCAGGTGTCTCTCTATACAAATAATATATGATCCCTGTCCTGAAGAGTTTATAAACTGAGAAACAATGCATGGATAACAAGGACAGTAAGGGTTGGGAATAAAGACATGGGCATAATCACAAAGATTAAGGAGAACCTAAGCTAAAGCTGGCACACCACATGAAAATATAGGAGGTGTTGGGATTTTTCTTCAGAAAATAACACGCAGGCAGCTTAGTCAGCTAGTTTCTTGTGGTGTGAAGAAAGATACGTGCTGGAGAGCTGAAAATGGGGACAGTGTACTTATTTTATAGACCAGTCCCAATGTTTTAGCTGAAGAACATTAACACGCTGAAACTTATGTCACCAGTTTCCCCAGTGCAGCTTGATCCCTTCAAAGGTCCTTAGAAGAGGATCAGAAGTGTTAATGTGATTCCTTTTTCAACCCATAGCGTGTGATGTTCTCAGCATTTCTTTTCACTTTTTGAAGCAAACATACTGTTTTAAGTGCAGTAAGCCTACTGAGGAAACCATTTAGCTAAATGGCGGGGAAACATGGGCAGGCTGTAAGTAAAATGTTGCTTTAGATTAATCCCTGGTGCAATGGAGTATACATATTTTGACATGATAGCTATCAATTTAGAATTAAATGCTGGGACTTGGAACATGAATGAAATCTCCACTGCACTGTGTTGATTTAATGAAGTTGGCGGTGGTGACGTGCCTGCAGGAGAGCCAATGTACTGAAATGGGTTTCTCTATAACCTGTAAACAACCTTAATGATAGCAGGTTCCACTATGATGTGTGTGCCCAAAATCAGTGTAATGCCACGTAGCTTTGGAAAATGGAATGTTCTCCAATGGGTATTTTGTACACATACCTTTTAAGTTGTTTACCAAAGTGGTATAGAACCAAAATCCTGGAGTCCTCATTGATGAATTACTCAGGCTGAATTTCCGTTAACATCAGTGAGAGCTTTAGCTTAGTAAATCTTCAGCAAAGAATGCAGGATTTGGCCCAGAGGAAGTGCTGGTGAGATCTGGGATTACAGTGACTCTGGCTCAATTGACTCCTTGTTGTGCAAATAGAACTTTGGAAGTCGATACTGAAAGTAGCTTGCACACAGGCTTCTGAGGTTTTGATGATGAAAGCTGGGAAAAAATGGCTCATTTGCTTTTCCAGATAGCACAAATCTCTTTCTTTTGGTTTGAAAGGAGGCATTTTTAATAAATAAGAGCCTTTCAAGTGACTTTCCCCTCTCTCCCCCAATCAACTGTTAAGAGAATAAAGAAGACTTGACAAGTGCACAGGGTAGGAAAAATATAGATGGTCTTGATTATTATAATGTTTAATCTTTACGGTTTTCTTTACTTCTCATGACATGGTACAAACATGGTTCTTTCTGAAGAGCCAGAGTGCAATAATCTTTTTTGCACTTCGGATTGCATTTGCAATGGAACAACACACATGCCATGTGTCAGCTCTTCAAATGCAGCTGTTTGTTATGCATTTTCCACAGTGGCTTTCTCCTTTGTAATCAACACACTTTTAAAAGACATTCATAATGCATCATGGTTAAAGGGACACTGCCGTGGCTGATGCAGCCAAAAGCTAAAATAGCATAATATATATATTGTATTATTATTTAATTATTTGAATTGTTTCATGGAGGCCTAATCCTGTAAAATGCTGAGATTCTCTCCAGTCCCATGGAAGTCAATGAGAGTTGAAGGTACTCAGTTGGTTACATGAGACAGTCTACACCAGTGGTCCCAAACTTGTTCCACCACTTGTGCAGGGAAAACCCCTGGCGGGCCGGGCCAGTTTGTTTACCTGCCGCCTCCGCAGGTTCGGCTGATCGCGGCTCCCAGTGGCCACGGTTCGCTGCTCCAGGCCAAAGGGAGCTGCTGGAAGCGGCAGCTAGTACGTCCCTTGGCCTGCGCCGTTTCCAGCAGCTCCCATTGGTCTGGAGCAGCGAACCAGGAGTTGTGATTGGCCGAACCTGCGGACGCGGCAGGTAAACAAACTGGCCCGGCCCCCCAGGGGCTTTCCCTGCACAAGCGGCGGAACACGTTTGGGAACCACTGATCTACACCTTGCAAGACTAGACCTTTAAGAAAATATTCCAATTTTGTTTTTTAATTAGTAAAAACATCTCTCTGCCTGTGGCTGAATTGGGTGAGAAGTAGCAACAGGGAAGGATGGCCTAGTCTCGATTCTTTATAGTGGTCATTTTATTTGCTTACTGACAGTGCTCTTGATATGCTAGGGACTGTACAAACATTATAGAGAGCATGGTCCCTGTTCTACAGAGTTTACAATCTAAAAATACAATACATACAATGGTTAGGATTAAGGGGTACCACATGCAAATGAAGTGTTGAAGCTGGTGATAGGTCATGTCATGGTAATATACTTCATCTTTTTCTTTAAAAAATACATACAGACTGTTCCCAGTTACCTTTAGCCTTTATCCTTTGCCATTATCAGTCGGTCAGTTTCTTGTAGTCATCACAGTAGATGTGGGTCTTTAGAATAGATTTGAATGGAGAAATGGTAGTTGATCAGTAGAATCGCTCACTAAGGGTGTTCCAGGCATGGCAGTGCAGAGAAGTAGGCATAAAGACAGCTGTGGGAGAAGCAGACAAATGGGACATCAAGGCTGGCCCCATTAGCGAAGGGGCTGGGTCAATGTGTTCAGAGACTAGTTCCGATGGTGGAGGGGTGGAGTTTTGTAAAGCCTTAAGAGAGATAAGAATCATAGGACTAGAAGGAACCTTGAGAGGTCATCTACTCCAGTTCCCTGCACTCATGGCAGGACTAAGTATTACCTAGATCATCCCTGACAGGCATTTGTCTAACTTGTTCTTAAAAATCTCCAATGATGGAGATTCCACAACCTCCCTAGTAAATTTATGACAGTGCTTAACCACCTTGACAATTAGGCAGTTTTTTCTAATGTCCAATCTAAACCTCCTTTGCTGCAATTTAAGCCTATTGCTTCTTGTCCTATTGTTAGAGGTTAAGAAGAACAATTTTCCTCCCTCCTACTTGTAACAGCCTTTTATGTACTTGAAAACTGTTACCATGTTGCCCCTCAGTCTTCTCTTCCACACACTAAACAAACCCACTTTTTTCAATCTTTCCTCATAGATCACATTTTCTAGACCTTTAATCATTTTTGTTGCTCTTCTCTGGACTTTCTCCAATCTGTCCACACCTTTCTTGAAATGTGGCGACCAGAACTGGACACAATACTTGAGTTGAGGCCTAACCATCATGGAGTAGAGCGGAAGAATTACTTCTAATGTCTTGCTTACAACACTTGGGCTAATACATCCCAGAATGATGTTTTCTATTTTTGCAACAGTGTTACACTGTTGACTCATATGTAGCTTGTGATCCACTATGACCCCCAGATATCTTTCTGCAGTACTCCTTCCTAGGCAGTCATTTCATTTTGTATGTGTGCAACTGATTGTTCCTTCCTAAGTGGAGTACTTTGCATTTGTCCTTATTGAATTTCATCTTATTTACTTCAGGCCATTTCTCCAGTTTTTTCCAGATCATTTTAAATGTTAATCCTATCGTCCAAAGCACTTGCAACTCCTCCCAGCGTGGTATCATCCACAAACTCTATAAGTGTACTCTCTGTGCTATTATCTAAATCATTGATGAAGATATTGAACAGAACTGGACCCAGAACTGATCCCCGTGGGACTCCACTCAATATGCCCTTCCAGCTTGACTGTGAACCACTGATAACTACTCTCTGGGAATGGTTTTCCAACCAGTTATGCACCCACCTTATAGAAGCTCCATCTACGTTGTATTTCCCTTATTTGTTTATGAGGAGGTCATGCGAGACAGTATCAAAAACCTTACTAAATTCAATATTTACCACATCTACCACTTCCCTCCATCCATGAGGCTGGTTATCCTGTAAAACAAAGCTGTTAGTTTGGTTTGACATTATTTGCTCTTGACAAATCCATGCTGACTGTTACTCATCACCTTATTATCTTCTATGTGTTTGCAAATGGATTGCTTAATTATTTGCTCCATTTTCTTTCCAGGTACTGAAGTTAAGCGGACTGGTCTGTAATTTCTGGGCTGTCCTTATTTCCCTTTTTATAGATTGGCACTATATTTGCTCTTTTCCAGTCCTGTCTCCCATTTGCCATGACTTTTCGAAGATAATCACTATTGGCTCAGATATTTCATCAGTCAGCTCCTTGCGTATTCCGGGATGTATTTCACCAGGCCCTGGTGACTTGACTTGTCTAAGTAATTTTTAATTTGTTCTTTCCCTATTTTAGCCTCTGATAAGAAGATTGACTCTAATGTTATAGATGAGGTCCCTGGAGAGAATCAAGGAGAGTGTAATGTAAAAAAGCTGTAGTTCTTTGGACTTGGGAGACAAAGGCAAAGAAAATGTACAAAGGGAACTGACTATATTATTTTAGGTCTACATAGGTATATGATATCACTGTATTAGTACAAGTAAATCAGCAAGTAGCAGTAAAACAAAATGGTGGCACTTAAGTGACATATTGGCCAGGTGCTGTTCCTTCTGCACGAGGATGAAGTTGATTCAGTGTGCATACTGGATGAGTGGGGTCTAAGTGTGCCAGTGTGCAAAATTCCAAATGGTCACAACACCCCTGGGCTGTCTCATTATGCACAAGTTAGGCTTAAATCTACCCAGGCAAATATTTATGTCTGGTATAAAAAATAATGAATATCTTGGTTCCTAATGTTTGCAAGATTCCAATACTTCATGGTGGGACTCACCCTTTAAAACTGGTTAATAAGGAGTAGGACTTAAGTCACACAGAAAATTTTGTGTTGGGATAAAAAAATGAAAGAAGATGAGCAACATTCTAAAAAATTGTACTAATATAAGAAGAATCCCTTCATTGTTTAAAGATACTATCTATGATTAACAATAATTATGTGAAATCAAAGCTAGAGTAAAATGATTAACACAAGCACGCATTCTATTCTTTTGAGAATGAAGGAAATAGTCTATAAAAAGACATTTTATTTCATTGTGTCTTAATATTCTATATAGTAAGCAGACTGTGGCAAACCTTTCCATAGTCTTTCTGTTAACTTTCCTTCAAACTAACTACAACAAAATCATTCAAATAGGAATGAAAATTATAGACATGATATAGATGAGCCAAAATTCAGATTTAGATCCTGATTAGTGAGGGTTGGGATTCTGGATTCTAACCAAATCAGGCACATAATGGCCTTTCAATTCCAAGTAGTGAAACTTTCATAGTATCCATAGTTGTGATGAATTCCCTACAATCTTGAATGGTGAAAAGCTTACAAGATACCCTAACCACTGGAGTAAGGGGTTATAGGTGGGGTTATACTGCTTCTCCCCCTCAGACTTTCCCCTGTGTTTTGTGAATCCAGTCCTCTTTGCTTTTGCCAAAATGCCTAAAATCAAAACAGACAAAAACCAAAATATTTTGGTTTGACCCAGATTGAAATATTTTTGACTTTTCAATTAGCTGACATTTGTTTTTAAAGAATTGTTTTTGGTACAGCCTGAAACATTTTTTTAAAATTATTATTTTGGAATTGCCAGAAAACAATAAAAACATAAATTATTTACCCAGCTCTGGTCATGACACGTATTTCAGTAGGCGGAGTACCCACTTACAGATAAGGAAGCACAGGCCCAGGGTCAGATTCTCCAGTGTGCCCAAGTTTCATTGTATTCAGCTTACAGGCCTGCCCTGCAAAGGTAGTGTTGCAGCTCTTTGACGCTGAGGCAAATTTTATGCAGGTCCTAATGTCATTTAGAGCAGCATAAAGAGGAGCTGAGCTGAAAGAAGAGCTGAAAATGTAACCTTGGCTTCCTGACTCCTACTCCTGTGCTTTCATCATACAACCATCCTCCTGCATCTAACATCCCCCAAAGAGCTTGCCACTTTTTGAAAGAGTAACTAAGAAATTCTGACAACCTAACAATTCCTAGCCAGGAGAAATTCTGAGCTCTGAACAGATTCTACCCAAACCTGCTACATATTCCACCGAAGTTGCCTGTAATAAATGGAAGTTTCATTGTTAAGTGGACATTTTGTTGTAACCCCTTTCCCTCACCACATAGGGAAGAGGTGCTGGAGAAAAAGAGCTAGTATCGACAGTAGGTCATTTAGAAAACTGCTAAATTAAAAGTCAGTAGATGGTATGATGCGACATTGCTTCTAGGCAGAACTTCCCTCAAGAGGTACAACACTTCATCTCATTGACATAACTGTTGCTTTTCACTGCCACCTGTCCCCCTAGCATTCAGATTAGGCTTTGTTGTTGTTCTGCAGTACTAGTACTAGTCCCAGAAAGATGTCATTGATAAGGAAGAGAGAGCAGTTTGGCTAGCTGCACAATACTTAGTATAGCTTTCGTTCACTTGCAGTAATTAGCTACAATTCCAATTAAATGGCTGCAGGTTTTCAATGTACCAAAGAGACAGGTGGGCCCTTTCTCTGAACCATTAAGAGATTGGAGTAAAAAGCTACTGCCCTTTTGGTTAAATTATTCAGGGCTACAAAAATGCTTGCCTAATTAATAAATCAAGGCCATAATAGTCTATTTTGTAATGAAAAGCTTTTACATGTAGCCATTAATGAAGATAAGACTTTGCTTTCCAGTTGAATCCATCATCATGAACAGTGAAAACCTGCATAATGATGGAGAGATGTATCAATGTTCTATGCTATATCATTTGGAGTTGTCATTAAACCTTCATAGATCAATGATGCTTCACCAAGTTTTATTAATGATTCCTTTATCTAATATTAATTCCATGGTACTAACATGCAAGGAATATGTTCCACTGAACATAATAGAGCTTTGCCTGGATAATTTCATGAATGATCTGAGGAACAACCTGGAATTCTGTAGTTGATACAATATGACAAGTTCTACATGATATGAGCTGTTCTTTGAGGCCAAATTTTCAAAAGGGGCCTTCATCTGACAACTGTGTGTGTGCGCATAAGATTGTGGACATGCAAATGCGTCAGTATTCATTTTGCAGCATTATCCGTGTGTATGTGCAGTTGATAGAACATACAAAACCCATCTGTGTTTGCTATCCTCATTGCATGCAGGAGGACCAATTATTATTTCTGTATGATTTATTTATAATTTATATTGCAATAGAGCCTACGGGTCCTAATCAGGGCCCCATTGCTCTATTCTAGTCTATAGAAGCTCTTATATTGTGTTCATTGCTGTAGTATCTGCTCACCTTCTAGCATTGCATTAAGCAATGTCACCATATATCTGCAGCTGTTTGTTCTAGGGCAGAGATAGGCAACCTATGGCATGTGTGCCGAAGGCGGCATGCAAGCTGATTTTCAGTGGCACTCACATTGCCCAGGTCCTGGCCATCGGTCCGGGGGGGCGGGCTCTGCATTTTAATTTAATTTTAAATGAAGCTTCTTAAACATTTTTTAAATCTTATTTACTTTACAAACAACAATAGTTTAGTTATATATTATAGACTTATAGAAAGAGACCTTCTAAAAAACGTTAAAACGTATTACTGGCACGCGAAACCTTAAATGAAGACTCGGCACAGCACTTCTGAAAGGGATAGCTCAGTGGGGAGGGATAGCTCAGTGGTTTGAGCATTGGCCTGCTAAACCCAGGGTTGTGAGTTCAATCCTTGAGGGGGCCATTTGGGGATTGGTCCTGCTTTGAGCAGGGGGCAGGACTAGAGATGATCTCTCTCTTGCCGACTCCTGTTCTAGGGAATGTACAAATGTAACCACTGCTGAGTGGGTGTTACAGGTCCCATCTGTGCCCAATCCACAGAGAATATGAGTGTGTTGTAGCCCCACATGAGTCTCGGTGCTGGAGGAGAAAGCACTGTGTTTAACCCAGATGGTGCACTATTCTGTCTTTTACAACCAGTACAACATGGGTGGATGAGCCTGTTACCTAGTCTCCGAGCTCTCTGGTTGCCATCACTTCAGTCACTGGGAGAAAGAGGGGCTGAGAAGGATAGAAGGGAAAAAAACGATCTAAAGCTCAACTCACAGCTCTTTCTCAGTCGTATCAGAGTTGTGACTCCCCAGGCTTTTCCCTGCCGGGAGTCCAAATCCAACATAAACGAGTGCTCTTCCCCTGCTGGGCCTTTCTTCTATCCCCTGTTTCAGAGCTAGTTCAGGGCTCCCCCTCAGAAGCCTACCCTGCACCCTGTGAGTGTCTTCTATTTCCTGTTCCCTGTCCCCCTCTCTCAACACCTGGCCCCTTGCTCCTGGGGTTCACGATAGAAATTAGCGCTACTCCTGTGGCTCAGCTCTCCTGCTACAGCCTAACTGCCGGGCCGCTTCAAAGGCACCCACCAGCTCTCTTCCCTGAGCTAATAACCATAGGTCTCTCTTCCTCAGGGCTCTATCAGTCTTCCTTTGGGGCTCTCCCAGTTACCTCCAAGCCCTAAATCAGAGTTCCTCCCTTACAGGAGCCTGTATTGCTTCTTGTAGGTTCCTCCTAGCCTGCAGTTCCAGGCCTTCCCCAGGGAGAGAACTCTTCTTCCTCTCCCCTAGGATCATCCTTCCTACCTGAGCAGCTTCCTGCTTGTACTGCTCAGGCAGTCTTATAGAACTCAGCTGATCCCTTTCTAATTGGCTAACAAGCCACCACCTGCTCCCGGGTGTAGTTTACAGGATCATCATGGGTCAGCTAGGCCCTGATTCTCCCTGGAAGGCCACTGGCTCTATGACGAGACCCTACATAATAATAAGGTCTCAACATAGTGCTTTTCAGCTCTCACAGCCTTTTATAAGCATAGCATAGTAAGTATCAGAAGACAAGTAGTTTAGATGGACAAACTGAGGCACAGGGAGGTGAAAGGACTTGCCCAAGGTCACTCAGTAGGTCAGTAACAGAAGCAAGTACTGAATTCAAGTCTCCGGACTGCACAACACTGGCTTACACACATTTTCATTTGGACATGTTTAACGATAAATCTTTGGCTGCTTCATATTATTGTACCTTTAGGACTTGATTTCCCTAGTTGGTAGCAAGAAGTCCCTATTACATTTGAATACATAGACCCTGCAGTTTTGCATCTTAACATTTTATTTATAATTTAATTCACTTGGACTTCATTTAATGGAGACAATTAATAGAAGGTCTGTGCTTTTAGCTTTTCTCTTTTCAATAGCTTACACGCAGTATACTGTAACTTTGGTATGTCTGAAATTAAATGAACCAAATAATGCAATTTATTACCTAGAATGCAGATTATGTGACAGCACTGAAAATGTACTATTGGTATAACCATTTTTTTCTTCCTGTTTGCAGCAGGGTTGTAAGCCAAACTGTTCAAAATGTCAGATACACTCCCAAACAAGCTTATAAATTCCCTAGACACACATTGGGTCCTTCATGTTGTAGGTATATGTGTGACAACGTTGCAACACTGGCGTGTTATATCAGACTCTGTCCTCTCAAAGTATCTCACAGCACATATCACAAATAGAAAAATGTAGTGTTCGAGCACTTAAAAACGTACTATAGAATTTAATAGCAAAAGATTTTTTAAAAGATAACCACCCTACACAATTTAACAGGGAACTATATTCCTGCTGTGCAAGCCTATAGGATTGTTCCAAAAAAAACCTGTGGAAGAGATCATTCGCTGTTCAGTTCTACAGGAGTTTAGAGTGTTTTCTATAGAATCTTATTAGTTTCATCCCTTTTAAGTCTATAAGCCTTCTCTATAAAGGTAATTTTTGTTTCACCCTTTTATTTATGGATCAAGCTGTGTCTATCAGATTATGTTTGCATATTATGGTAGTGCCAAGACTGTGGACGGGGCCCATTGTGCTAGGCATTGTACAAACATACAATGAGAGACAGTGTCTCCTCCAAAGAACTTACAATCTAAATACACAAGACAGACAATTTATTATATATGAGAAATATGCATATAAACATTATAATTTTCATCCTTTGTTAGGAAAATGACAAGAAATAGACTTTCATAAGCCAATTCCTCTTCCCACTCAAATGTTTTCCTATTGTGTGAAAAATGGATGCAGATACCAGTGGCAGGAGTGACTGGTGATAAAAAAAAAATTGGTGTCATTTATAGAGCGTACACAGAGTGGAATCCTTGGTACCGTTTCCTCCACAGAAAATTCATATTGCATTTTACTTTTTCAAAGTATGTGTCAGTATGTTTCCCCTTTATTTAGTGCTTGATTTATGTGAAAGTGTGCAGAGTTCATTCTGTTACATGGAAATGAAACATCCTGCACAGTATGAAAAAGGAAGTTTACTCTTCGTTGCTGGTATTCTTTTCATTGAGATCTAACCTCAAGAAGTAATTTTGAGTTATGAATTACAATTCATAACAGGCATCATGTTTAATTAAAATAACTAGGACACAATCATACCAGGGAGAGTGAATGCGTATAGTATGATGAGGCTGCCTACAATGGCATGTAGCCAATCTGCTACTGCTAGCAGCAGATATCTCCAATGGAGAGACACGAGATGGGGAGGGCTCTGATTTACTACACAGAATTCTTTTGCAGGTGTCTGTCTAGTGGGTCTTACCTACATGTTCAGAGTCTAACTGGTTGCCATATTTGGGGTCAGGAAGGAATTTTCCTTGGGTCAGATTGGCAGAGACCCTCTGGGGGTTTTACCTTACTCTGCAGCATGGGGGCACAGATCACTGACAGGTTTAAACTAGTGTAAATGGTGGATTCTCAGTAATTTGAAGTCTTTACATCATGCTATGAGGACTTCAGTTATTCAGCCAGAGTTTAAGGGTCTATTACAGGAGTAGGTGGGTGAGGTTCTGTGGCCGGCAATGTGCAGGAGGTCAGACTAGACGATCATGATGGTCCCTTTTGATCTTAAAGTCTATGAGAAAGCATTTGAATCCTAGGGTGTGGCTTATAGAACAAACATTAAAGGAGTAAGCTGTGGGGCCTGCTTCATCTGGCAGTTGATAAATAAATGCATCACACTCATAATTCCACACTCAGTGAGCAGTGCTCAGGGTTTTACACCTGGCTGTTGTGTTCACTTTAAACACACTGGATCAAATTCATCCATGTAACGCCATTGACTTAATCAGTATTACATCATCAGTGAATTTGGCTCCTGGTATGTGATATGCTAACCCTCACATTTCTCCAGGAGAATAGTTAACAAGCTGAGGTAAACACAAAAGGTGCTACAAGGTGAAAAAGAATCAGCTTGTTAAAAATTCAGGCATTTTTATTGTTGTTAAATGGAATTCTGGTCCATTAAGCTGAGGGTTTTAATTGAGTGATTCTATTTCACAAATATTTATGAATAATATCTATCTTCAGTACATCTATTGTCTGGCAGAGTTATTAAGGAACAAAGCTACAGAGACAAAAAGTATAAAATGAGAAATCTTTTGTTCCCTTAAGCTTTTTTCAAATCTGCTGGCTTGTTTTAAACTTTAATCACAAGATCATTTCTCGTAATTAAAAACAAATACAGGTTATCAGAATAAAAATCCTACTAGCATAATTTTAAGGGGAAGAACTAGTATTATACAGCTTTACTGTAAGGTTTGGTAAAATTAGTGGAACTCTATAAAAAAAAGTTTTGTTCAGATACAAATATTTTTTTTTCCAGAAAGCCGGACAATTCCAGTTCCTTTATAACCTACCAAAGTGAAAGGCAGATATAAGAACTCCTGTCCAACCTCTCTGTCTCCTCCTGTGGAAGAAATAGGATAAAGAAACATATTGTATTTAAGTAACTAATATGTGTAATTTATCCCTAGAGTATTCAACTACTTTTTTCGCATGCCTCCATTCTTTATACAAACATCTTCGCTAGCTATGCGTAACAGTAGGGGTTTGATCCTGTTCCCATTGACGTTAACGAGAATATTACTATGGACCTAAATGGGAGCAGGAATGGAGCTCTGGCGAGCAATTATTAATACATTACTTTATAATTTACGAGAATAAATGGGTTATTGCAGTGGTGGGCAACCTGGGGCTCACGGGCCACATGCGTCCCATCAGGGTAATCCACTGACGGGCTGCGAGACAGTTTGTTTACATTGACCGTCCGCAGACCCGGCCAATGGGAACTGCGTGAATGGTGAACTGTGGCCACTGGGAGCTGCAGGTGGCCGTGCCTGAGGACGGTCAATGTAAACGAACTGTCTCGCGGACAGCCAGCGGATTACCCTGACAGGCCGCAGGGTGCCCACCGCTGGGTTATTGTTCTGCATGGAACAAACACACAATTGACTTGTTTGTTAGAATGTGTCCTGTGCAGGATACAAGAACTTGTGATGATAGTGTTGCAATCATTCTTCTTTGGAGGCTTGAGCTGTAGAGTTAGAGTCTTGCAGGAGACAGAGCACTGTGGCTTTACTCTAGCAAAGCACTTAAGTACACAGGCAGTCTCACTGACGTGATATTAGAACTGTGCAGATGTGGAAATGAATTTGGTGCTCTTATTCTTCTCCCTGGGCTAAAACAGCTCCCATGTGATGGTAAAATGTATTCAGGAATTATGTATGGGCACAATATCCCTCTGAGAGGGGGCGGTGTTTGTTTGTCTGCAGAGGGAGTAGGAGGGCAGATGTCCTTTGATTAATGGGAAATCCCATGTATTTTGGGGCATCTGGCAGACAGACAGCTCCTTAATGCTGCTCCTCAGTATCTCTGCCCCCTTGTTCACTCAGTAATTGTTCTACCATTAGGTCACCACCTATTCACTTTGCCCTTCTCTGAGAGGGAAAGAAGGAGCAGAACTGGAGGTAAAGCTGCAAGAAGCAGCATTAAATCTTGCAGGTATTTCCCAGCTGAAATTCTCTGGATTTTCCAGGGATCTATACCTTGCCTTCTCCTTCCTCTGTCTGGCAAAGCACCCTAATCCTAGAGATCCCTAGAGGAACTTTTGTAGGCTCAAAGGGATGGTGAAAAATACTAACTCCCCTTCTCTCCCCTCCCCACCTTCATACAGTTTTTAAGGTACTGGAAGAGAATGTCTGCCCTTGTCAATGAGTGTTTTGGCTGAGTAAGCACTGAGCCTTTATAGACTGAAGGCCGACACTTCAAAGACTGCACAACAGTGCCCCTTGAGGAGTGCACATCCACAACCACACGCTTGTACATGCGATTGTCTGTTTTGCATGTGCATTTATCCTTTTGTATGTACAGTTGTTGGGTTGCATGCAGAAAAGTGGGTTTAGCAGGTTCAAATAGATGCACAACTGGCACATGCAAAATTTGTGTAGAGCTTCCATTTATGTATTTTATTTTTTGGTTATAAAATGAACCTTTTCAGTTGCCTCTTGATGCATATACCATTGTTTTATTGCCAAACAAAAGGTGTTAATCAATGTTAACTGAAAACTAAGACTCCACCCTGAAAATCAAAACTAAACATCAGCACTCTCTTTTGCCTTCCAACCCCTCAATCAAAAGCCCTGTAAGACAGATAAGTCATTGTATATGTAAAATTAGGTGCAGAATGACCCATTTTATAATTCTACTGTTACAGCAAAATATACATGAAAAAAATGGGTCAATTTGCAAGCCCATATAATAATATTTTACTATGAAGCTGAACATTAACAGATATTTTCAAACTTTAGCAGTGGCACATTAACAGCATTGTGTATATGGAATTATCTATGTCATCACCATTAGCTTTTGTTAGCTGACTATTAGCTATGCAAATTTTACTATTTACATAATGAACATTTCTATTTAAATAATAAAGTGATATTTAACTTTTTGTGGTTTAATAAAGATTTTTACACCTTTGCTTATTCAGGGGATTCATTTTTTATATTTAAACATGAAGAAATACATTTTCATGAGTCCTAAGAAATGGGTTTATTTTCTTAATTTCCGAAAAGCTATCAGTTAAACCCCAGCAGATTGTCCAGTGTGCTTTTATAATTCATGCCCTGCAGGCAGGAGAAACCCCAAGCCACAGCAGTAGGTAAAATAAATTACCCAGGAATTCATTTCTCTGTTGGGAGGGCTAAACTATATTCCAACAAGGGACTTAACCGTCTCTGTGTAGTTGTACCAAGCTGAGGGCCTCCCGGCTTGGGAATAGACATCTGTTACTAAATCATTTGGTCACCAAACTCCCTCCCCATGATTCCTTGCTGCAAGGAAGGCAGGACTCCAGGTGCGCTGCTTTTTTCCTCCTCATTTCCACATTGAGGCCTCCACTGCACAGTTATTAAGACACAATGGGCACATCATGTCAATGTGAGCACATACTTTTTAAAGATCCCACCCCAAGGGAACTTGGCACAACAATAGCTATCTAAAGAAGGCATAGGGCCCTTTATCTTACCAAAAGAAGCATCTGTTTAAGGTCTAGTGCTTGAAGTGGCTCCATTCAGCCCACTGTAGCTAGGCTTGTCCTGTTAATTGCCACTTTCATTGTTTAGTACAAAGGTAACACTTTGAGAAAGGAAAATCAAATAAAGTTGATTCTTTGTTTAGCAAATATTATGTCTCTTGCTGAATCTGTTTTTATGGATTTTCTATTTCCTAACTGCATGTCTCTGTCTGTGATGTCTGTCTAATTTGTAACAAGGCACAATATAAATACCTTAGAATAGATAAACACCTCATCTCTCTATCTCAATACTCTGATCTCAGTTACACAGTGTAAATCTGGAATGATTCCATAATTGCTCTGCTACGAGCAATACATCGAGCCCATGACTTCAGTGGAAGCTTTGCCGTTGACATCAGTGGGAGCAGGATCTGGCCCTAAATAGTTAACTTGCAATCTTACAATCACTTTGGATTTACTCCAGTACAAGTGAGATCAGAGTCTGGCCCAAGTTCTTTAGACATTCTAGCTTTACAGAGACTGTAAAATTTCTGATAGTTGCTTCTTAATATGTGTCTCAACAGCAATATTAAAATTGTTCTTCCTGAATACTGGCTGCTCTTAATGAGTGTAAAATATACAGTAATACAAGACAGCTGACCTTTATTTAACACATTTCTTATGAAGACAATGACTTTGATCCTGAACTAATTACAGACAAAATTCCTGTTGAATTCAGAGATTTTTCCTGAGTAAAGAGGGCAATATCAGGGCCAAAGTATCCCATGTAGTTCTTGCCAAGTCTTCTGCAACTTTAGATATCATACATGGGCCATAGGGATTTACTGCAAAGCTAAACAAATAAGTGTCCTGGCTTTCCCTGAAGAGGGAGCTGAGATCCTCCTCATTGTACTTTATAATTACTAGTCATTTCAATATCAGACTGTGAAGATTTGCCCAGAAAATGAAAATAAAATGCTTAAACTCTGGCCTCGGTAGCTTGACCTCTTCTGAAAGATGTTTACTGGGTCCTTGAAAATCCTCTGCAGTCTGTTCAGTGGTTAGTAAACTTGTTCTGTACTAGTTTTAAAAATTAATTTCATTGGTGAAGCCTTGACTGAAGCCTTCAAGCAAAAGTTCTGGTTGTTAATATGAAGCATTTACTTGTAATGTATTAGTGCTTTGCTTTCTATGGTCAGTTTCAGTTGTTATTAATAGTTAATGTCTTCATAATTCAAGGCATTTACATTTGCAATACAAATGAAATAATATCACACCAATGAATGCTATAGTAAATAACTCGTTTTGTAGGGAGTGAACTTAAAAATAACTAAAGGCAGGTCGGAGCCTGATCGCCAGTGAAAGTCAGTAGCGGTTACACAGCTAATGGCCATTTGTTCCTTTGAAAAATGATCATAAGGTAGCAGAGAACAAAAGTTAACATGTCATCTATGGAAGATGCATTGTTCCTAGTGAGATGGCTGCTCTGGTGCATTAAACACTTGTGGATGGAGAGGGTATTTAAAAGCATCTAAGGGAACTATACACCTAACTCCCATTAGTTTTCAATGGGAATTGGGTGCTTAACCCTCTTAAGTGCTTTTGAAAGTCCCACCACTAGGCTTTAGTACCTCAGTGGGCCTCTCATATGCTGCATGTGGCTTGCCTGGGTAGAGCACTGGCAAATAAAATGCAGGGCTCTTCATAGGCTAGGGGTGGGAAAAGTGATTTAACAGGTCCATTGAAGTCAATGGGATTTTTGTTCCATTGACTTCAGACAGGCCAGGATTTTGCTCATAATCTCTGCGATTACATGATAAACCCTTATTTGGGCACCTTCTTGGCACATAAGGTTTTGGGTTGGGCATAGTATTTTTCTGAAAGTTTGAAAAAAAAATGGAGTTTGAATCTTCCCCCAAGTCAGCAACTATTCAAATGGCCTCCTCTGTTGTGTATGAAACCTGAAAGTATCAGTGTTTTAAAATCATTGTGCGCCAGTGTTCGATGCCCATTATTTACTTGTGTTGTAATAGCACTTAGAGGACCCATCATAAAAACTCATAATGAGAGAAAGTTTGTGTCTTGATGAGCCAACAGCTATTTAGACTGACACAGAGAAAGGGGAAACAGAGGCACAGCGACGTGCTCAAAGTCACACAGCAGGTCAGAGGAAGAGCCAGGAACAAAACTCAAGTCTCTTGAGTTTCCATCCATGTCTTGTCCCCTTGATCACACTCTTTTGTTTGTGTTTAGCATTGAGATTAGCATATTCCTGAATTATTTTATTAAAGAAACTTTTTGTTCTACATATTTGAAGTGGTATACTCATTCAGGCTCCTTTGTGAACGAGATCTGTTGCCTTATTTATTTACTGAGATCCTTCCATCACTAATGTGTGTGTGTGTGTGTGTGTGTGTGTTCAATTTACTAGAAGAAAAGAACATCCTTCTCCAGTATATACTGAAGAAGAGCTTTTTTTTTTTTTTAAAGGTTTAATTTGCATTCTTGTTTCAGGCTTAATAGGAAAGAGAGCACCTTTTTTGAAGAGAGAGGGAAAAAAAAGGCCCAACAACAAAGGACATGTTTGAAAATGACACTGTTTTCCTAGGTTATTTGTGAAAATATAGAGCGTGTGTATCACTCATGAAGTAAAACAGGAACTAAGCACACAGCATGTGTTGAATTTTTCTGTTGACCTTAAGAACTGTGTTTTTGGAGCACTGTGGTGCTTTTTAGGTCATTCTCGTGCCTTGTCTCTCTCTGTTCGCTTCTACAACATGAAAAAGAATCTCTGGGGAATAGTCAAATATATATATATTTTTAGTGCTAAGTACTGACCAAATGGCTTAGTGGTTATTATTAAATGAGACAGGATTAGGTAGTCATGCATACAATTCTACAACAGGCTGTATATTCTCTTCACTCATTGCCTAAGATAAGTGCTGTTTCCTTGATGGTGCTGTTTAACTCCTTAGATTGAGAAAGGAAATCCTCTGGGTAACTTGACACAGTCAACTGAATGGGGTCCCAGTCCTCTTCCTTACACACAGGTTCACATGCACAGTACTATCATGCCTAAAACTGAAGAAGCCCCTTTGACATGCCTGAGCAACATATGGGAATATGCACTCTTTTGTAACCAAACTTACGATTTTTAATGAGCTTGAGTGGTAGGATCTTTTATTTGTATTGCAAGATTGAAAACCAAAGTCTATGTGCATATGGGAAAGCCAAGGCAGGGTAAATGGTCAAAGAATGGGTGTGGGACTTCTGAGTTCTAGTGCTGTCTCTGCCACTTTTTCCTGTGACTTTAGGGAAGATACTTGACCTTTCCATGCCTCGGTTCCTTCATCTGTAAAATGGGAATAATAATGTTTACCTACCTCACCGGGATAATATGGCATTTAAGATAAATTTGTATTATACTTTCAGATCCTTTGATTAACAGTAATACAGAAGTGCAAATTATTATGTCTAACCTGTGGCTTTTGGTCCACTTGCACACGTTCACTAACTCCTAAAAGATAAAGAACAAGTCAACAGCGAGATGGTGGACTTGATTCAGAGTCAGCACTTTATAAATCTGTGTTCCCCTCATGTTCCCTGTCAGTACCTGGCCCGGGTCGGGAAAGCCAATGATCTAACCAGTGGACCAGATTTGGTGATGAACCCTGGTCACGTGCTACCTGAGATATGCATATGCTAAGAATAATGGCGTGATTCCATTGATGTCAGTGGAATTGCTCCCGCTTTATGCTAGCATGATGTCAGAATCGGACCCCATGTTCACTGACCTTTGAAGTAACTTTATACCCCATGGACCTGACTCTCCTATTGTTCACGCCAGCATAGTTCAGGAGTTAGTCCAATGTAGTCAGCATCAATTGCACCAGTTGAAAGAGGGGCTCATTCAGAGCCAGTTGATTCAATTTTGCAAAAGCCGAAGTGTGTCATTCAGGAAGGATTCACTTGCCTTCAGTGCTTCATGTGTCTCCCTATATTCATGCCTATATTCAGCTCTGACCCCACACCTGACTGACGGGATGCAATAAAACGGTTTTCTCTGAAGAAGCAGGGCTGTTACAGCTTTTGGAATGACTCTCAGATCTTTTAGGATTAATCTTATTGAACCTCTGGGGGGCCTGACAGCTGGAGCCCAGCCTTTCACTACCAAGACAACTTAAGCAGGAAAAAAATTACTTAAACTTTCCATAGTTAAATCCTAACAGGCTTAGTAGGGGGAAATAAAAGCGTTAATTTAATGTTATATTAGTTTAAAAGAAAAATGAAGCAAGTGGAAGAGGGAGAAAAGAAAATTCAGGCTGTAAAATTAGCCAAGTTTTCATGCTTTTTTTCCTTCCCATCCTCATTTGCTGATTTCAGGCTTGTCAAAAGCATCAGTTTAGGGCTTCAATCTTGTGCCGGTAATGAATTTTAATGGCAGTCCACATGGCCTCTTGACACACAGCATTAGCTGTGCCTCATTCACTGTCAGGGTGCTGAGCTGTCGTAGCTCTGGCTTGGTAGCTGTCAGTGCCATGGCTGTGGCTGGAAAGGCAGCGAGGCTGTGACCACCTCCTGCCCCTCACTGACATGGCAGAAGCCAAATTAAATCTCAGACAATGAAAATGAGCGGAAAATTTAACCCGTCTGGGAGGTATGGGGGGGGAGGCGTGGGGGAAGATGGCTTGTTGCCGAGCTTGTCAACTCTAAAGCTCTGAGAGCTCTTATTGATTGGTTTCAGCTTCTATCATTATAACCTGACTCAGCTCCCTTAATTTGTCTGTGAAAAAAAAAATTGTTATGCAAAATAATAATGGCTCTGCCCTTAATTAATCTGCAGCACACCAGCTCTGTACTGAACTGGGTAGTTTAAATTCAGACTCAGGACTCGGTTTGTCACACGGCTTGGGATGATGTAGTCATTTTTAAAGAAATTAAAAGAAAATTGGATGGCATTTTCCTTTGTGAGAACTGAAAAGCAAATAAGAACAAAATATGAACAGTTTTAGTAATAACTACGGCATTTCTAGATTGATAGAAAAACAGCGGAGGTTGTATCTTGTTTCAGAAAATAAAAGGCACCATACAGAACAGTGGTTATTGTTTAAAAGCATTGAATGCAAGTGAATACAAGTGTAGTTGGTGCTAACAAAAACTAGCTAGTGTTCTTTTAGGTATAGATAATATAAACTTACTGTTTGCAGTATTCCCTATATTCCCCTGTACTTACTATGGGGAATACTGCATTTGCTGAGGTAACATTGTTTAAATATCTAAAAGTCATCTGGCATGTTCTTAAAGGTGTCCACTTTATCCCTGAGATATTAGTTTTTTCTCTGGTTACTTGGAATAGGAAAATAAACAGCTAGCTTTGTGGCTCAGAGGCTGTTGGCAAATGTTGACTTTTTCATTATGAGCACTGTGTCTAGGTACACCTCTACCCCGATATAACACAACCTGATCTAACACAAATTCGGATATAATGTGGTAAAGCAGCACTCCGGAGGGGGTGGGGGGGTGGCGGAGCTGCGCACTCCGGTGGATCAAAGCAAGTTCGATATAACGCCGTTTCACCTATAACACAGTAAGATATTTTGGCTCCCGAGGACAGCGTTATATCGGGGTAGAGGTGTAATACCACAGTTGGATAGTTATGAATTGATGCTTTTCTGGTTGCATAGAAATTTGGGGTAAAATACTGGATCCTTTGAAGTTAGTGGAAGTTTTACTGTTGACTCAATGGGGCCAATATTTCATTCGTGTTACTTACCTTGAAGCCAATTCATTCTTTCTCTGTTTTCACATTGTAATTAAGAAGGATGACTCCTACAAGAACTGGTGCCCTAATATTTCACTTAACCTGAGAGAGGAGAATATGTATTTTTAACAAGAGCTCAGTGCATAAAATCTACTACAGCCAAAGTGGAATTTTTAACACTACAGGATATTACAATTCAGAAAAACTTTGCACTATATCTATTTGTTTTCCCTTTGTTTGTAGCCTCTGTGTCTATTGGCTTCTGTTTAATGTTGAAACATGATGTGAATTTTAAACACTTAAAAAACAAGATTGAAGAAGAGATGTTTGCCGATAGTCATCTATCAGTATGCACAGTCCTTCCCTTGCTTTCTAGTTCATAGCCCTTTAGTTTTCTGTGCAGTAATAAAGCAATTTTGCTGCCTCTTACTGGTATAATAGACAAGCCTCACCAGTGACCATGTTGTGAAATGTTTCCACTTTCAGAACAGACATCACACATTGTATGGCATTTCTACTCTCCCCGTTACAGGTGTGGAACTGTCCTGCTACCATTAGCAAGAGTTCCACAATGCATTGCACAGAAATTGAGTGGGTGTTATGAATAGGTGAAAAACTGCAAACTCCATATCCCATCTGGGAAGAAAATACTTAATCATGTTCATGTGAACCTCCTGTCACAATAGCACTTTGAGCTGTGATCTTATCTTATAAGTAAGGCTACGATTTAATCATGGGTATTTTTAGTAACAGTCATGGACAGATCATGAGCAAGAAAGAAAAAATCACAGCCCGTGACCTGTCCATGACTTATACCATAAATACCTCTGATTGAATTTTTTTGGGGGGAGCCTGCAGCACCAGCTGCAGGGGGAATCCCCAAGGGGGCCCACTGTAGGGGTGGGGAGGCTCAGGGGGCCAGTGGCTGCTCCAGCCGTCGCTGTGGGGGAGGAGCCCCAGGGGACCAGCGGCTGCTCCGGCTGCCACCAGGAGGGGAGCCGCAGTGTTGTCAGCCACACTGGCTACTGCAGAAGTCATGGAGGTCTCAGAAAGTCATGGAATCCATGACTTCTGCAACCTCTGTGACAAACATGGAGCCCTACTTATAAGCTAAGCATGATTGTGCCTGGTCACTGCTGGAATGGAAAGTATTCCATGAATACCCAAAAGGAGGCGGTGTGGTAGGGGGTACTTTCCCCCTGAGTTATTAGTGAATTGATGTGAGGAGGTAGTGTGCTCTTTCAAGTGAGATTTAAAACCAAGGTATTAATGACATGGGACTGTTAAAGGTTCTATGATACTTTACCCCCCAAATATGGTGTTTTTAGCCCTGAATTTCCCTTAAAGTTTCAACTGTATATAGTAGTATTTATTTCCTGTCCTAAAATGTTGTGTAACATTGCTGCTATGTTCCACTTTAGAATACGCTGTACTACCATATGGTGTATATAGCTATAATCTCCTGTATATATGGTCCTAAAACACTTGGTGATCAGGTGCTATAAAAACACAAGAAAGAATTAGCCAGATTGTCTCTCTAATTCTAGAAAGTTGATGGATTAAATTGTTACAGAGCATTATTTATAAATAAGACGTTATTGTGTTTGTGTAGAGTTGTTTCAGAGGCCTGAAATGGGCGAAAGCTACCTCTGCCATGTACATTGGCCAAACCGGACAGTTTCTATGCAAAAGAATAAATGGACACAAATCTGACATCAGGAATTATAACATTCAAAAACCAGTAGGAGAACACTTCAATCTCCCTGGTCACTCAATAACAGACTTAAAAGTGGCAATTCTTCAACAAAAAAACTTCAGAAACAGACTCCAACGTGAAACTGCAGAACTGGAATTAATTTGCAAACTGGGCACCATCAAATTAAGCCTGAATAAAGACTGGGAGTGGATAGGTCATTACAAAAACTAATTTCCCCATACTATTTTCTCCTTATTGTTACTCACACCTTCTTGTCAACTGTTTGAAATGGGCCACTCTCATTACCACTTCAAAAGTGATTTTTCCTCCCTTGGTATTCTACTGTTAATTGAATTGTCTCGTTAGACTGATGGCAACTCCCATCTTTTCATGTACTATGCATATATACCTGCTACTGTATTCCATGAATCTGATGAAGTGGGTTCTAGCCCACGAAAGCTTATGCCCAAATAAATGTGTTAGTCTCTAAGGTGCCACAAGGACTCCTCGTTGTTCTTATCCTTGAAGTGGTAAAAGAGAGAGTCTGTCTCATCCCAATTTGATTCTTGAATAGTTCTACAGGGACTTTAATTTCATGGATTTCATAGTTTTGTCAAGACTGTACCTCCTCTCCCCTCCAAAGTAATCCACATATGCATTTACTTGCAATTCAATAAAACTTTCAAAGACATAAATATCCTTTGGAAAGCCCTTCAAAATGCATTACTAGGCTACACCCTGAAGGAAGAAGAGAACAAGTAAAAGTACTTAAAAATCAAGTTTGTTAACTACAAAGGCACCTAGATGAGTTTTCAGAAGTAATTTATTTTAAAGTTAAAATACTGTATTTTCCGGCGTATAAGGTGACTGGGCATATAAGACGACCCCCTAATTTTACAGTTAAAACATAGGTTTTGGCCTATACTCGCCGTATAAGACGACCCCCCCTTCCGAGGGGGGGAGCCCAGAGCCTTTTAAATCCCAGCTGCGGCCGGGAATCAGAGGGCTCTGGGCTGCCCGCTGCGGCGGGGAGCCCAGAGCCTTTTAAATCCCAGCCGCGGCCGGGAATCAGAGGGCTCTGGGCTGCCCGCTGTTTATACCCGGCGTATAAGACGACCCCCGATTTTTGGGGGTTGTTTTTTAGTATAGAAAGTCGTCTTTTATACGCCGGAAAATACGGTATGTTGTAAATTTAGCATTTTAAATTCATAGAATGGGTGTTTCTTTACTCACGTTTTTGGTTTGAATTATATGTTGTTTGAACTGTGGGTCTACTCTGAAAAATGACTGAAAAATTGGCATTTTGCGGTTCTATGTTTATTGCCTGTCATAGATTCCATAAAGTGTATTTTATTTATGAGCAAAACTATGTTTATCCTAACTGCCAGCCCTGAAAATTATAAGTGGATTCTTTATTTCTCATGCAACATCACCACTGCTAAAGAGAATGCAGGTTAAACCTCATTAACTTTTGGCTTGAAGCATCTTTATTGCTGCTGTAGGTTTTGGTTTGTGCAATCTGCAGGGCCAAATCCTTCTGTCCTCCCCTTGGCAAACCCCACCGAAGGAAGTGAAGTTACGGGTAAGGACTGCAGCATGGGGAAATCAGAGTATGAAAGTGTATCTAGTTAGTAACTGTGCTCCTGATGCTCCCCCCCATGCACACAGGCAGAAGGGAGCCCTGGGGCAAAGCATGCAATTGCAGGGGGCAAAGCATTTGCAGTCAAGGGGGAATGAACTTCTAGAGGAGTTTATTCAGATCCAGCCTGATCATCTTTAAGAGACACTGAGAAACCTTAGCAAGAATGACACTGACCACATTGATGCCTCCTGTGTGGTAGGTGCTCAGATACTGTGATGATGAATTGCAATATAACACTCTAAGATCTATAGATAGATACTGTGTGCTGAACTGGCGAGGGTTGGGACCATGGAAGAGTGAGCTGCATCTCTGTAAGATGCATAGAAGCTATTCCACAGGCATACCACATGGTGTGGAAGTTGTGGGTCAAGAAGGATCAGGGCTAGTGTGGCATCCATCCCAGAAAAACTGCAGCCCTATTCTATCCAGTTTTCCTGATGATCCTTTAATTTCACTTCAGTTTGTTACTTCTCCTCCTGCTGCTAATTCCAAAATTATGTTTACAAAGATTTTTTTCCCTTAACTAATCCATTAAATTCTAGTTCAAGGATTCTTGCCAACAAACATGCTCTGTTAACTTAACTTTGATCTTTACTGTACCAACATGCCTACAGTATAAAATCAATAAGAGAGAGAGAGACCTTCAGTGTTGTACAAAATGGCTATAGAGCTGCAATCCTTTTCAGTTCCAAACTGCCCATCAATTATATGGCAAAGAAATATTTCTTCTAGAATATTATAATAGCTCCTTATCCATACAATCCATAGGATAGAAAGATCATATTTATTTATTCAACTGGGGTAATTCCAGCATGATAGCATGGAGATACATTCTATTGTCTGTTAGTCTTATGAAAAATCCTATAGAATACAATGGAGAATGGTAACTTTTCTTGGCTGTCCTATAGAATTTAATAGAAAATTAAATCTCTGGCATAGAATTCTATATGTTTGTTCAAAAAGCAATAGACATGATATTCTACATTAAATTCTCCAGGGATTTTTTTAAGAATAACATCTCTAGAAATCTGATAAGTTTCCATAGATTCCTATTGGCTTCAGCCCCATTACATTTTGTAAGAGTTCCCCAATAGGGTAGAGTAGTCGTATCAATAGAGCTTATTCCTGATTTAGCTTTTTTTTTTTTTTTGGAACAAAAGGACTGATCTCTCAATATTTTTAAGTGCATATGCTATAATGGAAATTAGTACAGCAATAAGCCACAACAGGGTATGCATTACAAAACTATTGGGGTAGGATGGCCTTGCATTCAGCCATCCAAAAGGTGAATCAGTTTGCCCACTAGTGCATACTCTGAAGTGGCTTATTGCTATTAGAATATAGCTCATAAATTCAGGGGCGTCTCTAGGTATTTTGCCTCCCCAAGTGCGGCAGGCAGGCTGCCTTCGGCGGCATGCCTGTGGGAGGTACCTGGTCCCGCGGCTTCAGCGGACCTCCTGCAGGCGTGCCGCCGAAGGCAACCTGCCTGCCACCCTCGCGGTGACCAGCAGAGCGCCCCCCCCCTCGTGGCTTGCTGCCCCAGGCACGCGCTTGGCGTGCTGGTGCCTGGAGCCGCCCCGGGATAAATTTCACACATTGTAAACTACCGTATATTCTCGTTCGTTAGCCCATTCGTTTATAAGCCGACCCCCCAAGATGGATAAGTAAAAATAGGAAAAACTGTGTGACCCTTTCATAAGCCGACCCTATATTTCAGGGGTTGGAAAACTTTGGCTCCCAGCCCGTCAGTGTAAGCCACTGGTGGGTCGGGACGTTTTGTTTACCTGGAGCGTCTGCATGCATGGAGCCCCTCACCTCCCTGTGGTCGCGCTTTGCCATTCCCAGCCAATGGGACTTAATGGGCATAGGGATTTTTTGGTTTGGGCTACATGTAACTTTGAGAGTTATGATGAAAAAGGTCCAGGTAGCTAGCCAATGAGAACGTGACTTTGGACAATTGGTATCCTCATTCCTGCTCTAATAAACATGCACTTCAGTGTACAAGGCTTTAAAAACCAAATTGGAGTAACTGCGTGAAACTCCACTGAAGTCACCAGTCTGGAATCTGACCCCCTTCTTTTGGAGTCGAAAGCCCTAAGAGAGGTTGACTGACTGAACAGGACATACAAAGACTGAGAAGAGTCTGCTAAGCCAATGACTATGCCCCAAATTGAGGAGCTCCAGACTGGTGGGAAGTGACCCAGGGGAAATATAATTTTGGGTAGCTCAGTAACTGGACTGGAAACATTGATTAATCTCTAGGTTGGGATCCTATGGAGTAGGTGGGCCTAGGCCCCCTACCTTGCCCCCTCCCCACAGCTGCTTTGTGGTGACTGAGCTCTGGGGGAGTAGTTGGCACACAAGGGGTTGATTGAGGCCACAGCTGGGGCCCCTTCTGGGATGACTACACTGGCAGAAACCATAAGGCCATTAGCTGACCACTAGGCAAAGTGATCATCTGACCTTCCTGCTACAGATCATTATATGGTATGTGCATTAATGAGAACACATGGAATGGCATGTTCCTCTTGGGGTTCGATATGCTGGCTTCAGGGATGCTTATACAATGTGCCCACCTCAGGATGAGCTACATCGGCATAATCCTCTGCATAAGTGTTGAAATTGCAAACTTTGCCGTGAAGTTGCCCAGCCAGCCAACCAGCTCTTATTGTTCAGTTCTGAAATAGGATCAAGTGGCTTTCAAGACTTAGTTCTCCATCCTATGAGACAGCAGATTATCCATCTCAGTAAGGAAAAATAGAGGAAACATCCCTTGAGTTTCTGCAAGTCAAAAATTCAGGCATTCACTCCTTTCACAGGTGTTTTTTGTTCTGTTGCTGCAGAGAAAGTACCAGGGATTGTAAGTAGGGGTGATCAAACTGGTTTAAACAAATCCTCCCTTCTGCCATATCCAAAACTTGTGGCCATTCCTAGAACCCTCAAAGCACTGAAATGATCAATTACATTCATTTTTTTCCCCTTTCCATTGACCTTTGTACTTTCTGTACAAGCCAGAAAGAAGAAGAAAACAAAAAGAAATGTTCTCACATTATTTCTGATCTCACTGGAAGAAAGATATCTTTTGAGAAACCTGTTGTGAGACTTCTGGCCAAATTTTACATGCTCTAAAGATTTGTGTAGTTCAGATAAGCAGACACAATGTTTGTGTGATTAGCAGCTGGGGCCCAAAATCCTGTAAAATACTGACGGATGCTGAGCACCTCCAACTGTGAAGATATAAAATTGTGAGAGCTCACCACCCCTGCAAACCAGGCAACTGGTTTAGGAGCCTAAACAAAGAATTCTAGTTTGAAAATGTTGATGATTGTGCATTGAACTTCTTCAAAATATGGATATTTTGTCAAATGAATATCATAATTGCTAAGAATACACTTCCCTGTGTACGAGGATGAAAGTAGGCATGATGTACAACAGTCACAGTTTTAATGCTCTCATCAGTACAGGCCTTGTCTGAGTTGAAAACCAGCTGGATAAGAATGAAGAAGTTACCTAATGAAATTGGAAATGTATTATGCTGAAAAAGTAGGCTCAGGTTTATGTTGGAAATGGGCTCCCACATGACGACATTCCATAATACCAGTGTTAGCTATAAAATAATAATGAATAGAAAATAGGTGAAAAAGTCTAATTTATTCTCTAAAGGATATAACAGTTGAACCCATGATATAGAATCTTTAGCAGCTATAGCTCTAATCTGTATTAAATACAGATCGTAGTGTATAATACCGCAGAAAAAAATCATTCTTATTTTCAAAATTTTGTACTTGATCACTTTGTAAGAGTTCTTGACCCGAATGTCCTGGATCTTAAATCACTACCTGGTTATTAGTATTTCAGGATTACACAGGAATTTTAAAAAGGGGTTGTGCTGAATCTTCTTTTCCTATTCAGCAGTGCCACAGCCCTCTATTTATAATCAGTACAGCAGGCATTTCAGTATGGCCAAAAGTGAAGTGGAACTCTATCCTGGGCTGCAGGGGCCCTGAAAAAGACATGGGAGTCCTGGTAGATAATGAGTTGAATCTGAGCTCTCAGTGCAGTGTTGTGGTCAAAAGGCTAATATGATGCTTGGTTGTATAAACAAGTGGATACTAATCCTGAGAGCAGAGAGGTCATATTACTTCTGTATTGGTGACTGGTGTGACCACTACCAGAATACTGCATTCAGTTCCGGTGTCCACAATTCAAGAAGGATGATGAAAAATTGAAGAGAGTGCAGAGAAGAGCCATGAGAATGATTAAAGCAGGGATGGGCGGCCAGTTTGACCATTTAATTTGGCCCACCCAAGGCTGCTGAAAATATTATTTTGGGGGGGGAGAGGTGGCTGAGTAGGGGTGTAACCATGAGTGGATCTGGGTTGGCCACAGCTCGCCCAATTAGCACCCAGTCCACAGCCCACCCAAATCTGAGCATCAGGCATAGTGTTGAGAGTGAGGAGACTTGTAGGAGGTACAGAATGGAGGCTGGGAAGAGGAGCAGGAGCTCACAGTACCAGGTTGCAATGCGACCCATTGGCCCAGCCACCTCTCCATCACTCATGCTATCTTGCACTTGTTATTGTCTTCCCATTGGCTGTGGGAGCTGGGAGACAATCTGACTGCAGTCATCCCCCTGCTCCCAGCCATGGGTGTGCTGGGGAATGGGGAGGTAGTAACCAGAGCTGGGTGGCATAACAGCTCCCTGTATTAACCGAACAACCAGAGCACCCAGGTGATCTCTCCTGTGGCTGCTAGATAGTGCTGCAACCTCGCATTTTCCCATTTTCTGAATTATCTGAATTGTTAATGATCCAATCTGGATCCAGTCCCAATTAGACTGGATAAACGGAGTTCTGCTGTAGTCCCTTCTGGCTTTATATAGCTACGAATCAACGAATCTCTATAACTCCTTTCAACTGTTTTTATATAGTAAGTTCTAAACCTTCTCTTGGTCTCCTCTACTAGAAACCAATTCTGTTGTGTTACTGAGAATTGGTAACAATAGGCCTGACCTAGTAAACAAAAATGCATCAAAACCCAGACTCCTCACATGACTTCCCATTTTGTCATGTTTGGCACAGTATTGCCCCACTGTGTTAGCGGAGTTATCCAGATTGCCACTGTGTAGATGAGTCCGTAATAAGGTCCAAAGACATTTTTAAGTACCCTCACTTTAGAGCCTGTCTGTGCTGTACAACCAATTATTGCAGGACACCCAGTTATAACACATTCAAAATTTGTAGCCTGGGTGGAATTTAGCCATATTGTAACTGGGACATGATTGAAAGCATTAGATCGGTTAATAGCATGTTTGGGGTCAAGACTACACCACTACACACTTTAAGCTATATTTGCAGTGTTGTTGTGTCCTTAAGTCATTCCATTTTTATTTATAATTATTGACTGATAAATTATCTAGACGTTAGACTTCAGGTTAAAAGTTTAGTTCTACTCTGAATATTGAATCTGGAATCATGTTTTTTGTGTCTCACTGATTCCAGATCAAATTTGCTCTCTTTATGAGAGGAAAATGTTGTTGTTTTTTCTAACAGTCTGCTCTACAAACACACTCTGGGGACTGAAAGTCAAGCAATGGTCTTTCTTGTTCATGTGTCATTACCAATAATTCTGACCCAATTGAAGTGTATTATGGGCTTAGTCAAAATAGTTGATTTTTTTTCAAACTTTTTGGACACTAAAGATGTAATTCAGAAAAAGTCAGGCACACAATTGCACACTTAATCGATGCATGGATTTGTCATAACTGCACATATTATTTATGTATTTGTTAACTAATGTAATCTAGACTCTTTACTAGTCAGTTACATGCACAAATATCCAGTTTGCACATGTTGTTGCAGTTCGCACACATAAAATTTCAAACTTACCTGTGCAGACATTGTATGCATGCAGATCAGGCACTTAGTTGTGCTCAGAAATGAGATTTGTACACTGAAAGATAAGGTTTTAGGTGCAAAGAAAAATCAGTTTTAGACACTGGTTTTTGAAAAGTTGGCCTTAAAGATTTTATTTCTTCAGAATTTGTGTAGCCTTAGAATCCCAAGACTAACAAAGCCAGGATCAAACTGCCAAGACATAATCACGTAATTTGAGATATGCAAAGTTCATACACTGTGTGTCTCAGACAATTTAGGAATATTATGCCAGAAGATAGATTTATTGCTCACTAGAAGTCCCTTCCAACCTGAATAATCTGTGGCACTATCATCACGTTATATAATGATGCTTTGTTTCCCATTTCCACAAGTATGACTACTGAGTTTCAGATCTTTATTGTTTTGTAGTGAGATTCTTGGTACTGCCAGTAACAGTGTAACTTTACCTGTCATCCATTATATTTTTGCATGAGCACTGATGGTTAGATTCGGCACTGATATGCATTTTAGAATACCTAGGATTGAGGAGTGTGCCTACCCGGACAATTTTTTTTCTCCTTGACTTGCATACTGAATTATAAAAAACATTTCTTCTTGTCCTTGCGATATTTACTGCAGTTCCTTTAATAAACCAATAACTTCAATTTTTGCAGAGTGAGATGCAGGATTTCAGACTTATGGCTCCAATTAAATTCAAGGGGAAATTTTCAATAATTAAAACCTATGCTTTATTGAAGCAGCACCTCCAGAGCAGAGGGAGCAAGAAAACTAATTAAGAACAATTCTGAATCACTAAGCTCCTGTGGACCATTAGACCAGGGGTTCTCAAACTTCATTGCTCCGCAACCCCCTTCTGACAACAAAAATTACTACAAGACTCCAGGAGGGGACACCCAATTCTGAGCCTCGCTGACCCGGGCCAGGGGGCCAATGCCAAACCCTAAGGGTGTCAGCCCTAGGGAGAGAGGGCTGTAACCTGAGCCCTGCTGCTCAGGTCTGAAACCAAACCCTGAGCCCTGCCACCCAGGGCTGAAGCCCTTGGGCGTCGGCCCTGGGCAGTGGGGCTCAGTCTTTGGCTTTGACCGTGGGCCCCAGCAAGTCTAGCGCCAGCCCTGGCAACCTCATTCAAATAGGGTTGTAACCCACTTTGGGGTCCCGACCCACAGTTTGATAACTGCTATATTAGACCATTGACTAATAGAAATATAGTAATATGGGAAAGGAAAAGCCCATATTTTGTATTGCTGTAGACATGGGTGAAAGGATAAAATAAAGGCTAAAAAGGAAAGGGCAACTAATTAATTGCACTAGCATTGATGCCGTTGTATAGCACGTATGCAGTTATTTTGATTGCTATTAGTGAATATTCATCTGAAAAAGCCTTGTTAATAGGAATTGAGAGTTAAAAGGTAACTTTGGACTGTGTCTATTCAAAATTTACTCTGAATTGGTGTCAAAGTGTAAAAATGAAGACCTTGATATATATAACTGAAAAAATCCAAGCTGGGATCAAGGTCTCTAGTCTGACTATGTTATTTCTATTTGTAGAAGATATGGGAGTAGAACTGATCTGTGTAGACTATCTGTGAAGGTGGGCAGTGGAAGAGTCGTTTTATCCTTGCTATACCATATGAGTGTGTGTAGCATAATTCATGCAAGAGGTGATATTTTTACTATCAATATAAATGGCTTGTTTTACATTTATATGAATACAACATGAGCCGTGTGCTTGTATAACCTCATTAACCTCATATGAAGGGGCACATTTATGTTCACTCCAGTCACTTTAGACACCCAATCTGGATGTTTCAGAACAATAATAGGGTTTTTTTTTTTGGTAGTGTGATAGCTCCTAAAAACACCACTGAAGGATCAGGGCCTCATTCTGCTAAGCACTTATAACAAAAAGATTGTCCCTGCCCCAAAGAGAGAACAGTCAAGGTATACGAGAGACAACATATGGATACAAGAAATAGACTTGGTGAAAACAGCATACCAGTGAGGCCATGTGGGGACATAACAAGGGACAGATCCTACAGCTCTTGTTCTGGTAAAGCCCTCAGACTCTCATTGATTTTAACAGAAAGTTTTCCTGAGTAAGGACTTCAAAAGACAGAAGGTTCTCAGATTTCTTTCCCCATGAAATAAAGTCAGGTATATTCACCTGCTTGACATATTGATAGCTTTTAGATTGAAAATTATTTCCCACCTTCACCTTGAAAGTAGAAGAAGGCAGTAGTGTTGAGTATTTTATGCCGCATCCTATGATTAATCTGCAACTCTCTTCTGGGCTATTGAAGACAGGGCTGTGAGGTGGAGACATCACTGATAGCAGAAGGTGTGAACAAAGGAGAAGTTGTGTCAGAGCCAGGCATCCTTTCACTAGCTGTTTGTGGCTGAGGGTACGTCTACACTACGGGATTATTCCGAATTTACATAAACCGGTTTAACAAAACAGATTGTATAAAATCGAGTGTGCGCGGCCACACTAAACACATTAAATCGGTGGTGTGCGTCCACGGTCCGAGGCTAGCGTCGATTTCTGGAGCATTGCACTGTGGGTAGCTATTCCGTAGCTATCCCATAGTTCCCGCAGCCTCCCCCGCCCCTTTGAATTTCCGGGTTGAGATCCCAGTGCCTGATGCGGCAAAAATCATTGTCGTGGGTGGTTCTGGGTAAATGTCGTTAGTCACTCCTTCCGCTGGGAAAGCAACGGCAGACAAGCATTTCATGCCATTTTTTCCCTGGATTGCCCTGGAAGATGCCATAGCATGGCAATCATGGAGCCTGTTTCACCTTTTGTGACTGTCACCGTATGTGTACTAGATGCCGCTCACAGAGGCGATTCAGCAGTGCTACACAGCTGCATGCTTTTGCTTTTGCATGATAGCAGAGATGGTTATCAGCCATATTGTACCATCTACCATACCATAAATTGGTAATAAGATGATCGTGGCTACCAGTCCTTTTGCACTGTTCCATTTGCTGCTGTCATAAGTGCCCCTGGCTGCTCTTAGCCAGGGGCTTAAAGCAAAATTGGGAATGACTCCCTGAGTCAATCCCTCCTTTTTGGTATCTAAAAATAGAATCAGTCCTGCCTAGAATATGGGCAAGTGTACTAGAGAACCACTGTATCAGAGAACCAGAGAGCACAGCTGCTCTGTGTCAGATCCTGCATAGATTATGAGCTGTATGCTATTCACAGGGGGTGCTCCTGCAACAACCCCATCTGTTCATTCCATTCTTCCCCAGCCTTCCTGGGCTACCATAGCATTGTCCCCCCACTTGTGTGATGAAGTAATACAGAATGCAGGAATACTTGTTAGTGAGAAATGAGTGGAAGGCAGCCTCCAGTTGCTATGATAGTCCACATAGGACATTAAGGAGTATGGAGGAGAGGAGCCCAGCATCCTGCTGCTAGTCCAGGGGCAATTGAATCTTTTCTTTACACATGAAGGGTGGGGGCTGATGAAGCTCAGCCCCCTGTTGCTATGATGATGATGGTTATCAGCCATATTGTACCATCTACCAGGAAAAATTAGGGCCAGGCGCCCTTGATCGACCTGACGGATGCTAGTATGCATGGTTACCAGTCCTTTTGCACTGCCCCATGTGCCAATAGGCTGATGATGACGATGGGTATCAGTCTTATTGTACCATCAGCCACCCATGGCGGGGGTGGGGGGAACAAGGATGTTGGTGTTGAGTGCTGCACCATCGCGTCTATCTGCAGCATTCAGTAAAGATAGGGTGACATGTAAAAGAGTCAAGACAGGATTGTTTTCCCTTTCACTTCTAGGGGTGGGTGGGGGGGTGCGTAAATTGCCTAGCTATGCCCTGACCCACCGCGGACACTGTTTTTGACCCTAGAAGCATTTGGAGCTCAGCCAAGAATGCAAATGCTTTTCAGAGACTGCAGGATCTGTGGGATAGCTTGAGTCCTCCAGTCCATGAGCGTCCATTTGATTCTTTGGCTTTCCGTTACGCTTGCCATGCTATGGCATCTGTCTGGAGATATTTAAAAAATGATTTTGAATTTCGTCTTCTGTAACGGAGCGCTGATAGAACAGATTTGCCTGCCCTTACAGCGATCACGTCCGCATCGTCCATGCTGGAGCTCTTTCTTTATTTTGATTTTTAACTGCATCACCACCCGTGCTGATCGGAGCTCCACGCTGGGCAAACAGGAAATATTCAAAAGTTCGCGGGGCTTTTCCTGTCTACCTGGCCACTGCATCCGAGTTCAGATTGCTGTCCAGAGCGGTCAGTGGTGCACTGTGGGATACCGCCCGGAGGCCAATACCGTCGATCTGCGGCCACACTAACCCCAATCCGATATGTTAATACCGATATTAGCGCTACTCCTCTCGTTAGGGAGGAGTACAGAAACCGGTTTAAAGAGCCCTTTATACCGATATAAAGGGCCTTTTAGTGTGGACGGGTGTGGCGTTAAATCGGTTTTACGCTCCTAAAACCGGTTTAAACGCGTAGTGTAGACCAGGCCTGATTTTCAGAAGTGCTGAGCACCCACCCAAAAGATTCCACGGAAGCTACTGTGTGCTCAGCACTTCTGAAGATCAGGCTAGTGGAATTCTTTTAAAGGGACAATGAAGCTATTTTTATGCTAGCCAGTGTAAACTTTCACTGACTGGTACCCAAAGACTTCAGGGTTCTGTACCTTTGTTCTTAAACCTTTCTTTAATTAAACAAATAGACAGGATTCTTGCTACATAGAGCCCAATTCTCCCACCTACACTTGATTGGAGCAGTACTTGTTCATGCCACTCAATGGACTATATGTACAGAAAAGCATTATCAGTGTTTGCAACAGTGATTGAATCTGGACCCCTAGGGAGCTGAATGAAAGGAATAGTCTATTTTATACCATTGAATCTAGTCAAGGATTCCCCACTGCATTTCCCCCCTAAAATTTTGCTATTCGAAACCACTTTATCATTGATGATGAAGCAAGTTCAGTCATGTATCTTTCACTCTCTTTTCTAATTTTAATTACTGAGTGATACATACAGTTGCACAAGATAGCATGTCTGCATGGTGGTGTGTGCCTTGATGGGAAAACCCAGCTTTGACTGCATCTGTGGTGGCAAGTATATTTTGTAGTCAGAGCATTGCAACTTCTAACATGGCACAGTTGTCACTTTTGTAATATTAAACTTAAAGGAATATGTGCTCTAATGACCATATCTGTCATCTTTGTACTGTTTGCAAAGACCATAAGAGTATTTGAATCTGCTTTATTTTCATCTGAATGGTTCTGTCTGACAAGCCTAAAATCTAGTGATCAATTTCCCCGTGTAACCTCATCAGAGTCCATTTTCTTTACCTTTGTTTTACTCCTATAATAAATTTGAGCCATTAATGATGCTCTTTACACATACATTTATTCTGAACACTGCAAATATTTTGACAAGTTATTTATTCTTTTGGAAGGTTTCTGTAAATACAATTAGACCAGATATAACTCAAAATGATGGTGTATTTTCCAAGCTTTTCTGAACTTCCCAGGGGTGCTGTTCAGTTCTTTAATTGCTTACTAATGTAAAAATATCATTGTTAGTATAGTATAAATCATGACAATTGTGCCTCACAAGAGGCTAAGAGTAGCACAAGATGCAGTAATTGAGATATACTAATAGATCTAGCAATTTATATAACAGCAGCTTTTAACAAGGTTGAAAAATGGCATGTCATAGTCCAGTGGAGACAAAAAAGGGAGGGGGAAAGAAAGAGTAGAGAGCAAAGCTGTTCCTTGTTCTAAAATGTTTGTCTGTGGTCCAATGAAACAGGTGTGGGACGTAATAGAAGGCATGATTAAAGCTGAGAATGTGATCTCTTATGAAACCATCCAAGTTTAGTTGACTTTTTCAAAGCGCAACTGTTCGTTAATAGCCCCTTCAAAGACTTTGAACTCAGACAGTCCTCTTGATTTCCTCAGAAGTACATTGGATGTCTCTTTGCAATAGTAAGGAAATCAGGGATTGTCGCCGGCTTTTGGAATGTTCAGTATCTCAGCCCAATATCTGACAATTCTGACCATTGAATAAAGTGGCAAGAAGTAAATCTTTTGGTTCAAGAATGAAGAAAAATGGCCCTGATTCTGCTCTGCTACATCTATGAAAATCGAAGTGTCTGCTCCGACTGCAGTGCACCCCCTCCAGATTTACACCAGCATAACTGACAGCAGGATCTGACCAATTTCCAGACTCATACTAACAGAAGATCTTTTTCTTTGCTTCAAAAGAAGAACAAGGGACTTTGTTAAAATGAGCATGGATTCCTCTGGGAAAGCAAACATTCAAAAAGACGTCCGTTTGCCTACGGCAGTAGAATCCCTTGAACTAGCACTATTTATTGTTTCTGTCTGTTGCTCTTGAATCTTTGTTCCATATCTAGTCTTCGACAGGCTGTGCAATATGCAAGGAGATCATGAGAGAAATGTAAATGTACATCTGTTTGGGATGGAGTAGGCACCATGAGCAGTTCTACCTTTGGCAAATCAGTTTGCCTTTGGCAAATCAATTAACTTCTCTGTCTAAATTTCCCCTTCTATGGTATGGAGATCAGAATGTCTGTTGGTGTGTCACATGGGTGTTGTTTGAATCTTAGTCTACTTAATTTTTGTAAAATGCTTTGTCAGACTTAGGAACCTAAACTAGGGCTGGTCTATACTGGAGGGGGAGTATCGATCTAAGATATGCAACTTCAGCTACATGAATAGCGTAGCTGAAGTTGAAGTATCTTAGATCGATTTACCTCAGGTCCTCACGGCGCAGGATCGACATCCGCGGCTCCCCCTGTCGACACCGCTACTGCTGCTCGCTCCGGTGGAGTTCCGGAGTCAATGAGAGCGCTTTCGGGGATCGATATATCGTGTCTAGATGAGACGCAATATATCGATCCCCGAAAAATCGATCACTACTCACCGTTACGGTGGGTAGTCTGGACGTACCCCCAGTCAACTAAGTCAACAATTAGTCACTTGAATAAATGGCTGAAGTAGTGCTGAAGATCCACAGCTCTTGTTGAAGTCAACGAGATCTGCAGATGTGTCCTGCCACTTATTTTTTTCAGATGGCTCGCTATGGACTTGTTAATATTGACCTTTGATATCACTGAGGTAAGAGGATATAGCTCAAAAAGAAGTCATAGATTTGATGCAGAAATTATGTGGTGAGATTCTATGGCCTGTGATATGCAGGATGTCAGACTAGATGATCATAAATGTCCCTTCTGTCTTTAAAACAAAAATCTATGAATCTCTAATCCTAGAATCATAGGACTGGAAGGGACCTTGAGAGGTCATCTAGTCTAGTCCCTTGCACTCATGGCAGGACTAAGTATTATCTTAGTCTATAAGATGCCACAGGACTCTTTGCTGCTTTTACAGATCCAGACTAACACGGCTACCCCTCTGATAGATACAAAATTGAACAACTTAATTATCCTTTTTGTATCCCTCATTGAATGACAGCTTCCTGATTTTTGAGATGTCATAGCAAAAATAATCCTAGAATTTTATGTCCCATATACACATATCTAGAAATTGATAGAACTTCTGTAACATCTGACAGTCCCATTTCTAAACATCTTATTATGAGTTTATATCTAATGTAAATCAAGGTGGACATTCAAATGTATTGGAGCAGTTTCTGTATATTGGTGTATATCGTATCAGTTCATGCACGAAAGGAAGAGTCCTGTAAGTACTAACTGTAGCATAGGAATAAACATGCTTTGGCGATGGGATACAGTAAAGGTAACATTTTCAAAAGCATCTAGGTGATTTAAGAATCTAATGCCCAATGAAAGTCAGTAGGACTTAAGTTTCTAATTCACTGTTGAAAATTTTGCTCTAAATAACCTTATAGTTCTTTTGCCATATCTAATTTCTAGCATTCTGTGAATGGCCCATTACATTTTCATGTTGCATTATGGGTACACTTATCTATGGGTCTGATGACACAGCCGCACAGAGAGACAGGATGCTGTTCTTTTGCCCCATCATGGCTAATTGCCTCTTCCTCACCGGTGCCTCAAACACTCAAGAGGGAATTTTATGGCTGTGGTAGCGGAGCAGACACACTGGCACGAACTGATGTGCATTTCTGTGCCTCCACTAGCTTTCCTCTTGATTTTCAGTGGTAGTTGCACTTCATTTCACTGAACATGTATCTCTGATTCATTGACATCTGTTAAGGAGGCAGTGGAGAATAAGCCGTGCAAATGAAATTTCGGTGAATAATGTCTGCATTTCAATGAGCTGGAGCTGTTGTTACCTAGCCATTTATTATGTGGCCTTTGGGGCTTTGACAGGCAACACCCAATCTGTTTCTCATCAGTTTAAATCCCAATATTTACTTGCAAATGGTTCACTATAAAGGCTTTTCTTAAGGTTGTACATGTCAGCTCCATGATGAAAATGTCGTCTTACCAAACCCAGCGTGCAATTGTTTCGACATTTTGATATTAAAAACGAGAGAAGACAGATAATTTCTGCCAGAAGAAAAAGGGGAATGAGAGGGTGGAAGCTGATGCTGAGACTGTGTTGAGTACTTGTATGCAATGGGCATGATCCTGCTGCCACTGAAGTCAACAGCAAAGTTCCCATAGGCTTCCATGATTGGGTCCATGAAAGTGAGTCTGAGTTTCCAGCTGCTCAGCACACTTTCAGAGTCAATCAATATACAATTAATAAGGGGCCAGAATCTGTGCTGCATCTCCTGAGCCAGACAGCATAGATATGCCTGACTAGGATTCCAGGTTGCTGTAGGGGCTAAAACAAACCCCTGGTGGAAGGGAGAGCAGCCTATGGGGGTGTAAAGGACAGCAACCTTCTCCCTTGCCCCAGCCTTGCTCAGGCTTCCACATAGCGCTGATATAACCCAGCTAAAAATACAGGATAACAGTGCAACATGTTTGGAGCACATTTGTAGCCCACATACTTTTTGAAACAGAAAAAAAAATGTTTTTTTTATTCTAAAATATGTTTTCCACCTCATAGTGTACATGTGGCTAGGTGACAATGTCCTAAAACAGCACAACTGGAAGGCCGCTAGTTCGGGAGTTATCATAACATATATGCTCACAGGATACAACATTACCTCACAAACATGGGTAAATTGAACAGATTGAACTGCTGGAGTCCATAACTATAAGGTTTGCTTTCTAATCCTTTAATCTCTGAGCCCTCTCCAATTTATCAACATCCGTCTTGAATTATGGGCACCAGAACTGGATGCAGTATTCCAGCACTGGTCACACCAGGGCCATATACATAACGAATGGGACTTTTTAGATATTGAAGCAGTTCAAACTTCAACTCAATCTCTTTTGAGGTTTACTGTGAATAACCACTAGCCAAAACCATGCGAAAAAATTTAAAGGCTGATGCTACAACCATACACAGTTTGGTGACTTGATTTTGCAGAGGGTTGTGCATTTTTGTTAGTTACCATCCACTTGGCTTCTTACACCCTAAGGGCTACTCTATACTGGCAATGCTAAAGCACTGCTGTGGCAATGCTTTAACCTGCCTTGTGTGGTCGCGGCGCACCCATGAGGGGTGTAACTCCCAGTGCTGGTGCACTGTCTACACTGGCGGTGCACAGCACTGAAACTTGCTGCGCTCAGGGGGGTGTTTTTCACCCCCCTAAGCGAGAAAGTTGCAGCACTGTAAATTGCCAGAGTAGACAATCCCCATGTTTTTATTTCAGATTAGTGTTCAAATTATCTCAGAATCTAAGAGAGAGACTCCCTGAAACCTAAGATGAGCTCAGGCAACATTTTGGATTTGATTTTGGATTTTTGAATGCCCAGAAGTTGAAAGATGTTAATCTCCAGAGGTTTCATGTGTGCTCACCTCCAGTTGAAACCACTGAGTGTCACCTAGCTTCACAATGACAATATAAAAGCATGATTCAGACACAAACTGTAGTGGTCTCAGATGATCCTAGGTCTTTTATTTCTTTGAAATGTTCAAAAACCTCTGTAAGCTTTGTCTGAGTTTTAAATTTGTGATGAACCTCAAAGACATGGGTGAGATTTCCATGTTTTGGGACTTCAGTGCAAACATTTGATGATGCCTGTGGAATACAGAATCTCCCCCAGTATCCTAACATTCACTGTGCTTAGTGTGTTTTCTAATTATTACAGTGCTGCATAAAAAGAATTGCATCTACTGCAAAACTACTGAATATGCCTTTTGTATTTCTGGGTAGGTGGATTCTTTACTTTGCTGGTTTCTTCCTAAGGGAAATCCTCCTGTCGGAAAAATAAAAACTAGCATATTTTTGGCTTCAATGAAATTCTGAGAGTAGAAAAAGGAGAAGTGTCAGAGGTGAAACAGAGCTTATCACAGTGTGTGTGTGTGTGGGGAGAAATTATGTGTGTGGAGTTGAACATCTTAGAATGAAAGAGGGGAAAAAAGGAAGAAAAACGCTAGAGAAATGAATTGGAAGTGGATGAAAACTTGTTAGAGCTCCTTTCTTGATTCACACATTGAGATGAACTCAGACTAACTGTCAGAAAGCTTTCTGTTCTGAGAGAACCTAGGTGGTCACAAGAGACTCATGGGACAGTAAATGACAGAAAACCCTCCACAAAGGATGCAAATGAGGACAGAAGCAATAAAAGAAAGGGCAGAGCCATATGGGTGATAGGCAGTGAATGGTAACAGCAGTCTCCAAAACAAAATGAAAAGAAGAAAAAGAAGGGGTAGAAGAGGAAATATATTACACACCTAGATATCACAGTCATTGGCATCATACAAAGAGCACAGACAGCATCTCCTTCCTTTGCTGTGAGCCCATCCCATGCCATCCTCCTCAGAGAGCTAAATGTCCTACAGAGGTTTGATTACGTTTTTGGTGCAACAGTTCATGTTCATTCTCAGCTGTATCTCCTTAGACGCTACCAAACTACAAAGCTCTCAGCATACCATGCTCTCAAACTCTCCATTGAGGGTTTGGGTTCAAACTACAGCATAGCAGATTTAGATTAAAACTCAGGAAAAACTTCCTAACTGTAAGAACAGTAGGACCATGGATCAGACTGCTAGATGACCCTTGCAGTCCCTTTTAATCATATGATTCTATGTCTGGAAAAAAAGATCTGTGCCCCTTCTCCAGGCTCTGACATCCTAATAATGCCTGTAGTTTGGGTGTTAGTTGTAAACAAAAGAGGAGTACTGTAGCCATCACATGCTCCTAACTTACACAGCAAAAACTATGACTATGACACAGGTTACTGTTTGTAGCTCTAGAGAAAGTAACCTAATACTTATATAGCACTTTTCATCTATAGTTCTCAAAGCACTTAGCAAAGGGAAATCGGTATCATCATCCCAATTTTACAGATAGGGAAACTGAGGCAGACAGTTGAAGTGACTTGCCCAAGGTCAGCCAGCAGCCCAGTGGCGGGGCCAGGAATGTAACACAGGTCTTCTGAGTCCCAGTGCAGTGCGCTAGCCACCAGGTTGCACTGCGTCCTAGCAATATCAATGTTTTTTATAGCAAATTCACATGAGTTGAAGTGAATTGGAATTCACACATTTCAATGACCTAGATCCATTTGAGACTTACTTTCTGTTTGATAAGAATGGGATTTTTCTAGACTGCAATATGGATGAAATTCAGCTTGGGGATTTAGTGCTGCAGAAGGCCCCAAGAACCACACAATGTTTCCACCTTGTGGAAAGATCTGATGGTTAAGGAAGCAGACTAGGATTTAGAAGATCTCAGTTTAATTCCTGACTCTGTGACATTGATGTCTCTGTACCCTGGGTTCCCCCGCTATAAAATGGGTATAATAATTTCTTTGTCTGTTTAGATTGCAAACTTTTCAGGACAGGGGCTGTCTTTTACCATGTGCATATACAACATCTAGGAGAAGGGGGCCCCAATCTGAATTAAAGCCTCTAATTGCTACAATAATAAAAATAGTTAACACTAATAATACAGCAGGTTGGGGGAACAGCGGATACAAAGTAGGCTCCAGGGTAACTCTCCTCTCACTCTGTGCTGTGCAGCTGGGATCCACTCCTACTCTGGATAGCTTAGTTTGCAGGAGGTCGGAGTTTCAGCAGACCAAGGGAGAGGCTGTACCTGGTAATTGGATCTGTGATTATGTGGATCCAGTAATCTCCACTGATTCCCAAGGTCCACTTACTATGCAGACAAGAAAAGTTACATTTGTTGTTCAGGCATTTGAAAGTTAAGTGTTACTTAAAATTTTTGAACAAGGCATTTTAAGTTGTTAGTTCTCCTTTATTAGGGTAGGTAGCAGAGCAGAACCATGAGAGGAGTAGAACAGGAAGAAGACAGAATTGAGACAAGTGGGGGGGAATGGGGCCATCATTTGAGCTCCTCGCCTCAGGTGCCAAAATGTTGTGGGCCAGCTCTGTGTAACCCACACACCTCCTGGGTGTGGTGTTCTGTCCCATCTGGTGGTGCCAAGACCACTTAGTGCAGTGGTCCCCAACCTTTTCCTCTGGCGGGCGCCAGAGAAAGGACCACTGCGGCAGTGGAGCACTCGCTGAAATGCCGCCGAAATTCGGGAGTGACACCTCTCGATGACGTCATCTGTCGACGGAAAGCGACGTCATCGACAAGTTGCATCATCGAGAGGTGTCGCCCCCGAATTTCGGGGGCGACGCCTCTCAATGACATCACAAGGCGACAAAGTCGTCATCGAGAGGCGTCCCTGCCAAAATGCCGCTGAACTTCGGCAGCATTTCGGCTCTCCTGGGGGCCAGGACGCGAGCGCATTAAGATGCCCTCATGGGCGCCGTGTTGGGGACCCCTGACTTAGAGAGATAAAATGAGACTTCTCTATAGTCTTAGCTAAGAGCTAGGGGGATTTTTAGCTTGTGCAGTAGAGTCTCATTCACTAAGCTCCAGAGGTCCCCAGTTCAATCCTGCCCACCGATGACTGGGATAGACTGACCCCAAGGCATTTTAATAATTAGTTTTAAATATCTTCTCTTGATGGTGTTAGTAACAACTGCCCTTGAATCAGCGATCTAGTTTTTTATTCCTCCATGGCATGTGTACAGTGTGGCTCGTTATTGCAGGGCTGCTCCTGAGTGCAGAGCTACAGACACTATTGGTTTTTTATTAGCCAAAAGAACATCAAAACAATCATTTGTTGCAGGTGAAGAAAAAGTGCATGGAGCTTCCAAAGAGGTATAAGGAATACACATATAGACAATACATTGTGGGCCAGATTAACTGCCAGAGGCTATGTGTGTGCACGCGTGCGCAGCTGGCAAACCCCTTTACACACAGGGAGAAACCTACATTGGAATGGGAATTCGCCCTGAAGGAAAGCAGGTGGCAGTGGGTTGACTCTCGGTCTCATTTGGGAGGTTCTCCTGCACAGCTTATTTTATAACTATTCCTCAAGGAGTAGTTTGAACCTTCCTCTGGCTGCTATTTGAGATAGGATAGCGAACTAGATGGACAATTGGCCTGATATAGTATGGTCAGTATTAAGTTCATATATTCCATGTTTCACTAAAATGAGAGCGATGTTGAAGTGATGCTGTGAGTTAGTGGCTAGACTTTGATCTCTGAAAATCTAAATTCTGATGGTAACTTGAATCACAAGTGAAAATAATTCATTGTGGTCTCTTTCTAGTCCCGTTTTACTCATTCCATAGCTCCTTAATGCTAGCTTTCCCAAGCAAAGTGGTGAATGCCACAGTGCTTGAAATATTTACAAGTGAGCTAGACAAAAATCTGAAGAGTATATTGGAGGGAACAATACTGCCCTGGCAGAGGGATGATCTAGGTGATGCAGATTGCGTAAAAGCATGTGGTGATTTTCCCAATAGTCTCTGGTCCTTTTCAGCAGGAGGTCTTCTACTTATAGTGTGTGCCCTCACTCATGGTACACTACTTCTGTAAATGACATTCATTTCCCCATCTCTGTATGCTGAAGAGCCTCATCACAGGTGACAGAGAAGGGTGTTCCAACTCAGCAGAATGGTAAAACACCTTTTATTTTCTCCTTTGTGAAAGCAGTGATGTCTGGGAAAAATCTGCAAACAATGCTGTGCAGAGCTCCTTCTGCGGTGCATGTGAAATATGCACGAATTACAAATAGTTGAGAACAGAGAACCTCTGACTGGTAGTCATGTGTTAGGAATTTAGGATGTAATTTTTACATAGGAATTTCCCTCTTGCTATTCATTTGTAGGATTTATCATTTTGGGAAGGAAGTACAGGCCCTTAAGGCTTAATGTAAAATAAAGTGAAACAGTTTTACAGATGTTATAGATGATACCATAATGGATCTTGCTGGAGAAAAATGTTGGTCTGCGTATTCTTCATACAATGAAAATAAATAAGATAAGGTGGTTCTTTCACCCTGGGACCAGGCAGGTTGCACATGCAATACTCCAGTCCTCTACCAAACCCTGTTCCTTTGTGTGGTACCTAGCTGTTTTACCACTAGAACAGCCTACCATGTCCTTTAATCATGTCCAATTACTGCTAAACAAAGGTGTCTCTGATTCCTAGTTTGCAAGAATTGTATATTGTCACCACCACCATAATGTCTGAGTGCAATAGTATCTGAACTATCTGGATCACAGCGGATCTTATGGCGCTCTGGACTTCATCGCATTACTACTTTCCTTTTTAAAACAAACAACATGGCATTTCCTATTGGACTTTTCATAAAGGAACAGTGATTTTAATGCCCCTAGTGCAATGAAGCAATACTATCTAAGGGAGAGGCAGGAAAAATGAGCTGCGAGCATGAAAGGATGTTTAATTGATGTTTGGTGCCATGAAATAGCTAGTAGGTGAAGCTCAAGTCTCCTTGAGAAAAAATAATAGACACTTTCAATCATATTTGTTTTATGTGTTTTTTTTAACTGAAGTTACCTCAAATGGTGAGATCACCTGTTCTAGCAGAGAGCTTGGAATCCAGAATTCATTAACTTTACTTCCACCTCTGACATTGACTGCATATAATACCCACTTCTCAGAAGTGTTCTCAGCACTTCAGAAATGTTAAATGCTCTTCTAAGGGCACATTCCTGTATATGAAACCCAAAGGAATGTTTTCCTTTGTATGTGGATACTTTAGAGCAGTGGTTTTCAACCTTTTTTCATTGTGGACCCCTACAAATATTTCAAATGGAGGTGTGGACTCCTTTGGAAATCTTAGACATAGTCTGAGGACCCCCCAGCGGGCTGCAGACCATAGGTTGAAAACCACTGCTTCAGAGGATCATATTTTAAGCACTGTTAACACAATATAGGATTCCCACTTAGTGATGAGGAATACCAGTCCATTGTACAGTGAGGACTGAACATTCTGCCTATTTTATAGGATAGTAAAATATTTGTGCATTATGCTTGTAGCAGTAGAAGCATTGCCAATAGTCAGTTCATTGATTGTTCCAATGTGAAACCTGACAAATACTTTATTACACTGCCATGGAATTGCCTGAAGTTTTGCATATACAGCACAACTCAATAACTCACATAATCTTATTGAGATGCTCCAGAAGCCCTGAAGCAAGAGTTAATTCACATTCCAAATGTGATGTCCATTTTAACCACAGCCTGGGAAAACTTCCACATACTCTGAAAAAAATTATCTTTCTTCTAAGGGGTCCACTATAGTTCCTAATTTATCACACAGAACATTAATATTTCCCCACATTATACAGCAGAGTTCGGCTTCATCTCTGTGGACCAAATTCATCCCTACTATAAGACCACTGACTTGGATGGATGTACAGTAGGATGACTTTTGCCCTGGGTGTAAAGCAGAGCCAGGGAAGTTTAAGTTATTGCCATTTTCCCTGAAACTGGTGAAAGTAGTTCATTTTTTTTCTGTTAAGAAAATTTCTTTGCTATTAATAAAGCTTGAATAAAATCCATGTTTAAATTATATAAATCCATGTTTAAATTAAATAGAATATATAATTATATTTCCTCAACATGCAGGTAGAGTGTCTCTTTGCATGTGCTGAGCAATTCCCTGGTGGTTGAGAACCTGTCACTTAAATAAATCCTGCTTTCCATGTAATTTCTAAGTTAGGTGGAGATACTGCCTGCCTCCCAGAATCAGAGAAACCATCTGAGCAAAGACTGGGTGGAGAAGGGGCACTGTCACCTCCCAGCTACTCCCTTCTGTCTCTTTAGTAGGGGCTAATCAGGCCTAAATCTCCTCAGCCCTTCTTAATCCCTTTCTGTTCCCTGAGCTCATCTCTGTGGCTTTCTCTGGTCTCCTCCTCCATTTCTCCCTCCTTGGAGTGTTGGTTTTGCCTAGTAGCTTCTCACCAGTCTTCTGGAGGGCTCCCCTCTCTACAAACCCTCAGTCTCTCTGGTAACTATCTTTCTCCTCAGGAGTTTCTCTAGCAGAGGTCCTTAAACTTCCATCCAGGTGCTTCCTTGCCTAATTAACTGCCTCCCAGTTACCCAGTGAATTAACTACTCCCAGGTGTATCTGAAGAGGGGGAGGGATAGCTCAGTGGTTTGAGCATTGGCCTGCTAAACCCAGGGTTGTGAGATCATTCGTGGGGGAGAGGGGGGCATTTAGGGATCTGGGGCAAAAAAATCTGTCTGGGGATTGGTCTTGCCCTGAGCAGGGGGTTGCACTAGATGACCTCCTGAGGTCCCTTCCAACCCTGATATTCTATGAACCAAAGCCCATAGACATTAATGGATCCTTTCTATCACCTTCAGTTGGCTGTGGATCATGCCCTTCATGAGTATTAGCTATATGAAAGAGCCCAGGTGTATCTGAATTACCTCATTCCCTCTTGTGGAGGCTGCTAGGGATAGGCAGGGCCCTTGGTCCCTTCAGAAAGCCAGTTACCTTCTGACAGGTGGCTTGTATACAAGGGAATTCCTTCACTAACATCTTTTTTCTGTGCTCTTCACCAGAGCTGCTTCATGCAGTACAGTAAACTTTCTCTCATTTCTAAGTAATGCTGTCAAATTCAGGAGAATGAAGCCTGGGTCTCCAGGGTGGTATGTGCTCTAACCACCAGGGTACAGTCATTCTTGTGCTTGCTCTCCCTCTCTCTGACCCAATAGCTTTTAAAATTATTTATCCATAGTGGAACATCTTCAACAGGAGGGACTGCGGGAACTTCTGTATCAGAATATCTTATAGGCCAGTTGCTAGAGCACTCCCGTGAGAGATGGCAGATCCCCGTCCAAATCCATTTTCCCCACTTCTCAACCTGAAGTGGGTGTCTCCCACATCCTAGGTGAGTACCCTAACCACTGGGCTAAAAGTTATGAGGGAAGTCCTCCTCCTCCACCCCTCCCCCTAGCTGTTTTGTACAAGTTTTCTTTCAGGGCCCAATCTGGTAGGTAAGCTCTGAGCACACTTACTGCATTGGGCCCCACATGGGAGTTAGGCAGTGGAACACTTTTGGTTCCTGCATTGTTCTGGGGCATAGCTGTCCAGATGCACGTGCAGAGGTAGAAACATAAGTACCAAGGGAACTTTCACTGCAAAAATAGAAGCGCTGAGTCTGTTTAGAGACCTATGTGATTTGGTGGCAGCTGAGCGTGATTTTTTTGTGAATCTGAGTGGGGTCAGATTCTGAGATTTAGGCACCTAAAGTGGCAGTTGGGTGCTTATGTCCTTTTATAAACCTATCCCTCAGTGCCCAACTCCTATTGAAATTCAATAGACATGAGATGCCAGTCTGGTGGCCAACTTGTTAAGTAACTTAGCATGACTCACTAAAGCTGAGATTTTCTAACACTTTCTTTTTGATCTAGAGCACTGAGCGGGGACTCAGGAGATCTGAGTTCTGTTCTTGGCTCTGCTATTGACCTACTGGGTGATCTTGGGCAAGTTGCTTTTATTCCATGACTCAGTTTCCCTATCTTTAAAATGTGGATCATAATACTGAACTCCTTTGTAAAGTATTTTGAGATGTGTGTTTTAAAAAGTGCTATATAAGAGCTAGGTGTTGTATTATTTCTTTAAAGATCTGAAAAGACTGCATGGTCCGTACAAGAAATCTGTGAACTCTCTTAGGCGTAAGAGACAATACCAAATTGTTGTCCATTCCAGTTTAAAAAAAAAAAAGGGCAAGAGAGATTCTGTGAAGCAGCTGTGATACTTTTTTTTTTTTGAATGACTTGCTAATGACCTCTTTAACAGAACTGGAGTATACATTCAATGGTGTGTGTAAAGGGTCGCTGTTCACACCTTCTGCCAGGGTTATAAGAACTATAGATGTTGATCACAGCATCTTGGCTTTTGTGTGTGTTTTGCAATCCTACATTCCCATAGGATGACATGAGGCCAACAGTCATAGCCACTCCGTGTTTGAGTCAGGTGGTGTGTTTGGTGGAATTACAAGGGCACGGATAAATAGATCTGAAAAATTGTGCCGTCACAACAGTTTTCAATATCTTTGGGTTAAGTTTCTCCATGTCCACTGTTTCTTTTCGTACAACATCCAGCTCAAATCTTTCAATTTGCTTTGTCCCCATGGCTATGCCATGGGCCAAATCCTTTGTAGTTATTACTCAAGCAAAATTCCCCTTGATAATAAGAGATAAGTAAAGAGATTCAGGATTTGTTCCTAGAAGAGGATTCTACTACCTATATAAAACCAAATACAGTGTGAGTGATGTCCTCTGCATCCGAAATAATCAGAGATAGCATTTGTAGCAAGCGTCATTTCACTGAGTGTGCTCTGCGCATTTTCAGCAAAGGTTGGGGTTCTGCATTCTGAGGACTAATATAATTTCCTTATGGAATACTTAATAACAGACTTAACTCACCCTAAATCAAACATGGACAGAAATACCACATGCAGAAAAACTTGTACCACAGACCAGCCTTTTTATATCGCATCCTGCCTTAATGCCTACCCCAAAGTGTCAAACGTACTGGGATTGATTTTTCTGCTCACTTGCACCACTGTAAAGTCACTGAAGTCAGTGCAGTGTAAAACCATTGTGAGTGAGAGGGGCCAGCTTCCAGGGTGCTGCCAGACTGTACAGAGTGGAAATTGGAGTGAGCAGGCAACGTGGTGGCTGAAAGTTCGCCTGTGCACTTGTCTGATCTTAGGGGCTTGCAGAGGCCTATTCTGGTGGTTCTGCTGCTCCCACCAACCACTGTAGTATCTCAGCCCCTAGATATTATCATCCCACCACCCTTTTTCTCTAGCTAGGAAAAGTGGTTAAGTGACTTGGCCAAGGGCATATGGTGAATCAAAGCTGGGAATAGAACCTAGCTCTCCTGACCCCAATTCCAGTGTTCTCTCTGCTGTACCATATTGTCTCCTCTGCTGTGCTCTGTTAGGCTAAGGGCTGAACTAACATTTGCTGTATAGCAGAGACCATCGAAGCTAAAAACACAGCTGAGGATCCACAAAGTAGAGGGGATCCTGCCACATGACCCCCTTTTCCCCCAAGCAAGGATGATGAGTGAGTGGTTTAAGAGTTTCTATGCACTACTGGAGGATTTCTCATATAGTGGATAATCTTCCTCAGGGCACTTAAGATGGCATCGGTGCCAGGTTGTGCCAGTGGTATAGTGCAAAGCAGCCGCACTCCACTGGAAGACCTGGCCCACTGAGTTCGCCTCCCTTTATGAGAAGGCCCTCTCCGTTAAGCACCTGAGTTTTGTCTGGTTGCACAGGATTGGATTGATCGTGTGTAAGTCTCTGTGACACATTTTCAGTAAATATGTTCATGAGCAAACAAGACCATCTTTTTCCTTTACACTTGAAAAATGTCAGCAGGAAAGAACCTAGGCGCTACTTGTTGATGCTGCCATAATTAAAGGCTATGCAAATTTGTCATCTTGTCTTGTTCTTTCTAGCCATCAGTATAACTTTTCCCTCCACTCTGCATTTCAGTGAAATATTTAAAGAACAAGCATTAACAATACACTAGATAGATGATCCAAAATGACAGCTGTAGGTGAACCATTGATCTTTTAGATCATTGCATTTAAAGTTTAGGTTCACAGTGGTTTGTATTGATCAAGGGTGAGAAGCCAGATGTATTGTGGGGCTCCATGCACAGCTGGATTCCAGATATCAGGAGAGGCTTTCCGTCTAGGGGACCTAAAGGTTTGACCTCATGAGAGCTGGTGGTAGGTCTCCAGGTCTGCTTGTTCTCTCTCCCAGTCTAGCTGAGTAGTAATTTGGTGATCTTCAAGGCATTTTTTTTTTGCAAATTATTACTTTTATTTTAAGCTTTTCCTGACTGCTGGCTATGCTGCTGCAGTTGGTGAAATGTGTTCGCTGGTGGGTCAGAGTGGCCGCTGGTGGGATTAGTTTAACTTGTCACATGTTGTGAGCATCACTTCTGGTTTTTAAATGCTGTTATGAACCCAGCTGCCTAGGCAAGGTGCATAATACAGATTCTCATATAACAGACAGACACACACACACACAATATATATGCCTAGAGGTTAAGTACTTGGAAGCAGTGAAAAAATAGTTTGCATTTCTTTAGTGTTTTTCATCCCCAGGATCTGAAGCTGCTTCAGAAACATTAAGACAATATAAATAAATGGAGGTGACAGAAAAATGGTATAACCTTGATCATGTCTCTTCATCTGTCAGTGGCTGACTCCAAAATGCCTGATGCCTACTCCTCCATCTAAGCACAAGAGTACACTGCTTACTCAGCATAAGAAAAAGCTTGACCAAAAAATGTCCATGGCTCAGGTATCTGGAGAAAACAACATCATTAGTTACGGTTTAGCTATCTTCCTTTCTAATACAAACCAATCAAGTTTAACTAATTACTAATTAACTAATCAAACGATGCCAGATCTACTAAGCAAGAGCACAGGAAATGAGGTGTCATTTTCCAATCACTGTCTAAATTCCAAAACACACTGACCTAGATTAATGTAGTATTTGTAAATATTGTGCTATCGGGAGAGTGGAAAGCAGGTTCAAATGCAAAATATCTGACTAGTGTCATGTGGTATTGGAAGGTTTAACATATGTATATCACAGCTAAAGTTGGGTATATTTTAGATGCAGTCTACACAGAATGTATTTGCCATGTTTTATTTTTAATAACATGTAAAACATGTTAATGTTTTGTAAGATATACACTCTCCATTTTTTTGATACACCTCTACCTTGATATAACGCTGTCCTCGGGAGCCAAAATATCTTACTGTGTTATAGGTGAAACTGCGTTATATCGAACTTGCTTTAATCCACCGGAGTGCGCAGCCCCACCCCCCCAGAGCACTGCTTTACTGTGTTATATCCGAATCCGTGTTATATCGGGTCGCGTTATATTGGGGTAGAGGTGTATTTAAAAAAATAATTATTATAATGGCATAATGAAGCTGGCTTAAAAAAGTCAAGGGCCAAATCATGGAAACATCCACAAGCAGATGGGGGGAGAGGGATAGCTCAGTGGTTTGAGCATTGGCCTCCTAAACCCAGGGTTGTGAGTTCAGTTCTTGAGGGGGCCATTTGGGGACTTAGTTTGGGATTGGTCCTGCTTTGAGCAGGGGGTTGGACTAGATGATCTCCTGAGGTCTCTTCCAACCCTAATATTCTATGATCCTATGAAACTCCACAAGGTTAAATTCACAAAATTTCCTTCTTCTAATCCTCTCAGTGGGGAGGGCATTGGCAGGCCACAGAGATGGTAAGGAATAAAACTCCATGAATGAAGTACATCCACTGGGAAGGGACCCCACAGCTGGTCCCTCCACACTGTTGGTTTGAGTCCCCTTCCATGATGGCACCTTCACTCCTGCAAGGAGCCTTGTTGTTGTTTCTGCAGCTTGGCTGTCCATCAGGCAGGTGGCATCCACTCAAGAGCAAAGCTTTGGCTTTAGGCCCCCCATCCTTCCTCAAATCATGCCTCAGACTCCCCAATTGTACCCTGCTTCTCTGGGAAGGAACAGCTGGCACCTTTTGCTGAGGCACCGTGTCTTTTGCTCAGGCCTCTGTTCCTTATGCCTAAGACTTTCTTCAGGAGAGAATCAGCCTGGAGCAGCAACAGCAGCCTAAGGAGCTACAGACGAAGCAGTTCCCAGGCAGGGAATAAGGGGAGCGCTGAGAGTACTGCAGTGTGCAGCTCCTCTGTTGTGGGATCTGTAGTTCTCTGCAGCTGCTCACTGGGCTTTAGCCTCAGCCAGGCTGGAGGAATGCACCATGCCTTGGGACCCTGCCAAAGATTTCCAGCTTTGGTCTGGGACTGCCCTCTCCTTGTGTAATCCTTGTGGAGCAAGATCCTAAATGCTTAGCCTCCTTCCTTGCCGCCGCACTCCCCACACCCCCATCTGCCTGGAGACCCTTATTTATATATGTTCCCTCCGTGAAGTGGGCATATCTAGCATCATGGACCAGCCATTGAAGATTTCCCTTGGGGGTCAGAGGGCCTCCTGATTTTTTTTTTTCTGCAGGGAGTCTGTTGGAAAAGGTCCTGCTAGTCCACCCCTCTGATAGAGAAATGGTATTGACCTGAGTAGCTAGCCCTGCAGGGATTCCAGCTGGGAATAGGAATTGATGAGGGAGTCAGATATTTGGTTTTGATGCTTTCTTGTTTATTCACAAGGAACCTGCCAAGTCCTGCTTCTCTGAACATAAGAAGACTCAACTAGCAGGAGGCAGTTCCTTTGTTCGTGTTCCAAGTCTGCTTTCCCAGCCAACACTCTGTACTCAAAACACTTTTTTTCCCTCCTTGCTTTATCTCAAGACTACCTGACTCTGCTTCCAGGCTATGTGTTCTTGGCTTTCTTTCTCTGCTTCTGTGTAGCTTCTCCTTGCCTTGTTGTCCATCAGCTTGTTTGGGGTGTGTCTCTCTCTCTCATATGCGCACACACACAAACAGGTCCACCAATCAAATCCCTAGCCCCTACATTTGAAACACTGTGGGCCACTTGATTCAGCTGCTGTTCGGCTTTTCCATGTGCCTTTGGTTTTTGGGTGTTAACTGCTATTGTTTCAGCCACCTGAATACAATGTTGTTGTCACATTTATTCTGAATGGAAGGTGGCAGCCATGCCTGACCCCATCACAAGGTTTAGCCCAGTCCAGAAGCTCCTAAAAGTCCTCAGATTGGACCCTATATTACATACCACAAAGCTTGGGATTCTCAGCCTAAAGTAGACTCGGCTGTTGACTTTGCCCTCAGGAGCCAATAGTTCCCTTAGAGAACCGCTGAATCTCAAAATAGATGAGACAGTCAAGTGAACTTTTGACCCAAAGGGGGCACACATAAGTATACGTATCTATACTTTCTATAAGTCTACATCACTCATCCAGTAGCTACCACAGATCCAAGCAGAAAAAAAACACCTGTGCCAAGGTCACATGACAGCCACTCAAGGCATGCCTCCGCTGCAATGAAACACCCCCATTTGGCCTGTGTCAGCTAACTTGGGATCAGGTTGGAGGGCTATACAATTGCAGTATAGATGCTCGGGCTTGGAGCCTCCTTCCTCGCAGGATCCCAGAACCTGGGCTTCAGCCCAAGCCTGAAGGTCTCCACTACAATTTTATAGCTCTTCAGCCTGAGCCGCGTGAGCCCAAGTCAGCTGACGTGGGCCAGCCATGCAGTGTACCCTCAGTCTCATCAACCAACATCCCTTTACAATTCTGTTTAGGACTTCTAAATTCTTCTAGCAGCAGTCAGGGCATAGCTACTCCTGGCTTCTTCCTGGCCTTCCTGGGTCACAGTGGGACCACTTATATTTGAGTTTCAGCAAAGCATTTAATGTCTCTGTGCCTTGGTTTCTCCATCTGTAAAATGGGATAGTAATAAAACCTACCTACTTCTTAGGAGCGTTGTGAGGATTAGTTCATGAAGGTTTCTGAAACACTTTGAATTCCTCAGCTGGGAGATGCTATGGAAGTGCAAAATGTTATAAAAATGCAAGAAGTGGAAAGAAGACATCTTTATTTTCAGCCTCTGGGAAGTGTTTAAGTTATTGGTGGTTAGAAAAAGATCTTTTGATTCTAATGTGTATGCAAGCAAAAAATATTGACCCTTGCAATGTCACTTTTACAGAGTCCCTTTTCAAACATTAACCACACTTTAAGTATTTACCAAGACTTGCTGTCATGTTTGCTTTTCATCCATGGTTTATCTTTTTCTCAGGCCACTGATTAATTGCCTGTCTGGGCATCTGAAGTGCTGATTAATTGATGACCCTGTATAGTTACCCAGAAACACTAATGAGCATGCCCCTCAGTTTGAAACACTTTTTTTAAATGCAAAGGCATACTGGTAGGTAAAAATAAGTTTTCCCAAGGTTTCACAATTATTATATCTTTGTGTCATTTCTGCCCCTCCCCCCTGCAGTCATATCACCTCTTTACAATATAAAGGGATGGAAGAAAATAGCCCTTCAGGTGTTGGATGCAAATAAACAAGATTGATATTTTGTTTTACGTAAAACATAGTTTCCTCTACTCTGCCACCAAAGAGACACATTTTCCTTCTCGTAAAATAAAACACGAGACACATTCCAGCTGCTTCTTTGCTGTGTGTATATGGTAGCCTCCATATTTTCAGATGTTAGAAGCCAGTGCTTTGGAGAAAATGGATAACTTTTATGTACAGAATTTTGCTGACACGTGCCAGGTAAAAAGAACTCTGTGCAATATTGTCATACTGTACATGGCCCAGAGGGGCCTGTTCTCTCTTCCAGCAAAGAGTTAAAGGTGAGAAAAACAACAATAATCACAACAGAAAAAGAGACAGCATGCTTAGCTACTTTTGCCTCACTTTGGCATTTCTTCTGGCCCTCCTTCGGGTTCCTTGCAGGTTTCTAAAGTGGAGTCCTGGTGGGACACTCTCCTATAATTCTCTCTTTTCTTGCTGTTATCCTGCAGTGACTAAATAATGTAGAACTGAGCAATGGAGATAATAGGACTGCTGACATCTGGCTAATTGCCATTCTGGCTGGGGGTTGCCTGGCAGCTGAGTGGGGCCTGATTTGGAGATGAAGAACTTCTAGTGAACCATGATGGACAGAAACCATCAGTGAGAGAGAGAGAAAATTCATGTTTTATCCCTAAATGGGTCTCAGTGGTAATGCCATCACCTCTGGTATCATGTGGCTCCGACCTATAAAATGTAAGTGCTGTATGGGTAGGAAGGTGTGCATGCTGTTTAACAGTTCTGATATAGTTTCTCACAGCTGCTGCAGCTAAATTTCAGTATAAAGCCAGGTTTGCTGTCTATTTTAATCTTAACATCTGTACGTAATTGATGGTAGAAAAATTCAGAAAAGTCCCAGGGCTTACTTTTCTTGTACTCTCCATGAGGGGCTGATTTTTCTCCCGCCCTGCCCCTACCTTGTTTTTGTTTTAATTTTTCACACATCTTCAGATAGAAAGGAAATTGACAACTGTGTTCACTAGCTTATCAATGCAATAACTTCTATTTGATTGCCTCTCCCTCCTTGTCTTGTGAGACTCTAAGCTCTCCCAGGCAAGGACTGTGTCATTGTAAGCCTTTGGCCTGATTGGGCCCTGTGGGTACTACTATATCGTAAGTCTGAATAATCATCCATTCTAGGCTTCATTCATATTCATTCTCGATGTGTCTTTAAAAATATGCAGCCCATCTCCACTGTCCCATAAATAAAATGAAAAGATGCTTTGCAGTCACCTGTGGCTCCAAATTCAGTAAGCGAGTTTTATTAGGGACTCTGTTTTGCAAAGCCACAATTAAATTTGTCTAAATGCATCCCGTTTGATTTGGTTTACAGCACAAATTTAGAGTTGATGAGCGCAAATATTCGTGATGTCAGTGAAAATGTAGAGGGGAATCTTCAATGTGAACAGGATGCTTGGAGTGGAGATAAGTAAATCATTTCTGGAAAGATTCCAAACTCTCTTTTGTATCAATCGTTGAGTGAGGTCAATTCAAATGCAATCAAAACTTTCAGTTCTAAACAATGAAGTTATTTCAAATTAGTTTACAAGGAGTCTTTAAGATATTGCAATAAGTAAATAATCCTGGAAATTAGACAACACTTGCATTTCTAGTGGAATGTATTGAGCGCAATCCATTTTCTGGGGGGAATGCTGCAGGGCTGTTCAATTTATTCTATTTTTAGACCAGTTTTGCAGTTGTATGAATATGCAAAAAAGACAGTGTCTTTCTTTTTCTGATGATAAATTTGAAATAAAAAAGGCATCCATGTCCTCATGTGTCGATAATGTGTTGAACGAACTCCAACGCTGGTGCCTGAGGACAGCTTTTCTGTTGACGTTTGAATAGCTGTTCTGTTTTTACAACACCTCTTTTTGTTTTCATTCTCTACCCTTAAAGAAATAGTGTTAACCAGCATGCATATAGTGTGCTTCATTTGCACATACATTTCACTTGTGAACACTGGGTGTGGCATAAATGCTGCATGTTGTGTTTGTATTTATATCTGTATCTGTGTAAGAGAGTCCTCACCAAAATATATTAAATCCAAATAGATAGAGGACCATTGCTTTGCTGTCTGCCACGGATATTTTATGAAATCTAGATAATGTGGTCATAGGAAAATAAGGAATAGATTGGGAGATTTGGATTGGCATTCGTGTATTTACACACACACACACACACACACACACACACACATATGTGTGCTAATGTATTTGTTAGAGCTGGCAGTAAATGATTTTTCCCTATGCAGAAAATTTGACTTTTTGGTTTTTCAAAAAAGTTTTTTGTTTTTGTTTTTCACTGAAAAGTTTTGTTTTGTCATCAGTTTTTTGACAAAGGCAACATTTTCTGTGGGAAGCAGACATTTTCTGTTAAATATTTATCTCATCAAAAATCCAGATTTCCATTTAAAAACAGTACAGGCACACAATTTCTCTCCAGCCCCAATATTTGCATATTGTATACAGTAAGCACACTTAAAGTAGTCTATTGTTCTGAAAGAGTTATATCATTTCTAGCAGAATTCCTCATTAGAGATAGAGAACATCCCTGAAAACAGTAGAATGTTTTGAAACAGTAGAAATGTTTAATACACACACACCCCTCTTATTTACATATACACAATACATTGTATACATCATCTGTGTTTGAGAGTCTAACATACACATTTAAAATATGCATATGGCAACTCTAAACTGTTACCTTTACGTTATGAATGCCACTGGCTACATGCTCTCTTTCATGAATTTTCATCAATTTTTCAACAAAGCCATGTTGCAGATAGTGAATTATGTATTAACATATGTTCATGCTAACTTATACACAACTGACAACTTTTTGACATTGGATCAATAACGTTTATATTTCTAAAAGTTTGTTTATTGATAATATCAAGGAATTGGGAGACCCATTTTAATAAGAGAGAAATACATATATAATATATTTTTAAACCAGAGTAATGAGAGTGATAATCTGTGGAAGTTTCCATAGCCTTTGCTGGTTGAACTATTAAACTCCTATAGATCTAACACATAGCAAATGCTTCATTTTGTATTTCAAGTAATAGGTGACATTTTAGCATAGTTAAACAAAAATACCAATATTGTATACATTATCAAAGAAGAGTAAAGTGTGCCTGTCAATATAAATAGAGTTTTGGTAGTCAAGAGTTCTAACTAAAGCCCCACATACCACACCTGATAATATAGCATTTATGAGATTTAGCTGACCTGTGTGGAGTTTTTCTGTCTCATCCTTTAGCTACGGGGCCAGTTACATTTCTGCATCTTTGGGCAGCATACACACAATTGATTGCTTTGAAGAGTGCAAAATCATTACACTGTAAGTTAATGGCACATCCTGGAGGTAACTGGCAGACTATGACGAGCGGATATTCACCTTTTTAGAAAAAAAAAACTCTCTCTCCCATGTAAGAAACATTTACTAATAATTGGTTGTTAGCATATACAAATAAAACAAAGCATTTGTCATTTTCATGGAGAAGAGCTAGAAGACTTCAAATTATCTAGTAAAATAAAAGAATAAATATTAAACTCACAAGGCCCAGTTCTGCAATTCTTTCTCAAACAAAACTCCCATTGATCTCAAAACATGCTAGATTCAGGCCCCAAGGCTGAATATAATTATTATAAACTGAGTATACTGTAAATAATGATGATAATTTAGTTAATCTAATATCAATAGCTACCACTATAACGAAATGAGTTTAGATACTATGGTGATAGGCACATTTATAAATGTGCTTGTTAAATTAGGATTGACAGGCATGAACACCACTGAGATATATTAATGACCAATTATATAGACTCCATTAGAATCCTTTAATTGGCTGGTGGTTTCTACTAGAAGACCTGTATCCAAGAACCAGTTGATCAACAGATTTGCTGTTCTGTTCATAACTTTTTTGTGTGTGTGCAAGCAGAACCTGTTTAAATTTTTGAACAGAGATGTCTACTTGAGAAGTCATCAATTGCATTGCTGCACACACCTTTCACCACTTTATCTGCCAATCCATCCTCACCTGGGAGTAATACTTGTGTTCTGAACCTCTGAGTACCTTCAAACAACTACCCTTTCTTTCTTTTATTAAAAAAAAATAACTATAGTCGGAGATGAAGCAATACTCAGTCCTGGATCAGCAACAAGTTTAAGGCCAAATACAGAAGGAGATTTTCCAGTGGGAAAAATGGTATATTTAACTCAGACCTTGAAATGCTATCTGGCTAGGATTTTCAAAGGAGCAAAAGTAGGAATTAGATGCTCAAATCCCATTCACTTTCAATGGCATTTGGGTACCTAATTTCCTTAGACTCTTTTGAAAATCTCAGCCCCAGACTCTTAACTGTGACATTAAGTTTTTTTGGGGGAAGGAACCACCTTTTTGGACATCTTGTACAGCCCTTAGTTAACGGGGTCCTGGGACATGACTGGGGCCACTAGCCACTTCCACAATATGATTTATTACATATTATTTATTGATGTAATAAATCATATTGTGGATCAAATTTAAATTTTAGGAGTTTTGTTGTTGTTGTTTCTAAACATTTATTAGTTACAATTTTTCCCTTCAGCTTTGACTAGATCAGTTAGTTAGACTTATGCTGCTTCACAGGTGCCTGAGTTTGGCATAAACAGAATATAGAATGGTGTGGTGTTGTATAAAGATTTTATGAGTACTCATCTGGTGTGACCTCACTCATGGCTTCACCACTTGTGAGTAATATAATCACCCCAAACTCATGCTTATTAATTTTTTTGTATCATATCATCACTATGTATTTTATAAATTCTCTCTAAATAAAAATATCTAATGATGCCACAAGTGATTAATTCATTCCTAATGGTTTGCTGGTCATGATTTATGGATGACAAGTTTAAACAATTATTAAGCTTAATTATACTTAATTGATGGGGTATTATGCTATTGTTTGTTGCAGAGTTTGTTAGAAGTGTGAATGAAAATAAATGATAGGAAAATCTGGAGTTCTGTAGTTGATAAATCAGCATATTAATGTTTACATATGTAGTAACTTAAATGTATTAATATGCACACAACACATGGGTGAAGAGATACCCAGATCAAGCCTTTGAGATCCTGGGTTTAGAAAAGAACAGGAAATGTAGCTTTAGATTATTTTTATATCTATCTATCTATCTATCTAAGATCATTTTGAGTCAACATAAGTGGAAAATATTTTGCCTCAGGCAGTTTTCCTGAGATTAATTTTTAATCACTAAACCGGATTAGTATCAGCAGTGTTTACAAAAATGTACCATCTTCCCAGGGTTTGCTATGTGAGTGTTTGCAGAAATTATGCTCAACCAAAAATCGTTGGTAACCCAAGGCCCACTTCTTACATAAATGGAATAGACTGCAGTTGTCCTCATGGTTTAGGGCTGGATCCAAGAGCCCACTGAAGACAAGGCCAATAAGTCAACACTGAGGTATGTTCCATGGAGGCTATATTCCCAGCATGCAGTGCTCTGTCAACCTAACCAAATATATGGGCACATGATGGATACCCAACAAGAGACACTGTAAAGCTTCATTTTGCTCCATTCAGATTCAAATTTTACACTGGGATCAGCACAAAGGCTTATTGTGTATAATGTTCAGGGTGTTAAATCACGTAGCCACTTTTTAAAAACTAAAATCCATGCAACTATTGCCTTTTTAGGGTCTACAGAAAAATGCCATGTGCTCTCTGTGGGCATGTCTACAGTGCAAGTGAAGGTGTCACTGTAGCATGGGTAGGCTTATCTGTGCTAGCTTCTGTCTAGCTATCACAGGTCACAACAGTAGTGAAGGTCTGTGGTTTGGGCTTTAATGCAGGCTAGCAACCTGAGTGCATACCCAGACTCCCCAGTGGGCTTGTCAGCTCATGATAAGCCCATGCTGCCATGTCTTCACTAGGATTGTTACCCGTTCTAGCTAGATTAGAGGTACAACCACAGTTGCTCTTGTAGGCTGTGTCTACATTTGCAGCTAGGGCTGCAATTCCCAACTCAAGTAGACATACTAGTGTTAGCTCTCATTGAGATATCACCCTAAAAATAGTTGAGCGGTGATGGCGTGGGCTGGGCGCCCTGTGGATACATACTTGGCCCATGCAGCCACTCACAGCTGCCCCTGCTTCTGTGGCAACACTATTATTTTTAGTGCACTAGCTCGATGAGCATTAGCGTGAGTATGTCTACATGAGCTGAGAATCACACCCCGAGCTCCAAGTGTAGATGTAGATGTAGTATAAACGTAGCCTTATCTGTTGCCTGTTCTTTAACATCCACACTGCTATTTTTAATGTGCTGGCTCAAGTGGCAGTAGCGCGGGTGATCTGTCTATGTGAGCTGGGAGGTACGCTGCCAGCTGCAGTGTAGGCATCTCCTATGTTGTCTCGCAGTCAGCTAATAAAGATTCCTAGCTGATAATGATGCTAGACAAGGATGTTTATATATATAACAAAATAACCTTTAAAAGTTGAAGTTCAGTCAAACAGCCATGTTAATTTCAGTTCCATGCATGGTAAAATGAGAAGAGAGAGGGGAAAAAATGATGTCTAGACTTTGGGAAGAATATCACAATGAACGGAGAGAATGACAAAAGAAGTGCTATCTGAAAATGCCCTTTAGTCAGTGAAAATCAAAGTTTATAACTGAAATTTCATTGTGGTCTTAACTTAAGTTGTTTTACGAAATCCCTGAGAGAAATGTCTGGCACTTGGTATTTATAGTTAGCCTGATGGTGAAAGTTGCTCTTGTAGCTCTGAAATACAAAGCACTGAGTGAATTTGAGATCCCTCTTCAAGAATCAGCTAAATGCCTCACTGTGTATTTTACTTAAACAGACATGTTCCTTTTAACTGGAGTCAGACCAGCCTCCTAGTCTGCATTAGACACCCAAACAGGAAAGAGATTGCTGGTCAGCAGGAGCAATTGCAACTGGAGGGAGGCAGCTATATAAACTGTTAGCACTTTGTCTAGTCTTTAAGTCACAGCACTTTAATTTTTTAGTAGAAAAACGATGTTTCTGTGCTTGTTACACCAGGTTAATCAGTGAGCTATCTGATGCAATATCATAGCATGACAAAACACTGACTCCTTGTTGCAAGTGCATACTTGAGATGGTGAAGCCCCATATTTTTTAACATCAGTTCCTATGAAGGCAGTTGTGGTCCAAGAGATTAAACCCCACTTAGATGCTACCAATCTTCTGAGTTCTAGCCCCAGCTCTTCTACTGACTTGATGATCTCATGCAAGTTACGTCAAAATGTTCTCTGTTGAGATATCTAAATAAGTGATCTCATTTGCAGAGATGAGCACCTCCAACTCTCATTGTGAACATCTAGAGCTTCTAAAACCCAGTCTACTCATACAGGTGCTTTCATGCACCCAAGTTTCATCTTCCGTTCCTCAGCTGTAAAATGAGTATATTAATGTTTTGTACTTTCCTATCACCTGGAGGAGGAGTAGGGGGTTGTAAGGGTTAATTTAATTAGTTGTTTCTTAAGCATTTTGAGATCAACTAATGGGAAGTAGTAATGAAGTGCAAACATTATTATTTATAAGCAATTTTTGTACAGCAAAGAAGTGAGAAGTTAAGAGGTAGGAAAAACACACACACAATAGAAATCTGTTTTTAGAGGTGTTCATATCAACATAACCTCTGCACATCTGGCTAGGAAATAGCTGAACATCTTTTGTCACTATTTTCACATGGGTAGAACATTTGGTTCCTTGAAGCCAGTTAGTGACTGCTCCTTAACTGGGTGGGAAAGTGGGGAGATGAGAACAAAGGAGCCTCAACCTACCTTGTGTACTCTTCTTAAGGGCCTGTCACAATTGATGGGAGTTGTACAAAGCAGGAACTCCACTCGAGTGCATTTTGTGGGGATCGTACCCCTTTTCTGCTCCACCTTGCAGTGTGAATCTCGTGCCCTGAGAGAAATCTACCAAGAAGAGTGTATCTGCAAGAGGCCTCCTCCAGCCCCGGACCATGCTGAAGAATTTTGGTCACAGTGACCCCAACACAGGTCTGGGTCTACATGGAGTGACTGAGGCCTGAGTAACCAAGCTGGAAATAACTTTTTGAATATGCTGTACAGTGCAAGTCATTCTTCAAGGATGATTTTGCAGTAAGGGCTAGCATTTTGTCCTTCCATTTACAGGTTTTCCTAAAAACAATGGGTCAGATCCTGCCTTGAGTTACACCGTGCAAAACAGTGCCTGATGCTTTACAGAAAAATGAAAGCCTTTCCCTATGGAGCAATGCCTTCAGGACTCAATATTGAGAGCAGAATTTAGACCATAGGGACTTTCAGTTGAATTCCATAGACCTTTTGTGTACTACATCATTGTGCCTCTAATAAACCTTAGTTGCTGTCTTACAATGGGTGGGTGGCTTTTTTTCCTGCATTGAGTAATTTATCATGTGCAGAGGCATATGTTGCCTTTGAATAGGAGGGACACAGCGTTATCAGTAGCTGCATAAGGAGTTATAGCCAATTTCATCATGGAAAGTAGTAGATGATTGCAATCAATAATCAATCAGACTATTCGTGACAGTAATCGTACATCACCTTTCAATATGGATACTCTGTTCTGCTGTTTAAAATTATAGGCACTTTTAAAAGGCATATTTAGCTCCCTGTGCAGTTCTTTGTGTTTTGGAAAATGAAAGCGGTCGTAAACTTTTAGAAGCAGCAAATTTTGGAACAGCAATTAAGTAAATGACAACAAAGTAATTGAGCTGAATATGGTGCATCAGGACTAGCCTTACTCTTCCTTTGAATTGTGCTGGAGGATAACAATATACTAAGTGTCAAAGCCAGCGTTAACACTTTTGAGCAGGCCTGAATAACAATGGTTTGCTGCCCCCACACGCCTGGCTCCTGTATGCTGTTGTTACATTGCTATTCACAGAGCAGGCATAAAGATTTCTGGGAGGGACGATGAGGTGATTCTTTATAATACACCACCGACACAATCGAGTCTCCTACATGTACATGTGGTGATCTTGAGATCTTTTCAACATCAGTGATTGGTTTATGTTTTCAAGGAAAATAGCCACATATTTTGTAGATCCTATAAAATACAATGCCTTATGCTCTGTTTCTCTTCAGCTGCTGTTAGTTAATCAAGATTCTCAGAATTGTGCTTGTTGTGATGGTGATGGACAAATAAAAATGTCTGTTTTGTTTGCCTCACCAGGAAAAGGGTGAGGCAAACAAACTTACTACCTTAAAAGAAAAATGAGTGCTGAGAGTCTCATAATCTCATTCTCACAGGTTTCACAGTGCCCCCACAATCCATCTCTTTTGTGTGTGTGTGTGTGTGTGTGTGTAATATATATTATAAAATATGCATATAGATCTATTTCTACCTTGTAGTTGGCACTTGGCCATGTATATTGATCTTAGGGTTTTGCACTGGAATAACTGAGTTCATATACACCTCTACCCCGATATAATGTGACCCGATATAACATGAATTTGGATATAATGCAGTAAAGCAGTGCTCGGGGAGGGCTGTGCGCTCCAGCGGATCAAAGCAAGTTTGATATAACGTGGTTTCACCTATAACGCGGTAAGATCTTTTTGGCTCCCGAGGACAGCGTTATATGGGGGTAGACGTGTAGTTACTGTTACAAAACCATTTGTATTACAAGTCAGAACTGTTTCAAGACAGGCACTCCTGAGCAATCCAACAATATCATATTTCCTGTCTAATCTGAAGAACCACCAAGATCTGGAATTTTCACTATTGTCCTGGGTACAAAATAGCTGAACCAAGTAAGTTTTTCATGATTTCTTCTGCCTAAGTTTCTCCATCTGCCAAATGGTGATTAATATTTCACCTGCCTCACCAGGGTGCTGAGAATTATTTGGTTACGGTGGGATTTTCAAACATGTCTAAGAATGTAGGAATTAACGGAATCTATGAAGCTTTGCAAATTTCTGCCTTAATGTCTGTACAGAACTTTGAAAATGAGAGCTTGATAGACGTGCTAAAGATTATGATAGTGTCACATTTTGGTTCCTCAGGGATAATTCACAAATGTTGTTATAGACTTGTGCTTATTTTTGGTTTGTTTTGCTTTTGGCTGGCCGGCTTAGCAGGAACCTAGTTAACATAAACTCAGTCAGCACAAGCACTATCAGTCTACATAATTGCCAGTACAACAGAGTTTTCTCTTCATGGTGTTGGTTCTCTGTCCTGTCCAGTGATTCTCCAGTCCTGGTCTTCATCCATCAGAGGTCCTTCACAGTAAAGCTAGACTATGTTCAGCACATAAGAGAAAACAACTTGATGCTAAGGTACATAGAATAAACAAGACCATCTTCTTAAGCTTTCCATTCTGAAGCAGCAGACTTTTGTTCTGAGAATCTTTTTTTCACAGTATATAGATCCTATTTATGGTATATGTGCATGAAAATGCTGTATTAAGGTCATTAAGGTCATGCTAGATTCTGATATATTGCAATTAGTCTTTTCAACATAAACTTTCCCTGATGCTATAATAAGGTAAACAGGGCTGTTGGTAGTGTCTGCTGCCTATGGGCAAATGCATGATTAGAAGAAATCTTTTCTGCTGAGAGTTGCAGCTCCGGGGCGTCTAATAATGCAATGCTGGAGACTAGAGCATTCTTGTTTTCTTGCTGTGTCTTTCTCCGTGTTTCTCTTCTGCAGAGTCCCATCCCAAAAACAAACAATGAAAAAGACAGGGGAGAAGGAAGGAAGGACTGTCTAAGAAAATAATGAGTAGTTTATGATAAACTAGGTCTGCACACTGGAAAACCTGTTCCTTTTGACTGTCTGATGAAAGGGTAAAACTGCTGAGGGACCACATTTCGTACTGATTTACGAAGCCATAGGGTGAGAGTCCCAATATATCCCCATAGTTTGACCCAATATATCTACCTGGCTGTGTGCTGCTAATATATTTTATTATTATTTATAAATTATTAGAAGTTCTGTGTCATGTGTGAGAGAGATGTAGCCTCCAGCAATATGGCTGATGCTAGTTTGATAGATACAATGCCACTGGCCAGTGATTAAAACCAGGGTAGCTTCTTGCAGTCGTTGTAAATTACAACTAGCTGTACAATACATAGCCTGAGGAAACTACCTTTTATCTGGGAAGTGTCTGTGGTGTTTGGAGCAGTCCGGACCTCCTGGGTTCCATTCCTGGCTTTCCCACTGACTTGTGTGTGACTAACTTTAAGCATCTTATATCTATATGTAGAGGACTTTGACATTTAAAACCTTTCAACTAAAAAGTAATTTGCCTGAAGCTGTGCAGCAAATCAGTGGCAGAACCAGGAAATAAAACCAAGGAGGCCAGAAGCTGAGAGAGGATGATCCACTGGTTAGGAATAGGGTTGCCAACTTTCTACTTGCACAAAACCGAACACCCTTGCACTGCCCCTTCCCCGAGGCCCTGCCCTCTTCTTACTCTATCCTCCCCCTCCCTCTGTTGCTCGCTTTACCCACCCACTCTCACTCGCTCATTTTCACCAGCTGGGTCAGCGGGTTGGGGTGGGGCCAGAAATGAGGAGTTCAGGATGTGGGAGGGGGCTCTGGACTGAAGCAGTGGGTTAGGAGGCAAGAAGGGGTGAGAGCTCCGGCTGGGGGTGTGGGCTGTGGGGTGGAGCTGGGGATGAGGGGTTTGGGATACAGGGAGTGTGTAGGGGTTGCTCAGGCTTTGACTGAGGGATTCGGAGAACAGGAGGGGGATCAGGGCTGGGGCAGGGGGTTGAGGCATGGGAGGGAGTCAGGCTCTGGGCAGCGTTTACCTCAGGAAGCTCCCGGAAGCAGCGGCATGTCCCCCCTCTGGCTCCTATGCAGAGCTGCGGCCAGGCATCTCTGTGTACTGCCCCTTCCGCAGGTGCCTCCCCTATAGCTCCCATTGACCGTGGGTCCTGGCCAATAGGCGCTGCAGAGCTGGTGCTTGGGGTGGGGACAGTGCACGGAGCCTTTCTATGCATAGGAGATGGAGTGGGGGGAGACATGCTGCTACTTCTGGGAGCCGTGGCAGGCAGGGAGCCTGCCTTAGCCCCAGTGCGCTGCCGACCGGACCTTCTCTACCAGGTCCCTTTTCTATCGGGCATTCCATTCAAAAACCAGAGACCTAGCAACCCTAGTTTGGGTCTCGTTGAAAACACAAGTTCAAGTTCCTGCTTCACCATAAATTCCCTATGTGACTCTTGGCATGTCATTTAGGGCCAGAATTGTAAAAGTATTTAGAATCGGGGTTCTCAGGACCATTTTCTTTGGTGGCCTCATAGTGCAGACACTAACTCTTGTTGGTGCCCTCTCAATTTTTTTTCTAAAATACTTAATTAGCTTTAGGAAAACTAACTGAATATGCCCAGATACACATCCAAATCATTGTAATTTATGTACTGCTAGTGAGTAAGTCTGTTGTGAAAAGTGATATTAACAAACATACAAGTATCACTTTTCACAGCAGACTTGCTCAGCCCTGGCAAGCCTGGGGACAAATGAAGCCCTGGATGGAGGGTCAGGGGAGGCAGTGGGGGGCTGGGGGAGATGGGAGTGAAGGAGTCAGCAGGGGGCTGGACCCTGAAGCCCTGTGACCAGAGTCAGTAGCATTCTCCTCAAGCATTTTGCCCTGGGGGGCTCCAGAGGGGGGCAGTGCCCAACCCCTGCTGTGGGTCCCAGCAACCAACTCCAAGGCAGTGCATCCAGCAGGGCCGCCCAGAGGATTCAGGGGGCCTGGGGCAAAGCAATTTCGGGGGCCCCTTCCATAAAAAAAGTTGCAATACTATAGAATATTATATTCTCATGGGGGCCCCTGCAGGGCTCGGGGCCTGGGGCAAATTGCCCCACTTGGGCCTCCCCCAACCCCCAGGCAGCCCTGGCATCCAGGAGCAACAGGGAGGGGGAGGGGCTGCTGCTTTGCCTCCCCTCCTCCAATCGCAGCCCAGGAGGCTGTGGCTGCAGCCACAGTGGCTGCATTTGAGAAACACTGATTTAGGTGCCTGAAGAAGCAGATAGGTGCCTACTGGGGTTTCCAGAAGGGCCTAGCCACCTAACTCTCACTTAAATCAATAGGAGTTCTTCACCTAAGTGCTTTGGGTACCACAGCACCTTCCTACCTCACAGGGCAGTTCTGAGCCGAAGTGTATCAAAGATTGTGAGTTGCTCAGCTAATACCTGCGGGTGGCCAGAGAAGTGCTCTAGAGAGACTAAATCTGCATGCAAATAAAAAAATGTGACTCTTTGGCCTGAATCTTTCTATGCCCCAATGTGCTCATTTGTCAATTGGCCTTGTAACACTTACCTGAACCGGAGCAATGTGTGATTTTAATTAATTAATATTCATAATGCACATTGAGATTCTTGGGTGAAAGGAATCACATGCAGCAATTTGCCAGCCTCTGCCCCGTCCTCTTGGCTTGCATGCAAGAATGATTGCTGGCATCAGAACTTTTTATAAAGATAGCAGCAGTGATGGCTTTTGAGCCGCACAGGTTTTCATAATCCAGTGAGAGACTAGTCACACATTAGCAATAATGAGGGAGAATCATTGACAGAATCATTGATGTTTATCACCAGTATCCTAACAGCAATAGGAATATATACACTGACAACGGAGTCTGGTTTTCCCCCCCCCACCCCCTTTGTACATTGACATCCTTTTATCCCGCATTCAAGATTTATAAGGTCTTGAGACCATTAGCAGCAGAATCTCAGCTGGCCTGAGGTATACAGTATTCATTTAAGCTATGCACCTGGCTATGATATGTTAACATCCTGCATCACAATCTCCTTATTATCACCAAAATGCCATAGGAAAGAAATTGAGGTGTTTACCTCAATCATCAATCCTTTTCAGATTTCTTAAATATTTCCTTTTTTATTCTCCCTTCCACCCTTAGCAGCTGTTGTTTATTTATTCAGGTGTGAACTCTTCTCTGTGATTTATTATTTGCCATTTGATTCGATCTTGATTAAAACTATCAGATCACTATTTAAAGGAAATAAAATCAGTATCGCATTTCTGCAATCAATCACAAGTCTCCATGGAATTTTTAGCTGGCCTGTCCCTTTTCCCCACCACCTGGTTGTCAAGGAAACTTTCGCTGGTGTTTAAAATAATTCATTGATCTTCTGTCTTGGACTTGACATGAAAGTGTTTTGTTTCCCCACCTCACCTATAGGTTGGTAAATAAACAAGGGATTTTTAGAAAAATAAGACTATTTTGCAGTTCTCTAGCAACTTCCATCCAAAGGGTTCCAAGCACTTTCCAAACATCCCAGAATTTAGCCTCACAATATTCCTGCACTGAGAAGGAAATTTTCCTCTAGGTATTCCAGAATAATTCTAGTGACCAGACAGGGAATTATTCCCCAATTGTCATAGTGCTTTACATTAGGAATAGTTTTCCCATGTAGACCAGCCATTATCGATTTGCTCAATGTCAAAGCAGGAGTCAGTGGCCAAACTGGGGACAGATGAACCAGGTGTCCAAATTGCTAGTCCAACTAGACCACATTTATTTTTTCAAAAATCCTACATGCCCTTCTCATCACTCGGCAAATATGATGTTACTGTCTCCTACCTGTTTATAAGGGTTAGTCCTGCAACCTATTTGGTTTACAGGCTTCTTGTAAAGAAGCTTTGCTATATTTAACAGGAGACTGTAAACAATCCCTGCCTTTCAACTAATGTTTTGTCTGAGTGCAGTAGTTTAAAACCCCCTTCCTTTTTACAGTACTTTGGGTAATAAGTGAGTGACCATGGGCAGGTCCCGAAGGGTGAAGTAATAGATGGGGGTTAGAGGAGGAGAGTTTCATTTTGCACATGTTAACAGAGGCCATGTTTGCAAAAACGACGGTACTGTATGGAAATTTCATTACTGGGATCCCACTGAGCAATAGGTGAAAGTTCATGGAATTGAGCACTGAAGCAGAGCTCAGAGACAGAGCACATTTAGTTTATCGCTGGCTACTGCGCACCAGGGAGCAAAATTAAATCAGCAGGGGGAAGGATAGTAGCAAGACCTCCACAAAAATTTCTGGGCCCATTAGTAAGCTCAGGGATTCCTTAACTCGTTCAGCCATCCATCCTACGCAGTGCCTCTCACTCCTCCTAAAGCAAGCAAATAGAAAAAGGCCTCCCACCATTAATCATTTAGGAGTGCTTTGAATTAGGTTGTGTGTCATTCACCCCTGCCCCTCATCTCTGTCTGATCCAAGCTGTGCTTTTGGTTGGTAATACTCCTCCAATGGCTCCATCCTCTTACAGCTTTCCTGAGTCTGTCTCCTCTCCAGAAGGATGCACACAGCAGAACAGGCAGATCAGAAAGATAAATGTAGATCAAAGCAATAGGCCTAGTGATAGCATCAGGGGAGGGGTACTATCATAGGGATCTATAAAACTGGAATAATGTTCCAGTGAGGTCAAAACACCATCATTAACATAATTTAGAACTAGAATGGACAAAGTGCTAGAAAATATATTCTAGCCAACAATCCTGCACTGCCAGGGGGATGCTCTGGAAAATCTAAATAATGGGCCAGATTTTAAAACCCACAGAGGGACAAAACTAATCCAAACTCTGCAAGTTTCTTCCCCTGGCCCCTCAACTTTAGAATAAAATTTCATTTTAAGGGTTGATCACCGGTACTGGTGATTACAGAACAATAGGTTCTATAGTGGAATCTGCCACAAGGAGAAATGAAAACTAAATGGAACTTGGGAATCAATAGAAATTACTGGATCCACATAATCACAGATCCAATTACCAGGTACAGCCTCTCTTTTGGTCTGCTGAAACTCCCACCCTCCTGCACACTTGGCTATCCAGAGTAGGAGTGAATCCCAGCTCCATGATACAGAGGGCGTGGAGAGTTCCCCTGGTACCTACTTTGCATCCGCTGTCCCCCAGCGCACTGTATTATTTGTGTTAACTATTTCTATTATAGTAACAATTAGAGGCTTTAATTCAGATTGGGGGGCCCCCTTCTCCTAGATGTTGTATATGCACATGGTAAGAGACAGCCCCTGTCCTGAAAAGTTTACAATCTAAACAAAGAAATTATTATACCCATTTTACAGCGGGGGAACCCAGGGCACAGAGACATCAAGTGATTAGCACAACGTCAAAGTCAGAAATTAAACCTAGATCTTTTAAGTCCTAGTCTGCTTCCTTAACCATCAGATCTTTCCACAAGGTGGAAACATTGTGTGGTTCTCGGGGCTTTCTGCAGCACTAAAATCCCAAACTGAATTTCATCCATATTGCAGTCTAGAAAAATCCCATTCATTATCAAACAGAACGCAAGTCTCAAATGGCTCTAGGTCATTGAAACATGTGAATTCCAATTCACTTCAACTCAAGCGTATTTGCTATGAAAAACATTCATATTGCTAGGAGGCAGCATAACCTGGTGGCTAGAGCACTGGACTAGGACTCAGAAGACCTGTGTTACATTCCTGACCCTGCCACTGGGCTGCTGGATGACCTTGGGCAAGTCACTTCAACTGTCTGCCTCAGTTTCCCTATCTGTACAATTGGGATGATGATACCGATTTCCCTTTGCTAAGTGCTTTGAGACCTACAGATGAAAAGTGCTATATAAGTGTTAGGTTACTTCTCTAGAGTTACAAACAGTAACCTGTGTCATAGTCATAGTTGTTGCTATGTAAGTTAGGAGCACGTGATGGCTGCAGTACTCCTCTTTTGTTTACAACTGTAACTCTTCTGCCCATCTGAGTTGGCAGCAACAAGGGCCGGGTTCAGTATCCAGGGGTTCTGTTTCAATAACACAATGCAAAACCGGCTCGAGTCCTCACCCAGTGACCTGGGACAATTACGTATCACCCCAGGGGTGCCTCTAAGAGGCAATACTTCTCCTCTCGCAAGCACAGAGTCTGAGCGTAGCAAAATTCTTTTAATAAAGGAGGGAAACAATGCGGCATTATGTTGGGGAAACACCACAAACAGGATTCATAACACAAACCATGGGCAAAAGACGCCCTCCCCCCCGCCCCAACTAAGTTTGGCAGTATCCTTTTCCCCTCAGGGTCTTAAGTCCAACAACCCAAAAGTCTCTGTCCCTGGTCAGTGCTGCCCCAGAGTTCAAAAGTTTACCTGCAGAGTTTTACCTCCCAGCCTGGGGGGGGGGAGGGGCGCAGCAGTGTTAAGGGACACCTTACGTGGTCCGAGGCCAACTGCCCCACCTCTCCATGGGGTTCTGCTGCAGCCTGCACCGCGAGCCACTCCAGCTGTCCCGTAAACTGCTCTGCTCCACCAGCTTCTCAGCAACATATCTTCAGGCCCCCTCACAGCACTCAGTGATTTCAGCTCTTAGTAATTTTAGCTCTTTAGTGACTTCAGCTTGTAGTAGGGGAGCCTCAGTGCTGGTGCACCATTAGCCCAAAGTAAATTCAGCTCAGCAGACTGTAACTAGACTCCTAATGTCTGATATTCAACAGTAGAGAGAGAGGAGAAGGTACAATTGGTATGTCAGGCCCTCAAAGGGGGCCCATACCATCAGGTACAAATATCTGTCCCCGGCCTCTCTCTCTTCACTCGGAATTGGAACCCATGTCCCTTGTCTAGCGAGTGCTACTTAGTTGATGGCAAGTCCCTCTGTCATAAACGGTTTCATTGTCCTTGATTCACATAATCAGGGTAAGAATACTTTATTCTTCCTGCCCCAATGACAGAGAAACTGGGGATCCCACAGCAGCCAAAGTCACCATTTGGGCTCATGCTAGGCGGGGTGGGTGTGCCTATGCAAACAAGATCAGCCCCTGAAGTTCTTTTCCACAACTCACCACAATTTACCACCAGATGTCCAGGTAGAGCTCATTCTGACTCTGTTTACACAACTAACACCCAAATTACAGGCATTATTAGGGTGTCAGAGCCTGGAGGAGGGGCACAGATCTCTTTTTCCAGTAATAGAATTGTCTGGGTAGAATGGACTGCGAGGGTCATCTAACAGTCTGTTCCATGGCCCTACTGTTCGTACAGTTAGGAAGTTTTTCCTGAGATTTAATCTAAATCTGTTATGCTGTAGTTTGAGAACATGGTATGCTGACATCATTGTAGTTTGGTGGCCTCTAAGAAGATACAGCTGAGAATGAACATGAACTCATGCACCACAAACGTAATCAAACCTCTGGAGGACATTTAGCTCTCTGATGAGGCTGGCATGGGATGGGCTCACAGCAAAGGAAGGAGATGCTGTCTGTGCTCTTTGTATAGTGCCAATGACTGTGGTATCTAGGTGGTGTATAATATATTTCCTCTTCTACTCCTTCTTTTTCTTCTTTTCATTTTGTTTTGGAGACTGCTGTTACCATTCACTGCCTATCACACATATGGCTCTGCCCTTTCTTTTCCTGCTTCTGTCCTCATTTGCATCCTTCACGGGGGGTTTTCTGTCATTTACTGTCCCAAGAGTCTCTTGTGACCACCTAGGCTCTCTCAGAACAGAAAGCTTTCTGACAGTGAGTTCATCTCAATGCGTGATGCAAGAAAGAAGCTCTAACAAGTTTTCATCCACTTCCAATTCATTTCTCTAGCGTTTTTCTTCCTTTTTTCTCTTTCATTCTAAGATGTTCAACTCCACACACGTAATTGCCCCCCCACACACACACACTGTGATAAGCTCTGTTTCACCTCTGACAGTTCTCCTCTTTCTACTCTCAGAATTTCATTGAAGCCAAAAATATGCTAGTTTTTATTTTTCCGACAGGAGGATTTCCCTTAGAAAGAAACCAGTAAAGTAAAGAATTCACCTACCCAGAAATACAAAAGGCAGATTCAATAGTTTTGCAGGAGGTGTAATTCTTTTTATGCAGCACTGTAATAATTCGAAAACACACTATGCAGAGTAAATATTAGGATACTGGTGCAGATTTTGTATTCCACAGGCCTTGTGAAATGTTTGCACTGAAGTCCCAAAACATGGAAATCTCACCCATGTCTTTGAGGTTCATCACAAACTAAAAATGCGGACAAAGCTTACAGAGGTTTGTGAACATTTCAAAGAAATAAAAGATCTAGGATCATCTGAAACTACTACAGTTTGTGTCAAAATCATGTTTTTATATTGTCATTGTGAAACGAGGTGACACTCAGTGGTTTCAACTGGAGGTGAGCACACATGAAACCTCTGGAGATTAACATCTTTTAACTTCTGGGCATTCAAAAATCCAAAATCAAATCCAAAATGTTGCCTGAGCTCATCTTAGGTTTCAGGGAGTCTCTCTCTTAGATTCTGAGATTAATTGAATGCTAATCTGAAATAAAAAATTAGGGCTTGTCTACACTGGAAATTTACAGTGCTGCAACTTTCTGACATGCATCCAACAAAGTGGGTATTCACCCACGAAAGCTCATGCTCCAAAACATGTTAGTCTATAAGGTGCCACAGGACTCTTTGCAACTTTCTGAGCGCAGCAACTTTCAGCGCCGTAACGCGCCAGTGTAGACAGTGCACCACCACTGGGAGCTACATCTGTTGTGGAGGTGTGGGTTTTTTTGTTTGTTTTGTTTGTTAAGAGCGCTGCACCACTGCCACACAAGGCACATTAAAGCACTGCCACAGCAACGCTTTAGCCTTGTCAGTATGAAGTAGCCCTTAGGTGCAAGGTGCCAAGTGGATGGTAACTAACCAAAATGCACAAACCTGTGCAAAATCAAGTCACCAAACTGTGTATGGTTGTAGCATCACTCTTTTTTCAATTTTTTTGCATGGTTTTTGCAAGTGGTTATTCACAGTAAACCTCAAAAGAGATTGAGTTCAAGTTTGATCTGCTTCAGTATCTAAAAAGTCCCATTCATATTCTGTATATGGCCCTGGTGCGACCACTGCTGGAATACTGCGTCCAGTTCTGGTGTCCATAATTCAAGATGGTTGTTGATAAATTGGAGAGGGCTCAGAAAAGAGCCACGGCAATGATTAAAGGATTAGAAAACATATACTTATGGACTCCAGGAGCTCAGTCTGTTTAACTTACCCAGGTTTGTGTGGTAATGTTTTATCCTGTGAGCATATATGTTACGATAACTCATGAACTAGTGGCCTTCCAGTTGTGCTGTTTTAGGACATCATCACCTAGCCACATGTACACTATGAGCTCAAAAAGTATGTAGAATAAAAAAACATTTTTTTCTGTTTCAAAAAGTATGTGGGCGACAAATGTGCTCCAAACATGTTGCACTGTTACCCTGTATTTTTAGCAGTTCTATGTACATGTTTGCTCCTAGGGAGAGTACCTTGTATTGTAATAGTGATAACTACATCTCCCTCACTAATCACATTTGCTTTTTTTTCATAAATGTAATTTACATATGCTATAATGCTTTTGTGGTGCAATGTTGTACCCCATGACCATATAAGTTATGCTAACTTATGAACTTGTGGCCATCCAAATATGCTGTTTTAGGATGTTGCATATGCTAATTGATTATGCATTGCAGTGACAGTGGTCGCTGCAGATAGTCACTCCAAGGTACTCCTCATAGGTTCATCCCTTCAAGTCCGGGCTTGTGAGGTATCCTCATGCCAGAATGGTCTGATGCTGGCTCTCTTGTGACTGTGGAGCATGTCCATATTAGCAGCTCTTGCAATGTCACAGGGAGCAGTGCATTATGGTAGCTATCCCAGTGTGCAAGTGGCTGCAGCATGCTTTGGAAAGGGTTTGCAATGCCTAATGGAGCAGGCACAGTACCATGTGATGCAGGGTTCCCAATCCCATTGTTCCATGGGTATCCTACTAGATTGCCAGCTGCTTTTCAAATGAGGGGGTGGCGAGTGTGACAGGGAGTGTGTTGTGTGTATGTGTTGGGAGAGACAGTGTGTTTTGTGGGGCAGAGTGTGTCAGCATGCTATCTTGTGTGATAGACCCAGGTCAGTTGTGAAGAGCAGAGTAGTAGAAGGGAGATATACTGGCCACTGGATAAGCAGTTTTCTGTTCCCTGAGTGACCAGAGCAGGGGCTGCTCCAGGCTAATGAGAACACCTGACTCCAATTAACCTGCTAAGAGTCAGGTGAGGCTGTTAAGCACCTGACTCTAATTAAGGCCACTCTGATGCTATAAAAGGGCTTACTCCAGTCAGGCGAAAGGGAGCCAGGGGAGAGGAAGTGCGTGTGAGGAATTGGGAGCAAGAGGTGCGCAAGAAGCTGGGTGAGCAGGCAGAGTGCTGGAGGACTGAGAAGTACAAGTGTTATCAGACACCAGGAAGAAGGTCCGGTGGTGAGGACAAAGAAGATGTTGGGAGGAGGCCATGGGGAAGTAGCCCAGGAGTTGTAGCTTTCGCGCAACTGTACCAGGAGGCACTATAGACAGCTGAAGTCCACAGGACCCTGGGCTGGAACCCAGAATAGAGGGCGGGCCTGGGTTCCCCCCAAACCTCCCAACTCCTGATCAAATGCAGGAGGAATTGACCTGAACTGTGGCTTCTACCAGAGGGGAAGGTCTCTGGGCTGTTTCCCGACCCACAGGGTGAATCTGTGAGGCGAGCAAATCCGCCAATAAGTGAAGGACCCACCAAGGTAGAAGAGAACTTTGTCACACTTGTACATTCATACAGTGGTAGGGGGAAACCTGACTTCAGCTCCCATGGCCCTGCCCGCCTCTCACACTCTCACAACCACACACACTTGCTCACACACACACAAGCCTGATTCTGCAGCAGGAACATTCCACAGTAATGGTTTGCTTTGTGTCCCAGAGCAGATAAGTATGCGTGCTGTCAGAAACAGAGCTTTGAAAGGGGATAGCCGCATGCCTGCAGCTGAGTTCAAAACAATGACCAGCGTGGCCACTTGACTTCAGGGGATTATGAGATTTTTCTAGAGGCCAATCACAGCACAGTAATGGAACACATCATCCACACTGACACCCCAGCATTTCAGCCTAGGCACAGAAAGCTCTGTGCTTCTTGTGGAGGTGGATTACCAGGCACACTCCCGCGGTAGGGTCCGGGCACTCTAAGTGCCTTGCTAGTGTGGACACTTCAGGAATTATGGCTCCCAGGGCTGATTTAATGCACTCTAACTTGCAAGTGTAGACAAGGCTTTAGATTGTTCTGAAAGATCTGCTCTAGGAATTATTTTGGGGAAGTTCTCTGGCCTGTGTGATACAGGAGATCAGACCAGAAGATCACAATGGTCCCTTCTGGCCTTGAATCTGTGAAATCATATCTGTAACTTTTAAAGATCTGCAAAACTGGATTGGAAATCTCGCAAACTCAAGTTTTGTAATGAAATATCTGGCACTCTGCTTCTGGTCCCAGCTGGAAATGCTGTGAGAACAGGCTCTTTCACATTGTCACCCTTCCAAGTCTTGTTCCAAGAAGCGATTGGAAGGATGCAATACAAAGCCAAACATTTCAAAATGTGAAGAATGGTTCATTCTGAGGTCAGTGTTAAAAATAAGTAATCATTGGAATAGATTTGTATAGGAGGTTCCGATGTATTTTGGAAGTGGTTATTCAATCTTATTTAAGATAGAACAGTTCCAGAATGAAGCAAGAAATTCCAGGGCATTCCGTTCTGGGAGATGCTGATGAAAATAAATGCCTAGGATTCTTATAGATGATCGGCAGGGAAGATAATGAGCTCAATTAAATTTAGCAAGCAAGATTACTCTTTCACTGAGAATAATTTTTACTCCTCCAGGAAGTATTTGTTCTCTGTGTTTTAGTTTATCATATTATGCAAGATGATTGGCTAAAGTCGAGGTTGTCTGCTGTGGAGTAGAATCCCAAATGACAATTCCTACAAATGCAAAGAAAGAATTAAAATGTATTCCCAGAAAGAATATAGAATAAATTCCTATTAAGACATGAGCATTAGAATAAAATATAATTTTCCTGCTATTGAAATGGACTGTTGCATTGTGCACAAATTCAGATGTGTGGCTTCCACCATTTTCCCTCAACGCAGTCAGCTTGAACTAAGAGGATCGTCGAAGGACAAAAGAAGATGGAAATATGTATATTTGTGTCTTTTTGTTATTTCTAATTTCCATGAATTCTAATTCTAATTTAGTGAATGTTAATTGAAGTAAAAATATTGGCAACCAATATAGTCATGTCATTCAAATTTTTCTCCCTACACTAATGCTGAAATCATAAGGCAGCAAAACTTCCTAAACCTTCAACTTGTCAGAATCAATAAATGAGGAAACTTGTTTTCTGTCTGTAAAAATTAGCTGACAATGAAGATAAAGGTGCAGTGTTCCTGCTGCTCATGTTTCATTCAAATCTGAAGACAGATTGTGCTGGAATATCACTACCATGTACCCATGAAAGCCATAGAACAAATACAACATTTTAGCTTTGACTGATTGCTAAAGAAATAATTCCAAGCTGAATGTCTATTGGTAAGTTTGAGAAACACTTCTGTTACGCTGTCTGGAATGGCTTTCAACCATGACTGCCAACTTCAGTGCAGACTGTTGAGAGGCAGGGCAGAGACTCCAAACTGTTACATGTTCTGTTATTAGATTTCACCAACCAGTAACAAATGTGAACTCCTAAAGCACTAACGGTATTACCATAAAATCCCTGGGACATTCCAGTCTATCTAGCCATCCAGGCAAGCTGGACTTAGCGACAGATGGTTGCTACAAACCAAAGATCACAAAATACTCAGGTTGCTCCCAGTTCCAAGAAACCAGTCACTTACTGCAGGTGAATTTGTACCTTAGATCTCACACCAAAGACAACGCTTATAGCCAATCCTATATTCAACTGTTAAGTATTTATTAACTAAGAAAAGTAATTAGAGTTATTGTGAAGTTAAAGCAGGCAAACAAATATACATAAAATGAGTTAGTCTGTGGTTTCAAAAGGTGACAGAGTTGTAGTAATCTGTCATGTCTGAAAGTCTTTAAGAGCTAACCCAGCAGCAACTTGCATTTCATAAAGTCCAAACATTAAACACATTGTTATAAGTCCAATAACCATACTAACACATAGGTGAAAGAGACTGGTTTTCAGCAATGAATTTGTCATGGCTTGGTTGACCTGGTATGCCAGCATCACAGCTTCAGATCACTGAATTCTGATAGAAATACTAGGAGTGCTTCCTGATGCTTTCCAAATGAACAGCCTCCTAACACAGTTAAGAAGGATGGTCATCATTAAATAGATCAGGTCAAACTCTGTCATGTTCAGTTTGAATACTTAATTCGGGATTATTATAAGTAATGCATCTGAAGAAGTGGGTTTTTTACTCACAAACACTTATGCCCAAATGAATCTGTTAGTCTTTAAGGTGCCACCGGACTCCTTGTTGTTTTTTTATAAGTAATGAGTTTGTATTCTTTCCTATACATTTTTCCACTTAGTGGACTTTCCATTCTTTGATTTTTCCCCCCAATTCTTTGCTCACTCATCCCAAATAGCTATTGCCCAAGACCACCTATGATGATCAACAAATAAAAGCAAAATATAGCATCTAACATAATTCCAGAGGTAGTGGTCCAAAATGAGGATGACCTATTGGTTATTAATTTCTCAGAAACATAGAAACAGAAGGATCATTTATGCCTCTGAAATCTTCCATTTTTCTGTGTGTCCTGTGTTTCTTAAGAAGCCCCACCTGCTATCCCTCCCCCCCACAAATGGCACACTGGGTGCCATCACACACAAATGATTATTATTACTAATAATAATATTAATCAGAAACCAATAGTGTCAGAATTTCTCACACCAAAAGTTTTCTTATTGTTTCAGTTGATCCTGACCAGTGCTCAATGGGGAGGTGAAGGCTCGTGAAGGTCCCTATCAATGTGCTGTTCTTTCCTGACACATCAATACAGGTTCAGTCTCATGCACTTCAGCAGGATGTTCATGGGACTCATTGATATGGAGTTGCATTTTTATAACACAAATACTTTCCGTAAAGTTGGGCAAAATGAAGGGTGGCCCACTCCTTACTTTGCAAAATGTTGGTTAGGTTTCAGTTTTTCAGAACAAAAAACAAGGATGGTTCAGATCTAATTTAATCTGAGTCCCGAAATACCATGTAGGATTGAAGTTTGAGAGTAATATAAATGGTTCTGGATTAAGTTCCTCTCTACACGTGTGTATGCGTGATGTTTTGTTGTCCTCTTGCTATTTACCGTGCACTAGAGTCTCTTAATAGATCCCAATATCCGCATCTTACAAAATGTATTGAAAAGTTGAAGAAGACTGAAGTGTGCATGCAATTATCATTAGCCATAGCTTGGTGCAAGCGAAAATCAGACAATGTTATGGGTTTCAGAGTGGTAGCCATGTTAGTCTGTATCAGCAAAAACAATGAGGAGTCCTTGTGGCACCTTAGAGACTAACAAATGTATTCAGGCATAAGTGTTCGTGGGCTAGAACCCACTTCATAAGATGCATGGAGTGGAAAATACAGGAGCAGGTATAAATACATGAAAAGATGTGATTTGCCTTACCAAGTGTGAGGTCAGTCTAACGAGACAGTTCAATTAACAGCAGGATACCAAGGGAGGAAAAATAACTTTTGAAGTGGTAATGAGAGTGGCCCATTTCAGACTGTAGACAAGAAGGTGTGAGTAACAGTAGGGGGAAATTAGTATTGGGGAAATTAGGTTTTGTAATGACCCAACCACTCCCAGTCTTTATTCAGGCCTAATCTGATGGTGTCCAGTTTGCAAATTAATTCCAGTTATATGACTTTCAAAAGTTGTTTCCAATTAAACCAGTTTGAGCAGTGTGTGTTTTTGGTTTTTTTTGGTTAAATAAATTCAGCCCAGTGGACTACCTTGGGACATTGCTAATTTTACTGCTTTTTATCAAGCACATTTATTTAAATAATTGAGTCCATAAAATATTCTTGGCTAGCATTGAGCTTCCAACAGCATACTGGGTAATTCAAGGGAGTCATAATTATATATATCCTAACTATCAGATTAACTGTTCTTTTCTGATGGCCTGTCCTGATGACATGCAAAAGGGTACTTACATACTCTCTAGTGTGTTGGGTGGCACCGAGTACCATTTGGGTATAAAATAGGAACGTTATTGTACCAAAGGTAAAGAGAAGTGCAACATTAAGTGTCAAATTGATTTCAAATGTTACCGTAGTTTGTTACGTCTGCATGAGATTCTAATGTTAAATAAGCTGTAAGTAATCCTATCCCTTGGTATTTCTGAGTAAAATATCCCTTGAGTACACTGCTTCTTTGCAGTACGATGATGCAGAAGTTACTATCAGAATGCCAATTTGGCTGCCATCTGGCTAGATCTCATGTTATTTTTCATGTGGATCTTTGAAGGCTCATTAAAGATGTTATCGAAGACCTGGACCTACATTTTACTCCTCTATTTTTAAATAGATGACACACTGGGCCAAATTCATATCTGCTGTAGCTGTTTTGAAGTCAGTGGTGCTACTCCAGGGATGAAGGTAGCCCTCTAAGCTCATCTTTACCCTATGTTGCTTTTCACAGTATAAAACTTCCTCTCAAGCTTAGGAGAAGTGGTTTTTTGTTGGTTTTTTTTTGGAGACATCTTTCTGCTTGTGGGGAAGGTGGGCAGTAAACATCTCTTCCAAGAGATGTTCACAATAACTGGGCACGACAGGAAAGATAAGGACGCCTGCTGCCCTTCCCTACCCTGGTTGCTGAGCTTTTGGCAGTTGGGGACCTGAAAACTTTGCTACATTTCAAAACTTGGGACTAATCAAAGTGAATTTGGTGCCTGGAGGCTGTTAATGTTGTTGCCAATCAGAAATCGCATAATGTATATGCATAGTAGTCCAGAAATAATTGTCAGCTTCCTGGGAGAGCTTATAAATACACATAAGTTAAGTCCTGTGGTTAAAGCAGAGAACCGAAAACAAAATCTGTGTTCTGTTCTGGTTGTATAACAGACTTCCTTTGTAACTTCTGGACCTCAAACTTTCTGCAGTTCAATTTTCTAATGTGCAATATGGAGTTAATAGTTTCCTAACTCACAGGCAGGGGCGGCTCTAGAGCCCAGCGGGGCAAGCACCCGCTTGGGGCGGCCCTTTCCCAGGGGGGCGGCAGGCTGGTCCGGTGGACCTGCCGCAGTCATGCCTGCGGGAGGTCCACCGGAGCCCGGGGACGACCGGACCTGCCGCAGGCATGACTGTGGACGGTTCGCTGGTCCCGCGGCTCGGCTGGACCTCCCGCAGGCATGACTGCGGCAGCTCAGCCGGAGCCGCCGGACCAGAGAACCGTCCGCAGCTGCGGGAGGTCCAGCCGAGCCGCGCGACCAGCGGACCCTCCGCAGTCATGCCCGTGGCAGTTCCGCTGCTCCCGCGGCTCGGGGGCGCCTCCCGGGCATGATTGCTTGGGGCGGCCAAATTTGTAGAGCCGCCCCTGCTCACAGGGGTGAATTTAGACAAAATTCATTGCCATTAATACAAGATGCAAGGTTATGTAGAGTTGCAAAGTGTTATTCAAATGTATAAATTATCTGCAAAAGTTGGTTAGCCTGGTACTGGTGATCATTATACAAATGTAGGAAAAGAGTAAAGACTATAGGTTAAAATGGTGTTACAACAATGCAGGATTCTTTCAGTGGGAATGACTCTGTTTATACTTTATAGGTTATGACAGAGAGGCTAAATATATACAGCATGCATTATCAATTAGCAGATAGTTAGGGAAGATCAATTGAAGGAGTACGATCTCTTCCAGGAAAGCATGTGAAGGGTCATGCTCCCATAGGGAGAACGCTGCATACCATAATCTAAAGATTAATCCTTTTGCCCCAGGGTATAATTTAATAATGTATGTCACTGATCCACTTAATGCCTGCATAGTTTTGGCCAGCACATTGTCTACCCCATCTATTAATAAATCCATAGGAAAACATGTTCCTGATTAGAAGCCTTTAAAATGTACTTAGTCTATTGCTAGTACTCCATCACAAGCTACCATCTAGTTAAGACCATAGCTCTGTGTGTGTGTGATATAATGTTAAATAGAAATGTGTATTTTTAATTTGGGGCATTTAAGGACTCATTTTCACTACAGGCTTATTTGTGTGTGTGTCATGTGTAATTTCATGCTCACATCTACCTGCACATTTTAGTGCCTGCTATTTATAGTGTGAGGCTAATGTTAATTATCCATTTGCATCTACAATGTAACTACTGCACTTTTTGTCCATGGTTAACTGCAGGCACTTAACTGTGGTCCAGTTATTTGTGGGGACAAAATTGTGTCCACAAAACCAAGCGAGGCTGAATTGAGGCATAGATGAAAATCAAGCCCTTCAAATGAAATCATGTTGGCTGCAATAGAATTCATAACATCTGTAACGTTTCCAAGTCACTTCATTTTTTTTAGCTAGTAATTCTTTTCAGCTACACTTCCTTTCCCTTAACATCATTTGAACATAATACTATAACCTTCTTCATAAATCGTTAGGCAGAGCTGTGGTTACTAAGATTCAAAATGTAGGAGAGTTCAAGAATTTCTGGGAGTGAATTATAAAACTGGACAGATTTAGGTATAACAAGAAATCTCCTGGAAATAAATTCAGTCCACCAAGTCAATGCTTTCTCAGATTTAGAATATTTCAATGCTATAAAACTTTCAAAACTCTAAAGGCCTGAGAGTAGGGGATGAATTCACCTAAACAACTCTGTAGCTTTTTTTTTCTGTCATGATTCACGGTGTTTAAATATCCAAACCGATAGTTAGTCACCTTGTCCTTTGCTGTCAAGGAGGTAGACTAACGTTTTTTCCTCCACGATGCAGCTCATAATAGGATAGATGATACATCACTGAAGGGCTGCTATCTCCTGACACTGTACCTCCCATATTTGAATAGCATTACTGGCAAATATGCCAACTTTTCAATGAGTAAATCAAGGTGAACCCCTCTACTCTAGTAATGGGCTTCCTTTGGTAGCAGCAAATAGTTGAGTTGATACAGTACATTCTCTGTCACTTTGCTATCTCTGAGTTTTCCACTATCACAGTTCCCCCCCAACTCCGGTGGTGGCTGGAGCAGCCCCTGGGGCTCCCCCTCCATCAGGGGACAGAGCTGTGGGCCTCTTGGGGCTCCCTCCCCACCTGGTGCCTGGGCCCCTAGGGTTCCCCCTTCCCAACAGCTGATGCCACTGGCTCCCCCACACACTCCTCCCCCAAGATTCAATCAGGGGTATTTATGCTATAAGTCGTGGACAGGACACAGCTGTTATTTTTTGTTTCCTGCCCATGACTTTTACTTAAAATACCCTTGATTAAATCCTGGACTTACTTATAAATACCTGACCTAGAGTTATATCTGCTGACAATGTAGCCCATGCTTTTCTTTGCCTTGTTTACATTGCAGGATGGGATGTATCAGCAAATTATTAATGGTATACAATGCAATTTTGCTCTTCGTAGTGTCTTTGACAGTAAGATCTATTCCTCTCTCTAGAAAGTGAGGAAGCTTAGTTTTTATGAGACACTTAGAACTATGGTGTGGAGGGAAAAAAAAAAAAGAAACCTAGAATATAGAGAGAAGTAGCAATAATTCTGCAGTTGCAAGGAAATGAACTAGATGCCCTGTTAGGTCTTCCCCTATCTCTTGCTTCCATGGTTTTGTGATTCATACAGACTGTCCCCAAATGCTCTAGAGTTTAATAATATACATACAAAGTTAAACAATAAATAAGAGAAAAATCAATTAAAAGCTCTAACAAAAATAGTGAATGATATATTTCAGATGTAATTTATAGAAGGTGGACAGTCAGTGAAGCAGAGAGATACAGGAATGGATGATGGAGACTTTTACCGCTAAGAGACTATTTCAAATATAATCCAGATCAGTAGCTTACATGGCATAAATTCACAACTCCAGTCCAGTTTCATGCTGATAAGTCCATATGTCAAAAAATCCACCATCAGTAGGGCCTTGGGGTCCATGAAACCGATGGAAAAAGACTTTCATGTAATTTTGGTTCTACCACCACCATCAAATTCTGTCTGTGGGAAGGCTACCAGGCTTCTGCTGTTGGGAGCTAGGGCCACTAGCACAGTGCTTAGAAAGGCAAACAGTGATGAAAATGATTTTCCTGACCTGTCTGTTAGACCATAGATTCAGAGGACCATTAGATCATCTAGTCTGACCTCAGGCATAACAAAGGCTGGAAAATTTCATTCGGTTACTCCTGGGGGAATTCTGCACCACTGCGCATGCGTGGAATTTATGTCCCCTGCAGATTTCTTTGCTTGCCCACAGAAAAATGACTTTCTGATGGGGAAACAAAGGGAGACACACGAGCGGTCATGCAGCCGTCCCCAGCAGTATGTTTTGGGAGCCCAGGGCAGCCGACAGAGAGGTAAATCACTGTGGGGCAGGAAGCGGGAATGAGGAGGACCCTGCTGGTGGCTCCTCCTTGCACTGGGCTCAGCTGCTAATCCTGACTGGGCTGGGGAGGACAGGACTTCCTCTTCCCCTGCATGGCATCCAGAACTGGGTCAGACCCACCCCCAGATTTCTCCCCTAGCTACAGGAAGCTCTGAAAACTCCCCCTCCTCTTTGTTTCCTGCACCTATCGCTCCTCAGCTGCAGGGGGAGGGTTCCCTGTACAGGGAGCTGCTCCCCAATCCACCCAATCCCTGTGCATCCAGACATTCTCATACCCAGATCCTCCCACCAAGCTCCCCCCCCCAATGAGCCCCACTCCCCCTGTTCTTGGACTACCCTGGCAAGTCACCTACACCTGGATTCCTACCCCACCAATCCCCAACCAGCTGCATCTAGATCCCCATCCCATTGAGCCCCTCTCCCCCAGCATCTGGACCTCCCACCGAGCCCCCCCCATACCCCCTGCTGAGGAATATCCCTCACACACTGAGCCCCAAACACCTTCACCTGGACTCTCCTGCAGAGTCCCATTGTATTTGATAAAACCTTGTCACCCGCCCTCTTTTGAATCCATCCAATGCTCTCCCTTGCATTACAGTTAAACTTCAGGGCTCCTCACAGCTCTGCCCTGGCCTACCTCTTTCAACTTGTCTCTTATTGTATCTTACCCACCACCAGTCTTGAGGTTCCATTGTTCATTACTAACCAGTTATCGGTGCATAGTATGAGCACCTCATAATGCTTCATAAAGTTCCTCCTAAAGACTTGCTCCTTCTGGGATGCACAGTGAGACTTTCTTTAAAAATGTGAGACCCATTGTAATTCTATTGAGTTATAGTCCAGAGGAAGTTATTGATGCAAGGAAGGACCCATTGAAAATTGAATTACTCCTAGCAACCAGATATGTTATAGTTTTGTTTTTGGAAAAGGACAGTTCCCCCAACATTAGTTGTGAGTAGAAATAAAGTTTGGGAAATTCTTTCAATAGAAAAAATCTTACCAGCTTTATACTGGGATCATGTGGAGCTCATATGTATGGTTACCATTTTGGGAAAATGAACAAAATAAATACACAGATAGCGATAAGAGGTTGGCTGAACACAAATGGATCTTTTAAAGGTAACAAATACAGTTTGTGACTAAGATGTGTTAATACATGTATGGGAAATTTATAGATGTTAATAGCGATGCCATAAAAAATTAATATAGATCAATAAAAGTGTCGGAAGTTAATCCTTTCACTGAGCTCCTCAGTTGGTGCCTACTTCTCCATTTCACCCCTGTATTATAAGCTCACTGGGGATACAGTTTCAAAGGCACAAAGACCATTTTCACATTCAGCTCCCTTTGAATGTCCGTGGCAGTTAGGTGTTCCATTCCCATTTGTGAATTAGGTCCTCCCTGCCCTCACACTCTCTTTATTTATCTGTCTTGTGGAGAACTGAGCATGCTAGTGGTGCTTAGCCAATAATAACTAATCACTTTTCATAAGAATCAGAAAATGAAACTTACGCTAACAATGAAGGATTTTACTGACCAGTTTGAGAGTAACAAAAGTGGTGAGAAGTAAATTAGATTTCCCCTCCTAGTTTTCCTTTTCATTTTCCATTTCAGTATTCTAAAGTGGTTTAGAAATGCCAATACGTATTTTAAGTGAGTAATTTTGCCCTCAATAATTACCCATTACAATCACTGAACCAAGGCTAGGACTTCCACAATTTTTCTTGCATTATCTTCTGATACAGTAAAAGACAAGTGGCTTCTAGATCTGGAGAGTTACTGTCAGTATTGTCTTAGCAACGTTTTTCCCCAGCAGCTTTATATATAATGTACTGTACAATAAGGAATACACTTTCCAACATAGCTGCTGCCTAGGGTAACATTAAAGGTACCATTCAACAAGATAACATTAAAGCAGAGCTTCAGAGTTTCCATAGGTGTTGGACAGCTTGGAAGAGATACCTCCTCTTTACAAAGACCTGTCTGTTTGTGAGTGTTCTCATGACATTTGAGTGAAATTTGTGAGTGCCAAATAAAACAAGTATTTGGTCTCCCCCCACCCCCCCACAATTCTGCACTGAGACTGCAGGGAGGATGAACTCCACCTCCCAGCTTTGTGAACAGGCAACTTGAGAAGAACTACTCCAGTCCATAGGCTACAACAGTATCTGTTGCCCTCCTCAGGGTGTTCTCAGCTACAGGATGCATATAGTTGTACATAGAATCATAGGACTGGAAGGGACTTCAAGAGGTGATCTAGTTCAATCCCCGGCACTCATGGCAGGACTAAGTATTACCTAGACCAGTGGTAAGCAACCTGCGGCCCCTCAGTGTAATCTGCTGGTGAGCCGCGAGACAGTTTATTTACATTGACTGTCCGCAGGCATGGCCGCCCGCAGCTCCCAGTGGCCGTGGTTTGCCATTCCCGGCCAATGGGAGCTGCCGGCGGCCGTGCGGATGGTCAGTGTAAAGAAACTGTCTCACGGGCCACAGGTTGCCCACCACTGATCTAGACCATTCCTGACAGGCCTTATCTAACCTGCTCTTAAAAATCTCCTATGATGGAGATTCCACAACCTCCCTAGGCGATTTATTATAGTACTTAACCACCTTGACAATTAGGAAGTTTTTCCTAATGTCCAACCTGAACCGCCCTTGCTGCAATTGAAGCCCATTGTTTCTTGTCCTATCCTTAGAGGTTAAGAACAACAATTTTTCACCCTCCTCCTTGTAACAACCTTTTATGTACTTGAAAATTGTTATCATGTCCCCTCTCAGTCTTCTTTTTTCCAGACTAAACAAATCCAGTTTTTTCAATCTTCCCTCATAGGTCATGTTTTCTACACCTTTAATCATTTTTGTTTCTCTTCTCTGGACTTTCTCCAATTTGTCCACATCTTTCCTGAAATGTGGCACCCAGAATTGGACACGATACTCCAGTTGAGGCCTAATCAGCACGGAGTAGAACAGAAGAATTGCTTCTCGTGTCTTGCTTACAACACTCCTGCTAATACATCCCAGAATGATGTTCACTTTTTTTGAAACAGTGTTACACTGGTGACTCATATTTTGCTTGTGATCCACTATGACCCACAGATCCCTTTCTGCAGTACTCCTTCCTAGGCAGTCATTTCCCATTTTGTATGCATACAACTGATTGTTCCTTCCTAAGTGGAGTACTTTGCATTTGTCTTTATTGAATTTCATCCTATTTACTTCAGACCATTTCTCCAGTTTGTCCAGATCATTTTGAATTATAATCCTATCTTCATGAGGCAACCCCTCCCAGCTTGGTATCGCCCGCAAACTTTATATAAGTGTACACTCTATGCCATTATCTAAATCATGATGAAGATATTGAACAGAACTGGACCCAGAACTGATCCCTGGACAAACATCTATTGTTCTATCCGTTCTCTGCTTTAGCCTACTGGATGTTGTTGCAGAGTCCATCTATGTGATGATATAGGGGTTGCAGAGGGCTGCCTTCGTGGCTAGTCTGCCTTCCGGCCATGCTACAGAATTTAGTGTTGCAGAGGGCTTTGGTCTATCCTGTAGTATATGTTACTCTCTACATATGCAGTTATAATTTGTACTTACAGGTATGTATTTTTCAATTTAAGAGTGTGGGTGCAAGCAGCTTCAAAACCTTCCTCTACATTTGCATGGCCAAAGTAGCACACCCACATAGCACGCAATAGCACAAAAGCTTATGCCCAAATAAATTTGTTAGTCTCTAAGGTGCCGCAAGGGCTCCTCATTTTTGCTGATACAGACTAACACGGCTACCACTCTGAAACCTGACACTCACATTTGAGACAATAATTTTGGCTTATCCGGTATTTGCAAATTCCATGATTTTTATTCATGCTAATCAGGTGTTCTTACTGACTTCTAGGACAAACAAAAAGTGTATTGCACGGAAGTTGGCACTCAAATTAGGATGCACAGCTTTAAAGGTGCAAAATAGAAGGATGTGTTTCAGTAGCATGACCCTAAGTATGTTAGGGAAAATCCTTCTTATGTGATTTTTTTTTCATATTCATTCACATATTAATTATTTTTTTTAAAACAATCTGAGCCAAAGGTTAGCTGAGAGAATTATTTAAAATCCCTAGCATATAGTTAGTACTTTTGTAGCATTTTTTTCTTTAACATCACAGACTACTTTATATGCATTAATGAAAGAACCCGCGGACCTAATTTATGAACACTGCTGTAAAGAAATATCCCCATTTTATTAGTAAGGAAAAGTGACCCATTTAATGAGGTAACTTAGTGACTTGCCCAAGATCACAGAGGAAGTCTGTGGTAGCATCAGAAATAGAACTCAGGCATCCAGGTTCCCAGTCCTGTGCCTTAGCCAGAAGACAATCTCTTTGACACTCTGTTCTCCTCACACAGTGCTTTCTGTCTTCAAAGCAGTGAGAAAACAAAGGACAGAGAAAATGACAATCTGTTCAGTGGCACAGATACTGCTTTGACAAGGTAACATTATAGTAAAGCTTCACAGCTTCACATTTTCCATAGGTAGTTGGATTGTCTGTATTCCTGCCTTTTACATGCATTGTCTTTGTCTTTACAAAGACCTGTCTTTTTTATTTAGTGTTTACTGACTAAACTAAACCCGTTTGTAGCCCTTTAAAGCAGCCTGTAGTCTTCGGTTCAAAGAGGACTACACAGCAGCAGTAGTCTTCTTTGTGGTGAACAGGTTCTGTGCTATCAAAAGCAGGTATGGACAATCAATTACAACTTATCAGAGTTGTTACTGATGTACAAGCAAGTCAGTAATTGTGGCTCAGAAATCATTTTTGGTATGAACAATGAAACAAGAATACCGAACTGTGGCTCAGCACAGAAATTTTTTTTCTTCTCCCCCGTATTGGAAGGTTGCCTAGCTCTGTAACAAATTTTGCTGTCAGTTGTGGGAAAGTTACCAGCAGGCATTACATTAGGAACTTCCTTTACAAAGAGAAAGGAGTATCGGAGCATCTGCAGATACTAACAGTGTTGCTAACCATCGTAATGGGGAGGCAGTCAACCTTATAGTAATGAGCAGCAGTTGACCTGATGGTTGGAACACAACTGTCATGTAAATGGAAACCTGTGGGCTCCTCCTGCAGCTTTACAATATTGCCAATTTCACTCTGCCCTGAGGTGCAAATTCTCTTCCAGAAAAAAGGCCTGAATGTTGTAATAAGCCTGCCTTCTAGCTGTTTTCCCAGGGGACAGTTTGTGACTTGGAATAATATTTTTAGACTATCCCTGCACAGGTAAAAACAGAAGACCAAATCCTTGAAAAATAAAAATGAGAATGATCACTTGCCAGAGCGTGTCTACCAAACTCTCCTAGTCTCAATAAATTAATAATATAGTGTGGATAATATAGACCCTCCAAGAGCTGTAAAAGTTTGTAAAGGTATGTGGTCTAGTCGGCTGAACATAAGGATTGATAGTGAAGACATTTTGCTCCTGGCTATCCTGCTTACACCTCATGTGGCATTGCATAAGTCAGTTAGTATCTCTCTCTTTCAATGTTCTCATCTTTCAAGTGGATGTGGATATAATATTTACATACATTGCAGGTATGGTGTTTAGAGCTATTAAACTAGTATGTCTGTTTTTTCGTGTTCTCTACACCTTTATGTTTCTAAGCATTCACATTCTTCCTTTGCACAAAGCTAAGCAGCCATTTTGTTCTCAGAGGTGCTTCTGGCTTGCAACAAAAGAGAGTCACGCTTTGTGCTGTTTCATAGACTTTATATTTTTTGTAGTTTTCCATAATCTAGAAATCACCTTTTGAAAAACAATACATTGTGCTCTCTGTACGTGAAATCAGAACAAGACTTGGGATCTAGATGTAAAACAGCAATGGGCTAAAAACAAAATGAAGAACCAGTAAAGAGGTCTCTTGGTTAAAAAGACACATAGGAAAGGTAAAATGGCTACTTACGGAAATCTGGACAAAGAAGAACAATTTGAAATCTATGGATAAATGCTTTAACAATATTTTATACAAATGTTATTGATAAAAGAAGGAAGAATGGCCCAGTGGTCAGGGCACGAGCTGGAAACCTGAGTGCAATTCCTTATTCTGTAACCATGTGTGACCTTGGATAAGTCCCTTATTCTCTCTGTGCCTCAGTTGCGCATCTGTAAAATGGAGATAATCGTTACTTCCCTAGTTCCCAGAGCATTGTGAAGATACTTCAATAAAGAGAGCCATAATTACCTTGGATAGAAAAGAAGGCACTATACGTACTATAATGGGAGTCTTTTGAAGGGTAATAAGTTAATGTTTATAAAATATTTTGATACCTGGCTTGAAAGGCAAAAATGGAAAATATTATTATATTGACATTCTTTTTCCCCATAGGTCACAAAGAGCCTCATCCCCTTGTGTATCTGTGCAAGAGCCAGGGGCAATCGCAGTCCCTGAGGTGAGGGGTGCACTAGGACTGATTGCTTTGTGCCCCTTGGGAATGACACGTAGCTTCCAAAAATGGCAGGAAGAAGGCAGTGTTGTGACCCCCAACCACTTCTATATCAATTCCTGTAGCCCAGGAGGCACACTGGGGGTGTTACTATCACAGCATATTGAGGCCTGTCGTAAAATGCCATGATCTAGCTGTAATTGAGCATCAAAGCACCACTGTGAGGTAAATATTAAATAGTATTCTTATTTTACAGCTGGGGAAACTGAGGCAAAGAACAGCTAAGTGACTTAACTAGAGTTAGAGAGAAACTCTGACGCAGAGCTGTGAAGAGAATCCAGATCTCCCAAGTCCCAGTCCTGCGTTTTACCCACAAGACCATATTTTATCATAAAGCCTTCAAGCAATTAGCTATAATAGCCCTGTTTCAGCTTGAGCTGAAGTGACACCACTTTCCTCCTTTTGTATTTATCAAATTGACCTTCCATTCTTTTTTTTATTTCCATTATCATTACAACTATCTGGGGGATGACTTCATTACAGGGGGTATATCTAGATGCTTGCCATTATCTGAAAGTGTCTGTCATATTGTGAAAATGGTTCCTTGGGTACAATAGGTGGAAGAAATTATGAAAATGTATTTACGATATCAAAGTTGCCTCTTAGGGGTAAAGCACAATGTCATTTTGTCTCTACATCAGGAAAATTCATTTGATTGAGCCGTCTCCAAAATTTAGCCTGTTCTGTTAACTTACCGTTTAAAAAAAAACACAACCCAATCATGGTCATTGTTTCCTAAATACTATAAATGTAATTGAAATTCCACAGCCTAATTTCCCTAATGCCATGCTGTACCATGACTCAGAGAAAAACTCCAAAGATAGATGATTAATGAACAATGATTTTTAATGCTAGACAATTAATACTGTTTGTGTTTTCATATGATACAGGAAAACCTCTAATTAAGGGAAATTTCCTTGAAAAAGGCCCTCTGGGGCTTCTCTGTAATGTGGACTTATCTCTCAGTCGAGGGCTGGACTTAACTTGCTTAAGGAAACCACAGTAACCGGCAGCTTGTTGTGTTTAACGACATTCACAATTTAATCTCCGGACACAATTACTCCTGTAATTTTGCAAAGCGGTTTTCTATCAAATATTCCATCAAAGTTTTACAGCAGCCTGATTCATATCTGAAAAACCAATGAGTTAATGCATCCATATTTATTATTGACATGTCATCTAGATGTCTGGAACTAGCCAGCCTTCTCATGCATGGCTTCAAATCAGTGTAAGAGGCTTTTCTTCATATCTGAGATGGTTCTCGTTTGCATTTTTACTGTATAAATATAACATAAATGCTATGTGAGATTATCTGGAAAAACAATGACCTGGGACCAGCCGTTACCTTGAGTGATGCTATCCACATATCAAAATAGCACGTGATAGCATATGAAGTTCTTAGAACAGGAATGCTTTTCCTGTCTAACCAGCATCTGTGAAAAAGAGATTAGCCAGTGAATAAGTGGAACAATTGTTTTCTGAAGACAAAAAAATCTAAAAGGTCCATCTAGGTTTAGTTCCTGTATCTACCACAGTGGAACACATGAGGCATGCCCATGCTGTATACGGATGGGGCCATTAGGAATATATGTAATAAATAAATGGAGAACTAAACAAATATTGAGTCAGATCCTCTGCTCTTGTAAATTGGGTGTAGCTCTATTGAAGTCAGTGAAGTCAATGGAGCTAGGCTGATTTCCATCCTCTGAAAATCTGGCCCATTTTGTGTGTGTGTGTGTGTGTGTGTGTGCGTGTGTGTGTGTGCGTGTGAGAGAATGTGTACAATATATATATAGCCATCTGAAAGCTAGCGAACTTTATTTTCTGGTTTCTTCAGAACTTCAGTAGAGTTTACTCCTCTTTACTTTAGTAAAGCAATGCTCCAAAAATGCCTGCTGTAACTCAATAGATTAGATCAACCTGCACAGAAACATCAATTGAGCAAGACACTCAGATAGTATTAAGTGATGTAGAGCCACTGAATTCAGTGTAGTCATGCCAATTTACACTAATTATTGATCTAGCCTGATGTGTCTACATTTATTAATATACTTTACGCTGCTCACTGCTGCCAAGATTTTTTTTTTTAATTAGCTGCTCCAAAAAGTCTTATTTTAGCTGTGGTTTCCATTTTAAAGATGCATCCATGACCGGTTAGTATATGGCTTTGTATGAGCCATGACGGTATTTTCCTTCAGTTACAATACAATGTTGTGGCTTCTAATGCACCACAAGATGGGAACTGTTAGTAAATGTTTCTCCTTTTAATGGTGATCACTGTATAATAATAAACTTGGGAGAACCAGAACGTTTCTGGGTTGAGCGAAGTCAAACCATGGGTGTTACTTGGTTCCATTAGCAAACACACAAAATGAACTATTAGAAATGGTTATACATGTATCAAGAATAATCTATCTAATCCACCTATAAAGTGACTGTATATGGCTTTGCGAGTACCAGGAGCCAGTTTTAACAATGTAGCTCTTCTTTGACTCATTCTTATTCATAAATGGGTTTGAGTTGGGATTGAAGCTTAATTGCTTGCTAATCAGTACTTGAGCAAAGTAAACTTCCTGCAAGTGTTGGTTCAGTGCTAGGCAGAAGAGCTGGACTAACAGCAGATGCAAGATTGATGCCTTTAAACCAATGAACTTGAACTTATCTTAGCTGGTGTGGCTATGGGGAATTAAGACATAGGGTATATCTACATAGCAATTAAACACTTTAAATTACTGCATAGACATCTGAGCTTGAGCTGTGGCTGAAGCTCTGGGAGCGCCATCAGTGGGGAGTGTTCCAGAGCCCAGCCTCCATCCCGAGTCCTAACATCCACACAGCAATTTTTAGCCTCTCAGTGTGAGCCCACATCAGCTGACGCAGGCCAGCCATGGCCATTCCATGGGTCTTCTGTTCCAGTGTAGAGACTAAGATTGTAGCAGTTCTCCTTTGCAAGAAATATGCTGTGTATCAGAAATGCTGTCAGTGGGATTCTGATCCAGGATTCATGGGCGTGCACCAGAAATATAGATGTCTCTGCAGTTTTTTTAGACTTTCCAGTTTCATTCCAGTTCCAGATGCTTTTTAAATGTTTTCAGAATATCTGGTGAGCAGATCTAGGGAGTTAAAATTCCCACCTACCTAGCTGTTTTCCTTTGTTCAGATAAGAGCCCGGGGTGCATTCTGATGGTCAACAAAATGAGTTGATTATGGTTTTTTTAGTCAGAGAAGACTTTAGAATCCAGCTAGTCTGGCCCAAAAATGTAATCTTTAGTTTATCTGGGGTTCTGTCAGATGAGGCATGTTAGTGAGCAAAACCTTAGTTATTACGAGCCAGTTTGCTTTGAATAATTTAATTAGAAAACACTTATCAGCTGAGAAGTTCACAGGAAAATATCAAAGTGGGGTTTCTGATTTACTCTAAAAATGTCTAGCTACTCCTCTGTCCCTAATACTTTTGAAATACTAACGTAAACAGAGCAACAGTGGGCATTTTATTCTATTGATAATCATTAGTTTGGAGTGAATTTCAGTGTTTGTGAACAGTGTCCCAACTGACAGCCTTGGAAATGAAAGTGCTATACTTATTCACAGACCTGCTACAATCTGGGTAGCAGCAAACACAAGTTTTATCCTCACTGTGCCTGGAGAAGAGACCACCACTGAGAGAGTAAATTAGTGTCCATGCCCATTCTTTCTGTGGTCTGTCTGCTGACAAATTGCCATCTGAGGGGCTTATGGTTTCATTATAGGGATGCCCATCCATTAGGAATTGTGGTGCCACCCAGCACCAACTCATTTCAAACAGGCTACCAAATAGCCATCATGTGAAAATGTCTTTTGGTCATTATTGCCCTGGTCTGGACTTGAATTAATAGCCATAAAAGGCATTTTTCCCATTACCTATACAGTAACTCCTTGTTTAACATTGTAGTTATGTTCCTGAAAAATGCGACTTTAAGTGAAACGATGTTAAGCAAATCCAATTTCCCCATAAGAATTAATGTAAATAGGAGGGATTAGGTTCCAGGGAAATTTTTTTCACCAGACAAAAAACTATATATTATATACACACACGGTATACGTTTTAAACAAACAATTTAATACTGTTCACAGCTATGATGATTGTGAAGGTTGGTTGAGGTGGTGAACTTAGAGGGTGGAAGAGGGAGGGTTATTTCCCAGGGAATGCCTTGCTGCTGAATGATGGACTAGCACTCGGCTGAGCCCTCAAGGATTAACACGTTGTTAATGTAGCCTCTCTCACTCTGCAAGGCAGCAGGAATGGAGGGTAGGGGAGACAGCATAGCAGACAGAGATAGACACACACCTTGGGTACGTCCACACTACCCGCCGGATCAGTGGGTAGCGATCGATCTATCAGGGATCGATTTATCGCGTTTCATCTAGAGTAGCCTCCAGTATAGTCAGCACTAGGTTAATGGGAGAATTCTCCCATTGACCTCGCTACTGCCTCTCAAGGAGGTGGATCACCTACGCTGATGGGAGAAGCCCTTCCGTTAGCATAGGTAATATCTTCCTTGAAGCACTAGAGCATCACAGCCGCTGCAACGTTTTAAGCATAGACAAGTGAGACAAGGTCTCACTTACACCTATTTAGTGGTGTATCAACCTTACATATGTATTCCACCCTGTGACAGGGTATGCGTGGCCCTCTGAGTTCCCCTGCTGGAGGCCCCAGGCTCTACTACACCCTGCCCCAGGAGAAGAGCAGCAAAGGTGGGTCCTCCAGACCTTCCTAGACTGGCCTCATAAGAAGCAGCCAATCAGAGCCCAGCAGGTTCAGTTAAAAGGCGCTACAGGGGTTTAGCAGGTCAGTTGCTGGCTGGGACCTGAACATTAAGGCAGGGTGTGGGAAATAAGTATCCAAATCTTTCCTTCTGCTTACAGTGAATCACCCATCTCATGAATATTTAACTTGCGTTGGTGTTCAGCATGATCTTAGTGTTTAAAGGGGTTGTGCTACATTTGTTGTCAATGACTAGTGTTAAGATTTTTCAGACACTACATACAGTTTCTCAAAAGTAGGCAAAAAAGGAGTGTAGGTTTGGGAAATGGATGTGGGCTGACATATCAAAAAATACCAGCCTACAATGTATTTCATTAGACCCTGACAACAGATGAATGAAATCCACAGAAGCACAGATTAAACCTATTTCTGCCTTTATAAAATGAACACATAGGATTCTGGAGCTAAAGAAAGCATAAATCTCACCAGAAATGACATCAGAAACCTGCTGAGCTTTTGCAGCTGTTTGTCAAATTCCCCTGATGTGTGAGGGTATTTCTAAGCAAGACAATGCAGAATATAGTATTTTGATGTCTTCTAGAACTGCACATGCATAATCGTCATTTTATTTCTTGTCACTAGCCTAATCTGAAAAGTAAAGCAGGATAGTGTGGTGTTTAGTCATGCTTCTTAAATGTGCTTTGTAGGCTGCTTTGCTCTGTTCTGCTTAATGATATGCTGCTAACATTTTACTAAACCTTAAATACAGCTCTGAAATAAAAGGACCATTTTCATTTTCCTGTGTTTATAATGCCAATCAATTGGAGCCTTCAAGCAATTATTGACTAATTAAAGACTATCTTAGAGAAGACAGAGAAAGCATTAGGAGCTCACATGTTGAGTTAAACTCTCTCATAATATTTGCATAGCGCCATATATGGAAGAACAAATAGAAGACTGCTGAATCTTTTAGTGGGGGAATTGAAGCCCTGGCAACCGGGCAGTGCAATTCAGTTACCAAAATTGGAGTCCTTTTCCTGGTTCTCATTGCATTGGGGAGGTGGTGGGGTGTCAAGTTGAGCTGTGCAAAAAGTATGCACAGTTTTGATATTGAACTTCCCTGCTTTCAGCTCCCCATTTCCAGATGGGTTCAAAATTTAGATCTAGAGTTTCCCTAGTCCATTGTTCAGGGATAGTCAGATCTAGACTTGAGCCTGTGATATGATTCATTTATAATGAGAAGAGCCACGTACCAAAACCACCCAGTGACATTACATATTGGTTCTGAGACGTGGTCCAGGTTTCAAACACCCCCTAAATTTGAACAGGTTTGATTCCATGATCTTGATTCAGTCTCTAGTTTTGTTACAAACTGGTAGTGAAGACTGAGTTAATCAAAAGATTCTTTAAAGCTCACAAACCTTTTGGACAAACCTGTGCCATGCTTCAAACCAGCCCCAGCTGACGTGGTGGTTTGTTCAAAAATCACAAGCACTGCTTGTCTTTAAAAGGTTTCAAAACTGAACTGAGGTGAAATTCAGCCGTTTCATCTGAGTTTCTCTTTGAAATATTGGATTTGATTGAACCGGCAAAACTCTGACCTTTGACCCATGACCTGAGCTCAGGTGATCAGGTAAACATTCATTTATATCTTAGACTTAAGAAGATACTTGTAAAGTTAGTGCAAATGAAACTAAAACTATAATGCAAATAGGAATAAACAAAGACGCTTAAACATTTTGTTTAAAATGAGCTTTGCAGTTAGCCTGAAGGCTAGTATTTAGTTCAAGGCCTAGTGGTGGTGGTTATAGCACAAGGCAACCTTAGGCCTACTAAAAGTTAGTGTTATTAAGTAATCTTGGGTTAGAAGATTTAGTAATATATATCTTGTGAGAAACTGTCTAGACTGCAAAGGCTTTATTTAGCCAGACTTCCTTAACCACATTGTACAGAGAACCTCCTAGCTGTGCAAATGCTTACAACATTTGCCAGAACCCCCAAAATGGATAGCGGGAATGAGACACGTGAACCAGAGGCGAAGACTTAACCATATATGGTCTTGGGAATACATAGGTATAAGGAACGGGCACATTAAAACGGACTCAAACCCAACCCTCGGCAGGATCTTGGGAAAGCAGAATGGTGACTATCTGAATGATTAATCTCACCTTAAGGTGAACCCAGAGTCCCATGATTCATGAGTATATGTGATGTAGTCTCTGCTGCTTTTTTTTTCCCCCCCTTCTAGGTCTGACATATTGCTTACATTGATTGTAGTATAATAAAACTCACAAAGTCTGTGTGTCTCAACAATCATTTTTTTAATTTAATTGCTTCATGTCACTAATAATAGGTTCATTCTTTGGTGGCTAAGTGCATTTTGCACCCAAAATTAATCATAAGGCTGCAACTCAAAGCAAAAACAGAGCAGCACTAACCCTGCTCTACTGAAATCACAGAATGTAATGACAATATTAATAATAGCTTGCAGTCCTGTTGGTCCTTCCCTCTGAGGATCTCAAAGCTCTTTACAAACACTAAAAGTTAAATCCTCACAATAGCCTTGTAAAATAAGGAAGTGTATTATTATAGTATAATTAATAGTAATTATTACTTGCATTATAATAGTACCTAGAGACTTAAATTGAGATTGAGAGTCCATTATGCTAGGTGCAATATAACATGCCATAAGAGACACTCCTTCTATGATGAGTTTACAATCTATATAGATAAAGAAGGGCAGCGGAGGCATAGATCAAGTTAAGTGCATCTGTGGCAAAGCTGAGACTCAAACCCAGTTCTCTAGTTTTACATCAGAGAAACTCCAATGGATCTATTCAGGATTTACCCTTGAGTAAAGTGGGAAGAAGTCAGACAGTTTAATTGATTCTGGACAAGCGCAGACAGAATGGGCCTGTTGAATGTCTTAACTGTTTTAATTTTATGTTTGAGGCTAACAGTTAATGGTCTAATGTGCAGTCTTTAGTTGGGAAAGTCTTTGTTCATTGGACGCTCAAGCTCCAGTTTTACATAGTTTACATCATTACATAGTCTAGTTCTTTCTTTGTTATGCCGTTGTGTGATCGCTATGTATATAAACATAGGACGTGGGTGAAAAAGCTGTTGGTAATGACCAAGTGACTCTCTCACTATGTGAACCCAAACCACTGTTTCTGATTACTACTTTATACGAGCATACACATCCAAATTTCACATTCAAGTCCCCCATTACAAAGTGATATCTTTGCTCAATATTTAATGAGTGTCTCTTTAACCCATTTGTAGAACTCTTCACACAATGCACAGTCAACCTGTGGAACTCATTGCTAGGGGATATTGTGGAGGCCAAAACTATAACAGGGTTAAAAAAAATGAAATAAGTTCATGCAAGATAGATCTATCAATTGCTCTTAGCCATGATGGTCAGGGATGCAACCCCATACTCCGGGGAACCCTAGTCTCTGACTGCCAGAAACTAGGAGTGGACGATAGGATGGATCACTCATTCTGCCCATTCTGTTCATTCCCTCTGAAGCCACCTGGCATTGGCCACTGTCACAAGACAGGATACAGTAGAACCTCAGAGTTATGAACACCAGAATTATGAACTGACCAATGAACCCCACACCTCATTTGGAACCGGAAGTATGCAATCAAGCAGCAGCAGAGATCCCCTCCCCGCAAAAGGCAAATATAGTACTGTGTTAAACATAAACTTCTAAAAAAAAGGAACTTTTAAAAAAAATTTGACAACATAAGGAAACTATTTCTGTGCTTGATTCATTTAAATCAAGATGGTTAAAATCAGCATTTTTCTTCTGCATAGTAAAGTTTCAAAGCTATATTAAGTCAATGTTCAGTTGTAAACTTTTGAAAGAACAACCAAAATGTTTTGTTCAGAGTTACGAACAGCCTCCATTCCCGAGGTGTTCATAACTCTGAGGTTCTAGTGTAGTGAGTTAGATGGACCATTGGTCTGACCCAGTATGCACATTCTTTTTTTCTTATCAATCACATCACTATCAGCTTTTTGTAGGAGCATAAACCTGAAGATGGACATATCAACTGGCTTTGCTGAAAGGCAAATAGTTATGGTTCCATTGCTGATTGGGTTATATCCAAGCACGCATTTTGATGTTTCCTTGGATAAGATAAATTAGATCCCCCATATTTTCTCATTTTCTTGGATCATGAGTAGTACACTGCATATCCATCCAGCATCATGAAATGACCCTTATCATTCCATCACAGCTCTGAGATTCCACATATTTCTCTCCTACACATTTCCAATTCTTTGATCACAATGGCACACTTCCTTTCTTACATACTCTTCACAGTCCACGTTCCTACTCTAATGATTTGTTTAAGAAGGTTCAAGTCAAAGTGAAAGAGGAGAACAGCCTGAATGAACTTTGGAATAAAATGAAAATTGAACTATCATGCTTAAACTTCAAAAGCACGCATCGTGAAAGGTCTGCATGGGACTGCACCATGGTTAGCCAAGAAAGTGTTTGAACTGGCAAAAAAAGATGCAAAATGGCTTGGAGATGGAAGAATATAGATGCTAGTACATTGAACTGAGCAGGCAGACTAGAGAGGCAAGAGTGAATGCATCAGGACATAAGGAGAGGAACTTGAGAATTATAAAGAGTCCTAATACAAAACGTACATTCACAGTGGTCTGGCCTCTTACAAAAAGTTTTCCCCATGATCAAGCATAATAAAAGATCACAATGGCAGAGTTCTTACTCAAGGTGACAATATCAAATAGTAATAGAGAAATTGATACTGAAATCTATATGCCTTATCAGAGCCACTTACAATACTGGACAATAGAAAGGTGAATACAGTATGGAGTTGGAACCATCAATCTCGTGAGAGGAAGTGGTGTGAAGTATTATGAAAATGGAGCCTAGGAAAGCACCAGGAGCAGATAACATACCGGCAGAACTGCTGAAAGTGATTGGTGACTGTGGTATAGATCTCGTGTGGAAAATTTGCAGTGATGGATGGATGACTAGAAATTGGCCAGATGACTGGATGAAAAGAATCTTTCTGTCTTTATCAAAGAAAGGAGACACAAGAGTGTAGTAACGATCATATTATCTCCCTGAAATTGCACACAAGCGAAGTTCTGTTCTACGTAATCCAGGATCTCATGCAGCGAATGTTTAGAAGCAGAACTACCACCACAGCAAACTGGTTTCAGAGAGGGGTGAGATGTGATGGTTCTTGGGGTACCCAGGACTGAGAGTCATCTTGTTACCCCCTTGTCTCCAGCATGAGGGAGACTTGTTTATGCTTCTGGGTATCAGCTCCCTGATGCCATTTGCCTGTTAGACATGCAATCACTTGTCTCTGGGCTATGCCAGCCATTATTTTGCTTTGCAAGCTAACAATTTGTGTACCCCAGTTCCTGGTTCTCTTCAAAGCATTCCCCTGTTGTGTCCAGCCCCTTCCCCACTGAACACTCACAGAAATACCAGGTCTGCAGTCCCAAGGAATCCATTTTGAAGCACTTGACGGAGAGGAAGGTGATCAGAAACAGTCAACATGGATTCACCAAGAGCAAGTCATGCCTGACCAACCTGATTGCCTTCTATGATGAGATAACTGGCTCTGTGGATATGGGGAAAGCGGTGGATGTGATATATCTTGACTTTAGTGAAGCTTTTGATATGGTCTCCCACAGTATTCTTGCCAGCAAGTTAAAAAAGTATTGTTTGGATGAATGGACTATAAGGTGGATAGAAAGCTGGCTAGATCATCAGGCTCAAGGGGTAGTGATCAATGGCTCAATATCTAGTTGGCAGCCAGTATCAAGCGGGGGTCTGTCCTGGGGCTGGATTTGTTCAACATCTTCATTAATGATCTGGAATGATCAAATGGATTGCACCCTCAGCAAGTTTGTGGATGACACTAAGCTGGGGGAGGGGGAGAATTAGATACAATGGAGGGTAGGGATAAGATCCAGAGTGACCTAGACAAATTGGAGGATTGGGCCAAACAAAATCTGATGAGGTTCAACAAGGACAAGTGTGAAGTCCTGCACTTAGGACAGAAGAATCCCATGCACTGCTACAGGCTGGGGACCGACTGGCCAAGCGACAGTTCTGCAGAAAAGGACGTGGGGATTACAATGAACGAGATGTTGGATATGAGTCAACAGTGTGCCTTTGTTGCCAAGAAGGCTAACAGCATATTGGGCTGTATTAGTTGGAACATTGACAGCAGATCGAGTGAAGTGATTATTCCCCTGTATTCGGCACTGGTGAGGCCACATCTGGAATATTGCATCCAGTTTTGGGGCCCCCACTACAGAAAGGATGTGAACAAATTGGAGAGAGTCCAGCAGAAGGCAATGAAAATTATTAGAGGGCTGGGGCACATGACTTATGAGGAGAGACTGAGGGAACTAATACTGTGACCAGAAGAAAACTGAAGCCTTGGCGATGTGGTGTTGACAAGGACTCTTGTCTGTCTCCGGGACAGAAAAAAGGTGAATGCTTAGGCTAGAAATATTATTGAAGAGAAGCAGACTCAGCTGGCAGAAGTTAACTTATGTACTTTGGTCACATCAGGCATAGAGATGGAAATAACCCAAAAAAGTTATCATGAAAAGTTATCATGGTGAGCAGCAAATATCTGGAAGGTTATCTGATGAATATTCAAAGTTAGCAATGGATCAAGAAGGCTTCCAAAATTCTTTTGTGATGTCACCTATATTCAGTCATGAATAAATGTTTTTTTCTTAAGTGGGAAGAGAATCAAACCCTTTCCAGTGCCTTAACCGTTAGATCATCCCATTAATAAATTAAGTGAACATTTTTCTTCCCTTATCCTTACTACCAATTAGTTAATCCTGGCATCTTGACCAAAGTACTTATCACTTAATTTCATTCTAGTGGACCCAGTATTTCTCCAATAATTCAGTTGGGCAGGTTGAGTCTGATTCTTCATTCTGATACAATCAGAATCAGGCCGGTTATTTTTCACTTCTTATCAGCTTTTGTATAGTGGTGGTGTTACTGGTAAATCAACCACATAACAAAAACACTAACCCAGGAACCTATCCTTGCAACAAAGCCCGTTGCCAATTCTGTCCACATATCTATTCAGGGGACACCATCATAGGACCTAATCACATTAGCCACACCATCAGGGGCTCGTTCACCTGCACATCTACCAATGTGATATATGCCATCATGTGCCAGCAATACCCCTCTATCATGTACATTGGCCAAACCAGACAGTCTCGACGCAAAAGAATAAATGGACACAAATCAGACATCAAGAATTATAACATTCAAAAACCAGTCGGAGAACACGTCAGCCTCCCTGGTTACTCAATTACAGAGCTCAAAGTCTCAATACTCCAATAAAAAAACTTCAAAAACAGACTCCAACGAGAAACTGCAGAATTGGAATTAATTTGCAAACTGGACACCATTAAATTAGGCTTGAATAAAGACTGGGAGTGGATGAGTTTTTACTTTGTGTAATGACCATTTCCCTATGCTAGTTTTCCCCTACTGTTACTCAGACCTTCTTGTCAACTGTTAGAAATGGGCCATCCTGATTATCACTACAAAAGTTTTTTTTTCTCCTGTTGATAATAGCCCACCTTAATTGACTAGTCTCGTTACAGTTGTTATGGCAACACCCATTTTTTCATGTTCTCTGTGTGTATATATATCTTCCTACTGTATTTTCCACTGCATGCATCCGATGAAGTGGGTTTTAGCCCATGAAAGCTCATGCTCAAATAAATTTGTTTGTCTCTAAGATGCCACAAGTACTCCTCGTTCTTTTTGCTGATACAGACTAACACGGCTATCCCTCTGAAACCAGTCTTCCCTATAACTGCATTCCAGTGGTGGGTGAATTGATCCTAGCATACCTACCGTGGGCCTGATGCTATAGTCATTTACACAGGGTTTACATCAGTGTCACTCTACTGACTGCAGAATAGCTACTCCCAATTTACACCCAAGTAATTTAAATCAAACCTGAAATGTTCAGAGCAGAATTCTTCCTGATGGAAGGTAGTATATGAGGACTTGTTCTGACAAATCAGAGAAAACATTTTATATAAGGAGTCATTTACAAGTTGTTCTCTGATCAGATGTTTTTTTCCTGCAACTGTTACAACAAAATGAATATCTTCCTACCCTTCTCAGACACTCTTGACAGGCTCATAAGAGCAAACAAGCTTCTAGTTTTATAGTTGCCAGCATTTGGATGTAAAAATCAGCTTTGGGATCTAAGATGTTGCTCTCAAGAGATGTATTTCTTTACAGAGCTACAGGCTTTATTCCTAAAGAGTTTTTGTGCAGCTGCATGTCTGTTTTTTATTAAGAACTATAGTTATGCAGAAACTAACATCAGGATACATGTCTCTCAGGAGGACACTAGAGTCGCTGTCTATTACTATTACATCTGGAACTGTATGTTTTCTTATTGACACCTGTGCTGGTTACTCTTTATTGTTGCTGGTGCTGTTTATTATATGTTGTAATAAGTAGAGGATACCCAGTTGTCTAGGCCACTCATTTCTGAAAGTTATTTACCATAATCCTCAAAATACATTACTGGACTTTTGTTTCACCTACTGAAAAGCCAGCGTGTGCTCGCTCGCGCGCGCTCTCTCTCTCTCCTTCTACTTCTTCATTATCCATTCCAAGACCTAACTCAGCCCTGGCACAAAGCTTTCTGGTTGACAGACACATTAGAGCACTGGTTTTCAAACTGTTTGTATTGGTGACCCCTTTCACACAACAGGCCTCTGTGTGCGTCCCCTCCCCTTATAAATTAAAAACAGGAGGGGGAGTTAATTTAATTTAATTGGGGCTTGGCGCTGTCAGCCCCAGGGAGCTGACAGCTCATGATCCCCATGTAACCACCTTGTAATCCCTAAGGGTCATGACTCCCAGTTTGAGAACCCCTGCATTAGAACCTAATGAGAAAACGTACATTTTATGGAAAGTTTCACTTTTTTTTTGTTTATTAGCTGGCAGAATGGGTTTGTTTTTTGTATTTTCTACCATAGAGCATAGGTGGCGAATATGTGACCTGGGATAGAAAAGTCTCCAACTGTCTATTTCTTTGCACCTTGTATAATCATCCATACCTTTGCAAAGTGAAGGGAAAGTTGGGTATAAAAATGCTTCACTCTGTAGGTGTACATGACCATACAAGGTGCAAAGCAGTGGAGAATCAGGCCCATACTGATTGTTCAAACTTCACAGAAACCAGCAACCCAACTGGCAATAACTGGCGACCTTCTTGGCAGCTTCACCAGAGAGGGCAGTGCCTGAATGGACATGGGAACTGAACTACCCCTTGTGGTAAATGCATTTGGCTAGATTGTAACTTGGACTAGAGAACACATGCAAGTGGGTATGAGAAAGTGTATGCATATATGTGCCGCCTGGACCTTAGGCTTAGATATGTGGTCATCAATGAGGCTACTTACTCACCCACCTACCTACCTCCCCTGTGCAGACAATTAGGGAATAGATGGAATCTTGGCTCCAAACTCCCCCTACTCAGTGGCCAGAGTAGCTTCATCCATTTCCTTGGGAGTCTTTTCCAGTAATTGTTTTTGCCTTTAAGAACTTCTTTGATCTCAGGTATTGAACTCTTAGTTCCAGGCCATTGTTCTTTGTTCTTCTACCTCCTCAGACTGTCAGTAATTCTTTCTTAAGATATATTATAAACTGTGATCATGGCACCCCTGGAGCAGTCATTGTCTTCCATATATTCTGAATTTAGGTAATCCTCACCCCCAATACTTTAGAAAAAGACATACTTGTACATGTCTTCACTAGCAACGTTAAGCAGCGCTTTAATGTGGCTGTGTAGTCATGGCACTATAAAAAAACCACCTCCATGAGGGGTGTCACTATTAAAAACCAAAAAAACCCAAACCCTGCCTCCATGAGGGGAGTAGCTATCAGGGCTGGAAGCGTGGCTCCCAGTGCTGATGCATGGTCTACACTGCTACTTCACAGCGCTGAAACTTGCAGTGCTCGGGGTGGGGTGGGAGGGAGGTGTTTTTTCACACCCCTGAGCAAGAAAGTTGCAGTGTTGTAAAGTGCCAGTATAGACAAGGCCTTAGAGAGAATAAACAATAATTCTCTCTCCTGCAGCATCAGTGTGTTTACGGAGGAGAAGAAACTGCAAAATGTAAGTAATGCCTGTGCCACTTCATGGGCTAATAGTAGAGGTTGAAACTGGGACCTCTAGGTGACTGGCTCTTAACCTTTCCAGACTATTGTACCCCTTTCAGGAGTCTGATTTGTCTTGCGTACCCCCAAGTTTCACCTCACTTAAAAATGACTTGCTTACAAAATCAGACATAAAAGTACAAAAGTGTCACAGCACACTAGTACTGAAAAATTGCTCACTTTCTCATTTTTACTACGTAATTATAAAATGAAGCAAATGGAATAGAAATATTGTACTTACAGTTCAGTTTATAGTATATAGAGCAGTATAAACAAATCATTGTTTGAAATTGTAGTTTGTACTGACTTCACTAGTACTTTTTATGTAGTTTTTATGTAAAACTAGTCAAATATCTAGATGAGTTGATGTACCCCCGGAAGACCACTTTGTACACTCAGGAGTACACATACCCCTGGTTGAGAACCACTCCTCTGTATCTTAATACAAGAGCTTCTCCTGTCTGAAGTGAAAGACCCACCTCTCTTATCCAAGACTGTAGTAGACTCTCAATATCTATGTGGCCTAGCCACCACTAGATGGGGACAGTACAACTCCAAGGAAGCATACGTTAGACCAGTGTTGCCTTCCTCTGGTCAGCACTGCTGACCGGAACATTAAAAGTTCCATCGGCAGTGCTGCCCAGCTAAGGCAGGCTAGTGGGTCTGGCTTCTAGGCAGAGAGGCCACTGGGCTCCATGCACTGCCTCTGCCCCGAGCACCAGCTCAGCACTCCCATTGGCCAGAAACCGGCCAATGGGAGCTGGGGGGTGGTGGTGGTGCCTGCGGGTGAGAGTCGCGTGAAGCTACTTGTGTGCACCTACGCCTAGGAGCCGGACCTGTTGCTGGCTGCTTCCGGGGCACAGTGTGGCCCGTGGCACCAGGACAGGCGGGAAGCCTGCCTCTGCACCCCAGCTGCACCGCTGACCGGGAGCCGCCAGAGGTAAGTCCACGCTCCTGTCCTAGCCATGAACTTCCCCAAACCTGGAACCCTCTCCTGCAACTCAAACCCCTTATCCCCAGAGCCTGCACTCCCATCCCGCTGCCCTCACCCCTGCACCCCAACCCTCTGCCTCAGCCCTGAGCCCCTCCCACACCCCAAACCCCTCATCCCCAGCTCCGTTGGGTCGCGGGCATCAACAGTTTTCTTCAACTAAGTCCCCAGAAAAATCTGAAAACCACTGCCTCAGACAACTAATGTAAGCTATCTTTCACAGAGGCTGAGAAACCTTATTGTCCGTGTGCTAGTCTAAGGTAAAGTGCAAGTGTTTGGAGCTAGGGCCCTGATTCTGTAATCACATGTACTGCTTTTGGGCCAGATCCCCCACTGGTATAAATCAGCATAGATTAATTGAAATCAATAGAGCCATGTTAATTTACACCAGCTGAAGATCTGGCTCAGTGAGTTTAGCTGGACTAATTAAATATATTGTATTATCATATGTGTTTCCAGGGTCAGGACTTGGAACTGGTCTTGTGACATGCTGAACACCTCAACCTCTATTAAAGTTAGTTGAAGGTAATCAGAACTTTGTAATTGGTGGTGGTATTTTGGTCCATGACTAAGAGCTGTAGTCATGGACCCGGACTATTTGTACTTGGTACAGTACAAACAGAATAAAAAGACCATACAGTCTAAGGCAAGAAACAAAAGATGGTTAGAGAGAGAGGGAGTACAATGAGACATGATAAGCTGTGGTGAGTAGTAGTCAGCATCTCACAATCAGATCTAGAATATTTGCATAGGAAAGTTGTAGCCTTTGGCTAACACACAGGACATTTCAATGCGAGTGACATTTTGAATTAATGGAAGTCAGCGGCTAAACTTCTGTTGCTCTTCAGTAGAGCCAGATGTAATATTACATTGGTCCTGCACTAGGAAGTAGGTATTGTCAGGGGCGGCTCTAGACATTTCGCCGCCCCAAGCACAGCGTCATGCCGCGGGGGGCACTCTGCCGGTTGCCGGTCCCGCGGCTCCGGTAGACCTCCTGCAGGCGTGCCTACGGAGGGTCTGCTGCTCCCGCGGCTTTGGTGGAGCCGCGGGACCAGCGGACCCTCCGCAGGCATGCCGCCGAAGGCAGCCTGCCTGCCACCCTTCCGGTGACCGGCAGAGTGCTCCCCGTGGCATGCCGCCCCAAGCACGCGCTTGGCGTGCTGGGGCCTGGAGCCACCCCTGGGTGTTGTTTAGTTCCCACATTTTCCATAACCTCTTTACAAAGAAACATGCCTTCTTTCTTAAATGTATTTTGATTTATTTATATACAAAATCTTTCAGTTATCTCCAGAGTGGTGAAACTAAACAGCACTTCAGTGCTAGAATGTTGAAGAGAAACCAAAGCTTAATATTGGGGCTTAAAATGAAATCTTGATAAAGCAATTTCAAAGTGCCATGCAAATAGGTGTAATAGTTCTGAGGTTAGACAATGAAGCTTTTAATGCCTTTTAATGTTCTTTAACTAGCCTCTACTTATTACTGAAGATCCCGTTTGAAAATACCTTTTGTTGTCTAACTATTTTTGAACTGAGCTACAATGTCATGCAGCATTCAACAATTACATTGTTTTCTCGTTGTAGTGGAAGATCTTTATCAGCTTCCATGGCACTCTGAGAGCCTAATAAAAGCACACATGGCCACTCATTCAGAAACCAGATTTACAGACTTGTATGGGTTTTTTTGTTACTGTTGTTTTGAAGGTGTTTGGGCAGCTGTAACTCACGTCTGCTTTGCTGGTCAAAGATCATCTTGCTAAAATACTCTTTTTAATCCTTCTTTTTGCCAGAGATTCAGAGCTAAATACAATTCCATCTACTAACATCAATTTGCAATAGATGTCCATGAAACAGCCTATGAAATTGTGAGCAAATGAGGTTTCATCTTGCTATTAACAAGGTTGCATTGCCAAGCCTGTCACCAGCATAGCTGACCCTTTTGCTCTAGGAGGTCTGTTGTATTGTCTGTTCCAGCTGGTGCTATTGGCTGTTAATCAGAAGTGTTTATACTTTTTCATTCTCACTTAATTTCTGCTCTCTGTGCTCGACTTTGTATTCAGAATTGGTTCATTACAAAGTATATTGTTGCAACCCTGTCTTGACATTTCGCCGTCAGCTGGCAGTGATCGGTCAATATTACTTCTGCCACTCTTCACAACGCAGAAAATATGCGATCACACCAATTAGGATGTTTACTCATTCTTTTCTCTGCAGTCTTTCTTCTAGCTGGCAAACCTGGCCAAAGATTTTAAAACAGAGAAAATAAGGAAAAAAGCTGGACCCGCTGAAATAACGGGCATGGCAATAGCATTGAAGGCTTTTGTGAAGTGTAAAGCTATAACGTGACCAAATTCTGCTCTGTTACAACATTGTATGTTGTATATTGGGTTACGTTTTTCCCTCGCTTACACTATTTACTACCCATTTGAATGGAGCTGCACGTGATTTAAGTAAAAGGATAGAATTTGGCCCATTGATTTGGAATTACTGCAGATCTACAATGATGTATCTTTGAGCCAAATTTGAGCTACTTAACTATAAGAACAGGATCTTTCTCTACTATTCAATATAATATTTTGTTAAGGATATAGGTGCAGACTGAAGTAAATGGCAGTATGCTGGATTACAGCTGATGACCAGGGCCGGCTCCAGACCCCAGCGCGCCAAGCGTGCGCTTGGGGCGGCCTTTTGCTGGCAGGGCGGCAGGCGGCTCCGGCGGACCTTCCGCAGTCATGCCTGCGGGAGGTCCAACGGAGCCGCGGGACGACCGGACCTCCTGCAGGCATGACTGCGGCGGGTGTGCTGGTCCCGCGGCTCGTGTGGACCTCCCGCAGGCATGCCTGCGGAAGCTCCACCGTAGGCGCGGGACCAGCGGCACGTCTGTGGGAGGTCCCGCGAAGGCGCGGGACCGGAGCCTGGCAGCGCGAGTGGCGTGGCGCGCCGCCCTGCTTGGGGCGGTGGAATTCGTAGAGCCGCCCCTGGTGATGATGATATATCTAGCTAGTTAAATTGACACATCTGATTTTTAATAATGCTAGTTAAAATTTGGAAAACAATTTCATGGAAAAAAAGTGGTCTCCATTTTGCAGAATTCAGAACAGACCCATCTTTCATTTTGTACTAATACTTTTTGTGACTTTTCTTTTAATAGAAGTTTCTTCTAAATTTATATTGAAATCATTGTTAAAATGTAATTTGTGGCAACTGAAAATTTTAAAATCATTATCATAAACATATTTCAATAAGTTACCAATAAAAATAACATTTAGAAAAAAACCTGATACTTTTTGGTAATTTTTTTCCACACTTTTTTTGAAAATGGTTTTCTTTACCCTCTCCCACAAAAAGGGTGAAATTTCAATCCACTTTAGACTCTACTCAAAAGTAGTAACTGGAAAGATCCTGTAAGGGAGCGTGTCACTGCCTTTCATTTTTATCTTAAAATTTCAGCACACTGGCTTTTATTGACTAGTAACAGTGCAAGATAGAGGGCCAGGTTTACTGTTTGACTGCAGTTGTACCCACTTATGCTGATGGTATTTTACCCATAAGTTTTGTTTAAGATATACATTGGTACCAGTGTAGAAAAGGGACATTGCTTGGGATTAAGCCCACTTTTGTGATCCCGATGGAATGCTTTTCCATTGTTAGGAAAATGGTCCTGTTCTTGACATAGAAGGGATACGTGCTGTGAATTGCTAGTGAGCTCTTGCTGTCGTAACACTTGTTTTATTATCAGAACCTCTTCCCTTGTGACTCCCTTTCTCTCCCTTATCCACTATTGACTTTATCTTTTACATCCCACTCCTTCGGCTTGCAGCAGACTTTCAACATGAGGACTGCCTTCATTGCCAATGCTTCCTTAAGCCTCAATTCTTTTGCAAAGCTCTGTCACTATCATCTAATGGCTTTTGTAAAGTATCCATCACCACAGTATCTAGACACTGGATATATACTCCAACAATGTCTCTGCACTTCTTAGCACTTGAAAAATTCTGTGAAATTTAACTGTTTGATTGTAAGCCCTTTGGGTGAGACCCTGATATTTTTTGTCATCTTCAACGCAGCCCGTACACTTATCGTGCCTTTAAAAGTAATATGCTAATTGGTTGCCATCACCACCATCATGGCAAATTCTAGAGGGCTGTAGATCTGGTCTACACTACAGAGTTAGGTTGACGTAAGCTGCCTTATGTTGACCTAATTGTGTAGGTGTCTACAATGTTTGTCATGCTGCTTTAACTTGCCTGCTATGCCGACTTAATAAATCTACCTCGGTGAGAAGCATAGCGCATAGGTCAATGTCGTTAGGGTGACACAGTGTCAGTGTAGACATTGTGTCGCTTACATCGACAGTGCCTCACTGTGACCACTCTGATCATCGTTTTGGACTCCACTGCCTGAAAGCCAAGTACACTGGTACGTGCTTCTCCCCTTTTAAAGCCCCAGTAATTTTTGAAGTTCCGTTTCCTGTTTGCTCAGCGTGGAGCACCAACATAGCAGTTGACCATGATGGATCCATGCAGCAAACATGCTCCTGCATGGAGTACACTTGAGGTGGTAGCTCTCCTGAGTCTGTGGGGAGAGAAGACTGTGCAGTCACAGTTCCAATTCAGACGTAGGAACTTAGACATCTAGGCTGATTGCTTGGGGCATGGTGGAGAAGGGTTAGGACAGGGACACGCAGCAGTGCTGCATGAAAAATCAAGGAGTTGTGGCAGGTGTACTAGAAGGCAAGGGAGGCAAACAGTCATTCTGGGGCGGAGTTCATGCCATCCTTGACGGCAACCCCACCTTGACCACCAAGCACCCTGGGATACTTCGGGGGAGCTGGAATCACAAGGCACCACAGTAAACCCTCAGAATGAAGTGCTGGATGAAGGGGAGGAGTATGGGGGACAGGCGACCAGGGGATTCAGTGGCATGGCGAGCCAGGATCTGTTTTTGACTCCTGAGGAGTCAAGCCCCTGCCAGCAGTCCAGTACTGGCGAGCCTGGTGCAGCAGAGGGTGACAATCAATGACAAAATGCAGAGAGATAGCGAGGACAGGAGAAATGGGCAGCAAGAGATGACACTGCTGCTCAGGGAGCAAACAGACATGCTGCAGTCCCTAATTGAACTTCAGGCTGAGTGCATCTGAGCTCACCTCCCACTGCATCCCATAGAGAACTGCACTGCAGGACCTCCCTACACTCCCCTCACCGTCCACATTTCTTCTGGGGCCACAGTAGTACACCAACCATTCCACCCCACAGGACACTGCACACAATGATAGCTGCACATACACCCAGCTCTGACAGACTAGGTTGGTGTATATGTTTGTGAAATCCCTGTTCCTTCCCCTTTAAAGATACTTTCACCTGTATGTAAGAAGTTTATTTCAGCTTGAAGTAGGTACGTCTGCAAGGGTGTGGAATAAAAGTCTATCTTGGGAAACTGAATTCATCTTTATTAATCTCTAACATATGGTGGCTGTGGCCACCATTCTAAGATAACAGCAATAATTGTTTTTGCATTGTTATATTAGCACACACATCACTCATTACAAGGTTCATAGCATGGTGCACAAAAAAAACCCCAACCAATCACAGCACACTACATCAACTCACATTACTGTGGCTCACTATTAAAATGCTCCTTCGAAGTCTCTCTGAGCTGAATAGCTCCTTGTTGAGCTCTTCTTATAGTCCTGGTATCTGGCTGTTCAAAATCAGCAGACAGCCAATCCGCCCCTGCAGAAACTTCTCCCCCTTTGCTTCACAGATATTATGAGGTGCACAACAGGCATGAATGCCATAGGGGCATTTTCTTCACTGAGGTCTAATCTCATGAGTAGACCATGCCTGCAGCCCTTCAAATGGCCAAAGGCACATTCAACAATCATTCTGCACCTGCTAAGCCTGTTGTTGAAGCATTCCTTGGTGCTGTTGGTGGCCGGTATATGGCTTCATGAGCCACGAGAATAAGGGGTAAGCAGGGTCTCCCAGGATCACTACTGGCGTTTCAACATCCACAATGGTAATCCTCTGATCTGGAAAGAAAGTCCCTGCTTGCAGCTTTCTGTACTTGCCTGTGTTCCTAAAGATGCGTATGTCATGCACTTTCCTTGATCAGCCCTTGTGATGTCAGTGAAATGACCACGGTGAGCCACCAGAGCTTGCAACGGTATAGAAAACATAAGAAAGGCCATACTGGGTCAGACCCAAAGGTCCTTCTAGCCCACGATCCTGTCTTCAGACAGTGGCAATGCCAGGTGCTCCAAAGGGAATTAACAGAACAGGGAATCATCAAATGATCCATCCCGTCGTCCATTCCCAGCTTCTGGCAAACAGAATCTAGGGACATCATCCCTGCCCATCCTGGTTAATATTCATTGATGGACCTATCCTCCCTGAACTTATCTAGTTCTTGTTTGAACCTTCTTATAGTCTTGGCCTTCACGACATCCTCTGGCAAGGAGTTCCACAAGTTGACTGCATTGCATGAAAAAATGCTTCCTTTTGTTTGTTTTTAAACCTGCTGCCTATTAATTTCATTTGGTGACTCCTAGTTCTTGTGTTATGAGGGGTAAATAACACTTCCTTATTTACTTTCTCCATACCAGTCATAATTTTATAGACCTCTATCATATCCCCCCTTAGTCGTCTCTTTTCCAAGTTGAAAAGTCCCAGTCTTATTAATCTCTCCTCCTATGGCAGCCATTCCATACCCCTAATCATTTTTGTTGCCTTTTTCTGGACCTTTTCCAATTCCAATATATCTTTTTTGAGATGTTTGTTGGCCAGTCACCCAGTTTTGTGAGATCCTTTTGTAGCTCTTCACAATCTGCTTGGGACTAAACTATCTTGAGTAGTTTTGTATCATCTGCAAATTATGCCACCTCACTGTTTACCCCTTTTTCCAGATCATTTATGAATATGATGAATAGGACTGGTCCCAGTACAGACCCCTGGGGGACACCACTATTTCCCTCTCTCCATTCTGAAAACTGACCATTTATACCTACCCTTTTTTTCCTATCTTTTAACCAGTTACCAATCCATGAGAGGCTCTTCCCTCTTATCCCATGGCTGCTTACTTTGCTTAAGAGCCTTGGGGGAGGGACCTAGTCAAAGGTTTTCTGAAAATCTAAGTACACTAGTTCTTCAAATTCTCGTTTGGCCTTCCTAAATATATTTTTACACTTCATTTGCCAGACATTATGCTCCTTTCTATTTTCCTCATTAGGATTTAACTTCCACCTTCTTAAAGAATCCCGTTTTGTCTCTCACTGCTTCTTTTACTTTGTTGTTTAGCCACGTTTGCACTTTTTTTGTTCTCTTACTATGTTTTTTTAATTTGGGGTTATATGTTTAAGTTAAGCCTCTATTATGATGTCTTTGAAAAGTTTCCATGCAGCTTGCAGGGATTTCACTTTTGGTCGTGTACCTTTTAATTTCTGTTTCTCTAACTTCCTCATTTTTGTCTAGTCCCTTTTTCTGAAATTAAGTTCCATGGTGTTGGGCTGCTGTGGTGTTTTCCATGCCACAGGGATATTAAATTTAAAAGTATCCGTTTCCATCAATGTACTCTGTTGTAAGGTGATCTGATGCCAAAATAGGGATATATGTGCCCTCTATCGACCCACTGCAGTTTAGGAACCCCATAGCTGCAAAGCCATCTACTGTTTCTTACACGTTGCCCAGAGTCACAGTCCTTCGTAACAGGACACAATTAATGGCCCTGCACACTTGCATCACAGCAACCCCCACACGGTGGATTTACCAACTCCAAATTGATTCCTATCTGATTGGTAGCAGTCCGGCATTGCCAGCTTCCACACAGCGAACACCACTTGCTTGTCCACCATGCATGCAACTCTCCTATTGTTGTCGCTGTGCTGGAGGGCTGGGGCGAGCTCCTCCATGAATGTGGACTTGCGTATCCAAAAGTTCTGCAGTCACTGCTCATCATCCCATACCTGCATAATGATGTGATCCACCATACTGAAGAGCAGTACAGGATCCATGCGTCTCACAGAGATGGCAAATGCACAGATTAATGGGAGTTTTGAATGGTGGATTGAGAAAACTGCACCATAGGACGGTGAACTCATGTTCCCAGCCACCCCTTCGGGACTCGTTTGTGCCTATGAGGCATTGCAAACCCTTCCTAAAACACCCTGCGCTAGTTGGTGGCAAGTTGCACAGTGGGGTAGCTACCTATGGTACATTGCTCTGTGTGTTGATACCAGTGTGCGTCCACAGTAGCAATGTTTGTGACACAAGGAATGTAGTGTGGACATGCAACTGCAATTTAATTACTATAGTGCCTATACATCAATGTTACTTAAGTCAACTTAATTTTGTAGTGTAGACAAGGCATTAGCCTCCTTGTAGATTGAGTGCCACCCAGATCATTCTCTACCTAGATCCTTAACATATTCAGACTAGCTCCTCAGTTTGTGTGTCACTGGTGATCCACTATCATGACACCAAAACTTTTGGCCACCATGTTATCACTGGCCTTGTAGCAGCATTCGTTGGTAAGCATGTTTCATAATCCGTTGGTCTTCCAGCCCAATAATATATCTACCAAGAAATTTGCTGAAACTGAACCAGTGCTGATGAAGGTAATTACTGGGTTGTGCTACAAATATCCTCATTTTTTATCTTGTCCTGCCACTTACTATGGAATAACTGTTAAAGATGACTAAATTCCAGAACACCAATTCACTACTCTTCAGCTTTCCTCAGTGCCCATGTATCATGGCCATACAGTAGCATTGGTATAACCATGGTTCTATAGATCCACAGCTTTGTAGCAAACTTGATGTCACAATGTCCCCACAGAGGCTTATGAAGGGCTCAAAACATGGCAGCAGCTGCTGCTATATAAGTGTCCACATCTATCAACCAAACTCCAGCACTGCTCCAAACATCTGAGCAGGTGGCAACTGTCAGCGGCCCATCTGGACAGGTTAATACTGAGCTAGAGGCTGCTCGATGGTAATTGACATAGATTTAGTTTTATCTGGGTTCATAACCTGGCCATGCACACTGCGTCTTGCCCAGCCAGGTCAGCCATCAGCTGCAGCAGTTCACCAAACTGAGCCAATAAGACAATGTCAGCAGCGTATTCGAGATCTCAAAGCAGAATAGTTAATTACATATTGATTAAGAATCATGAGACCTACAGCGCTACATCTTGATGTGGCATGGGAAAGACAGGAACATCTGTGCGCAAAAAACCTCTCTTTGAATTGAGCAACGCTGCAAAGATACAAAATAAAGCAGCTAAACTCTCTTGCATGAAGCAGAATAATTTTTTCTGTGTAAGATTTACTCAACATGCTTGTCTCATTCTTCATGTTTACCCATCAGGTTATGAATATCTTCTCTGGAATGAAAAGCTTGTTTTCTGTTGAATTTTTAATTCAGCCACTGTTTGCAGCTAAGCTAAACTGAAGCCTAACCTGTCACTGCTCAAGAGGGAAATATAGTGGTGTTTAAAGCTCTGTTTGTATGATCAAACACAGCTGACAAGGCTGATGGAAACCCTCTTCCCCACAAAATAATGAGTTTAATTTATTTGATAAAAAAATCGGTTTCAGAATTTAAGGTGTTTAGTACATCATCTCAGATTGTCATTGAGGTGAAACTAGTATTAATGACAGATTTGTAAAAGCAATGGTAGATTTCATCTTAAATTTATGACACTACTTTAATGGGGAACAACTGAAACTAGGAGAAAAACAGCAATTATAACTAAGAAGCTATCTGTTAGTCTTTAAGGTGCCACAAGTACTCCTGTTTTTTTTAAGAAGCTATTGTACTCCATTAGTTAGGCTCTTACATCTGCTGCCATGCAGCTACTAAGATGAACCTGCTACTTGTTCAGGTATTGCCGCTGTGAGCAGCGTAAAAAATGGTGCTGTATAATAAATGTAGAACACAAGTAAATTGCAGGTAATCATAACCCAAACTCAATAGAGAATGGATAAAATGCCATACCGCAAATTCAAAATTGTCTGGAGCCAGCAGCCTGAAGTGATGTATTGGCATTTCTGCAACATACACTTTATTCATAATTCCTATTCTTGTTACTAAATGCCATCTGACTGTACTTTGTCAGATTTTAGTTTGTTGCCTCACTGCAACTTTTTCATCATTGTGTCTGGACTTGATTTTGAATGTCATACAGTGAGTATTACATGAGCAAAGACGTAACTGATTAAGGATAATGGGAGTAGTTACATTTGGATCCAGCAGTCCATCCTGCAATCCAATCAATACATTCGGTCAGGTCTTCACTGTGGTAATGCTATAGGTTGCTGGCTGGGATCAGGGTTACTGTCTTGTAGCAATTAAAGAAAGGCAAGCTATCTGGGAGTCATACAGCAGAGTTTGTCACAGTTTTTAATACTGGAAAAATAAATGAGTCATGTTTGAAGGAAATTAATTAAAATGCCCTCTGAAATGTATTTTATATTGATTATTATGAGTCTCCTCAGCAGCTTTTATCTGTGTTACATGGCTTTCAGGCACAATGTTAAAAAGCCCCAAGTGGTTTATATCTATTTCAAGTAATAGCAAAGCTGTCTGGCAGTTGTTTCACTTACAGAAGTCCAGAGCAAAGAGAGGAGTGCGTGTGTCCGTGACTGGGTCTGGGAGTGGAGAGATAAAAGTGATATTCAATTTATCTCCTTTAAAATCATATTTTCCTGCTTTCATGTCAACCACGTTCTCCCCACCCCTGCCAAAAGAAAACAAAATATGGCCTCCTTTGACAGGACACTAATTCAGCCACCACCATTTCTTTTCACTTCATTTTTCCCACCACTGGGGAATTTGTTGTCTTGTTTCTTTATCAATTTGGCTATGTTTATATAGGTGTCATAAGTTCTCTTTACAGTAGCTTGTTTTCTGTAGCCCTTTTTCCAAGCCTGCTTAATGCTGTTGACAGTCTGAGTGTCATCTGCTCATGAAACATTTAATTATGGCAATGCACCGTGCACACATTGTATTCATGTCACTTGCATATTTCAAATCCTTCTAGCTAAACAGATCTCAAATACTGAACTGGCCAGTTTCCATCATTTCAGAAATATAGTTTGACACATTGAGTCAAATTTTCTCCTCCTTTCTTTGGAATCCCTTAGGAAAAATGCCAGATTGCCAGCCCTTGGAAACTTTACTCCTCTGTTTATTCACTGACTGGGTACAGGATGGACAGCAGCAGTGTAAGGGTACGTCTTCACTATCGGCCGTATCGGCGGGTAGCAATCGATTTTTTGGGGATCGATATATCGTGTCTCATCTAGACGTGATCTATCGATCCCGAACGCGCTTCTGTCGACTCTGGAACTCCACCAACCCGAACGGCGGTAGCGGAGTCGACAGGGGGAGCCGCGGATGTCGATTCCGCGCTGTGAGGTCGGTAGGTAACTCGATCTAAGATACTTCAACTTCAGCTACGCTATTCATGTAGCTGAAGTTGTGTATCTTAGATCGATCCAACCCCCCCCAGTGTAGACCAGCCCTAAGCCTCTCCATGCTATTCCTCCAGTGATCCTCTGAACTGGTCAAATGAGATCACCTTTCTCAAGGAGATGGCATTTCAGTTTTTTATGGCTATTCAGTCCTTGGCCTCTTTTCTATTGCCACCAATGAAAACATTAATTGTGGTGGTGGTTCTTGGGGTGTCCATTCGGAAGTGGAATGAGCCAACTCGAATTTAGGTCGCTACTGCACTGGGATGGATTTGAATCAGCAACTTAGATATGCATGGCTGAATATCCCTTTGGACATATTCTTAAAGTAGAGCACAAATGGTGTACACTTCAATAGAATGCTTCACCTGTCTCAATTCTGTATGTACACCAATGAATGCCAGTTACCATATGCAGGTGGCTATTTTATATGAATAAATGTAGAATTTTGCAGTCACTGTGAGGACACACGTATTTTTACCTGTGTATTGTCAAGTTTGCTTCTAAAAAGTTGGACCAGTGTGTTTGTCAGTGTTTAATAAATGATAAACTAAAAGTATTCGGTGCTATAATAATACCTAGCTTATAGCGTTTTTCATCAACAGGCTCAAAGGGGTTTACAAAGGAGGTGAGTATCTGTATCTCTGTTTTACAGATTGGGAAACTGAGGCACAAAGAGATGAAATAACTTGCCTAAGGTCACACAGCAGACCAGAGGCAGGAATAGAACCCACATCTCCTGGTCAGGTGCTCTCTCCCTTAGGCTAACACACATAACATGAATGATAGCCCCTGCCCAAAAGAATTTCTAATTACTGAGGCTACAGGAACTACCTGGGGCAAGAATATGGAGAGTGTTTAATGGTGTCCACTGTATTGTAGCCCTATAAGTCCATGATGAAATATTATCAAATAATCACAACCAAACTGCATCCAGAAAAAATACGGGCCTCATCCAGAGAGTTGCTGAGCATCTGCAACTCCCGCTGAAGTTAATCAACGTTCGGCATCTCACCCTAATCCTATAGGCTGCTGAGCAGCCTCAGCTCCCACTGGAGACACCTTGCAGGGTTAGGCCTTCAGGCCGAGGCTAGACACCCAACCCCCCTTTGCAAATCGCAGCCTTAACAAACAAAGTCAATTTTGTAATACATGACCCATTCTCTTGTTTGCTTGTTCACTTACTGTCTGGCAAAATTCAGCAATTTGCAATGGGACTTGGTCCTTGGTGCTAATAAGCGAGTTTCTACTATACAGAAATATTTTGTATGCATGAGTTTTTAATATAACATTAAGCCCACAAATCAAACAGATTACATATAAATCATAACTATATAGTTAATTCTACAATATCATATATACATGAAATCTATTTGATTTATGGGCTTCATGTTTTTCCTAATCTTTTACTACTGTAGACAACTATACTAATACTCCTAACTTAAAGCTCGTGTCCCCTGAGTATCTCAAAGCAATTTACAAACATTATGGGGCCATTTGTGCAACTTTTCCTCACATTAAGCACCTATTCAAGTGAGCAGTCAAACTACAAACCAGTGGGTGCCTAACTCCTTTAGGTTCAATAGAAAATCCCAGCGTAAAATAATTGAGAGCAACTGAATTTACCTGAAGTTCCTGAAAGGAAATAACGATTTTATGCTGAAACTGTTTATCAGGACTTGGGCAGAAAACATAAAATTGGCCAAAAAAATAGAGAGAGTAAAGAATTTAAAGCTCAGCATTACCAGTAAGATACAAAGTTGGACTGTGATTTTATTTACACTGATGTAAACCTAGAATAACTCCATATTCTTCATTACAGACAGTTTGTTTTTAATAATGTTGGGAACAGGCTTTTTAAACATTTTCAGAACAAAACAGTATTTCCTTTGGGGAGCTTCAGCTAAGTTAAGACACCTTTATTCTTTTAATTTTCCAAGGAACTCAAGGCAACTGGGGTCCTGTCTTGGTGTTCTAAAGTGCCTGATCCTGTGCAATCCTGACCAGTTTGTGGAAGGTTCTGAGTGGCTTCCTTTCTAGTTGACTCAACTGGGAGTTGAGGACACGGAGCACCTGGCAGAAAGGTTCAGTATCTTGAAGGATAGTCCCTTAAAAGCTAAATCCTCCTATCCAAACATCAGGGTGGATTTCACATAAGCAGCTCCAGTGAAGGATTATTTTGGTTGCAGTGAAGAAATGTTGATCAGCGGGATGCGTCTGTGCTCCAAATAAGCATTTTATGCTGCCTGTGCACCATTTCCATGTTGGAATTATTGTGGATTTACACCTGAATCTGGCCCATAAATTACTAGACTGTTTCATTTGGTAGAGTTTCGTATGAAACTTGGGCTGATTCTGAACTCATGTTGTTTTTACACCAGTATAGTATGAGATCAGAGTTGGGTCACTTTGGGCATGTGTTTTTGCTTGTAGTTCTGGGTCATAAGAATTGCTATTCCCCCCGCCCCATTCTGAGTTTTGTTTGAATTTTAGGTTCTGGTGGCCCCATAACCAGGGTCTTTTCTTAATGGTTTCAGATTGGAGAACACATGGGTTCCTTACTGAGTTTTTGTGTGGAACACATGTCAACCAGAAACCAGCTCAGGTTCCCTTGAACTGAACTGAGGTTCAGTGAAAAGGTTACAGCTTCAGTAAACCTGACCCAAGACTTGGCTCTGAAATGAACAGAGACTGGTCTGGGGTTTCATTATGACAATTTGGCATGGCTACAGATTGTGATTAGCCTTGGTATGGAGGATAGTGGGAGGAAGGAAGCTGAACAAGAGGCCCTCAAGCAGCTGAAGTGTATGCTTAGTTTGCTCAGTGACTTGGCTTTGCTTGCTATTTCAAGGTGGGTAGATGGAAGTGAGCCACTGCCAGTACTGTTGGAAAATTAACCTCTGCTGTAATAAAGCAGAGACTAGCTTATGACATCCAACTTCTTACCCTAACAAAAATAAAGTAATCTGAGGATGCTTGGCTAGAATACATTTTCTGCTGGTATTTTATTAAGTACAAAATGATATATTTTAGAGTATTTTGCATATAATTTCCAAAGAGATGGCAAGGGCAGTTGGAGGGCAACACTCAGCAGGTGAAGTATTCACACAATACTGAATTATCAGTCTGAAGCAGCAGCATTGTAGCTTCTCAGCGACTGTTGGCAAAACGATTGTGCTGCTATGACTAAGGGGCTAAGGCAGGGCAGACGAGATGTGCCCACACAACTTGACTTTTCGAAACCACAGCTCTTTACAAAACATTGTTCCAAGTAATGTTGCTAAACTACTGTTGAAGTAATTTTTATTGAGTTGGTTAAAGGCTACTTTGCTTAGGTGAGAATGATGCACTATTACCAAATGACTAGAGGATAACTAATGTGATGCCAATTTTTAAAAAGGGCTCCAGAGGTGACCCCGGCAGTTACAGGCCAGTAAGCCTGACTTCAGGACCAGTCAAACTGGTTGAAACTATAGGAAAGTACAAAATTGTCAGACACATAGATGAACATAATTTGTTGGGGAATAGTCAACATGTTTTTTTGTAAAGGGAAATCATGCCTCACCAATCTACTAGAATTCTTTGAGGGGCTCAACAAGCATGCAGACAAAGGAGATCCAGTGGATATAGTGTATTTAGATTTTCAGAGAGCCTTTGACAAGGTCCCTCAACAAAGGTTCTTAGGCAAAGTAAGCAGTCATAGGAAGGTTCTCTCATGGATTGGTAACTGGTTAAAAGATGGGGAACAAAGGGTAGGAATAAATGGTCAGTTTTCAGAATGGAGAGAGGTAAACAGTAGTGTCCCCCTGGGGTCTGTACTGGGCCCAGTCCTATTCAACATATTCATTCATGATCTGGAAAAAGGGGTAAACAGTGAGGTGGCATAATTTGCAGATGATACAAAACTACTCAAGATAGTTAAGTCCCAGGCAGACTGCAAAGAGCTACAGAAGGATCTCTCAAAACTGGGTGACTGGGGAACAAAATTTCAGATGAAATTCAATGTTGATAAAAGCAAAGTAATGCACATTGGAAAACATAATCCCAACTACAAATATAAAATGATGGGGTCTAAATTAGCTGTTACCACTCCAGAAAGAGATCTTGGGAGTCACAGTGGATAGGTCTCTGAAAACTTCCACTCAATGTGCAGCAGCAGTCACAAAAGCCCACAGAATGTTGGGGATGATTAAGAAAGGGACAGATAATAAGACAGAAAATATCATATTGCCTCTGTATAAATCCATGGTATGCCCACATCGTGAATACTGTGTGCAGATGTGGACATCACATCTCAAAAAAGATATATTGGACTTGGAAAAGGTTCAGAAAAGAGCAACAAAAATGATTAGGGGGAATGGAACAGCTGCCGTATGAGGAGAAATTGATAAGACTGGGACTTTTCAGCTTGGAAAAGAGACGACCAAGGGGGGATATGATAGAGGTCTATAAAATCATGACTGTTGTGAAGAAAGTAAATAAGTGTTATTTACTCCTTCTCATAACACAAGAAGTAGGGGCCACCAAAACAAACAAAAGGAAGCATTTTTTCAACAATGCACAGTCAACCTGTGGAACTCCTTGCCAGAGGATGTTGTGAAGGCCAAGACTATAACAGGGTTCAAAAAAGAACTAGATAATTCATGGAGGATAGGTCCATCAATGACTATTAGCCAGGATGGGCAGGGATGATGTCCCTAGATTCTGTTTGCCAGGAGCTGGGAATGGACGACGGGATGGATCACTTGATGATTCCCTGTTCTGTTCATTCCCTCTGGGGCACCTGGCCACTGTCGGAAGACAGGATACTGGGCTAGATGGACCTTTGATCTGACCCAATCTGGCCGTTCTTATGTCTACTGCATAGTTACAGCTGGAATTCCCTCCCACCCCCGTTACAATTGCTATATTACAACTGCTTTCAGAATATCAATAGCTCTGAGACTCTGTTTTTGTGCAATGAAAAATAGTAAAGGAGATTTCAAATATATAGGAATGTATATACAATTCCTGTAGTGATATTTACTTCCGCGGTCTTGGACTTCAGTGGTTAAAAAGACAAGGGTCCAGCTCCTCAGCTGGCATAAAGTGATGCAAATCCATTGAGGTCAAGGGAGCTGAGGATGTACCAGCTGATTTGTACCAGCTGAGGGTCAGGCCTTTTGCAGCAGTTGCTGGAATTTCACAGTGATCTAAGTTTTAATATAAAATGAGCTTGATCTGGCTCATTCCAGAGTCTCATAGACTCACAACCGAAAGGCTCCCATATTACATAACTATCATAAAACACAATCTGGTGTGATTGAAAACCTGTATCAGGGAGGATCCAGGACGAAAATGATACAGAGATTAAATTATCCACCACATGTCTATTCACGAAAGTTCAAGCTAATGAGGGTAATTGAGAATGAAGCAAGCACTGGGAAATGTAAGGGCCCAATATTGTGTTCACTGGAGTCAGAAAACTTCAGTTTCTATTCCTACCAGATCCTTAGATTTCAAACATGGTTGTTCTAATGGATTTGGATTATAATACTCTGTAATAGTATTAATATTGTGTGTTGGTGTTTGATATTTACTGTAGGAATATATTGGTTGTCAGGAAAAACAAGCAGGAAGAAAAAAGACTGGCTGAAGATAATCAGCAAACATTAAGAGTTGTTCAGGGATAATGCCAGATCTGTTCCCTTTGGTGATTTTACTGTTGACTCGAGCCAACCTACAAAACCGCTTTTGATAAGAGGAGCCAAAGCCTGGGAATGTAGAAGAACAAAAGAATATAGTAACTTAAAAGGGACTCTCTCTCAAGAGGCAGCTAGTTGTTCAGGGAAACCAGACTGAAAAATAGACACCAACTGGGGTATCTGCAGAAGTTAGACCTCTCTAGGATGCCATCGGGGATAGTAAGCCATTAGGTATAATAGTGATTAATGTAGACTGTTATTTTTAATATCTTTTTTCCCTCTCAAAATGCTTTGTTTCCCTGTTAAAATAAATAGTACTTTCATTTTAAGAAGGCTATCTGGTCACTGCACACGGCTGGTCACAGACTCCCGAAAGGGAAGAACCACAGGTGCTCAAACCCAATTGATAATCAGCTGAACATGAGCTCCCAGTGTGACCAAAAGAGCTAATGGAAATCTGGGATGCGTAAACAGGGGAATCTTGAGTTGAGAGGTTATTTTACCTCTCTATCTGGCACTGGTGCGACTGCTGCTGGAATATTGTGTCCAGCTCTCATGCCCACAATGCAAGAAGGATGTTCATAAATTGAAGAGGGTTCACAGAAGAGCCACAAGAATGATTAAAAGATTTAAAAATGTGCCTTTATAGCAATAAACTCAAGGAGCTCAACCTATTTATCTTAATAAATAGAAGGTTTAAGGGGTGACTTGATTACAGTCTAAAATTACCTACTTGGGGAACAAATATTTGATAATGGGCTTTTCAATCTAGAAGAGAAACATATCCCAATGGCTGGAAGTTGAAGCGAGATAAATAGGGAAATAATTTTTTAACAGTGAGGGTAATTAACCACTGGAACAATGTACCAAGACTGGTGGAGGATTCTCCATCACTAGCAATTTTTAAATTAAGATAAGGGAAGATCAGATGGCCAATGTTATATATGTGGTCAGACTAGATGATCACAATGATTTCTTCTGGCCTTGGAATCTATTCATTGCATCTGATAGATTAAGGATGGACAATGCACAGGTTGCTGTAGCCCAGGGCCTGTCTAAGAGTGGGAGAATTACAAAATTCTACCCCAAGATAGGTAAATGCATGAGACCAGACACGTGAAGAGAGAGACTCAGAGCCCAGAAAGGGGACGAAGATGCAGCTAACCCTGTAACCATGACAAGTTGTATAAATAATGGTTATTTTAATATTACTTACAAAAACTCTATTGAAAGAAGAATGCTTGTTGCAGAGTTAAGCACTCAAAAGTTCAGAAATGTCAGATTTAGAGTTGCCCGTGCAAGCAACATTCTGCCCCTTGGTGCATCCAGCCTCTGCACTGAATGATGCAAGGGTCTTGTGGAAAACTAGTGAATGAGTATATAATTACAGACTGACTCATAATGCATATGCAGTTCTCAGGCATTCCCTGTACAGCATGTACTGCTGCTGCCACTTTCCCCTCAGCACAGGCCCCGCCTTAGTATGCAAATGTTCATTTATTTTGGCTGCCTGCCAAAATGTGCACCACCCAAGTGAAAGCAGGGAATTGGCAATTTTTAGCAGTTTATATCCCAGCCAAACCTGAGGTGGAATTGTATGGGACAAAGACAAGGCACTTCTCTACCCATAGGGCTTTCTCCTTGGGGAAACTCAAATGTCTGCTGCAAACAGTAAAGGTATTAGTAATAGTCACAAAAATCTTTACGAAGGGAAATAATTAGGCAATACAAATATAGGGGCCACTACCAGCCCTCCCTATTGTAACCTACGATCTAAGCTGCTTCAATAATTTGTGAATTTTGGCTTTTTTAATTATTATTTTTATATCTTATTCTTTGACCAGCTCTATTCAAGATAGAATGGACTGCTGCCAGTTTAATAAATTCTTCATTCTGGTCTCATTTGTTCCATCCCTTCGAGACCCTTGACACATCCCTTCTTTCTTGTGCTTAAAATAACAGTTACTTTGTTCTTCATCAGGAAAAAAATGTAACAGCTGTAGGAATGGTTTGTGTCTCTGTTATAAGATACATTTTTTTTAAGAAATCTAAAGTATTTACACTTGAAAAATGAACAATGACAAGATCAAAAATTCTCCGGTTCCCTAGATGGGGAGAGGAAAAAATACAACACAATGTCTATCACAGAACAAAGATAAATTCAAACGGAACCTCCTGGTTATTCTTCTAGGCAAGGAAATATGGATGCCTTAGCAATTATATTCCTCACCTCTACCAACTGTCTGTTTTTACTGTATAAATGGTAGCCTTTTACTGTGATCTGGCGTCCAGAGTGATATAAATATAATTACTTTTATTTATTAATTACTAGCCGATGTCTTATCTTTCTAATGAAACGTTAAAGTTCAAAAATGTGCCTTTGAACAAAGTAGGAAAATCAGCAAAACAGTCCTACAATTAAGGATTTATTTTCAGCAAGGACAGGCAATTCGGGGCCTCAGAATGGGTGCACACATTTTAAAAATGGAAGCAGATCTTAGTTGCACCGCTAACGATCAGATTGCTAGAGCAAATCAGAAAATTTTATAGGTGGAATTGTTCAGATTTGTGGCAGATGTAAATTGCACCTTAAAACAAGGAGACTAGGCCATGGGACAGTTAAAAATATACTCCTTATAACAACATACACATATATATACACTGTGCGTATCCCTGGTTGGGGCAGAGCTGGTACCATGGCAGTGGCAAGGAGCAGCAGCACTGGCTGCACCACTGCCCACTCAGGTTTGGCCCTGTGGTCCTTCATCACAGGGGGTGGCAGAGCTGAAAGTGAATGAGTAGCAGTGTGATCTGGAACATGGGGGTCGCTTCACCATTCAGGTCATGACGGAGGGGCCACTGGGCCAAATCTGAGCGACTGCAAACCCCTGTGCTAGATTGCAATGTCATTCAAGTTTGGCCCACCCTGCCCCCAGCATCAGAGGCCAAACTAGATATGCCCTGTGACTCCTGTTCACAGGTCGCAATGCTATTCACTAAGTTTTGGTCCTGATGACTTCCTGTCATGATAGAGGTCCATAGGGCCAAAACTGAGGAGCCAGCACTGTTCCTTTTTGTGGCTGCATTGGGACAGCTCATGCCCCAGGGCTTCCTCCTGGGGATTTGCCCAGTCTCACCCCTCTTTCAGCAACCAGTGTTCCCTTTGCTTAGCTTCAGGACCTGCAACAAGTATGGGCACTGAGGTAAGCATCTGCATGGGGGGGGATGGGATACTGGAGAGCCCTATGGACGGTGGACATGAGAGGGTTTTACTGAGGGCCCACTGATTGGATTCGGTGGGTTGCTCAATTATATTTCCTTTTTTCAGGTAGGAATTTTGTTGGAGAAGACCAGCACTGCTGGAGCTATTTGCATTGTATGTCCCAGGAGAAAAATTTGGGGGTGGTATCCCTAATATAGTACTTTGTTATTGACATATCACAAATACATGAAAGATGCAGCTTTGTGATGTTGAGGAAAGTGTTACCTACTTATTATTGCCATGGACTGTGAAACTTATTTTTTGGATAATATCCCATCTCATCACTCTTTATAAAGTGACTGTGCCAGAGATCTCCATCTGTATGACAACAGCTTTCATGGAAATGTAAGGTAGCCCAAATATCTTTGAAACATCAAGTCGCAGTTTCAAGGCTGGGCGGGGAGAACGTAGTGTATATTTGGTGTGAACACTTCGCATTGTAAGGGGACTATCCCAATCTCCTGGTACTCTTCAGATCTTTGGAAGGTCTTAATAAGGTAAATCAGTCCTTCACCTAAGCTTCACCAATTTTGTTTCAAGCCTTTATGGTTAAAGTAGTTGCTACATTGAGAGCAGATTTTTGGGCCAGGAAATTCACTTGGGAAACAGAAATTAACCACAATTCATATTTTTCTATCCTAGGAACTGGCTGTGGTGTATTTCAGCCTTGTAGACAGGCCTTGAGCAATGCCTTCTAGACTAGTGTAGAGCCATACCATTTTTAGTAGTAAAAGAAGGAAACAAGAATGTCAGCAAGGGAGTATAGGAATAAAAGTTTGAGCTAATGTGGAAGGTTGCATAACCTAAGGGAATAGGATGCTGAACCTAGAGTCCAGAGACCTGGAACCTGATCCAATGCCCATTGAAGTCAAAGGAAAGATTCCAGTTTGACCTCAGAGGGTGCTGGATCCTACTCCAGGATCAGCTGCTGACTAGTGTGTGATCTTAGACGAGTCATTTCCTCTCTGTGCCTCTGCATCCCTTCTCACCTTTTGTCTGTTTGCTGTATACAGATTGTTTTGTTCAACATATCTATTAATGATGTGGATGATGGGATGGATTTCACCCTCAGCAAGTTTGCGGATTACACTAAGATGTGGGGAAGGTAGATACGCTGGAGGGTAGGGATAGGGTCCAGAGTGACATAGACAAATTGGAGGATTGGGCCAAAAGAAATCTAATGAGGTTCAACAAGGACAAGTGCAGAGTCCTGCACTTAGGACAGAAGAATCCCATGTACCGCTACAGGCTGGGGACCAACTGGCTAAGCGGCAGCTCTGCATAAAAGGACTTGGGAATTACAGTGGACAAGAAGATGTATATGAGTCAACAGTGTGCCCTTGTTGCCAAGAAGGCTAATGGCATATTGGGCTGCATTAGTAGGAACATTGCCAGCAGATTGAGGGAAGTGATTATTTCCCTCTATTCGGCACTGGTGAGACCACATCTGGAGTATTGCATCCAGCGTTGGACCCTCCTTTTCCCCCACTATCAAAAGAATGTGAACAAATTGGGGAGAGTCCAGCAGAGGGCAATGAAAATGATTAGGGGGCTAGGACACAAGATTTATAAGGAGAGGCTGAGGGAACTGGGTTTGTTTAGTCTTCAGAAGAGAAGAGTGTGTGGGGGGGGGGGTGGGGGGATTTGATAGCAGCTTTCAACTACCTGAAGGGGGGTTCCAAAGAGGATGGAGGTAGGTTGAGGTCAGTGGTGGCAGATGACAGAACAAGGAGCAATGGTCTCAAGTTGCAGTGGGGGAGGTCTAGGTTGCATATTAGGAAAAACTATTTCACTAGGAGGGTGGTGAAGCACTGGAATGGGTTACCTAGGGAGGTGGTGGAATCTCTATCCCTAGAGGTTTTTAAGGCCTGGCTTGACAAAGCCCGGGTTGGGATAATTTAGGTGGGGTTGGTCCTGCACTGAGTAGTGGGTTGGACTAGATGACCTCCTGAGGTCTCTTCCAACCCTAATCTTCTATGATTTTGTGATTCTATGATTGTAAGCTGTTCATGGTAGAGAATCTCTCTTACTATGTATTTTTACAGTGTCTAGCATAGTGAGGCCCTGATTCACTCAGAGCTTCTAGGTATTACTGTACTGTGGCATTAATAATTCTATATGAAGGAGAAATCTGACATAATTGTTACTCTAGGCTTTTGAAACTCTGTTCTTATCTGGAGTCATGAAGCATTTTCTATGTAGCTGGCAGATTACAGTGCTGCAAGCAACCTACATTCTAGGAGGGATTTCCTGAAGGCCTGTGGCCTTTAGATGGAGAATTCTGAATGTGGTAGTTTCCAGACACTGTTTCTTTGCTCTCCCTCCTTAGAGGTTGTTTCACCTCTTCAGGGAGGTTTGAGTGACATTTCCAGATTGTCTATGATCACTGAAGTTGTAAAATAAGATTTCTCAAGAACACAAAGTCAAAAATCCTGGTAAAAGAAAAGAATGCCTAAGGTATCTAGGTATTCATAGGTCGAGGTTCTCTTTTGCGTTAATTATAGGAAAATAAGCAACTCTTGCTTCCTAGCTTGTCCTCTAATCATTGATCCTTTTGCTGTGCTGCATACCTGGGATATGGGCTGTAGTCTCAGGTGTCTCCTGCTGTCATCCTCCTCCCTTCTCCTCTGCACCTTGGGATCCCAGTAGCATGTGATCATTTTTTATATTGAAGGTGAGATTAAGTGCATCAACATACCAGGCATACTAGGTTAACCTCAGCCTCTCAACAATGGAACATGTGATCACATGCACTATCTGGGGGGAATGGAATTGCCTCTGTGATGCTGCTATTGTCTTCATTACCTACTAGCAGCAACTCCATTTAGTTCTAAGGGTATTTCCTCCAATCTCCTCTCTAAAATCGTATTTCAGATACCACTTTAGTCAACCAAGATAGCCAAGGTGATTGGATCCTGGTGTGCAAGTCATTTGTCCCTGGCTGCAGGTGTAAAACTGTATCTAGCTTTTTTGACCTTTAAAGAGACAGAATTTATACTCTGTGTTCCCTTCAAACACATTCTTCTTTACACAAATATACGCTATAGAAAGATTAATGCTGTTCTTTCACAAGAGCACAAAGTTTGAGTCAAACAAAGCATAAACATTATTAAGACAATAGCCCTTATACACTAATAGTTTCTTTGTGTAGAAATTCAAGGGACACTATTCATAATTCCAGTTCTAAACTTCAAACAGTCGGGATCTGTTACGTACTCAAATTTGCTACTTTTGAGGATGGACAACTCATAGTTTTCTTAAACTGTGCAACTTTTATTTAGTACTTGTGGGAGGAGATGATCTCTGAAAGAAACCACTTGTTTTGGAAATCAATAGCACAGTGTGAAAATCAGCCCTGTTGATTCACGAGTGCTAAACTTTTGAGTTAATCCTTATTTTTGCTTTTTCATAGAATCATAGCATAGGATTGGAAGGGACCTTCCGAGATCATCTAGTCCAGTCTCCTGCAGTCATGGCAGGGCTAAGTATTATCTAGACCATTCCTGACAGGTGTTTGTTGGAGTTTAAGAGCAGGTTAGACAATGGGGATTCCACAACCTCCCTAGGCAATTTATTCCAGTGCTTAACCACCCTGACAGTTAGGAAGTTTTTCCTAATGTCTAACCTAAGCCTCCTTTGCTGCAATTTAAGCCCATTGCTTCTTGTCCTATCCTCAGAGGTTAAGAAAAACAATTTTTCTCCCTCCTCCTTGTAACAGCTTTTTACGTACTTGAAAACTGTTATCATGTCCCCTCTGTCTTCTCTTTTTCAGACTAAACAAATCCAATTTTTTCAATCTTTCCTCATAGGTCATGTTTTCTAGACCTTGAATAATTTTTGTTGCACTTCTCTGGACTTTCTCTAATTTGTCCACATCTTTCCTGAAATGTGGCACCCAGATTGGACACAATACTCCAGTTGAGGCCTAATCAGTGCAGAATAGAGCAGAACAATTACTTCTTGTGTCTTGCTTACAACACTCCTGCTAATACATCCCAGAATGATGTTCACTTTTTTTTTTTCCAGCAGTGTTACACTGTTGACTCATATTTAACTTGTGGTCCACTATAACCCCCAGATCCCTTTCCTCAGTACTCCTTTCTAGGCAGTCATTTCCCATGTTGTATGTGTATTGTTCATGCTTGAATTCATCTTGAATGGGTAATGAACAAACCTCAAAACTCAGCCCAAAGAACCAAATTATTCCTGGTTTGAGGTTCAAAGCCATGCAAATCCACCTGATTTCTTATAGTTTCCAGTGAAAAAATATAACTTGAACAATGTTCTACAAAATTCAGGTTCACCAAAAGCTTGGTGAACCTTTTAATGAATATGAGCCGAGCTTCAAATTAGCAACCAATCTCCAAGCCTCTAGTTTGTGATTTCCTTAATAAAATGTCTTGTAGGATCATTTAAATCCCACTGTTCCAAGAACAGAAGTCCAAGAAAAGAACTATAAATTATGCTGTTTTAAGGCTTCTATTGAAGTTTGAGAAATCAAAATATGAGGTTTCTTTGAACTCCCCTCAAAGATAAAATTTCTCCAGGTTCTACTTGTCTCAATGTCTCCCTCTCCCCCCAAAAGTATGTTTTCTTTTATATGTCCCTTAGGACAGAAAGAATAGCAGTCTGATATGGATGCGTAGGAGTAGGTCTGTCTGAAGCACAGTTCTAAGGGAAATTACAAAAGGGACATGTGGGACAATCCCTTCTGTCTGATCATATCTGCTACTGGAAGTTGCATAGAACACAGTCTGTTAGCTCAGGGACAGAGGTTGCTGTTGTACTCCCAAAGCAAAATGCTGGCTACAGATGGCAGCAGAGCAGAGAACTGCAACATGAATCGTTTCCTAGCTTTGTTTTGCAGGCATTGCTTCCTTCTGAGTGTGGGGTGAAATGCTTGTGGTATGACCTCGAATGAATTGAAGGGAGAGTTTTCAGCTGCCTCTCAATTTGTTTGGCTGCATCTTGGATGGAAGGGATTTCTTTCCTACCTAAGGAGGTTTTTCATATAGTCGTACAGCTCTAAGACTAAAAACATTTCACCTTGGACAGCTAAATCCATGTTCAAACACTTGAATAAGTGTCCTGATTTTCAAGGACTGATAAGCTCCCACCATTCCTACTGAAGTCAAAAGGAGTGTTTGCCATTGACTTGTATGACAGCAAGATTGGATCTCCTGGGAGCAGTAGGACTATGCGGGGGGGAGTTCAGCGGGGATGCTGCTAGGGTTTGATCCTATAGGAGTTTTACCCTTGACTCCAATGAGAGTAGGTTCAGGCACCTACAGTGCCTGCAAACTTGTCATGGTAAGAGGTATATAATGTATGGGACAAAGACATTGAAAGCGATGTGCAAAAGGGGGGTGGGGGATTTTTCTACCCTTTTCCTTTCCATTGGGCCACATTGTGCTGAATAGGAGCTCCAAGGCCCTGCTGTCTCATTCTCTTGTGGTGAGAAGGGAGGCAGCTCTGACTCTGTGGGAATGGGACATTGTACCAACTGCAATTGTCTAGCCCCTTAAGCAAGGCTCCTTGCTCCTGGGGCCGGCTCCAGGCACCAGCTAAGGAAGCAGGTGCTTGGGGCAGCCAATATCAAGGGGCAGCACTCCGGCCACTACTGGGGCGGCAAGTCCAGGTCTTTGGCGGCAATTCGGCGGCGGGTCCCTTAGTCCCTGTCAGAACGAAGGACCTGCTGCCGAATTGCCACCAAAGAGTGGAGCAGTGCGATCGCGCAGCCACGGCTTTTTTTTTTTTTTCCCGCTTGGGGCGGCAGAAAGCCTGAAGCCAGCCCTGCTTGCTCCTCCCGCTTTTAAATCAGAAATTCAAGTCTCCCAGCCCTATAATTTCAGGAAGACTCCATGGATAGCTAAAGAGGTCATAGTTGTTATGACTTCACACGTAAGAAGAGTGAAACACGAACTATTGTGGAAGGAAGAGATTGAGTGTAACTTCACACATACACCTTTGCAGGTCAACTCAATGCATAAAACAATGATCCAAAAGATCAAGCTATTAGGGGGAATTCTCTGCCCTCTTGGATATGTCCCATTCATAACCCGCTCTTTGATTCCTTCCCTTGGAACAAGTTTCTCTTTCTATATTTTTAATTTCATGGTTATTTATTTCGGATGTAAATAATGTTTAACAATAAAGGTGAGGGACACCACATTTGTGTGGTGCAGGTGTCCTCAGATAAGGACATAGGGTTGTGCAGACCAACGATCATCCTCCATTTTGGAAGGCGGAGCTCTAGACTGCAAGAGGCAGAGCGGACAGTGGCACACTTCAGCATCCAGCAGGGCCTGGTTTCTGTAGTCTGTAATGCTTGACTAAGAATGTGTTAAATTGCACACTCTTGATTCCTTTAGAAGACAGAAGAACACAACACTTGTGTAGAACATAGGTAGTTATAGTACTAAAAGGAGTAATATCCCTCCAATTAAGGGACATGGGAGAGGTGTGACATTTACCGATACCAATTGTTCAATTAGAAAACAAGGGAAAATCTACAATTTTGTTTTTAAACAATCATTTGGAAATGCATTTCTGCTCAAAAACAATAAAAGTGAGGCTGAAAGTATTTTGGCTTCAAACCTTCTCTGACAGCAGAGGAAACATGAAGATTCATCGGGCACAATCAGCCGTCCTTGTGTCTCTCTTTGAAAACCAAGTAACTTTTACATATAATAAAAGACATTGAGAAATGAATGTTGATATAATGAAGCCAGTACAATTATTCTCTACAGGGATGTGCAGTGGAGTGAGGCTGCATTCTTATTACCTTACAAGCTTCCTTCCTAATTGTTTTGCTTTCCAAAAGACCACATTATATTTGTCCTCTTAGTGCTTTCTTTATTTTGGATTTTTGTCTTCTGATCCACTAAGCTACAGCCAGCCATGTTTACTTGTGTGGCTTAATCTCATTACACAGTTTCTCTGTGAATAAAACCCATAAGATAACAGTTTGTAACTGGATTACATAGATTGACTTATTGTATGCAATTTTCTAAACAAGGTTATTCAAGGATACCCTACTTTGTATAATTTTTTTTTTCTGGTGACATTTATCTTCCTCCATAGTCAAGCTTTCACTTTCACACTTTCAAGTTTCTGTCTCTCTTGTTTCCCTCACCTCCCCAACCTTCACATTTTTCTTTTTTAGCTTGCTGGCAGTAAGAAGCAGCACCTCTTCATGGCGAGACCGCTTTCAGGCTTATCATAATGTCAGCAAGGACAGTGGAATAACTCAGTGATGCACAAGTGTGTGCTAGGCATATCAAGAGATTTTTTTTCCTGACAAATAAACAAACAAAAAGCAGCTTTGCTCCAGTAACCCTGTTTTCTGTCCTTGCAGTTGCATTTCCTGTTTTTCATTCAGATTGGGTGGCAAGTGCATTGGATCCTCCCAGAGCCCCCAACCATGAATTCCACTTCAAGGGCAGGGATTCATTTCTTCCACAATGAAAGTGGTGGGGGCTGGGGGAAGGGGGGAAGAAGTCTAAATCTGTGCAGTAAATTATGAAGATGAAATTCTCTCAATAAAGCATTTTTAAATGCTCCAGTGCAAACTCTGTTAAGCGAGTGCTTCCTCATAAATCTCGGCAAAAATTAAATGACTCTCAATTGAGACTTGCATCCTGTAATTAAAACTGTGCTGGTTCCTCTAGACCTAAATATAAATTAACATTTCTATTTCCCTTTTTATGTGCTCATCTTTTTAAAGATGGAAAAATGCAAGTGTGTGTTTGGGGGAGGGGGAGGAAGGCTCACTTTGTTTCACGTGTTCTGAATGAGGGAACAAAAAGATCTTTATTACCTTGCAGTCCTGATAGCAGTGACTTGAGATGTGAATAGTTTTTATAACAAAGGAGATGGTTGAAGTATGAAAATGAAAATCTCTAAGGAAAGTGGAACCTCAGCTCTTTAAAGAGACCCTGAAATGCGCTGCTCCAGATAGGGCCTGATCTGCAGCCCACTGAAGTCCATGGGAGTCTTTCCGCTGACTTCAATGCTCTTTGGATCAGGCCCATAAAGGAATATAGTTGTATGGTAACAGGTTGCTTGGCAGAAAGTGGGACTCTACAGGCAGATTAGTAGCCCTAAAAGAAGTAGTCCACCTCATCCATTGTTCTTATTCAAAGCCAGGGTGTCAAGCAGAGCCAAGAGGAACCCATTAAAAATCCACCTAGTGGAACAAACTTAGTATCTTTTTCTGAATGGATTATCAGCCACAGAGACTGGCTGGATACTGGGGAAAGAGGTGATTTCAATCAGCTGTCTCCATGCTGCCAAGTGAGTGTCTCATTCTTGATCTGTAGGGAAGCACAGGGTGAAAGGGTATCTCTCTCTCCATACACATTGTGTCCTTGACTCTTCTGCTGGCACTTCCATAAGAATGCCAGTCAGCATAGGCTGGGTTTTTATGGTGTCCATCAAGAACAGGAGTAAGACTGACTCCTGTTGCACAGGCTACCAAACAGCCATTGGGGTTGAAAAAACTACTTCTGTCAGCCTCAGACACATTCTACCTAGCAGCTTAAAGGTGCAAGGGTCTCTCTATTCTGTTACCAGTTTCCTAATTCATCTTTCTCTCTTTAAACTGATCCCAGCTTCTTGCTTTGTCAATAGATTCTTCAAAGATTCTTTTCTTTTTTTTTGTGGGAGATGAGAAAGTAACTTGTGCATCTCCAGAGAGCATGAAAATGCCTTCCTACTGGGAAATTGTCTCACTCTGGGGTGCAGTCCAGACCAGTGTGAGGTTGTGTCACCACTTGTCCCACAACCTGTGGTCCTTCACAATGCTTTTCTCTTGTAGCTTTCAACCTGGACCACTCACAAACAGCCTACTAGCATGGAAGTCACACCCTGATTGTCTGTGTATAGCATCAGCCCTGGTCCAGCAGCTCTGATCCCAACAGCCTGTCAGCAACACACCAGTCACACTCTGGCTTCCACCAGCTTTGGTTATTAGTTGCAAGGTGACGTCAAGACACTCCCAGTCTCCCCAAAAAACATGTGTGATGCACTGTCAAGCCCTCTTCTGGGCAGTATAGATATTAAGATCCATTGCCCCTATAAGGAGTCAATATTGCACACTTTGCTACTTTAACTGGAGTTAGATACCAGTTCAATTTAAACCTAGCACTGGATTGGTTTAGATTAAAAAAAATTATTAACAAAAGAAAATAGGATTTTAAATGAATTCATGTATAAGATAGAAAGTTAGAAAGGATTACAAGCAAATGAAAGAGAAAACATGCATTTAAAAGTCTAGAAATTAATCTAGCAAGTTTTGCTTTAAGATGGCCTTTCTCACTTACAGTCTTCCAACAAGATGATGACTGATCCTTTCCTTCGTCAGGATCTCTCACAGAGGCCAAAGCTGCAGGTGCCCTTGTCATCTTAAGTAGAAGAGAGAGAACTTGGGGTTATTTGCCCTTTTATTATCCAGTGAATGGTTGAAGTGGATTTTTCTGAGGATTATCCTTCAAAGGAAAGTTTATTCAAGCAGTAAATAAGGCAACATGAAGTCTGGTGGTGAAGGAGGCTCCATGCTCTTTCTTCCGCTATGTGTCTTTGCTGAAATCCAAATTCTGTTTCTTGCCATCTCCTTCTCTGCTGTCTCAAGGGCTCACCTTACTACTTATATGTAAATTGAGGTAAACACACGTTCCTTTGCTTAGGTTAGGTCCGTTTAATAACTTTTGCCTAGGCAGGGCTGCGTGGTTTTGAACATGTGCTATCATCATACGTCGGGATTTGATAATTTTACATACAATATTGCTATGTACATTTTACTATGATATTATTTCCCAACAAGTTGTTAGTTTTCAAATGATAGATCACAAGGCATATTTTGTACAAAGAGTATTACAGTAGTGTGTTGGGTGTGAATACAGGGGTACTTTTGGTCATAGAAGTCAATCACCATATTCAGTCTCCCATACAACCTGTCCTGATCCTTTCTAGAAACTGGGGGACCAATAACTCTGAGTTTAACGTATGCCCTCATTCCCCTTTCTTTAGCGCTTTAAACCTTTTTCTGCTTAAGCATCTAAACAATTAAACAGCTGATCTAGATAAAATTTAGATTTTTCAATTGGAACTAAATCTTTTGTAACCCACCCTTCCCCGCCCCACCTCCCTCTTAACCAATTCAGCAAACCGTTACTCTTTGGCAAACTGCTCGAGCACATGCTTAGTTTAAGCACATGCTCAAAACCTGTTGACTTTAACTTAAGCATGTGCTTAAGTGTTTTGCTGAATCAGGGTTGCCTTTTCTCCTCATCTTTCTTTGATGTGCTTTTATAATCATCCTTGACATGTTAATCCCATATGATTTAGCTTGAGTTCCTTCCTCCCTTTTAATTTCCTATTTACTAAATGATAATTCCCCAGGATTCTGAGTTCCGCCCTTGGCCACATGAACAATTTCTCGTTCCCCACGTTAGAAGACTCCTTCTTAATTTTAACTACTTCTCTGAGGTGACCTCTGTATCTTTGCTTCTTCAGGGAGAATATACAGCATCTTTTGATTTTCCCTCACAAACAAATATCTAAAACAACAGCAAAAAAAAAATCAACCTTCAAAACTTTCTGCTTATCCTTCATTGAACCTTCCTCGGGGTCATAAAAAACCTTCCCAGTGAAGGAAAGTGACCAAAACTGAATAAATGGGAGTGATTCAAATCAAACCAAAGAAGCCCCTTGCATGATAATTGCATCACATCTTTATTTCACTAGTATTTTGTTACTGGTCACCCTGGTATCTTTGGAGCCTTTTTAATCAAGTGCTAGATTGATGATATCAAATAGCTTATTGACAATAACTCTTAAAGTCTATTCCTGATCACTGCTTTATAAACCTGCTCCATTTAAAAATGCTCTCTCTTAGTGTTGATTTTTGAGGCATTATTATATTTAACTGAATACCATGTTCTGTATTTTAGAACTTTCACAAAAACAACCCAGCTCTCGCTCTAATTGTATTGGCATTGTTTACTACTGTTCTACCTAACTACCTACTTGTATGCTAAGCATCACCATACAGTATTAAAGCTATGGGTGTCCATAAGTGCAATGTACTTTATACTTTCATCCCAAAATCTCATAGTGCTCTATAAAGGTGAATGAGTTTTGTAATCCCTGTTTTATAAATGCAGGATGTAAGTAGGTGTGTCGTCCAGTTCATGCATTTGATCAACTCACTCTCTTGCACTTGCAGCTGTTTTCGTGTGTGCACATATTGGCCACTTCTTGCAAAATCTGGCCTTATTAATTGCCCTGATCACACAGGACGTCCAAGGCAGAAATGGGAAAAGAATCCAGCTCCATTGATGAGCAGGGAAAGACATTTGGTTTCACGATGGGAATGTTAGAATGCTAATTATGGCTGCCAGACACTTATGTAAAAGCCCTGAAGGCAGGATAGATTGTTGTGCTTTAGACTGTCCTCTGTTTTTGTCAACCAGAGAGCTGGTGTAGATCTCATGGTTATGTTTTGCTGTAGCCCAGAAAATTCCTTTCAACCCATATCTGGGGTTGGGAAGGAATTTTCCTACAGGGAAGACTGGCAGTGGCCCTGGGGGTTTTTCACCTTCCTCTGCAGCATGGGGCACGGGTCACTTGCTGGAGGATTCTCTGCACCTTGACGTCTTTAAACCATGATTTGAGGACTTCAGTAGCTCAGACATAGGTTAGGGGTTTGATACAGGAGTGGGTGGGTGAGATTCTGTGGCCTGTGTTGTGCAGGAGGTCAGACTAGATGATCATAATGGTCCCTTCTGACCTTAAAGTCTATGAGTCTATGACAACATTTTGTTCAGAGTTACAAATAGCCTCTATTTCCAAGGTATTCCTAACTCTGAGGTTCTACTGTACCATCCGAAAGTAATGCAATGGATGTGCTTCTGGACCTGATGGTATTCCACCCTGGCTGCTCAACAGTTCTTTGGAACCAGTGAGCATTGGTTCAGCTGTTTTAAAAGAGTGGGCATCAGGGAGAGTATCAGCAGATCAGCGTCATAGGTTCTCTGTACAAGTGTAAAGGATTCACACTGAGTGTGACAACTACAGGCCAATCTCATTGCTATTGGTCCCTGGAAAAGTTTTAGCTCATGTTCTGCTTAGTAGAATGCAGCTGCTGCTTAACAGATGACATCATCCACAGCAATTGGGTTTCAATGCTGGGAGGTTGACAATGGACACTGTCCTTACCCTCTGGCTTCTGCAAAAGGCTTGATTAGTTCGCTCTCCATTGCAAACCTAGGAGGCTCTTTGATAGTATGCATGCAGACAGATAATCACAAGAGAAAGGGTTAACACTGACCTCAGCTGCTGCCGTTCACAAAGAATTTTCAATAGAGTGAATTTCAGTTTGTGAGGATGGAGAGAACTGAGGAAGTTGTCCTATGGAATTGGGGGATACTTCCAGTTGTGTTCCAGGACCCGAGTCAAGAGGGGCTGTGTGACAGGGTGCTCAGCAGAAGGACTGCAGAATCAGCCCCCTGCCACGCCAGCCACATTTAAGTGAATAAAGTGGAGCTGGCTGAAAAGAACCTGCCCTAATTGGAGAATGAGAGCCAGTTGCCAACCCAATTAGCCCAGGGCTATATAAGAGGCTGGGAAGAAGGAATCAGGCATGGTGGGATGGAGGAGAGCAAGGGAGTGCAGGCAGGGAGAAGGCCCTTCCCTCCTGGGTTCAGACACAAGGAACCCAGAGCTGTGTATGGTGAAAAGGACGTGGGAGCACAAACGTGTTAATAAAAGCACCAGTGGTTTCAGAACCCCAGGGTCTCTGAGTGACTTTATCTGTGTCTAGCAGAGGTAGGAGCCAGGAGGATCAGCCGTGCCCTGCTACAGGCTGTGTCTACACTGCAAAATAATAGGGCTCAGACCATGCTGAAATCGAGCTCAGACCCTTCAGGCCTGCAGGGTCCTGGTACCCTGGGTTAGTGCAATTGCAATGCAAACGCAAGGGGTGTTAGGCTTGAGCCAGGGCTCAAGCACGGGTTTACGTTGCAGGACAAACTTACCCACAGAGGCCTCAGGGAAAGGACACTTCTGTTCCTCTCAGCAAGTCCTGATGAGAGGGCCAAAGCACAGAAGACATTGTAAATAGATTGTTGCATGAGAACTGTAGTTGTATTGGTGGAGGGACAGCAGAATAAATGGCACTGTGAATGTACAACTAAGGGCGTCTTCACAGTTTCCGCAGGGCAAGAGAACAGGAGTGGAGTGCACCCTTTAACAACATGAAAACATCTCTGTGCTGAGATGAAGTTCAGCCTCTGTCAAACCTGGACCCTCTTACAGGCAGACTTGGAGTGGCTAGAGGCATTCCATATGTGCTGTCAATGCCAAATCCTGAGCAAAGAGTGGTTTGACTTTCTGTGAAATGCCATAATCTTACAGACATCTAGCCTTCTTCCATTCACTCACCACATTCAAAAGTGGTGTTACATGCTCTTTGACCATTTCGCCAGGATGGACAAAAACACCGCAGCACAGAGTCCTCTCAGACTCTCCTCCGACACATCAAGGGGTGCATGCTTTGACCCTACCTGCCATCATCTGCAGGGCTGCCCCAAAGATTCATGTATTTGCAGGACTGAGCCAGATCTGGGAACTTCACTCTACAATGCCTGGTATGATACCATGATCACTCTGGCTGGCGCAACAGTTCTCAGTACACTGCTTACATTTGATGATGATGATGATGATGATGATACATGTCTGCTACAATACATATTTCAAAATTGTTCTTCTTTTGCACAATGCAGTTCTATGGTCAGTGTCCCTTTGTTCTGCTAATGATCCTTTAGCTTGTTTCTACTTATTGTTTGATAGATCTCCCATTCCGCCCCACCCACAACCAAGCTTGTTAATATTTTTTTTAAAAGCCTTCTGATTGATTATACTAATCTTTACAGCCCTGCTTAACCACACTGGTCTCTGTTGCCCTTTTCATTTCCTGGGCTTAACGACAATGAATTTTCATTGTGCTTGTCAAAAGGATTTCTTAAATACAGCATTTTCCACTTTCAAGCCATAGATTTTTCCATACAATCAATCCCTCATAGCAGAGATGTCCAAACCATCATATATTTGGAATTTGAGTTCCATATAAACATCCATAAGATATGAGCGCTTATCCAAAGTTTATCTGAAGCAGGGGTCAGCAACCTTTCAGAAGTGGTGTGCCGAGTCTTGATTTATTCATTCTAATTTAAGGTTTCACATGCCAGTAATACATTTTAATGTTTTTAGAAGGTCTCTTTCTATAAGTCTATAATATATAAGTAAACTATTGTTGTATGTAAAGTAAATAAGGTTTTAAAAATGTTTAAGAAGCTTCATTTAAAATTAAATTAAAATGCAGAGCCCCCCGACCAGTGGCTAGGACCCAGGCAGTGTGAGTGCCACTGAAAATCAACTCGCGTGCCGCCTTTGGCACATGTGCCATAGGTTGTCTACCCCTGATCTGAAGTCAGTGGAATTACTTTAGATTTACACTGGGGTGTTTTCGAGCAGAATGTATCCCATTAAGTATTCAAAATTGGGTTGGAAATCATTCTTGTAAGATTTCCAGACATAGATACTATGGGAATAGCCTTTCCAGAAATGTCATGTGAAAATGAAGGGAAAAAGGGTGTGGGTGTGTGTAATTTAAATATATCTATCTCAAAACCTCAAAAATGGCTTTATTCTCAAAATGTGCAAAGGTTTGGGAAGTGGTTAAGCAGTTTTTTTTATCCCACCATTCATGCCCATTCCTACACTGTATCAGTCTTTTATTTTCTTAAAAGTAACATCCCTCAGTGATTCATCTGTAAACCGAGGATAGTGATATTCATTCCCCTCATCCTTGTTTTTCTTGCCTATTTCCATTGAAAACTCTTTAGGTCAAGGACTCTTATTACTATGTGTACGTACAACACCTAGCACAGTGGTACCCAATCTTAGCTGGGGTCTCTATTGTAATACAAGTAATAATATTTCAATAATAATCATACTTGTCTGACTTCCTACCACAGCTATAAGACCAGAATAAGACTTTGACCGTATGAGCTATCGAGAAAATACTGCAGAAAAAATCCTGATTGTCCTTTGTAAATGCGTCCTCACCTCCCACCCCCTTTGGGTGTGATACCCTGTATATTTATGAATACTTACAGTTTCCCTGTCAACATTTTGACCATTTACAGGCCTTTCATCTGTGCTAACAAGACAAACGCCTCCCAGCGCCCTTTCCCTCTAGGGCTTCTTTCAGACAAGTAACTTTTCCCATGAAAAGTTATAGACAGCACAAATAATTTCATTTTAAATCCTTAGTTGTAAAGATTTCCTGAAGCCTGGAAAGATACTCTGCATAGTCAGTGAACTGGTATGTCTGCCAGTGCATGAATAGCATAGATTGTTTAGTGTTTGCTGTGGCTCTATCGCCAGCTATAAATTTTAATCAGATAGCTGCGGTTCACATTTATTACTGTTTGCCAAACACTGCTTCTGGAAGCCTTTTGTCACAAAAGCTAATGAATTATGTATAATGTTTCCACAGTTTTTCATTGTATTAGCCTATGTAGTATTTGTGTGGACATTTTGCAAATTCATTACCAAAGTATTATCATATTAATGGATTTGGTAAGAAAAGTATTAGTGTGCGGAGGAGGGGAAATATGAATATTAATATCGCACATGGCTTATGGCTTGTGGTAGGGGAAATGGTAATAGCCTTTTTCAGAATGTGAATTTCAAACAATATTAGCAACTGTATTAGAAGGGACAATTATTGAGGAAGTATATTGCAGGCATGAAAAATTCATGATATTCTATGTCCTGGCTCCTTGAAGAATTGATGTTAATTTTCAGAACCCTGGGACCAGTCATCACTGTAGATCAACTGATACTTTTGAGGATGTTTCTTTTTTGTGCCGCACATTCTTCAAAAGCAACATAGGAGAGATTCTAATTTCACATAGAGAGGGTCGTGTTCTCTTGCCTGTTACACCACTGTAATTTCGCATTGTTCCATTGACTTAAGATACCATTGCAACCGAGTGTCTCTGGGCCTGATTCTCCTCTCACTCTGCAAGGATGTATCTCCATTGCCTTTAGTAGTGTTACTCCTTATGTGATTTAATGTTGAATCCGAGTGGTTCCAATCCATGATTTTACCTCTCTGAAAATTCGGCTGCACTGCTGGTGACTTCATAGCTGCATGTGTGCTCATTGATAAGGGGCTCTTTTAAAAGCACTCTTCAGCCCTATCTATGCTGAGGCTGCTGCACTGTTTACTGAAGTGCAAGTGCTTTTCCAGGATCCTTGCTGCTTTTTGGTAGCCTCTGAGTCTCTCCTGTTCTCTGTGTGTGGCACACAACAGTTTAGTCTCCTGCAGACTAAATCCTTTAATCAAACACAAGTTACTAGGCTCAATATAGGGAAGGGGTATCTGGGTGAGATTTAATGGCTTGTGATATTCAGGAGTTCAGACTAGATGATCTAATGGTCCCTTCTGGTCTTGCACTGTGAAACAATTAACTTGTGTAATCCAATGGTGAAAGTGTGTGTTACAGGTCCCCCCTGCCTCATCCCAGGAGGCTCAGTTTGTTACAGCCTCAGTTAGGGAGCCCTGGCACTTTAGCTGAGGCTGTCACAGACTCCCAGACTCAGTGGGTTGGGCACAGAGGGGGAACTCTTAACACGCTGTCACTTAGGGTGACCAGACAACACGTGTGAAAAATCAGGACGGGGGGTGGGGGGTAATAGGAGTCTATATTAGAAAAAGACCCCCAAATCGGGACTGTCCTTATAAAATCGGGACATTTGGTCAACCTACACTCACCAGTGGGATACATACGCACTCTCTACTTTGGGATACAAAGGTATCTGCCTCCACCTGGAAATGGAAGATCTATGTTACTACTTCAGCAAACGGCACAGGGCAATAGCATTGTAGTATTTGTTTCAACATAATAAGAAACTGTCTCATATTAAAATATTCTCGTAGGTTATGCATCCACATTATTGCTGCCATCCAGTGAGAACTGAGTCTATTTTCCATGTAGTATTAGCTTATGAACTAATAAAGTTGCTGCTCCGATGCTCGAAGTGCAAATGGTGATGTAAAGAGCTGCAAGAGGATGCTGTTGGTAGTACTCAAGAAGAAGTTTTATTGGTACTACAAAACACAGGACTTATACTATATATTCTGGAATGCCATCTATGGGCCCGTTATCCACTAACTAGCTATTTACATATATGGAGCACTTCTATAACAATGGCTTTCTACTTCTTTCAACACCTATTTCTCCAAAGAGTCACTTTAGCAAGGAAGGCAAAATGACAGTGTTTTATTTTCTCTGTTTTTCTGAGTGAAGCAATGAATGATCTCTGCTGTAGGGACAAATATTTGTTGAAAATGTTGATTTTTGACTAATTGTCCCTGTTTTGGGGTTCAGAAATGGCCACAGTTTTAGTATTTTCTAGGATAAAAATGCTTTAGAACTGATGTGAGCAGGGGCGGATCCAGGCCCCAGCACGCCAACCACGTGCTTGGGGCGGCATGCCGCGGGGGGCGCTCTGCCGGTCGCCAGGAGGGCGGCAGGCGGATGTGCCTGCGGAGGGTCCGCTGGTCCCGCGCCCCTGGATGTGCATCAATTCTGCATCAATATGGAGAAAACAGTCGTTGTGCCTGGCTAGCCCATCACCCCCAATATCACTGTCATGTAGCAAAATAAGTGTCCCTGTCCACCTAAATGGGAAAACAGAGATACAGGGAAATTTGAGATGTGGGGGTGCACTACTGGTCAGTGGAAGGGGGCTGGCACTAGGAGTCGAAAAGGTCTGATAGTCATTTTCTGTGTGACTTTGGGAAAGGCACCCCTCTCGGGGGGGCCAATAATATTTGCCTATTTTGGAGAGGTATTATGCAGCATAACTCAATCACCCACATAAATTGCCATGTAAGTACAAAACATAGTCAGTGGCAGAAGAGGAAGATTATTAGCTCCCAGTCCTATGCCCAGTCTATTAGATCATGTGGCCTCTAGGGACAATTTTCTTCTCCACTTCAGGTCAGAAATTTTTTTTTTGATTGTTCACATAATTTAATGTGAGAAATGCCCATTTTCCCATAGAAAATCAGATATTTGGGGTGGGGCAAAATAACTTTACGTTCAATAATGGGAAATTATGCACAAATTTTTGTGAAAATTGTTTGCCAATTTTGCCCAGCGTTAGTTTGCTAGAACCCACCACAGGCTATTTCTGGTGAGAGTGGTAATGGCTCTTCTGTTGTTGTTTTTTTGGGGTGGGAGAGGGGTTATTTTGTATCTCTGGACAATTTATTTCCATGTGGTTTTACTGCTTGCATATCTTTATACAGTGCAGGTGTGGAGAGGGGTGAGGGAAATAAAGCACATCTAATGTGTGGTCATTTGTTTTTAGTATGTTTACACTGAGACATGATGAGCCTGAACTCCCTGGTCCTCATCACAGTCTCTTATTTTACAGAGTATATAGGACTTCTGAGTGACTTTTGAGCTATATGAAAAGGTACAGTCTGTGTTCTGGGGCAAGCTGCAGATCTCAATTTGGGTCTTTCTGCCTTTATGCCTCAGCAGTTAAACTGGAAGGACAAAAGGCTTCTAAAGCGCACATTGGCTTAATTTCTTTTGTACATATTTTGCTTTGGCCCAACTGTGGTTATATCGATCACATGATACAGCAATTTATTTGAGTGATGTTGGGCACCTGGAAAGACAAACTGCTATTGAAGTGTAAATAATAAGTAAACCACTGGCTTTTGTTGTGCATGGATCAGGAGGGATAAAGCAGCAACTGGAATTTCAATAGGCAGGCTCTGGGTACTCTGCAGCAGCCAGGAATTCTTCAGCACCCTGAGGTGGCAGACTTGACTTTTTCATCACTGGGAACCTTGGACATTTTGCAAGTTACATGTATTCAGATACCATCCTTTGCAAAATCCAAGATGATTATCTGCAAGGGTCAGGAAGTATAGTTTTCTACCATGCACAGCACTGGGCTAGATTGGTGGTGGTTTATTATTGGTGGGGATTATTTGTTTGTTTTCCCCATCCCTCAAAATATCAGTCATTGCACACTGCTGGAGGAAGATGGACCAGTAGACTGCTCAAGTGTGGCAAAAATCCAATTCAGGTTTTCAAAGGGTGAAATGCACCCTGATGCAGCTAGCTGCTGCAAAGCCTTATGTACCAGCTGACTCCGTGTTAAGGGCTGGTCTATACTGGGGGGGTATCGATCTAAGATACGCAACTTCAGCTACGTGAATAGCGTAGCTGAAGTTGAAGTATCTTAGATCGATTTACCTCGGGTCCTCATGGCGCGGGATCGACGTCCATGGCTCCCCGTGTCGACTCCACTACGGCCGCTCGCTCCGGTGGAGTTCCGGAGTCAACGGGAACACGTTTGGGGATCGATATATCGTTCCCCTAAAAATCGATCGCTACCCGCTGATATGGCGGGTAGTCTGGACGTACCCTTTGTTTTCAAAAGCACTCCATGTTAGCCTAACATTACTGCCACTGAAATCAGTGGTAGGACTCCCATTGACTTCAGTGGGAGCTGACTTAGGCCAGTGCTGAGTACTTTTCAAAAATCCCACCCTGAGGGCTTAATTGGGGCTTAAATGACATTAGGGTAAATTTTGCTCCAAAGAAATAATGACATTTTCATTATTTATGGCTTGATGGTGATTAGAAATACAAATAAAAATAAAATATTTCTAGTCATACTTTTAGGGAATGGACACTTCATAAATGTGCGGCGGTAGCATTGTCCTATTTATATGTAGCTGTTGTATATGTTTATGGAAATTCTATAATTATTCAAACTAAGCAGCATTTTTCATTATCATCTTTGTATTTCTTTGTTCAAAGTTATTTTAAAATAAATCCGTATTTCAAGCATGACCCTTATTATGTTTGTCCAAAATACCCCAAAAAGAGAGATGTGCTTCAGAATAGAGAGCTCAAAGAGCAAAAGACAAAAAATCCCTTCAAACCTCGCAAATCAGAGTGTTTTCTAATAGCCTAAAAAAGCAGACAAGAAAGCTGCCAGTCTCTGAGCAATGAAGGATTTTCTCTTTTGTTCAGAGACATGGCAAATCACTCAAAAGAAGAAGAAAATCAATGTATTCAGCCAGTATTGGAGACTTGACACATTTAGACGGCTTTGGTCTTAATCTATAGGGTAAAGGTAATGACAAAGGTAAAGAAAAGAGTGTCTGCTCCTTCCTATAGAACACTATCTATTTTTATATTTAATGCTATTCTACTTCCCATTACCTACCGCATTTTCTTTATTCCATCTTATTTTGCTTCATTACTCTTAGATCTGTTATCAATCTTTTGTCTTTTGCATTGGAAAATAAGACCAACTCAACATTAAACAAACTACCAAGTAACTGAGTTGGGTGAGGTAGCAGTACTATTACCTAACCCACCTTCTCTCTCTCCCTAATACCCTGGGACTGACATGGCTACAGCACTGCATACAAGTAACTGAGGTGTCCATCTAAATGCCAAATCCCATGCTAAGGAATATTTGGCAAATGCCAGTGGCAACCTCTTTCTACAGGTGTCCCTGCTGGGTTCTCCAAAGCGGAAAGAACAGAAAGACATGCAGAATGCTATATAGCTGTCGGCTAAACAATGTCAGTTCCAAAATTTGCCATTATACACTCAGAAGTGCTTAAGAAGATAAGTCACCATATCTGCTGAAAATCATGGAATTTGAATATTATCAAATTTTTGTCTAGTAGCTTATTTCTGAAAACATAAGGCACAAAGAAACCTTATTTTAATGCATATTGTGATAGACCCAGGCCAGTTGGGTACAGCAGAATAGCAGAAGGCAGATATACTGGCCTCTGGATTAACAGTTTTCTGTTCCCTGACTGACCAGAGCAGGGGCTGCTCCAGGCTAATGAGAACACCTGACTCTAATTAAGCTGTAAAGAGTCAGGTGTGGCCATTCAGTTAATGTGACCACCTGACTCTAATTAAGGCCCTGCTGATACTATCAAAAGGGCTCACTCCAGTCAGGCAGGGGAGTCAGGGAGCCAGAGGAGAGGAAGTGTGGCTGAAGGGCTGGTTACTGAAGACACCCTAAAACATCGTTAAAGGAGCCCTAAGGTAAGGGTGAAGAAGGGAGAAGCAGGAGAGCTGTGGGGAAGTGGCCCAGGGAAATGTAGCAACTCTGGCAGTGAAAGGTTGGCTGCCAACAACTGCTACCATTAGGGCCCTGGGCTGGAACCCGGAGTAGAGGGAGGGCCCGGGTTCCCCACAACCCACCACTACAGGAACATCTCCTGGAAGGGGAAGTCAGGTCCCTGTCAGGACAGGAGGCTGAACAGAAACTGTGGGAGTTCTCTCAGCAACCTCCTTGCAGGCCTATGATGAAAAGGGCTCAGTTAGACTGTAACCCTGGCCCTAGAGAGAGAAGGGCTACGTGGAGGGTCACAGTGAGCCACTGAGGCTAGCATAAACCGTCTAGAAGCAAGGAGCAAGGTCCCACAGGAGCAAGGTCAGAGCTCTGCCACAATATACATACAGTTAAGTTTACACTTACATCAATAGTTTTTTAACATAACTATTTAGTTTCCTCTGTAGATGTTGCTAGCCATTTTTTTTTAATTACCTCTAAGTATAGTACTAGCTTTTTAAAGCTTGGAAAAACAATTCAGAAATTTAACTATGAATCATGTCTGCCTTTTAATGTAATTCTTAGGAAACCAGGAATCTACTGTCTTGAACTAGGATACCTTAGAAAGAAATTATATTTAAAGAGATTTTTCAGTATAAGTTTTATACTCTCCTCTAACTATTGTCTACAAACATTTTATTAAACATTTAAAATCTATTTAATGTAAGAAACGCAACAGAAATAATATGCCAGTAATGTAATTTGGTGCATGACTGGAAAAATCCTACACATATGATCGTTTTATTAACATAAGAATGGGTAACTTCATTTTTGTTGAATTTTAAGGGCACACCTGTTGTTAGATTTTGTCCATTGACTATAGCTTGTTGACCAGAGAATGGTAGCACATTGAGCTAATCCTGCCCATTAATATATGAATGTTCTCCTATCAAAGGGCTTATCTGGTACCTCAAAAGATGTGGATTGTGTTCAGTACCATTCAAATGACTGTCTGAAATGCCATTATGTTGTATCCGATAACGTGTTTCATGCCATTGCTATAGTATGGACTAGAAATAAAAGAAGCATAGTGGAAAGAGAGAATGGGGAAGAAATGGAAAGAAAATGAGTCACTGGAATGGTGTTACAGATTTATTCTCATTCTAGTAGGAACACTTCTCAACCCACAATAAATCAAACAACAATGCGACTTACTCTGCAGAGGAATCAGCCTTAGACAGCTGTGTACCCAGGTTCCAGGTGTTTTCAGAGGTGGGAGTTACTCATAGATGTTTTTGCAGGGAGTGAGAGAAAGACAGAGAAATCCATTCATGAGTCTTTACATATACATTTATTCCTCTTGCTACAGTTCCTCTCACTGTGCAGTTTCATCTAATTTGTGCTACATTAAAAGGAAAGACACATAAACCTGGGAAGTCTTTTAGTCTTTAAGGTGCCACAGGACTTTTTGTTGCTTTTTATAAACCTGGGAAGCTTTTCACGTTCATCCTTTAAAAAGTTAGGTGCCTGTTGCCTATTGCTCCAAGCTTGGTGCCGCTACTGTCTGTTGCAATGCAATCAGCATTATCACAGTGGAGTGTATGTTACAGTGGGGAATTTCAGTAAAGGCCACAGTTTAACATAATCAATTTGTATAACACACTAGTGGGAAAATATTCTACCTCCAACAAAGAGGAAGGTTGAGTTTGTCATGCACATAAGAAAAACTCCAAACTAGCCACTTGCTCTCTGTTGTTAGGACAAAGCATAGGTGTAACAGAATTTTTCAGCTACGGCTAATGATTATGCCACTGGCTTGCTACTTTTTCACAGGATTAGACCACTATTGCATCAGCAGCCTGGCTCTAGCAAGTGGTCCAAACTTCAGAGGATGGTGAAAACATTTTTGAACAATGGACCTGGACAATTGTTCTATGGAAGGATAAGAGGGTTCCTTACTGACTCTTGCGATGATAATGTTGCACCATGAAGCATGAGATTCGATTACCTCCATATTTTCTTTCTGAAGAATTTTTTGTTGAGATTGTGAAAAGAGGAAAAGGGAGACCTGCAGGTTCTAGTTACGTTAGCAATAGATTTTGCTCTGTTTTTCCCCTGAGATTGGGGGTAGAGAAGAATGGCGAAGGAATTCTAGTATTATCGCAATAGCTGAGCTGTGTCATAGAATCATAGAAGTTAGTGAAGAAAAACTGTCATCTGTGGGCCACAGCAGAATTGTTCCTTACGGTACGTTATCAAGTGCTTTGTTCTTTGAAATGTGTTGTTTGGTATGAAACACCTCAAGTGATGGAACTTGTACCAGTCTTCATCCATATAGAGAATAAGTAAAAGCAGTGGTAGCAAGATGCATGCTGAAAATCTTTTCTAACAAATTTGCTTGCTGCATCGAGGGGAAAAAATCCAGAGACTTTGAGAGAAGAACTTATAGGACTGGCTTTGGAAAATTCTTCCCCTCCTGTGATCTTGTTTCTCTTTTATTATATTTGACATTATGGGGGCCCAGTTTTCCTTCCATATTAAAAGCCAATGGAAGTCGATGAAGGAGAATAGGTTTCTTTGAGAGATATTGAGCACCCAAGCAATAGAGGGAATGTGTGAAATATGACAATGACAAGGACGCATTGATAGTTTGTTGTTAAGATGGTTGAAGCAGCTCGCTGTGTCGTGATGCCAGCAAATGAAATATGCCTGCGTTGTGCTTAGACAGATAAGGATATTTGACTTATGTGCTGTCAGTGTGGCTTGTGCTTTGGGAGGAAAATGAAATTTGTGTCCAATGTAGCTAGACAGAACTTTCAAAAAACAATAACAAATTTTATATTTAATCTATTTATTCCTGTTTACTTTGTTTAAGGGACTATAGGTTTTTTGGCTCCCAGTTCAGCCTGTGATGTGCTAGTGAAATGAAACAAGTACTCAATGTGACTAGACAGGACTTTAACAAAAACAACAAATATGCCATCTGTACTTTGAGTTATGAATATGTGACTTCATTGCTGTCACTGCAGCTTGAGCTGTAGCAGTGCATTGAAATCCATGCCCAACACAGCCAACTGCTGCCAGGGGAAACAAATTACTATCATGCTTTTCCTTTTCTTCTTCATCTCAATAGGCACTGACATTGTGGAATCATAGCAGAAAGATACTGAGCAATTGCGGCTCTTTGATATGATTGGCAAACTGTGTAATAGTCTCTTTAGAAAGGCCAAGAATCCACCTCCTGATGAGAGCAGACACAGACAAAAGAAAAAAAAACAAACAAACAGGAAAGGTACCATCATGTTTTTTCCTAGTGTAACATTCAAATAGCAACAACTGGTAGTGAAACAGTTAAATGTAGGACTTGAATATAGGGACAGATGCTCAAGTCTGGACAAACTGGGTTCAGTGCAAGGGAAAGAAAGTTTGGCCCTGAGCCACCTCTCTGCTCCCCTGATTTCGTGACTGACCAGGGACTGAACTGACTTTTGGTGTAACTTAGAGCAGCTTAACTGGCACACACATGGGACCACTTTTGCCAGCCTAGGCTTCATCACTGGTCCATCTAGGAATGCCCCGTGTGATTGCATAGGAGCATGTAGTGTAGAGCTGGCTAGAGCTGGGTGAAATATTTTGATCTTTTTGCGGGGGGGGGGGAAGGTGAGGGCAAAAAATGAAGATTTGGTGACACCAAAATGTGTTTCCAATTGTGTGTTGGTTTTGCTGAATTGTTTACTTTTGGGGAAAAAAAACCCCCAAAGATTGAAAAAAAAATCTAAATGTTAATTTTGATATTTTCAAAGTGAAATGCTCTAATTTTTCCATTGAAAATGACTTTTTGTTCAGAAATTTCCTTTACTTTCATTGAAAAAAATAAAAAACATTAAAAAAAATTCCAAAATCAAAACAAAACATTTCAGTTTAGGTCAAACAAAGCATTTCATTTGAGCCAAAATAAACTGTTTCCAACTTTTCAATTCATCAACAATTTAAAACATTTTTGGGTCTGCTCTGACCTCCGACTATGTTTTCCAGATTTTCTAAATTGCCAAAGAATCTGTTATTTGCCCAGCTCTAGACTCCATGCCACTTGGGATTTGTCCTACTCTCTGTCCCCTTGGTGTCATCAGAGTGGTGCTAAGGAGATGGAGACAGGGTCTGTATCCAGCTCAGAAACTGCACCTAAAGACCCTGGTAGCAGGTAAAAATGATGGAAAAGGCTCCTAGATGATAATACATAGCACTCCATAGTGGCATTTACATCTTCAAAGCACAGAAGTGTTGCAGGGGTTTATTAGTGATCCTCTCCATTTCAGTGATGATGGAATTGACACTCAGAGGTTGAGTGACTTGGCTGCAATCACACAATAAGTCAGTGACAGAACCCAGGAATTCTTGAGCTCAGTCATCTAGGCTCTGGTGCTTTAAAACTGAAAGCAGATGGTTAGTAAAGACATCCGATGTCTCTGTGACTAGATTTCGCAGCTCAAAGGCTCTTGAACCCAGGCTTGCAGGGTTCACAGGAGCAGCCAATCTCAGACCCTCTACCCAGCTGCCTGCTACCAACAACTTACCTGGGACCCTTGAAGCTCAGCCTGAGTGCAAGGCTCTGCTCCTGAGGTTTGACTGGCAGAGTCCCAGTGTGGCTGATGGGTCCACTGGCCCTATTTAAGCCAGCAGCAGTAACAGGAAGCTATCTGAACAATTGGGCTACACCTTGCTCTGGCCTGTGTGCAGGGCCGTTGCAACCATTTAGGCGAACTAGGCGGTCGTGTAGGGCGCTAGGATTTGGGGGGCGGCATTTTCTTCTGCAGTGACCGCGGCGGCCGGATCTTTGGCCGCCCCGGTCGCCGCCGGCGTTTAGGCGGAGAGAGCTGGGGCAGGGGAGCGTGGGGAGGGCTGCCTGCAGCAAGTATGAGCGGGGGGCAGCACGCAGGGGAACTCCCCGCCCCAGCTCACCCCTGTTCTGCCTCCACCCCGAGCATGTGTGGCTGCTTCACTTCTCCCGCCTCCCAGGCTGATTGGCGCCGCAAGCCTGGGAGATGGGAGAAGTGAAGCAGCGACAGCGTGCTCGGGGTGGAGGCAGAGCAGGGATGAGCTGGGGCCGGGGGGCGGGCGCCTCAGAGCGGAGGGGAGGAGCTGCCGCGGGGGGAGGGGGAGAGGGGTAAAGGCACCTCAGGGCAGGGCGCGGGGGGGGGGAGGGCGCAAGGTGGAAGTTTTGCCTAGGGCGCGAAACATCCTTGCACCAGCCCTGCCTGTGTGCCTTTGTTCCCCTAGCTTGATTTCATGGCATCCTGACCCAGTTTGACTCCTGGCTTCTGACTTGTGGTTCCTGATTTCCATTTTGTCTCCTGCCTCTGGTATCCTGATCTGGCCTGACTCTAGTGCCTGACTCATGGTTCTGCCTCTGACCTCCTGCTATCCTGATCCAGCTGACTCTTGACTCCTGTCCCATGACTGAAGACTCTGGCTCCGACTACTATGTCTGGCCATCACAAACATGAGCCAATGGCTGGAGGCTGAAGCCAAACAAATTCAAATTAGAAACAAGGCATACATTTTTGACAGTGAAGGTGATTAAACGTTGGACCAAAGGGAGCTGGTGGATTATTCATCTCTTGAGGTCTTGAAATCAAGTCTAGATGCCCTTCTGTAAGATATGGGCTTGCCAAACACAAGTTATTAGACTCAGTACAAGAGTAGCTGAATGAAATTCAGCTGTACAGGAGGTCAGGTTAGAGATGATTAAATGACCTTAAAATCTATGAATGTTTCACTGCTGTTAATCAGCTTTTCTTATAAAAGTATAAGAAGCCATCTTCTCCTCTATAGCCCAATAAACCAACATACCTGGACTTTTGCTAGGTATTCCTCAGTGTTAATTCCTAATGTAGCTAAAAATGGGAAGAGAAGAGCATGCTGGACATTTGGAGTAAAATTCTTGTCTCATTGAAGTGACTGGGATTTTGCCATTGATTTCAGTGGGTCAGGATTTCACTCGAGGTTTCCAGCTGAGTCAAAATAAATTGACACTATCCAAATAAATGCTTGCAGGTCCCAAATTGAATTTTTTAGAAGTCCTGGGAAATTTTACAAATGTTGCTTTTCATTCTGAGTTGGAATTTCCAGTTCCTGACCAGCTCTCGTTATGGCACGCTGCATATCCCCAACAAAGCACTCTCACCATCTGTGTCAGGAAAATGCTTGTATTGTTTATCTGCAACATGCCATAAATACAAGCCAGCCACCCTTAAATCCTCCATGCATGACTGCAGGAATAAATTTCTCTGTGCTGTGTAGTGGAATTGAAGCATTCATAAAGGGTGAATACATCATGTTGAGCAGCTGAACCTTTGCCTTTTTTTCATTAACCCATGTACTTCTTTTGCCTTTCAACAAGTACCATGGTATTTTCTCTAGATATGGAGGAAGGACTGTGTATTCTACACTATAAATTAAAGAGCTCATTCAGCAGAGTTATAAGTGGTGAAAATGTGAATGTTTTTTTCCCCCTTCCTGGAAAGAAGCTTTTAGACATAAAATGACTCAGCAAGGTTCAGATTTTATTATAAACTGTTAAGGTATGTATCAAAAAAGAGGAGTTCTCTACTGTTTAGCACAGAGGTTCTCAAACTGGGGGTCGGGACCCCTCCAGCTTTGCCTCCAGCATTTATAATGGTGTTAAATATATAAAAACATGTTTTTAATTTATAAGGGGGGACACACTCAGAGGCTTGCTGTGTGAAAGGGGCCACCTGTAAAAACGTTTGAGGACCACTGGTTTAGCATGTCTCAGCTTAAATTAAAAAAGCATGAATCATGAGTTGTTCAGCATGGCAACATCTCCACCGTGAGTACTCATACAGGTATATAAAAAGAATTATAGTCGCAATGCAAACTCCCTCAGCCACACAACTATTGCCCTTATAAAAACATACTGCAGTTAGAAAAATTATCAGATTAGCCATCATCTGAAGTTGAACCTGGGACCTCCAGAATCAAAGCATTACCTTCTACCATTAAAGAGTAATTCCTTTAGCTCAGTGCAGGGCCGGCTCTAGGCACCAGTGCTCCAAGTGTGTGCTTGGGACGGCACTTTCCAAGGGGCAGCACTCCGGCTCCATTTTTTCTTTTTTGCTTGGGGCGCAAAAAGCCGGGAGCCGGCCCTGAGCGGAGGTGAGCTGCGGCAGTGGGGGGTGTGGGGAGGGCCGCAGGAAGTAGCCCCAGCTCCTCGCCCATCCCCAGTTCCACCCCATCTCTGCCTTCAGCCTAAACTCTGCTGCTGAGGAAGTCTTGGCTGTACAGTAATGGAGGTGGGTGCGGATAGATTCCATTATTGGTCCAGGTGGGGTGTCACTGTGCCTCAGTGGCTGAGGATACCAGATTCAGGACAAATCTCTGAGAAATAGGGCAGACCCACCCCACACTGGTGGTTATTCTTCCATAAGTTATAGCAAGACAGTAACAAAAGTAAACTTCTGTCTCACCACCCTGGTTAACAAGAAGTCCAAACTGCAATCTCCTTAGGTATCCCAGCTCTTGTTTCACCATCCAGATACTGGACTTTATGATGAGTGGTTATTTAAAACCAATTTCATCAAAGGGTCCTTCTAATCCCAAGAGATCAGCCACATAGCCAGGTCAATATATAACTCAGATCTTACCCAATAGCCATGCTGTTGCCAATCTTTTAGTATCTAATATCTAAGGGTTTATTTATAAGAGAAAAAAAGGAGGAGTGAGTTAAAATAGTTAAGGAAATCAAATACAGTAACTTTGCAATCAGTGTATGTATCAGGTTTTTAGCAGTCATGTTACGAACTGCTGCCTTGTGAAGTCTCTGGTGACTTCTAAAAGATTGGAAGGTCCTCAGTTCATTATTTATAATGCTCCTTTTAGGGTCAGTCCATAGTCCAGAGGTCAGAGCAGGAAAGAGGCAAAATGGAGATGCTTCCAGGATCTTTTATATCTTCACCCAGGTGAAGGGGATATTCTTAGTCTTAGTTTGAGGAAAGTTACAGGCATAAGATGCAGTCCAGGGTCACATAAGCATGTCCTTGCATGATCTGATGACTCAGAGGAGCAGCCATTACCCATACTTTGGCTAAGACGTCCACGGGAAGGCGGACATTGTGGCTCATTGTGAGGTAAGTATTCTTTGATTGATCCATCGACGTGAATAGTCCATTCACAATGTGCAGTCTAGCTTCAATGTCGATTTTACCTGACGGGTGTTAATCAGGAACACAGCACATATGTAGGATGCCAGTACATAGTCAATATCTATTACTTCAGATACAAAAACTATACATGCATACAAACAGGATAATCAAATTTGATAGATTGTGACTTTTCCATTGATACCTTACATGACATACTTTGTATAAGATTTGTTGCAATTGTCTGACAGTGGCAATATTAATGATATAACTGGTCATGTTTCAATCATACAGCGTCACAGGAAGCACAACTGAAAAACTTTGAGCACCACTGCGCGAGGTTGAAGCTGTAGCACAGCTGTATTCTCTGGATCAGGTGCAGAGAGGAATATGTAACTTACTGAACATTTAGTTAGATAATTTAGAATTTATTAATTTAGGATTTACATCACCAGAGGATCTGGCCCTGAATATTGAATTCAGTATCTGATACAACATTGATACTTTTGTTCATGATCAGTTAAGCATGTTAATGGCAGAATATTTCTTATTTAAAATGGGGGGGAAAATACCTTCCTGATGCTACGATCTCCTGGCAACAAATGACACTTGCTAAATTGGAAAGCTTTTTGTTCATAATTATTTAAATAATCTTTATTCTCAAGATAGTTTCTCAAACTTCTATCAAGAAAATAAATTTGATTGCCTGTGCAAAAGGTATGTGCTATTTCCTCAGTTTCTTAGAAAGATAAAGTTAAAACATGGTCACGTTAAACCGTCATTCTATATTTTATTGTAAATCAGATCCCAGCAAGGTAAGGTACTGCTTCAGAAAGACAACAGGGGTTTGTGGTTAGCAACGTAGCTGTTTGAGTTTGAAAACTAGTCTTCTGTAGAGCACAGACAATAGCTTTGTCTGTTGTACCAGAGATTGTTTTGTTTTTGCTGGTTTTGTTCAACATCTTTATTAATGATATTGATGATGGGATGAGCTGCACCCTCAGCAAGTTCACAGATGACATGAAGATGGAGGGGAGAGGTAGATACGCTGGAGGGTAGGGATAGGATACAGAGGGAACTAGAGAAATTGGAGGATTGGGCCAAAATAAATTTGATGAGGTTCAACAAGGATAAGTGCAGAGTCCTGCACTTAGGAAGGAAGAATCTCATGCATCGCTACAGGCTGGGGACCAACTGGCTAAGCAGCAGCTCTGCATAAAACGACCTGGGAATTACAGTGGACAAGAAGCTGGATATGAGTCAGCAGTGTGTCCTTGTTGCCAAGAAGGCCAACGGCATATTGGGCTGTATTAGTAGGAGCATTGCCAGCAGATCGAGGGAAGTGATTATTCCCCTCTATTCAGCACTGGTTAGGCCACACCTGGAGCACAGCATCCAGTTTCAGTCCCCCCACTACAGCAGGGATGTGGACAAATTAGAGAGAGTCCAGTGGAAGGCAACAAAAATGAGTAGGGGGCTGGGGCACATAATTTACGAGGAGAGGCTGAGGGAACTGGCATTATTTAGTCTGCAAAAGAGAAGAGTGAGGGGGGATTTGATAGCTGCCTTCAAGTACCTGAAGGGGGCTTCCAAAGAGGATGGAGCTCTGCTGTTCTCAGTGTTGGCAGATGACAGAACAAGAAGCAATGGTCTCAAGTTGCAGTGGGGGAGGTCTAGGTTGGATATTAGCAAACACTATTTCACTAGGAGGGTGGTGAAGCACTGGAAAGGGTTACCTAGAGAGGTCTTGGAATCTCCATCCTTAGAGGTTTTTAAGGCCTGGCTTGATGAAGCCCTGGCTGGGATGATTTAGTTGGAGATTGGTCCTGCTTTGAGCAGGGGATTGGACTAGATGACCTCCAACCCTCTTCCAACCCTAACATTCCTAGATTCTATGATTATAGGTGAAGTTGGTAGTGCAGTCTGTAATGAAGATTGCCTGACATTTCCCATTAAAAGACCCTGTTTCAGTTGCTTATAACTTTTGCCACACTATATCCTTTCAGGTTGAAATTTTTAAAGCTAGTTGTCTGCCACAGACTGATTATTTTTCATTTCTTTTAAATATAGGGTTTTTTGTGTGTGTAATAGATACATATAATCCATATTTAAGAAAGCCATTATCACAGCATGCAGACAGATATGCCTAACTTTTAAATCTGGACAAATCTTTTTAACAATAAAACAGGTGTTTTGGGTTTGTTTGTTTTTTGGTAACTATTTTGGCACCAAAAAAAGGGTCTATGATTTTATTCCTAAAAGCTTCTGAGCACCCGTACAAAATTCTGAGCATTCACTGATCAAACCCCAAAATGCTGATATTCTGTTTGTTTTGTTTTATTTTGGGGAGGGAGGGGATTTTTTCAGCATGATGTGCTTGGAAACACTGAAATCATAACCCCTATGTGATAGATTTTATAAAGGAAAGCTGACAAAGAGAGAGGTTCTGATCTGATTTTTAACTGATGTAAAACCCGTAATAACCCTGTTGAAGTAAACAGAGTGAGATCAGAACCAAGTTTAAGACCTTTGTATGGGATAGGGCTGAATTTGGGTGCTGTGGTCGCAAGAATAAAAAACAGAGTACGATAATAGACACAATGTTATGGACAAAATTAGACTAAAAACTAAACTAGTGTGACTTTTGCTGTAAGGTTTCCTTTCTAAAGTTAAATTCTGTTGGAAAGAAGGATTCAAGATGTACTACATTAGTAAATGAATCCCAGTAAAAGATTACTCAGAAAGAAAGACCAAGCAAGAACATCAACCAATTTCATGCCATAGAATGAGGCAAATTATAGTCCAAAATCCAGAGCTAGCAAAAGAAACTCTCCTTGATATTTATCAAACTGTGCAAGTACCCAATGCTGCAGTTGAAGTGTATGCCTCATTTTAAAATTGACTGCAAATGTGTCTCAGAGAAACCAACAGGTCATCCTTCAGGGTAGTCTGGAAAAATATTGCAATTATCTAGGTAAAAAGAAGACCCCAGCATTGCCAGTAATTTTTCCTTAACAAACACATTATGAACTGAATTCTACTCTTGTTTCATCTGACCAATCTCACTGAAATCGGTGGAGTTGTTTGGGTGAACTGAGAACAGGTGTCTATATCAACATATCAGTGTATTGGGATTGCTCTGGAAAAACAACATTTATGTCACAGTATCTGAGATGCCAGTGTTATCTCCCATTCTATGTACAGGGAAAGGCTGCAGTGAATCAGATCTGATGATGTCATAAATAGTGATTTGTTTGTTTTGTTTTTTAAGTGGTAGCTGCTCTAAATAAAGATGCATATTACCACGAAATCCCAGGACTTACTCTGAAGGGAAATAAGTCTGGGCTATAATATGGAATTGATGGTTATTACTTGTATTACCATAGAACTTAAAGACCCCAGATGAGACTGGGTTCCCATTGTGCTAGGTACTGTATATACACATAGTGTGAAACTGTTCCTACCCTGAAGTTTCTAATCTTAATAGATAAGACAAAGGGTGGGAACATAGAGAGAGATGAAGAGGCTTGCCCAAGGTCACCCAGAAGGCCAGATGCAGAGTTTGGAATAGAACCTCTTCATTGCTATATTAGTTGGTATATGATATGGGCCATTAGTTTTAAGTACTGTAAGACTTCTGAAATGGCCCTGGTGACGTTACGCTGTCCATGTCCACATCATGGAAATCTAGTTTAAAATGCCCCCACAAAATTGCCACTATAAATACATTTGAAGAGAACAACTAAACAGATGCTTTTCTCCACACTCCATAGTCTAATTAAATTCCTGACCCATGAAAGTGTGACAGGTAGACAGACATAGCTTTATTGGCCATGTGGACACATCATAGAGTGAGGATGGTATGCTTGCTGTCTCTGTTGATCTCCTGGCAAGCTGTCCATTCTTGCAGTTAAAAGCAGAGGAGGAGAGTGTCTGACCTCTGAACTTGAAGCCAGGGCTGCATGGAAAGTTATTAATATTTGTGGTGATATGTCACTGAGCTCTGACAGGCCTGTGTTACTAAGGAGCATAATCAGAAAATGGAGGTTGATGAGTTGGAATCTTTCTTTTTTGGTTGGTGTTGTGGTTATTTCAAAAATATTACAAATGTACGGGATGTCTTCACTCTCTGAGCTGCTTTTCAAACTGAAAGAAAAAAGTCATTTGTTGATGGCACACTAATTATAAAGTAGTTACCTCAGACAACGCAAATGTAATTACATTACATTTAATTACATATAATTAATTATACAAAATATTTAAATTGTTATGTTGAATTTTGCTGCACTGGGTGCTGTACATTTTGTTGATGTATAGAGCAGATGTGCATGAAAGCGATTGGAAGTCATCCAGAAGTTGCCAATTTGCAACTAGATAATCTGATCTTGATTTACAATAATGCTGGAAAACATATATATCTATATAGGAGATTCAACAGTGTTGTGCATAATGATGTTTAATTGTTAGATAGTGTTTCTGTAATTATCATCAGAGTCTAAGTCCACATGCAGATATATAAGGAAGACTAGGACTACTTTTCTCCTAGCTCCTTCGTCAAGGCCTCACACTACAGTGGCCCAGGAACTGAATCCAGATTGCCCAAATTCTAGTACTTTAACTATAGGCCACCCTTCTAATACAGATAGAATAGCTATGCTGCCAGTTTAGTAAACAGTAAGTCTTGATCAGGACATGCAGGCGAATGACAAGAGATAGGTGAATGGATTTAAAGTGGCAGGACACAAGTTTATGAAATACGGGGTTAGGGGAAGGAGGAGACAGCAGGGAGGAGAGGTGAGCTTCCACCCCCTGCACCATCCACCAAATTACCAGGCAATAATTGAGGTCGGTGAAGGGTTGAATGGCTCCTTGTCATATGACCAAAGAATGAATGTTGGCTCCGTTAACCAAAGCCCCAATCTTCAATTCCTGATTCAACCCAAACCTGAGTCCCACCACCTTCCACTTACAAGGGGAAATGAGGGGACAGACAGCAGAAAGCTGAGATTTAAGACCTCTTCTCTCGACACAGGCTAACAGGGGGCATCAATCCCTCTTAGTTCTGTGCTCAGATTTACTCCAAAACTGGCCCCTTGAAGTCTCTAACTGCCTGGCCACTGGCCACAAGTTATGCCAATATTTATTACTCCTTTCTTGCTTTTTTTTTTAAAGGTACTCTCTCATATTTATTCTCTGCTTACCAGACCTCCAGGATGCTGTGGAGACCAAGAAAAATTTCACTTTGCCAGTCTTGCCCAGAAGGGAAATTCTTTCCTGACCCCAAAAGAAATTGGTTTAGACCCACAGCAGTCCCGGAAGCCCAGCTTTGATAGTTATATCTGGGTTTCCAGGATTGCTGTGGTCCACTGCTGTCTTCCCACCTTCAGCTTCCATCCACCCACAAGCCATCTGGGTAGGGAGAGAGGAAAGGAAGGAGGCCTGGTCCAGAGGGCTCGTCAACTTCAACCAGGACCCGAAGGATTGGTCATTCTCCTGCCAGTCCAACCAAACATCCTTCCCTCACCCCAATAAGACAGAATGACTCTTCCTTATCAGGAGAATATACCCTTATTTAGCAAGGAAATTGACTCAGTCTAATGGCTTGTTTACAGGAACATTTAGTTCACAGCAAGCTGGGGTGTGCTAGCCTGCTGTACCCTAACTGTCTTTGTGGACACTGGTGACAAGCACTAACAGTCCCTTAGTATGCTTTGATCTAGTCCCATTTATAGTGCGTGGCAGAGTAGATTTACACCCCAGCTTGCTGTGAGCTAAATGTTCCAGTAGACAAGCCGTAATAGGTCTTTTTTCATATCCTACAAAGCTTCGACCCTTACTTCCACATAGTCCCATTGACTTCAAGATGATTTTTAAGGTTTGAGGTCTAAGCTTTAATTATCCCTTTCTCTACAGCCGGTCAAATAATGGAGAAAGGTATAAATAAATAATTATTCCATGAGAGCGGTAAAATTTGCAGCAGTTTATTTGCTGTCTGTAGAGCTGGTTCAGTATTAAAAATACAAGTTCTTGTAATGCCCATCTCCTAATGCTTTCTTCTGGAGAAGATAAGTTCAACTGATTTTATAAAAAAATCTTAAAATTTGCAATGAATATGATTCATAATGAATATTTTAACAACTCTAGGAAGGACATTGTAGCTACATTCAGATAATAAATCTCAAAGTTTGAACCCTCAGGAAAATTGGTAAGCTTTCATTTTAAACAAAAAATTAATTTCCTGCAGAATTCAATTATGTCAAAATGCTTTGAAATTATTTAGACATATAGGCCAAATAGATAAAGAAAATGAATAATAAATCAACAACTGAGTGTCAGTAAAACACAGTATGTTTCTATATCTGAATTGTTACTACGATGCTTTCATAAACTGAGTCATTACTCACCAGAAACAGTGGACAATCTGAATTCTGGGCTTCTTCTCTTTCAAAAACACATTTATTTTTTGTTTAGGACTATATTTAGGATGTTGTCACTGTACTGAATTCAACCAAATCTTCTTGACAGTTAGAATGAGTAACTATGTCCTGGAAGTCATAAAAGAGAAATTTTCTATGTGACGTAGGAAGATGGAGCAGGGTCTAATATTGTTTCCTTTGAATTAATGGCAAAACTCCCTTTGATGTAAGTGGGAAAAGGATTGAAACTCCTGAGCAGAGCTGTGTAGAGAATGGAAATTCAATTGTGTAAAGGATTTTGAAATTTCAAATTTTAGCTTTATTCTTGATTAGAACTGAAAAATCAAAAATTTCAAAATTCTTTATCATGGAAAAAATGTTTTTTAAAGTTTGGGGTTGATCAATACCTTTTTGTTCTGATTTTGTAGTTTTTATATTATATATTAGAACAATTAAACAAATTCTAAATGAAAAGTCATTCAACAGCAAAACATTTTGTTCCAAAAATTTGGAAATGGGACGTTTTGACATTGTTTGAACCCCTCCCCCCACCATGTTTTCTTCTGAAACACATTTCCATGAAGCATTTGAATTTTGATGGAACCCACATATTCCAAAGGTCATAGGGTTCCATTGAAATGTCTCTGAAAATGTTTCTCGGAAATGGCTTGGCTGCTAGAAATAATAGATTTAATGCATAGCCAGTGTGTACAGTAGTTGGAAGGAGTAAACAGTACTGGTATACCTAGTAATATGAAGTAGATTAACCTTATTAATGTATTGGAATTACACCTTCATTCCTATCAGCCCTGATACTTAACTGTAATAAATTATCAATGTCATGGGGTGCTCTATTCACCACTGGAGTGCCTCCTTCTGGCCGCATCTGGGGATTAGCTCTGCCAGTCCAATGCCTCTTCCTACTGTTACTCATTCCATCGCTCTTGCAGTCTAGCTCTCTCAGGACTTAGTTGCTCCTGCTTTGCGGCTTGGCCCTCAGGCCAGGTCACTGTAGTTCTCCCCTTCTGGGGGGGATACACACAGGGCCGGTTCTACAGTTTTCACCGCCCCAAGCAGCGCACCGAATTGCCGCCGCGGGCGGCGGGTCAGTCCATGTGCCCTTAGGGCGGCAGGCACGTTTCCGCGATGGCGGCAATTCGGCGGCAGCTTCTATGTTTAGCTGAAGCCGCCGCCAAATTGCCGCCACCGCGGAAACGCGCCTGCCGCCTTAACGGCGCACGGCCTGCCCCCGCCCTCCACGACGGCAATTCGGCGCGCTACTTGGAGGCAAAACAACAGGGACTGCTGCCCCTTGCAGAATGCCACCCCAAGCACCAGCTTGGAATGCTGGTGCCTGGAGCCGGCTCTGGATACACACACCCCAAGTCTCTCTGGAACCACTGTTCCAGGCAGTCTTCTCTTTCAATGCCTTTTATAGTGCTACTTTCCCTGTGGTTGGTAGGGGAACCCAGACCTGCCCTCTTCACTGGATTCCAGCCCAGGGACCCTACAACAAGCAGTCATGATCTGCACAGTCCTGTCCCTTACTGCTGTCTCCCTAGGCTACGTCCTACTTTGCCATCTCTCATCCTAACAGTGATTGCAGCTTCTCTCTCTGCACCCCTGCCTTCTACTCTCAGCTACTGGGCTTTATACAGGCACCTCCTGTTCCTGTCCAGCTGAGCTTCATCTCTAACTAGTCCTTGCTCACTGGCTTCTCCTCCAGGAGTGGCCTTCGTGGTTAATTGGCCTGCCTCACTACCTTAACCCCTTCAGGCCTTGTATTGGGTGGACACCCCATCACATCAGAAAGATCCAGAATGTGATCCCTTGTCCTTAAAATGTTACATAAGAATATGCAAGCAGAGACAATCTGTGGATCAATTTGCACCTTGTTCTTGATTGAGAGCAGTTGCAATGTGCTTAATAGCAAAATCATATAAGGTATTGTTTATTTTTGTAGGCAAGAAACAGAGAATTAGCAACCTTTCTGTCTGATTATTAGTTTTGTGTCTGGCTGAAAAACTACACCAACCTAGATCTATGTGGGTTTATTTATTTATTTATTTTAATGGAAGATGTTCCTTTCACTACATATGGAAGATATAATGACAATGGCTAGTAAGGTGGTAACATTCTGAGCTTGCTGCTGGAAATGGGTGTGGAGGAGGAAGAAAAAGGAGGGAATAAAAACTGAAACTATTGTTGGGTTTTGAAACCTGAAGAAGTTGGGTAGGTTGGTTTTATGTAGAAATATGTTTCCAAGAAACTTCTAGAAAAAATAAATGGCTTTCAAAATGTCCTGTGACCAACATTGGCTTTATTTGATGTTCTGTTACTTTGTTCTCTTCCTGTCTATCTGTTGCATCACCTGTTGTCTCTGATTTAAAGCTAATATAAGTTAATTGGTACAGGGACTGTCTTTTTTTTTTATTGGATGTCTGTGCAGCACCTAGCAAAATAGAATCCGGATCCCTGAATGTGGCCTCTAGGTTCTACCACAAATCACAAAATAATACAAGAGAAAAGTCCTTGGAGCTGCTTTACCCCTTGCTTGCACTTGTCTGAATCAGAAGTAGTTCCACACAAGCAACTAGTATTACCAGACATACAACGTTATATACTGAGAACAAAGCCTTCTTCAGTTGATTTGGATGAAGGTTGAGAAAGCAGTTTTTCGCCTATGTAAATCCATTGACTGTAGTGGAGTTACTTCTGGTTTACACAGGTGTAAGTGAAAGGATTGGCAGGCCCAGTGTCTCACATCTGTGAGAAGAGTGCACAGTCCAAGTTCCTTATCCTCTGGTGCTCCTGTGTAGGTATTGACACCAGTGAAAAGTGAGCGCAAACCACTACCACCAGCATAAGTGAGAGATGTATTTGAATTGGTGGGTTTTTTACACCCATTTTGCATTCACGTTTCACTGGTGTGAACAATGAGACAAAGTATGAGGCCATAGAGAACTGGGTCCAAAGTCTTTCAGAATGAATAAATGAATACTCTCATGTGGAGTAAAAACAACATTAGATACTTTTTTGCTCCCACTTTGTAAATTACCATAAAGGCAAAATACTGCTCCTATCTAAGTCAATAGCAAAATTCTCACTGACTGTCATGGGAGTAGGATGGGGCCCTCTGTTCCTAAATTCTGCCTTTTAGGCTATGAGCTTGTCTTCACATATAGCGCTGCAGCATTGCAGCTCCTGTTGGCATAGTTAATCTAAGGTGATAGCTATGTCGGTGGGAGAAGGTCTCCCATTGACATAACGCTGTCTACGCAGGCGGGGGAGGGGAGGAGGGTTAGGTCAGTATAACTGTTGCTTGGGGTGTGGATTTTTCACACCCCTGAGTGATGTACTTATACCAATATAGGCCTGCAGTATAGACATGGCTTAATTCTACACTTAGGATGCTACAGCAGCACAGCTTCAGTGTCGACACTCACTACAGCAACAGGAGTTCTCCCTTCACTGTAGTTAATCCACCTTCCCGAGAGGCAGTAGCTAGGTCGACCTAGTCCTGTCTAAACCTTTTTTTTTTCCCCACACTCCTGAGAGATGTAGCTATGCTGATATAAGTTTCCATTATAGGCCTGCCCTTAGACATCCCTGCAAAATTTGGGAATGAAAATGGTAATGATATGCGCTGTCCTGTTCTGTTGTTGCTTTTCCCTACTCAAGAAGGCAGTGACTCTGGCATATATACAGAAACCTGATATTCATAATATGGCTGTTGCTTTAAAAATAATAATAACAATAATTTAAAAAAAAATCTCCCAAGCATGGCTAGAGTCGTCAGGACAACACCCTGGCAGGAGGTGGCATTTTCATCTCTGCCTTTGAGCAGCAGTGCTGTGTCAAAGCTCATCTGGCAACTCCCTCCCTCCATTTGACAGTTGTGGCAAATAAGAACAATTTATGCCTGACAGCTTTAGTAACAATATCTGCTAATTTATGCAGAACTTCTCCTGGGATAATTGGGATGCAGACATGCTCTGCATAAAAGCCAATGGGTACATGGAGACTCCTGGCTTACCAACTGCTACTCCTAGAGGAAGAGGCAGTAGGCCAAGCAGATTGTCCCTTTTCAGTAAAAATTAAGGGTGATAAGGAGGTTGGAAGACAAAGGAACCGCCTTTGACAGGTCATCTGTCAGAAGTCCTTGATAAGGCTGCTGGGGAAACAATGGGGAACTACTTCAAAGTGAACAATGCAACTTTGAGAATATGCAGCTTAAAAAAATTAAAAAGAGAAACAGACATGTCAACACTTAAACATATTCATCGAGGAACATATTTTTTCAAGATTTTTCACTTTCATTTATACATAACAAACAAAGAAGCTCCACTGAGGGGAAAACAAACACTTCCATTCTTTATTTTTTATAAAGATCAGTAAATGAGGAATTTAATCCAGTCAGTAAACTGAAGTGTGTGGAAAGAGGAGACAGAATGAAGATTAAAGAAAGTACAATTTGTGAAAAGGTGGTGATAAGGGGGAAGAAAAGCAGTTAGTTTTTCTAATCTTGTCTGTGTTTCTTTGAAAGTTAAGGGAAAACATCTTCTTAGAATGTAGTTATTTACTAGAAATTTTCCTAAGTCTTTGAATATTAAAGTTATTCTTAGTGCTATAGACAAAAATGATGCCAGAACTTTGCAATTAATCATCTAGAGGAGGGGCCAGAACCTTGGCTGGTGGAAATCAGAATTGAGTAGGCCGGATTCTGCGGCTGCAACAGTTTACGCCAACTGAAGTTCTGCCCAAGGGTTTTTACGTACCATCCTAAAGATATAAAATATTAAGGAAGATTGTTCTGAAGGTCAAAGATAGATTTAGTATATAATAGTAGAAGCCCATAGGCTGAAGATGATTATATATAATATGCAGCTATGCTAATCATCAGTTTTTCTTTCTTCATAACCATTTTATAGAGAAAGAGTTTCTAGATTTCAAAATAAACCTCTGCAGTCAGAAGTCCTGCTGTATTTTTTTTTGTTGGCAAAATATATACTTCCATTTGTAGAGCCTATATTATATTTATCATTAATTTAGTGACCCCTGCTGGAGAGGATCAAGATGATCAGATTCAGGTATCTCTGCAGTTTGATTTTATGAGAAACAAACTTCTCCAGGCTGCATTATATACTTCTGAAAAGCAAGGTGAATTGGACAGACACTGACTGTTTATTTTTTTATCAATCTGATCATAGGCAGCTGATCACTAATCTTTGGGGAGAATGAGTGATTGAAATGAGTGATTAAAACTGTGAACAATTTAAAAATAAGACATTTATCATAAACGTTGCCTTTTGCTTGTTCCTCTCAGTTCATTCTGTTACATTAGTGATCTTGTTTCATATGAAAAGCAAAGTTCTGCTTTTTGATCTTCTTCCAATATGTTTTTTTTAATAACATCAAAGGGACCAGATGATGCCATTTTCCCTCTCAATCTGATTTACCATCACAATGGCATCATTTGGTTCCATGTGCCAGCATGTTTTCTCTTTTTACTACTGAGTTTCTGGAATTAAAATTTGTGATAATGGCATGAACAACCTCAACAACTGGATATTTTCAGCTCATTTACATCATTATTTAAATTGCTAAATATATTTTTTTATTAAACTTTTCTTCTTAGGTGTTCTGAAATTCCTCTCCTACATTTCTCTTCCCCTCCCCCAAATTGTACAATAAAGACATTCTCTGCATCAAATTGGCTTCTTGTATTAGACCCTCAAAATTTGACCATGCACCTGTCAGCAAACAGATATTTGAACAAACAAAACAGCCAGTGGCCTGCATGATTGACAGACCACATGTACAATTGGCTGTTTTGTTTTCTGATGGATTATATAGGTTTTGCTTGTGCAGTGGGTGCAGATATCAATTAAAATAACATTCTATAACCTTTTAGGGTCTCTCCTCTGTTCAGTGTGTTCATATAACAACCAACAACATTAAAAGAACTACAGATGAACAAGAGATCAGTGTGAGGTGGATCCCAGCTCATGATCTCAATTTTTAATCCTCTCATAAGAACATAAGAATGGACATACTGGGTAAAACCAATGGTTCATCTAGCCCAGTACACTGTCTTCTGACAGTGGCCAGTGCCAGATGCTTCAGAGGAAATGAACAGAACAGAGACATTTATTAAGGGAATCTGTTGTCCAGTCCAAGCTTCTGGCAGTCAGAGGTTTAGGGACACCCAGAGTGTGGGGTTTCATCCCTGACCATCTTGGCTAATAGCCCCTGATAGGCCTAAACTCCATAAATCTTTTTTGAACCCAGTTATATTTATGGCCTTCACAACATTCCCTGACAAGTTCCACAGGTTGTGCATTGTGTGAAGAAGTACTTACTTTTGTTTCACAGTAGCAGCCGTGTTAGTCTGTATCCACAAAAAGAAGAGGAGTACTTGTGGTTAGTCTCTAAGGTGCCACAAGTACTCCTGTTCTTTTTATTTTTGTTTGTTTGAAACCTGCTGCCTATTAATTTCATGGGGCGACCCCTGGTCTTGTGTTATGTGAAGGGATACATAATCCTTCCTTATTCACTTTCCTCAGACCATTCATAATTTTATAGATCTCTATTGTATCCCCCTCAGTTGTCTCTTTTCTAAAAGGAACAGTCCCAGTCTTTTTAATCTCTCCTCATATGGAAACGCGTTGCCCTTCTCTGCACTTTTTCCAATTCTAAAATATCTTTTTTGATATGGGGTGATCAGAACTGCACACGAAGTCAGAGTGTGGGTGTACCATGGATTTATATAGTGGCATTATAATAGGTTTCTCTTATCATATATCCCTTTCCTAATGGTTCCTAACATTCTGTTAGTTCTTTTGACTGCCACTGCACATTGACCAGATATTTTCATCCACAATGACTTCAACAGCTCTTTCTTGAGTTTAACCAGCTAATTCAGGCCCCATCATTTTGTAGATATAGTTGGGATTATGTTTTCCAATGTGCATTACTTTGTCTTTATCATCACTGAATTTCATCTGCCATTTTGTTGCCCCATATCCCAAATTTGCGAGATCCTTTTGTAACTCTTAGTTAAGTCCAAAGCAGACTGCAATCTTGATTCATTTTGTATCATCTGCAGACGTTGCCACCTCACTATTTACCCTCTTTTCCAAGTCATTTATAAGTATGTTGAACAGCACTGATCCCAGTACATATCCTTGGGGGACCCAGCTATTTATCTCTCTCCACTGTGAAAACTGACCATTTATTGATACTTTGTTTTCTATCTTTTAACCAGTTACTGACCCTTGAAAGGACTTTCCCTTTATCCCATAGCTGCCTAATTTGCTTAAAAGCCTTTGGTGAGGGACCTTGTCAAAGTCTGTCTGAAAGTCCAAGTATTCTATATCCACTGGATCACCCTTGTCCACATGTTTGTTGGCCCCCTCAAGAACTTCTAATATATCAGTGAGGCATGATTTAGCTCTACAAAAGCCATGTTGTCTCTTCCTCAACATATTGTGTTCACCTGTGTGTCAGATAAAGCTGTTCTTTATTATAGTTTCAACCAATTTGCCTCCTTCATCAAATTTTGGTGTTTGGTTTACGCCTGTTATCAGCAAAATCTTATCCTGGTTAAAGTCTAGATTTGAATACCCTAAAATTTGAGGGTGTTTTTAGTTTTGGGGTCTGATCTGGACACACCAAAAGGTGACTTAGACCAGCTACAAATATAGGATGTTTTATGCATAAAGAAAGCAGTTGGTTGAATCTGGGGCTCTTTGGGAAACTTTACCTATTCTTACCCTTAACATAAAGCCAACAGATTCTGGACCTTGAAAATGCATAATCACATATTTCATGGCTGTCATTTTCCCTTCTGTGGAAAATACGCCTTTCTTCTCCCTCCCACCCCCCACCTTGATAGTTGAGATACAGTGGGACACTTGAGCTTAGTTTCTGGATATTTTTGTCTGGGAGATGAGAGTAGGCGGTTCTGATTAGGCACTCATAGCATCTGGAGGTTTTTCCTTTCCTTGGTCCAATAAAGCCCAGATTTGGTAACCTTAAGAGCAGGCTGCAAAGCCTATTTTCCCAGGCTGTTCCCGAGGGGGTGGGATGAAAGTACTGCCTAGACATTCTGAGAAGGTTGTAATGCTGGCATATGGTCAGCCTGACATATTTAAGGACTGAGTTGCAGACAGGTCTAGAGCCTTGGATAGGAGCAGATTTTAAAAAGCAGAATAAGTACATTTGGGGCTGTATTGTGGAATACCTTTAGGCAGACACTAGGGAGGGGAATTCACAAGGAGCCTATCAGGCCACCTCCGTGTGGACTGCATGAAAGCCTGTCATTACATTCAGGAAGCCCTGATGCTGCAGCCTCTGGCTGCATGGTGTTCCGGGGGGGGGGGGCTTGGCTGCATCAGCCACAGACTTGGTGCAGCCCATGCAGTCCTCTTTCACAGTGGTCTGCTTGAGAAGGTGTTGCATCTTCCTGAGTTTCCCATAGGTGGGGGGCATTGCCACTTCAATTCCAACAGAGGACAGTGGCTAAATGCCCAAATTTGGCCTCATGTTGTCTTTGCTCATTTGAATAAATTTTCTCTGGTCAATCCTCTGTAGCTACTAAATGACCTCTCTTTAGAAACCACTATCACATTGTGGATCATCTTGCAGTCTGTGTGAATACCCTATGATACTGTAGTAGAGAGTATTATAAGTCTGTATTCTGGCAAAAAGAGAAAAACTATCAGCTCCCAGAAGAAACTGCATCCCTCAGTTTTTGATTTTACACATGAGAGGTTTCTGTTCAAGCATATGAGAATCTATGAATGTTGGCATGTTGGTAAAAAAGTATGGCAATAATTCCTCCCCCCTCCCACCTCCAACTCTATCAAATGCAATTATTTTGTTAAGATGGATACTCTATAATTTTCAGAACACACAAATCAAGAAGAGCTTTGTAAGTTGGTCTGTGTTACTGAATGTAGCGTCAAAATGCACTGGAGTCCAAATTTAGTTTAAAAAAAAATGTCCAGCTTCTCTGCTGGGGGAAATTTAAGAATAAGTATTTTGCTGCTTTCTGTGGGTGCCGCTGTTATTTCTATCGATTCTTGACATTAGCTGCATCCCAGCACTTGCATTAAACAAGTCTCATGCAACTTGAACTTTTTTCATCAGCTATAATGATAGTCAGGGTGACAAAGCGAGGTTGAGAGTGAGAGAAAAATATTGCTATTGTGGTGTTACCAGTGACCTTCAATGAAAATACAGTGAAGGTTCAGTGACAATTTCTTCTGCTTATACAATTCTCTGTTCCTTAAGCTTTGGAGAAGCAACTTGCCTGACCTAGCCAAACAGATTTATGCATGCTGGCCTGCACATATTGGTCTGCACGGGTCTATTGTAATAGTGTATTCCTATACTATGAGCTGCTGGTGGTTGTTGTTTAAAGAAAAATAAAAGTCTGCTGGTAGTTAATGCACCAGGCAACAATAGACATGTCTGGCTAGTAAGATTTATTTGCAGGTCAACAGCTATACATTTGCACCACTCTACCTTTCAGAAAGTAAAGTGATTTATTGTGGGCTTTTTTTTCTATGCACCAACTATTTGTGTAAATGGAGGCTTGGAAAAGGGCACTTTATATATTTACATTAAGAAAAGTGAGTCCCAAAGTACAAGCCAGCAAAAGATTTAATTAACCTTTTCTCTAGAATGTAACTCCATTGATCATCTCCATTTTCTTCCTCCCTGCTCAGTGTTTCTCACTCCCTTTGTAATGGACCCATGTTAGCCTTACATTTGGATATTGCATGCATCAACTGCTCTTCGAAGCTTGGGTCCTTTTCAGTGCCTCAAAGGAACCATCTTTCCTACCGGCCCAGCTCCCCCAGTCCCTCGGACCTATCTTACTGATCTTGGCGGCTTTATTACTTTCTCAAGTCCTGATAAATTTTTAATTGAAAAATCAATATGGACCCACGGGGGGAAGGGTCAGCAGGGAAGTTTTGTAGCCTACAAGGGATAGAGCTTTAAAATATTAGTTTTACCTCAGGGCTTCATCATTTCCTTTGAAAGAATATTATTTATGGGATTCTGAGATGAGAGCAGCTGTGTTAGACAGACTGCACATAAGTAAGTGGAGCCGTGTTTTGGAACTATGATCAGAGGCTCTGTTTTTACCTTTGAGGATTTGGTTACCTTCTTACCTTAAGCATAAGTCTGTTTATAGGTTTAAAGGAGGTACAAAAACCCTATCAAGTCGATCTGAGCAAGCTAGACAGTGGGTACATCCTCAAATTACTGGGATGGGCATCACTATTAGGATCTCTATTTATTCAAACCTCAAATTCAGCCCAAACCAAAAACTTTTTGAGACTGAAACAATATTCAGTTTATTTTCTCCGGCCATTTTTACTTGCCTCTGCCCTTTCTGTATCCGGCACTGGAAACAGAAGTGCTGAGAAACCATGAAGACCATGATTGCCATGGTCTTTCCGACCTGACAGGAATCAGGAAGCATCTTGTAAGATGAGACTGTTGTGAGACTTACAGACTGATTTCTATACTAAAGAACTTCAAATGGATCTGATTGATGTTCTAATATAACACGTAAACATTTGGATATCAAAGCTGGATTTCCCATGAAACATGAAGCCAGGCAAAATTTGGGTGGTTCAGGGGTTTCATTACGTAGATTGTAAACTCATTAGGAATGACAGTCCTTTTGTTCTGTTTGTACAGCACCTAGCACAATGGGGTCCCGGTCTACGACTTGGGCTTGTTGGTGCTACCACAGTACAAATAATAATAAAATAATAATTACAAGAGTCAGTTCAGTTTAACCAACAATAATCTGCTCACTTGAAAACTCAGCTCAGCTGGAAACTCAAGTTAGCTCAGCCCTAAATTCATCTCAGGATGACCAGGTTTAGTAAGAGTCACAAAGGTGGGTTGATTAATGGTTTCATATCAAAACCCGGTGAAAGTTTAGGCAGTTTTGCCTAAATTTTTTGGTTTGCTGCAGTCCAAAGCACAAGATGATCGCAACCCATATAATGAAACCAGGGTAAAGTTGCACACGGCTTGTATATACTGTCCTAGAAGAAGTTGTCACCTTTCCTTGTAATATCATAGTAGGAAGTTGTTGTGTAATTCACTGTCTCTGGCTTTGCACTATATTGGATGCATTGCAGCTTTAGCATTGTCCTGGACTCATGAGGGGGAAAAAAGACAAGGTGCAATTGATGTGGTTTAATTAGGTGGCAATTTTATTAACTTAACTCATCTGGGAAATACCAGGCAATAATTGGTACAGTGCACGTCATGATTCCTTCTTTAATCATCTCCAGTAGCGGGCTGCTCTCAGGCACCCCACCCCTCCACCGCTGTTCCCCAGCCTGTTACTGGGCCTCCATTGCCCTCCTCTCATGTAATTGTTAAGGAGCTGGGGGAAAGGGGTTGTCTCCTCACTGTACCAGCCATTAAGAGCTCCAACTCCACTCCCCAACTTCTTTAGGAGATGCCTGCCCCTAAGTCCTCTTCCATGTCTGACTTATCAGGGAACTGGGCCTCCTGTGGAATATGGAGTACTGGGCACCTCCCACCTGCTAAGTTGTAACAACTTGAACCTGACCTGCCCCACTGGGTCTCTGAGCTGCTGTGGGGAAAGTGAAAAACCCATCCCACCCAGCCAATCTGGCATTAAGGGACAAGTTCCTTCCGGGACCCCAAAAGTAACTACCACAATGCCCACAGCAGAGTGAAATCCTGATCCTACACTAATCCCAGAGATGAGAGGGTGGGAGCTGCTGATCTGGGCATAAGAAGGGGCTCAGGCAGGAGGGATGTGACTTATATACTCTTTCCTAGATGGGCTGGAGCCAGTGGGTTACCTGAGACCCAGTGGCTGCCCACCAGCTCATGTCATGATTAAGGCTGCGATTCTGTCATGGAGGTGGCAGGAAATCATGGATTCCGTGCCTTTCCGCAACCTTCCTGACTTTTGCAGCTTAGGTGGCTGGTGTGGCTGGCCCTGGGGTGCCCAAGCAGTGGTCCTGGGGGCAGCCCCCAGAGCTAGCTGCACCAGCCGCCACTCAGGCAACCCTGGGTGGCTGGCCTGGGGGAATGCCCAAGCAGCAGTCCCAGGGGTGGCCCTGGGGAATGCCCGCGCAGCGGTCCCCGGGACCTCGGAACAGCGGGTGGTTGGGGTCAGTCAGCGCCCCCATGGCCAGTGCAGAGGCTAGCCATTGCCCCCCCGGAACCCCCTAGAGGAGCAGCACCGAGAGTCCCCAGGAACTGCTAAGTTTTAGTCAGGGGTATTGTGAATTTAGTCATGGGCTGGACATTTTTGTTTATTGCCCATGACCTCTCCATGACTTTTACTAAAAATACCTGTGACTAAATCTTAGCCTTAATCATGTTGCCTTCCTCTCCCCACCTCATCCCCATGTCCCAACCTCCCTCATTACTCCCAAACTGGGGGGGGGACCCTTAAAGAAGACACTACTCTTTTTTCCCCTCCGGTCCAGACAAAGCCCCAACTTCAGGGCTGCCCGGGCGGGGGCAAGTGGTGCAATTTGCCCCGGGCCCGTGGGGCCCCCACGAGAGTTTTTTGTGGCCCCTGGAGCGGGGTCTTTCACTCACTCCGGGGGCCCCGGAAAACTCTCGCGGGGCCCGGGCACCCAGAGCTTCTTCCGCTCCGGGTCTTCGGCGGCGGTGGGTCCTTCCAAATTACCGCTGAAGCGGGACCCACCGCCGAAGTGCTGGGTCTTCTGTTGTAATTCGGCGGCAAGGGGCACTTCAGGGCACTTCGGCGGCGGGTCCCGGAGCAGGACCCCCTGCCGCTGAATTACCGCTGAAGCAGGGGCCCCCCCGCCGCCGAAGCCCCCAGGCTCCCTGAATCCTCTGGGCGGCCCTGCCCAACTTTGAGGCTGTGGGAGTTTCATTAGTGCGGCAGGCTGTCATCAAGAATAAAGGAATAAATATCTTCACACTGTGTTTGTTTTTTTCCCTATAAATTATGGGCCAGATCTTGAAGGCTGTACACAGTTTTTACTCAGGGAAATTTCCCACTGACCCGCTATGAAGTGCTTTGGAAAGCCCTTCAGATCAGTTTCCCTTGTTTTATTATGTTTAAATCCAATTATGTCAGTTATAGTACTACTGCTGATCCAGCTTTCCTGCCGCAGAGAGGCCAAAAGCAAGCAAACCTACTTTGCTGATTTGGAATGAAGTTACAGTTCTTTGAGCCAGCTCATTCCGTAATGTGATTAGCCAGCATGCAAGGGAGACTTCGTGCTCCATTCACAACTGCAAGGAGGGTAAAGTACTGTCTTTGTATCACCAATACAACTCTCTTCTCAGTACTTCTAATTAGGAACCTTCCCCTTCTTAGAAACCAACACAATTATATAGTAAGTAAAACTACATCCAGCCCCATTTGCTGTTAGTGATTGGAGTTCATTAAGCATGCTTTCAACTTGTTTTGTGTTGGAGGCTTTGTTGCAAATTGTAACTCAAGTTGTACTGGAAATGTTTAGCTTTGTAGGAACACTACCAAACTTGCAGTTAGTAAATACGGTATATAAGCAGAAAGAGCAACTTGCCACTAATGGGGCTACATATTCCATGTCTTATTGACTGCCTGAGTTTTGTCCATTACAGTACCTTGAATATGAACTTCTCAACAGTAAAGGGTGCAATTGAGTTTAATTTGTTTAAAAAGAAAAAAAATAGTTTATTTGTTTAAAACTGTCAGAGCATCTTGGAGTCCCATAATTGGTGCCACATCTTCCCTGCAAAAGCTTCTGTGCCTTATTCTATGCTAGTTAGGGTAACAAGTTGCAGACGATAAATCTTATTTATTTTCCTTGGGCATAGAAATGCTCTCGTTCAGCACCAGGCTGCAAACTGTTATTCAACCAATTATTGGGTGTGTTTTGATCTGTTTGAGAGACACCAAATCCTTTGTAGCTATGTGATTCCTTTTGAAATTTTGCAGTTTGAATCTTGCTTGACTGGAACTTGCTCTGATGTTTGCGTTTTGAAACAATCAGTAAATATTGGCTTTCACTTATTGATCTGGCAACATGCAGTTTCCCCATCGCCCGCAAATATGAATTCACACTACGAATTTTGATGCACTTTTTTAAACATCAAAACGAAGATGCTTCTTATAAACATTTGACTGTTGTAAAATAATGCTGTGATTTAAGACAAAAAAAAGTATGGAAGCCCAAGTGACAAAGATATTTGGATAGTGTATGTTTGATGGCACCATAACCAGTAATTTTAAAAAGTGACTGATTTCTTCCATAATTAAAATCTTCCATTATGCTACTTCAAAGCTAATTTCTTTCATATTTTCCAGAATAGTTCCGTCCATTAACTTCACTCTAGGTAATGATACAATTATATGTAATCATTGTCAGAATTCAGTATGCAACACATCAGTTCCTTTGTGTAGTGATTGTGCAGCCCCTTCAGCTGCTTGAATTTGGATTGTTTCCATCCGGTGTATTGCCAAGAGCAGTTCTGGAGTCTCTGACGTTTTGTCTGACATGAGTCAAGACTAGTAAAGCAAGGGTCCCTGGCAGTTGTTCCAGGAGCTCCTCCATCTTGTAGATGTTGATTTAAAGCTCTGAGAAAAAGGAATGAGCCTGAGGAGCCAACTTTTCTTGTTGAATGCAATGGTTAAAATGTTAATTTAAGATAAGAACTTGTTTTAAAAGAAGTCTCTTAAATATGCAGGGGGTGTATCCGTTTAAAGTGCTAATGAAAAAAAATCATGTACGTTCCCCTCCGGTATGATTTCTGAAAATAGAAACGGAATATTTAACAGACAAATCAAAAACATTTTCTATTTTACTGCTAACTGAAAGCTCAGTCCTGCTGGCCTTATTCAGACGCACAGGGAGTAAAGATTAGGTCCTTATTTTGTTTCCTATCTCTTTACTACCTTTGGGCCAAACTCTGCTTCTCTTACTTGCATGAATAGTCTCATTTAAGTCAGTGGGGCTACTTGGTTGGGTGGACAAGACAAAAAGGATTTCATCTGCTTTTTACTCAGTACAGACCAAGAACTCCATTCTGCAAAACTTTACTAATGTGAATAGTCCTTAGCCAAAAGAAGTCCCATTGAAGTCCCCACATTTATCTTTGTTTATATGAGAACAACAGCCTGAAGTCATTGGTGCAGCATCTGTATAAGTGAGAACAGATTTCCCTCTCAGGGGTTCTAACAGTGCATATATAATATTGGTTGGACTAACAATGAGGTCAGGGTAGTGCTAAATGGAAGGTAGTAAACAAACAATTGCCTTGAACTTCTGAAGGAATGTGGGAATCAGGAATCACCCGGCATTCTGAGACCCTGATAAAGTGACAGTTTTAGCAATACACAAGCGCTTCAGAACACTGGGGAATCCTAGCCGCTGTCTGACAAGTAAGGCAATAATGATTTCCAGCATTACAGGAATGGAGGAAACCATAAAATCCACCCTTTTCTTTCCCTGTGTCCTCAGGAGTCTTTGATCATTAGATTTAGTGCATTCTTCCTATAACGTTTGCTTCTTGAAAAGTTATCCTTTGATATAAGGCTGTTATATACTTCACTGAAGTCCCTTGTAAAGTACAGATGTGTCAGAACTAAATTATCTGCTACCTGCCTCAACCCATGGGCTGGACAGCTCTGGCTTGAATCTTTTCAAAGGTACTTAGATCTTTGTTTTATAAAGAAGTTCTTTGAACATGTTTTGTCATTGAGTTTTCTTGTTCACACTTGCCAGCTGATCAATGCTGTTTCTTCATATCAGGTTTAGCAAGTCACAATGTTTGTTACTTGGTGGTGAGAGAGCCTGTTGGGAGGTTAGAGAGAGCAAGGGAGTTTAAAACCTAAGTAGTGTTATGCACAGAGAGACTCAGGGAGGCTGTTCTCTTTGTAGGTCTTTAAAAAAAATAGGTAACAAAGGGCACGTTTACACTTACCTCTGGAGCGATCAATCCAGTGGAAGTCGATTTATTGTGACTAGTGAAGACGCGATAAATCGACCGCTGAGCGCTCTCCCGTCGACTCGTACTCCATTGGAGTGAAGCATAGGTGGAGTCGATGGGAAAGCGTCATCAGTCGACCTACCGCAATGAAGACACCGCGGTAAGTAGGTCTAAATATGTCGACTTCAGCTACGTTATTCACGTAGCTGAAGTTGCGTAACTTAGCTTGATCCCCCCCCAGTATAGACCAGGCCAAAGTGGTTACTTATCTGAGCAATAGAGCAAGTGCTAGCCCAGGAGTGCCCAAAGAGTAGCCCAATGACTAAATGCCACACAAGCCCACGGCTTTCCTTGTAATTATATCCTTGTGGTAGAAATCTTACAGAATCTAAATCTGTATAGAAAGTCTCTCATTCTCAATTACTCATCCCATAAACTGTAATTATTATAGACCTTTTATAGGATGGCTCAAAACCAAGAGCACAAAACAAAACACCCCCAACCCAAGCCTATAGGAAAGACCTCAGTTTCCATTGAATTCTATCAGGGCCGCCCAGAGGATTCCGGGGGCCCGGGGTCTTCGGCAGTGGGGGGCCCTTCCGTTCCGGGACCCGCCGAAGTGCCCCGAAGACCCGCGGTGGGGATCCCCCCGCCGCCGAATTACCGCTGGAGCCGGACCCGCTGCCAAAGTTCAGCCCGGTCTTCGGCGGTAATTCGGCGGAGGGGGGTCCCCGCCGCGGGTCTTCGGAGCACTTCGGCGGTGGATCCCGGAAGGGAAGGGCCCCCCCGCCGCCGAATTACCGCCGAAGACCGGGCTGAACTTCGGCGGTGGGTCCCGCTCCGTCTTCAGCGGTAATTCGCCGGCGGGGGGGTCCTTCCGCTCCGGGGCGGAAGAAGCTCCTGCGCCCAGCCCCGCAAGAGTTTTCCGGGCCCCCCGGAGGGAGTGAAGGACCCCGCTCCGGGGGCCCCGAAAAACTCTGGTGGGGGCCCCTGTGGGGCTCGGGGCCTGGGGCAAATTGCCCCTCTTGCCCCCCCCTCTGGGCGGCCCTGAATTCTATGAGGCATCAGAATAATTTCTATAACCTAATTAGTCTTCACACCTATAAAATTCTGTAGGCCGTTTCCATCTGGGCAGAGTGATCAGTTGTAATTTTTTTTTGTATTGTTGGTGAACTCATACAGTAAGCAATTTCTATGCGTCAAGGACAGGACAAGCACTGTACAAGCATCCATTATGACTTTCTTCATTTGTTTATTAAAAAAAGATGGACATTTGTATGGAGATTAGCTGTAGCCTTCAGATTCCTGCCAAAATTCTATCACAGACATCTACTGTACTTCACAAAGTCTGAACTGGGCACTCCAAGATGAACCCCAACCTATGGGATTTGCTGTCTGGTAGGTGCTGCTTGAGTGTTCTTAACCATCAGATAGTTGAGGCATTCCCACCTCAGACATGGAATTTCCTTTGCACAGCAACTGAGTCCTGTGTTCTCCTCCTGGTAAAGATCAGCTATAGTTTAATTCAGTGCCATGATCATCTGAAGTGTTAGCAGAAGGAACTAAATCCTTTCATTACACTATGCAGCAATTAGCCTTTCTGAAGTAATGTTGCATCCTGCTCCTTTTGCATGCAGCCTGAGCTCTGACAGAAGTGAGGCCTCCTGTTGCTTTCCTGAATGGCAAAAAGCTAAAATGCTGATTACAGAAGATAAAATAGATTCCTATCACTTTAAAATTAGTATCTAACCGATATGATTCTAAAGATCTTAGGGTACGTCTACACTACGGGACTATTCCGAATTTGCATAAACCGGTTTTGTAAAAGATTTTTTTAAAAAAGAGTGTGTGGCCCACACTAAAACACATTAAATCGTGTGTGTGCACACGGTCCGAGGCTAGCGCCGATTTCTTGAGACAGACTGTGGGTAGCTACAGCCCAGCTATCCCATAGTTCCCGCCCCTCCCCCCCCCCTGGGCATTTGTTGAGATCCCAGTGTGCAATGCCAAAAAAAAAATCATTTGTGGTGTGGTCAGGGTCTCTCCTCCTCCCTCCTCCCCCTCCTGACAGACAAGACAACCTGCTTTGCGCTTGCTTTTGCCTTGCAGAACGCCATAGCACAGCAAGCATGGACCCTGCTCAGCTCCATACTCATCTCCATGTTTTAAACACCGCTCCACTCACTCAGCTCGCAGTATATGCTGAACCGAGGCGAGTACCAGGCGAGGCGGCGAAGGGCGCGAGACGCGGGCGTGATGAGGACGTGTGACACAGAATTGATCAAACCGCTGGCCCCGCGCTTGGGAGATCCTGATGGTAATGGGGCAGATTCTATCATTTTGGGCCTGATTTTGGGCCCGGCAATTTTTGGGGGGGAGGGGAAGCACTTGTGTGTGGACATGATTGGCTGCCAGTGGGTGATCGATTCCCAGTGGCTGCTTCACTTTCTTCATGGAACTTTGCTTGCTGTTGCCCCCCCCCCTTTGCCCCCCCCCTGAGAGAAATAGAGCCTCACAGAAGAGTAGAAAAGCCAATAGCCCGTGGAAGCTGTGGAAGCCAGAGACAGCTTGCATCAGTCAGTCGCAGATCATGTTGGAAAAAATGCTGGGAGGCTGCTGAATGGGTGGGGCTGCTGCAGCTTGCTGAAGCTGCTAGCTAGCTGCTAACGTGCTTGGATTGTGGGATGGGATGGGGATGGCTGCGCTGGGCTGGGATGCATTGGATACCTGTGGGGGCGATAGATGGCACCCCAGCACCACCCCAATCACCACATCAGCAGGGAAGGGCAGGCGAAGGGGCACAGCACTGACTGCAAATTCAGGGGTGCTGCAAAAAGGTCTGGATCATGCTGGAGGATCTATGGCACGGAGGGTTCATGATGCACGAGGGTTTGCTGACTCTGTGTCAGAACGCTGCAGAAGCTGCACTTCTGTTTCTGTTTGCATGAAATGAAGAGGTGGATGTATAGAAGGACACAGCCTGTTGATGGGGGACCCTACCCTGCCGACCCTGCCTAGCCTGACTGACAGTGGTCAGGAGAAAGCCTACACAGGGAGCAAGTGCAAGTCAGGAAGTGCATGTCACCAGTTTCTGTGCAATCAATTGCAGGTGGCACACTGCATTTGGCTCAGACCTCAGCCAAACCAACACAGACTATTGTTATTTATGCTTGCTGTTTTCTCTCACCCTGTGAGAGCCAATGGGAGACTGCTTAGATTGTATGGCCAAGGGGGAGTGGGAGGGGTGAGGGGGGAGGCGAGAAGCTTACGCGCAGAGGCAAAGAACTGGCGACCAGGCACACCAGGAGAAGAGCTGATCAGAGAAGCTCAAGCGGCACAGGACAGCAGAATCAGTGCTCAGAAAAGTGTGAAAACGAGTGAAATGAATGACCCTTGACTCCCTTGATTGCTGTGTTTGTTGACAGACAGAGTACAGCTTTTAGTCAGCTCAAAAGCTGTAATAAAACTTTCATATTAAAATTATTTTTTTTTATAAAAAAGAAAAAGAAGAGTTTTTTAAAAGGAGAGGAGGGAGGAGGAGAAGGCTAAAAAAGGGAAAAGGAAAGGAGGAAAAATGGAGGAGGAGGAAAGCTGGGATGGGGGGCGCTTCAAAAAGGTGGGGAGTGGGTCCACGCGGAGGGTGGGGCTGGGTGACGAGGGGGACGGGGAGGGGTGAGGAGGCTTGGGTGAGGGGGGGGGGGGGTGGTGGTGAGGGGCTGAGGCTCCTGCGTGTGATCTGCTGCTCCTGAAGCCTGCTGCAAGACCGCGCATGTCAGTTGATCACCCAGCCCCCAGCCCCGCATTGATCTCACCGCTGCATTCCTGCCGCCGCCGCCGCGCTGATTCCTCCCCTGCGTCTCGCCTTGCCTCCTCATCTCTTCCTGCCCTCCTCCTGCCTCTTCCTCACTGGCCTCCTCTCCCTTCATTGAACTTCTCTCTTTCCATCATTTTTGAATCTTCCCTTTTTTTGTCTGATCTCATCTTTAATTTCTTTCTCTATCCAGAATCTGTTCTTCTTTTCTTCTCTGAGGGAGGCTTTTTTTCTTGGGATGGAGGCATGAAAGAGAGCAAAATTTAGAGGAGGGAAAGAAATTTTTGCAGCATAGCATACATTTACAGAACACAGATACATTTTACAGAATAATGGTTAACTCTTTCATAGCACAACACATTTCACTATTTAACATAGGATTTCTTTCATCTACAATCACAGATCTTTGCATCTATCTCTTTTCAGCTTGCATCACACAGCATTCATCAGTTACAGATCAGTCCAGGCACGCCATGGTAAGCCCACCAGGCCCAGCTAATACACCTCGTCCCAGAACTGCTCCCCAACCCCCCCCCCTGCCCACTGCTAACCTAGCTCCCACTCCTCGCCTCTCCTCACCCCCCCCCTGATCGCCGCTTCCATCGGCATTTTTGCCGCATGCTGCCGGAAAAAGTGTCAAAAAAAATTCACCCCCCGCCTCCCCTGAAAGCAAATTTTTTTGCAGTTGCTTTTTTTTTAAGCTGTCTTTTCCACCCCACCCAGTGAATTATATTCCTGATTTTTTAGGTTCCTGATTTTTAAATATTGATTGATGAGATAATAGAACAAGATAAAATGCGGATTGCAAGATATGGCATGCTGCTTGCGGGCCATATGTCAGTGTCCTACTGCCACATGCATGATACCTGCCACGATGCCTAGATATATTGCTGCTACACTGGAATGGTGGTAGAAAGTCTTCTGGAGGTTGAACAGGGCGGATCTGGAGAAAGTTTCTGAGTTGTAGGAGGAGCTTCTGGAGTTCCTACATCAGTTCGAGATGTCTCAAAGGATCCTCTAAAAACCTCTCAATTAAAACACTACTCTCTAAGTAACTGCCAATGCATCCCACTCCCATCAAATCAGGGCAAAAAAAAAAAGCAAAAGGTAAACTAACTGTTTGCTATTTGCTTGTACTCACCAGAGCAGCATTTAGGCGCTCCTCTCTGCCATTGTCTGGTGTGAGGGCTGGGAGCAGGGTAATTCCCTGGCTCTGTCTGGCTGCTCCTGTGTGCAATCTCTGCTTGGTCTCTGATGCCTTCTCCCTTCTCTTCTTCTTCTCTTTCCTCTTCCTCTTCTCCAGCTCATCCTCAGATAATCTGCTCATTACAAGACCCCACAGATCCACCTCGCCAGGCACCTTCACTTTGCCCTGCCTTGTCTTTGCAATTGCAGCTCAGCCATGAAGCGGCAGCGCTGCTTTGCTGCCTCTGCCTTCTTTTCCTTTTTTGGTTTTGGTTTCTGCTTGCTTTTTTCTTCTTCTTTTTTTGTTCTCTGCTGTGCTGCACATTTCTTAGCTTTCATGGCCTTTCCATTTACTTTTTCATTTTCTTTCATGTCAACTTTTTTTTTTCTCGTTCTGTTTTTTGTGTTTCCTGCACCCATACTCCATGATGGATATATGATCTCCCCCCTCTGCCATTGGTCACCTGCTGGGACACTTCTCCGACTGCTGAGCTGATGTGCTGTGTGTGCTGCTGATCTGCTTTGTGCTACTGTGCTGTGCGTGGCTGCTGTGGATGAGTGCTCTCCACGCTGTCGGTCGAACCAGGAAATGAATTTCAAAAGTCTTCGGGCTTTTCTGGCCTACCCAGCCAGTGCATCCGAAAGTTCTATGCGTGCGGTGAGAGCCAGTGGTGCACTGTGGCCCCGAGCCACAGGTGATAGCAAAGCCGCACCCTATGGTAATAGATAAATTCATTTAAATGTTAAAATGTCGATACTACGCTACTCCGAGGTTGGCAGAAGAAGACGGATTAAGATCTTAGAGAATTTACTAAGGATGGAACCCAATGGGATTTTGTAACAAGTTTATATAAAAATTATTCTCAAACCCTATAGAATTGAACAGAAAATGCTAGCCTTTTTATAGATTTTTTTGGTAATCCTATAAAATTCTCTAGTAGGGATATAATTTTCTAGTGATTCCCATAGAAATGACTAAAAATGTACAGAAAGGTCAGGGTTTCCTATCCATTACTATAGGACTTTTCCAGTTGTGCACATGTATTTATTTTGTAGGCTTTGTAGCAAATGAACCACTAGTGTTGCCTTTTTTGCAATTCATTTATTTTATGCCTAGGTTTGAAAGAGTTTTATTTACACTGGGGATGCTGCAGAAAACATATATGGCTTCTTTCTTAGGAGGTGGAAGTAGGAATAAGTACAATACCAGATGAGATTTGTTTCCCCATCCCACACACTCTTTGCATGCACCTTTTTAATGGGCTTACTGCTTAAGTTAATGTAAGGAAGGATGACTTTGCTCCCTGAGGCTATGAAGTGTGATTACAGTAATCAGGTGGGTAAATTATTGGGAGGAACAAATGGGGCTTGCTGGATTTGAGGCACCGCCACCAAGAATACCTTGGCTAGTAGTCAGTCACTGCAGTTTCATGGTGATGTGCTTCCTCGTGCCACAGTGACACCTGCTGGGAGATTAGATTATGATATAATATTCCAAATGAAAGCTTTGGGCTCAATTTTTCTCTGTCACACAGGGATACGAAGCCACTTATGGGTTTACATCCATGGAACGGAAAGATTAATTTGGTTCTCTGTCTGTTGTGCAGTGAGTATGCTGAGGTTTCCAAGGCTGCTGTCTGTGTATCGAATTGGAGCTCATCTGCTAAAGTTTTAGTCATGGTAGTAAGAAAATGGCTGCTAATCCGAACTCTTAGAATGCTAACCACTCTTTTGAAAAGGAGCTCAACATCTGGAAGAACCCTGAAAGCCAGATGGTGAGGGCCTTTAATTTATCCTTTCCCTGCCACATATTTTTTGCCATACTGCTGTTTCTGATAGATCGGATCATTGCTTTAAAACAAGGCTGCTGGCTGCAGCTCAGGAGGGGGTATAGTACACATCATTTAAATGCTTAATGTTTTAGCATGTGCCCAAACACGCACCCACTCTCCTACTATTGGACTCAGGTGTGAGCATTTATAGTGCAGACCCAAATCATTGTGAGAACATGAGGCACTTTGGTACCTCAAAAGCTTTTTATAGCTGGAATCTTTTGGAGGTGAGTGTTGAACTGTGGCTGTCTATGTGATATGGCTGTGTTTGTCAGTCAGCAGTGTGCAATAACTTTTAATGTCTCACTCAAATAGGGGAGTTAAGAAGGGGGGAGGGGATAGTATTCCAAGATACTTGCTCTCTAAAAATAGGTAGCATTTTAGTGTCTGCTGAGGATACTACACACCTATAGCTCTCCTGGACGCACTGCTCTGGTTTGGGGACTTATTCTGGCATATTGTTATTGCCTCCGTTTATTGTATACTATACATTTTCTTTATATTTTGCTTAGGTTTCTGTTGGGGACAATTAAATACCTAGGCCTTGAAATTGAATAAAGCACTTCAAAGTGCAACAGGCAAAATTACTGACAAGGCATTTTCAGGATTTACAAACATGGTGCTAGACTTAAAGCAAAAAATCTTCTGAAAACCTATGTCTGGAAAAGATAAGAAAATGCTGACATTAAGGTCATCTTGTTCTCCATAACTCTCCTACTCAAATAAAAAAAATTAAAGGTTAATGAATAATTTAGGATGATACATGTGCTTTGAATTATAATATTCAAAGATGAAGAATTTCTGAATGGTAAAAAGAAGGGTTACAATTTTAATTTAATATTAATAGTTTATGCTTATGTACAGGGAATGAGTTTGGATAGGCCAGGATAGTACTTATGCCAAGGCTTTGACATAGCTTTGCTTGACATGAGTGTTGTCTTGACAATTTCTTTCTTACCTAGGTGTGCTTAAGTAATGCTCACAGCTGACAGGATAAAGGTGACGTTTTGTTATGGAATGTATTCTGTTGGAGAGTATCAATAAGACTAAATTAATCATTACAATAAAATACACAAAACGCAATGGTAAAAAGTCCTTTCTTTGGGAAAAACAGGAGTAAGGTGACATGAAGACACGATGACAGGAAAATTAGTGCAGACAGCAAAAATTATGTAAATTGAACCTTGTGCATGTGTATTGTATGTGTTATGTAAAACACAATATTAACATTGATTGGAAGAGAACTAATGAATATATAATGTGAGATGATTCATGATGTAGACATAAATGCACAAATTAACATACAAAAAACAAATGAACAAGGGCCCAAGTCGGAGAATTCTGTACAAGAGACTGAGACAACCATCATGAGGAGGAGGAGAGTTTCCCAGTTCCCCAGAACCATGGTAACTTGGGGCCCTATCTGTTCCATCTTATTTGTTTGTTCTCTGACATAAATGTATGATCAGAAATTATAAGTGACAATGATTGTGTCTAAAAAATTATAAATAATGGCTCAAATGATTAAGCCTAAATTGGGTGGACTTGTGCCATAGTTTCCAATCTTACAGTTCAATAAGGGATCTTCAAGTACCTCTTCTTTCAAAACAAAACAAAAACAAAAAAAAACCCCTCACAATTATATTGTTCTGTAGTCATGGTCTTGTATAGTAATGAGCCTCAAATAGTGTAGTAAGAGTTATAATGTTTGGGCCATTACTGTGGAATAGTAGACTATTTCTGTTTTTATAATTTATGCACATCCACAACTTAAATTGTTCATAAGTGGCCTATAATTTTGCTTGCATCAATTTTTGAGTGTCTCTCTCTCTAGATTACAAGGCCCTATGCCAGGGTTGCTGGAGACGAGGTTACACCCATTAGTTGAACCTCGGATCCAGGAGGAATAATGTAGATTCCATCCTGGCCATGGAACAACGGACCACTTTTTTGCTCTCTCGCAGATACTCGAGGAGTCGTGGTAGTTTGCTAATCCAGTCTAACTGTTTTGTAAAGCTGGGGAAGGCATATGACTATGTTCCCCGAGATGTCTTGTGGGAAGTGCTGTGGGAGTATGAGGCCACTTTTGCATACTATCTGGTCCCTCTATTCTCAGAGTGAGAGTTGTTTTCGGATTCTTGGCATTAAGTCGAGTTCATTCAAGGTGGGTATTGGACTGCACCAAAGGTACATCTTGTCCCCACTCCTGTTCGTGATTATCATGGACACGATATCAAGGCACAGACGAGCTGTTGAGTGCATCCAATATGGAGACTCGGAGGTGGCATCTCTGCTGTTTGTAGATGATGTTGTCCTCCTTGCTTCTTCACACTACAATCTCCGATGTGCACTCAAACGTTTCACTGCAGAGTATGAAGTGGCTGGGATGAGAATTCGCACCTCCAAATCAGAGGTCGTCTCCTGGAAGAAAGTGGATTGCTCTCTCCAGGTGAGGTGGGAGCAGCTGCCCTTAGTGGAAGAGTTCAAATATCTAGGGGTCTTGTTCTGGTGTGGTGGCAGCAGCGATGCAGGTGCTGTACTCATCCGTGGTGGTGAAGTGGGAGCTGAGTTCTCAGACAAAGCTCTCAGTTTACAGGTTGTTTTACGTCCCCATCCTCACTTATGGTCATGAACTTTGCAAAATGACCAAAAGAACAAGATTGCAGGTACAAGTGGTGGAAATGAGGTTTCTCTGCAGGGTGGCTGGGTTTACTCTAGGAGATAGGGTAAGGAGCTTAGCTATTCAGGAAGGCCTCAGGATAGAGCTGCTATTCTTCCCGATCGAGAGGAGCTAGTTGAGGTGGTTCGGGCACCTGATAAGGATGCCCCTTGGGGGGCTTCCGTTGGAACTATACTAGACACGTCCTATTGGGCGGAGGCCCTGAGGCCGACCCAGGACACACTGGAGGGATTATATTTCCCAGTTGGCCTGGGAACACTGGGGGATCCCCCAGGAAGAGCTGGAACCTGTTGCAGAGGAAAAGGAGGTCTGGTCCTCCCTACTCTTCATGCTGCTTCCGCCACCCTCACCAAGAAAAGCAACATAAAGGAAAAAATAGAATAAAAATATTATCTTACCTTTCCAAACTTTCAGAGTCTCTTCTTCCCTCTGTGAGTTACTGAACAAACCCGATTAATTGAATAATGGTCATGATCTTTCATCTGTTATTCCATTTTATCTGCTGTTAATTGCTTACAAGACAAAAGAAAAATCCTGAAACTCAGGTAGCAGGAAGTGGTTAACTGTGTTAGTATTTGTCTGATGGAATGGGACTAATATTATCTGATATTTTTCAGCAGGCCTCTTTAATTAGACCTGCCAAATTTGGCATGCTGATTATGCAAGAACCTAGTGAGTGAGCCTACAAATGTTGCTAGTGTTCATAAGGTGCCGCTTTATGATGATATCAAATCATTCATTTAAAAATATTTCACTTTAAAAGATCTTGAAGAATTGTTTTACTTGACAACTTCTGATTTGTCAAGTGAACTTTTGTGGCATTGAATTTTATATTCCTTCTCTAAAGATTTCTTTCATCTGTCATTTCCTAAATGTACTGGGCTTTTGGGTTCAAGTTTCTCTCCTCAATCTTCCTTAAGCAAAATATCAGCATCAGAGAGATCAAGACGCTCACTTGTCAACACACCTGACAGAGTACTTAATTGATTGTGACGTCTGGAGCTTGTCTCAAAAGCAGATTCATATCGTGTCATCTCTGTCAATGAGTGATTGCGTTATCTTGAAAAGCCTTTGTTTCTTTCCATACTGTAGAAACAGCAGTCACAATCTATTTCTATAGCTAGTGGCAGACTTCGATCTCTATACTTTATGAGTGTGTGTGTCTCAGAGCATAATACCTACATTGAGTAATATCTGAGTGGTTTTAAACACAGTAGATTGGCCTTTCTTTCTTGAGTGCTGAAGACTATTGCTGAATGTGCTTTTTGCCAGCTGTTTTTTTTTAAGATCCATCCCTTTTTCAAACTCTGCCATAAATTCTCCTTTACCATTGTTCTACAGTTTGCTTCACTAAATAGTAGCTGACGTATCAAGCGTGAGTCTCCACTCTCTCATCCCTTGTGTAATCAATTCCACCTGTGTAAGATAGCTGTAAAGCACTGCCAGATGGTAGCATTTTGCCATCACTGGGACAAAATTACCAGTGTAAATAGATCTTTCATAGTCATTTATAAAAGTGCATATAAAACATTACAGGTCATATGTTAAATTAAAGGTACATTTCTAAATAGTTTATGATGTGTTAATAAACTGAATAATAGATATTTTAATGAAATGTTAATCAATTGTTATACAGTCCAGCAAGTCAATATTTTTCATATAAGAATGGCTTATAATGGCCTATAACACTTATAATACCCCTATCAATATATGTATAGCCATCTGTAAAGTATATTACACATCTGTAACATGGTTATAACACCTATTAATAATTTCTGAATCCTAAATAAAGTGTTCAGAAATGCCATTTTCATAAATATGTGACCATGTTACCATTCTAATTTGGTAACATTTTACACTCACTTTGAAATTGCTTGTTCTGAAGTATTTGACTACGTTAGTGGCAAAGCAGTGGAGAATCTTACAGTTCGACTTTATTTAAGTTAGAGCACTAGACACTTTGACCCAACCAACTATGATTATTCCTTTTGAACAATACAATGTTGTGCTAAAAGAGTGTCTAAGAGTTGACTTGGGAAAATGGCCAGCAATGACCAGAGAACAATACTTATTTATACCATTTCTCAATGACCGCACATTGAAACATTTAATTCAGAGGTGCAAATCCCCGGGCTGTGCTTTGGACAGGGCTGGTTTTGTTTGATCGCACAATTGAAATTACTGCAAACTAACTATATATTTAAAAGAGACTTAATTTGCAATCAAGATGGGAAGAAAGAGTTTGAGTCAATTTCGAACCATCTCAATATGTGTAGGTTCAAAATGTATATAGGGAAACACAAGTGTCCTTTTACTTATATCGCATACAACACTGTAATTCAGGAGAAAGTCCAATAAAGTTGTTGGAGTTACACCAGTCAAAAAATGATGTGAGATCATAATTGGGCCTACTGAATTATAAGAAGTTGATATTTGTACAATTCCAGTGCTCTACAATGAGATGGTATGGACAAGCTGATACCTACATGCTATTCATCTAAGGTTGGGTGGCGTTTTGGGTAAGAAGCACGTCAGTCAGTGAATGTAGCAACAGTGGTGAGATCAGGACTGGTATCAAGGGCTCTGATTTTGTGGCCTTACTATACCTGATTTGAATGTTTTCTTTGACTCAGGTGTGTAAGCCTGCTGAACTGAGCTACGGTGTCTGCTCATATTACTGCTATCAATTTTTAGATCAAAAATAGTGTGCTAAACATCGTAAAGTGAGCACAAATAGACACTGCCTGCCCCAATGAGCTTACAGGCCAACAGATAAAAGACAAAATACACTGTGAAATCTAAAGGGGTGAGGATAATAGATTTGTTTTTGATCCTTTCCATAAATATAAATGTATAACTTTGGATCATCATAAAAGGAGGAGGATTGTAGGAGGGGTATGAAGGAGAGGAGACACTGGTGACTTGGTGTTCAAAGGTACTGCAGACATAGCAGGTGGCATGGGAAAAGGTATGAAGATGGGGTGACTGAACTGGTCAAATAAGACATCAAGGATGGCATCACCAGCAGAGCAGAATTTTTTAGGAGAAATGTGATAGGAGAAAAGTCTGAGATGTAGGTCAGAGTGAGTTGTTTAGGTCTGAGAAGGTGAGCACAAGATTTTTACACTTCATGATGTGTGCGAGAGGGAGTCAACTGAAGTACACATGAAAGATGGGGACCATAGTCAGATTAATGGGCAAGGAAAATCAGTTACATGGTGAGTTATAAAACTCTTTCAGTACTTGGATGTGCCATATTCTTCCCCCTGTTAATCACATTGAGTAGAACCACAAAATCAATGAGAGTATTGGAATACGTGGAGGTAAGATTTCTACTTAAAATTCGAAATGACTGGTAGAATATACCCGTGTATTAATTAATTAATTGTAATGCAGTGTCAAGGATATTTAAGAACACTGTATTGTTAGAATTATTATTAAAGTATTCCTCCCATCCAAAACTGCAGTGGATTTGGTAAAAGAAAAGTCTTCAAAATATGTCGTGTCTCTTAATGAAATATAGTGTAATTATATTGTGTTGGCAGTGGGTCATTTTTAAAGATGCAGATGTCAAAGCAGCACTGATTGAACTGTATTAAACATATGTAATTGCATATTGGTATCCAATAGACGTTAAATAATTAAACATATATAGGACTCTTTGCAACAAACACATACTAATAGTAAATGTCATCACTGGCAGCATATTATAGCTGTAATAAGATCTGATCAAAGGCTAATTGAATTTCTGGGATATTTTGGGTAAATAAAACATGACGATTTCTAATAATAACAAATTACCTAATAGGATAGATGGTTGGCTATTTTAAAATGTTGTTTTTACAATTAAATTACAAAAATCTCATTATGGGGTTTCTTGCCATCAATTTCATTTTTCTAGTTGAAACTGTGTTTTCTGTGCTAAGAAATTCAGCTTCATGCTAACAGTAGCTGTGATAAACACTTTAAATTTTGAGAATATTGAGGACTGAATCACTTGGAGTAGCTGATGGGGCAGGGGAGAAAGATAACGTTCAGCCACATTTTTGATCTTCTGATCCTATATCAGCAAGTGGCCAAAACAGTCCCAGGTGCAAGGGCACATCAACATGAACCATTAGTGCGTGCAAGCCAGGGTGTGATTCTACAGCACACTAGCTTGCTGCTCAGTAATGTCCCATGTGAACAGTGCACTAAAAGTTCTGGAGTTCTTTGAAATTGGAGTACATCAAAGCACACTATGGAACTTTTAGTGCACTTCAGCAGGTTCCACACTGGAAGTTACTGTCTAGCAAGCTAGTGTGTGGTAGCTTCACACCTTAGCTTGCTGTGCAGTAATGTCCCTTGTAGACAAGCCCTTAGAGCACCCTGAGGGCTGCTCTAACTCACACCAGCTGCAGCCAGCCACTGTGCCAGGTGACAAAATGATGTATGCTGTGCACTGTATTTCTCTTCCCCACCCCCAACATATGGTGGATGTGAAGAACTGGTGCCATAAAGCTAGGTCTGCTGGCTTTGTACCATCCGAGGATTTCCTTCGGTCAGCCTGCCAACGGAACAGGATCCAGTCATCAATCTCCAGGAACAGAGAATCAGACATAGCTACATTGAGCCTCCTCTGGCACCTATTGAGGTCAATGGCAAAATTCCTATTGATTTCACTGGAAGCAGTATCCGACTTATTGTAATCACCTGTATTAAAACGGGAGGGCCTGAAATGTATGATTTCTGGGGTCTGGTTAGACTAGTGAGATGGGAGAGCTGGACTGGTTAGGAACACAATTAGTTACATAGAAACGGACATACTCTCTGGACCTTTTAGTTTAGTATCCTACCTCTAAAAGCAGCCCACATGTGCTGTTTGGGAGGAACGCAAAAATAAATCAGTACATAAATGTAAACCTATATTATCAGTTTTCAGCATTTTCCATCTGGCGTCTTTTATGAGAACTAAAATCACAATAATAAAAGTAAGAAAAGTTGCAAACCTTTTAATTTTTTAAGATACAGCAAAATTGGATGATAAATGGGTAATTTATTTTTATATTAGTATCACTTTACAAAAAATACTGCATTTGATGCAGCCACAGCAGTGGTTAAGTTTTTGCTGAAGGAAAACCTGATATTGAATGAGTAGGGGGAATAATTGTTTAATCGCTTTAATAAAAAAACGTTTGGCAAACAGAAATGCAAAGTCAAACCTTATTTCACTAGGCTATGCACTCACACTGTTATTTATATATTAAATACTGGAGTCAGTAACAGGCTGAGGCATGGCCAAAAATCAATTCTATATAACCACTGTAAAGTCTGCTGTCCAAGTTGATGGAAACTCTAAAATGAGATATTCTGATATATTGTATTTATGTACTGGATTTAAAGCCAAATATGATGGTGTAGAATTACATGCTGAAATTCTAGCAACCGTGTCTCAGCTATGCAAAGTAGATAATAAATTATTAGTGGTTTATTGTATGGGGGTGTTTCAAATGACACCTGAAAAAAAAGTCGTCTTCTCTCTCTTTAAAAAAGGTCGTCTTTTTTTTTTAAAAAGGGATGCCCAAATGACTGTAAAATATGTATGCCTGATTTTTTTTGCATGCAACTGTTGGTTTTTGCACATGGAAATTGCTGTAGTTACGTGCACAAATAAGCCATATGATTACATGAGCCTGGTTTTAAAAACTCAGCGCTATAGTTCCCATGATACTTTTCATAAGAGTAGGGGCAGATTTTCTTCTATGCCAGAGCTCTGTTTCAAAGAGACAATTATAGCTCTTGATTCCCAAGGCCTGACCCCAGTGAGACTTATTGCTACTCTGAACAGTATTGCACCATTGATATGGGGTCCTTAATGGACACTAAACCACTGAGGATAGAAAAAGTGGAGCAGAACTCAATTATGCCATCCCCCTTTCCCAACATGCCACCTAGACCGGGCAGAGGGAAATGAAGGCACAGAGTCCATTTGCAGTGTAAACACACCAACAAGACATTACTCTATGAAAGGAGAATTCTCTGCTAGGCCCTTATGATTTCTTTGTGCTACAAACCAGTCTGAAAATCTTGTCCTAGAAGTTTGCCCCTTAACCCCCGGGCAAAAGTTCCTTTCCCCACTCTGTTACGCTGAGAGCGACCGTTGGGGTCTTCCTGCATGCTGTCCTCCACCCCAAAGATGGCTACATTTGGTGTTACTGAATGTGTATAATTTGTGAACTACTTCTGTGGGAAAGATAAAATATTGGTTTTGGTGGTAGCATGTTCATTGTATTGTTAAGGAATGACACAAAAGAAATTCTGATCTTAAATTTACTCACAAAGCTATTTTTAAGGGGCGATTTCTCCTTAAATGCAGTAAGAAACATCTGTTCATAATAGATGTTTCTTCCTGATGTTATAATTAAATGTGTTAAAATATGAGAGACAGTATCTCCTGGCCTTGGCAGTGAATACTGTTTTTACAGTGGAGGCAATGTCAGAATTGGAAACGGTTATAGATGTTCTATTTTAAAAGTCACATCTACATCTTTGTACGTTCTATTTTTTTAACATGAAAATGACAATTATTTCATGTTTTAGAGGAGCTGTTTATAGACGTGTTTCTTTAGAGTGTGCAGAACAGATACAATGAGCAACCAGTAATAAACCATATGTGCCCTAAATGCACCATTACGTTGATTGTCAGTCAGAGTATTTTGATGACTACTTATTAATCTAAATTTGTTTTCCATTCTTCCTATTTTTGTTTCTAGAGAAACCAAAGCACCACTATTCCATCTTTTTTTGCTAATTAATTGGCATAATTGGTAGAAATGGGCCATTTGGGAGCTAAAACCTCTTTAGCACCTAACTGAAATTACTGAATGCTGTTTATTTGCAGAAGTGTCAGTAATTTAAAGGGAAATGCGTGAATCCTAACCTTTAGTCTTTTCACACTGAGTGTTTTATTCCTATTTTCTCTCCAATATAGTCTCCTTTACTTATTGCATTAGATACAGATAAAGACAGATCCAAGCAAACGAAGCACCCTCAGTGTTTACACATGCATATGACTTCTTTATAGCTTATTAATGGCTTACATATTTATGCAAGACACAATGGAACCCCAGAGTCTCCGAGAACAGTGAAAGATTAAAAAAATATACTGCAATATCAGGAATTTGTTAGAGAACCATGTAGACTAAAGATAACTGCTCCCTCTCCAAAGGAAAAACAATCATATGTTAAATGGTAAGTACATCATGTAAAATAATATTTGCATTACAGTAGTACCTAGGGGCCCTACTATGCAAAGCACTGTATATGAAGACATGGTCTCTGTCCTGAAGAGTTTACTCTAAGACCTGAGCACAATGTTATGTGTGCAGCTATGTGTTGTATATTTTATAGGTAAGGTGTTTGCCAACAAGTCTGCTAAAGGGCAGGGTTAGGAGGCATTTCAAGACAAAAGGATTTTACAGAGTGAGAAATATGTTCTACTTTCTCTCCTTTGGGGATTTTATATTTGTTCATTCTTTCTTTTCCTTAATCCTAAATAAAAACCATCTAGACTGAAAGTTCCTGTCTTGCTACTTGTGTATAGGAAACATAGTGTAACATCCTTGTAAAGCATGCACCTTGCCTCCACCTTCTGATGGCTAGTCTAGGGGTTAACTACTGCCGCTAGCTAAGGGAGCAACCTTTTTAGCTCAAGTAGCAGAAGTCAGTTCCTTTGGAAGTGAAAGTTTTGGATTAAAATCCTACTAATAATTTGTGATGTGGAGTCTGTTCCATTGCACAGAAACTACCCTGGATGCTAGCAGTGAAGAGGTTAACTGTGTGTATTTAAGAGTCTGTTGGCATCTCTCTTGTAACACCCATCATCCTTTAGTGGACAAATAACAGCCATCATAAACATCTGCCTTTAAAGCTGGGACTTCATGTAGCAACCAAGTTTCCACATGGAGCCAACTTTTATGGCTGAGTTGCAAACCTCTGAAAAATGGGGATTTTAAAGAAAAGGCTGACACAGCCTTACCAGACACCAGTACAATTACTGCTTTTTCTCCAGGAAAAAGCCAACAATTGGAGAGTGACTGACTCAATAAATTGTTTACTTTTATAGCATAATTTCTGCCAATGAGACTAGCCATTTTCTAGAATACGGATTCATGCAGACTCTCATATACATTGGTATATATCTGGAGTCACTTCAGTGGATTTACACTAGTGTAACTGAGAGGAGAATTTGGCCTACGGTGTCTCTTCTTTCAATGGGATTGTTGTATGACTGAACTGAGCACTCAGGTACTCTGATGTAAATCCACTATATGCAATAGAATTACTGCAGATTTAATCTGATATAACGGAGAACAGAATTTTCGAGGGCCCCCTTTTCAAGTCTAGAAACAAGCTATATTTTGGGAGACCGAGAAGCTATATCACAGAATGAAAGAGTGGAATGAAATCACCGAGCTCTTTCCCATTGAAGGGGTTGACTTGTCTCTTGGTTCACAGAGGAAAAAAGCGGAAATTCTAGTTTCCAACATGTTTTTAATGCACTTATTCTTCCACATAAGAGAATAAGGAGAATCAAGTCAGTCTGTGCAGAAGACTTTGTCCCCTGTAGCCTCCATGGAATCCCCTTTGCACCAACCCCTTATTGCGCCATAATTTGCCATCTCACAAAGTTCTCCGTTCCATCATTCCAATTTTGATGGTGGCTGCAATCCCTTATAATTTTTCATGATCATCTCCCATCATGCTGCCTGACCCTAATACAGGAGCCAGGAACCACTTGGCACTAGCTCTGTGGCACTCAGACTCACAACTTGGGCAATATCTCCCTGATCATTCCAGACCTGTCCTCCTTAAGTTGCATCTCTTTACATGCCCATGTGTTAACAACATCAGCCTGAGTCGCATAGGTGTGCGTGGATAGCACAATGACAGAATTAGACTAACTCAGTGTGTTTCTGCAACCACCTTAATCCGGATGCCTGTTAGCAAGAGAGAAGCAGATATGCATAAAGAAGAATCCCATGGTTCCCTGTAGTGTTAATGTGCGGTAAGAGGTTCCTTTGGAGCCCACATAGACTTTGAATGCTCTCCTAGCTAGTGTCTTGTAAGCAAGAACAGATTTATGTTTTCTATGCTTTCTGATCTTATGCATGTCCATGCTGTCTGTGCAATCAGAGGTGTCTGTCGCAGTGTGAGCAAAATCTCCTTTTTTCTACGGGCCCACTGAACAAATGAACATACCGTACACCCTGTGGTTGACCAGTCAGGCTCATGACTATTCAGCTGGTCACACATTAACACAGAATCCAGGATATGCAGTCTGCTGTAGTCATTCCTTTGTGGTTCAGTTTCTTCCCAGGTGAATTTTCCAGACATCGGTTAGCCTGTAGAGTGCCTGCAGGCTGTACGTCTCATGTTACATAATTTTGACACCCCAAGTGATCTTAATGGGCTTCTTTGTGAATATGTGGTATGCAATCTGTCATGCTGGCATCTAGAAATGCCGTTGTGTGAACTCTGTGCTTTCTTTTCCTCCCACTGTTCGGTGATTCTTCTTTTGACATATGTATCACTATAAGGGAACAACCACATGGAGGAAGGAAGCACTAATAATTCAGCAAAGGAAAAGGATGATGGGGCATGAAAATTTGTTAATGGCATGACTCCAAAAAGTATCAATCTAAACCTCTCGTTGCCTAGCAGCTAGACAACGAACCAAGGTCAAAACAACTTCTCAGGAAAGAATACGCTACCATTAAGAGGAAGTAACATCTAGAGAGTTAGTCTAGTGAATCAAATAGATTGAGGAGCAAGGAGCTGTTGGGTCCTAATCCTGTCTCTGCTTCTGATTCAGTGCGTGAATTTGGGCCAACTGCCTTAACTTACATGTGACTCTTTCTCTCCATCTGCTAAATGGGGGCCATTTCCTCTCTGGTGTTGAGGATTAACTAGATGTTTGTATAGTCCTTTGATCATATAAAGTACTAATTATATTTTAACAGATTAGCATGAGCTGGAATAGGCATGTGATTACATATGTGAATCAAATGTGCACAGACTCCCATCTAAAATGATTGTAATCATTGCCCATGCTGACGAATCCATAGCTAGAGGTTCCAATGTCCCATCTCTAAGGATATGTTTTTCCCATGGATGTCATGAGTCTGTGCTACATGGCAGGTGGTTGTATTATATGCATATGTGGTGACACAAGGAACCAGATTGGCAGGTTCTCAGTAAGAGCTTTAATTCCAAAGTGATCATGTGGGTTCTGAGCTGAAAAAAAAAATTGAAGCTCGCTCGGGTTCACAACAGGTGGCTCCAATAGTGATTTGTGCTCCAAACTGTTTCAACACACTGTGCTGACAGTGCAGTGCGTTTTCATGTCCTGGGCACCGAGCAGAGAGTCAGGCAACCTGGCTTCTAGTCCTGGCTCTTTCATCTGCAGTGTGACAGTGGCCCAGTCTCTGTGCTTCTCTTTGGTGCCCTTGGCCTATTTTGTGTAGATTGTAAGATCTTTAGGGTAGGGGCCGTCTCTCACTGTGAGTTAGTATAGTGCCTAGTAGGGCCCTGGTATCAGCTGGTATGACTGTAATACAACAAAATAATAATAGGCACTGTGATTTTATAATCTGCATTGAAAAGAAACCATTAGACATTTTTATGGTGTCTCAGGGTGACGCTGTCCCTGTAAGAGGGAGCTGGACCAGAGCACCTGTGCTTCATCAGCTGACACAGATTAGGCTGTAAAAGAGGGTACCTGGGCCCCGGGAAGAGTGGGAGGGAGGGAGTGGGTCTGTAACCAACCTGGCAGGTTGGAGTTAGGAAGCTGCAGGAATCAGGAGCAGAAATAGCAGGACTGCCAGAGTCCCCTGGGAGAGGAGGAGGCAGTGAGAGCCCGAGAGGCAAAGGGGGGAAAGATCCCCTGGGAGTTAAAGCCCAGCTGCCTAGGGTGTGCTGAAGAAGTATGTTTGTTTGTGTTATGTTGAAGTTTGGGACAATCAAACTGCCTACAAATGACAGCCTGTGGCAGTGGGTCATGTGACAAGCCCTGCCTTGTTACCAATGGGTACAGAACTGGGAGTCTTGGTAGTTTCCTTTTATTTAACTGTCTCTAAGCTCTTACCTGTTCTCTTCCTCGGAAGCTGCTACCACAGGTGCTCGCCTTCTCTCATGTTCTGCCCCTCGTCTGGCTCCGAGATAGATTAGGTTCTAACTATTTTCTGAAATTGTCTGCATTGAGCCTTTGCCCAGTCTGAATCAGGTGGGATGCTGAGGGGCAGTGGAGAGAAGCATTAAATAAGGTCTCGCTCTTTTTGGCTCGCTATGGGAGTTATCTGTAGAATGAGCCAAAATGAGTGTCTGTCATCAGGCCAAGATTTGTCTGCATAGACAAGCAGGGTGCAGAAACCTATTACATAGCCTCAAGGGCAGAGGGGTCTGTGTAAGTTTTTATGTAACTAAACGAAATGGGTGGTGAGGCAGAGACTGACAGTCTTCTGTGAAACACCTGACACACTTTTGGTAGCTGTAAATAATTATAGTTCTATTTCAAGCATGAAACCATTCTATGATATAACATTTTAAATGGACTACTTACTAAGATGGAAAGCCAGGTTTGTCATCTGTAGTACTCTTTGAAGCAATATTATATTTTTTTAGCTTTTGGGTATATTTTGAGAAATTTCAGTAGTCGTGAAAGGAAAAAAAATGATACACCTCTACCTCAATATAATGCGACCTGATATAACGTGAATTTGGATATAACGTGGTAAAGCAGTGCTTTGGGGGGGAGGGGACTGTGCGCTCTCGCGGATCAAAGCAAGTTCGATATAATGTGGTTTCACGTATAACGCGGTAAGATATTTTGGCTCCCGAGGACAGCGTTATATTGGGGTAGAGGTGTAGTTGTGGTTAGAGCCAAGCATCGTGTGGGCAAGCACTGCCTACCTTCTGCAGACTGCTGATACCGGGAAAAACTGTATGGTGTTTTGTTCTTTAGACAGTCATCTGTTATGACCATCAAACTCATTTCAGTGTTTTACCTAAGCCACTCTGAGTTTAAAAAGCTGCTAATTAATTCCCCATAGTAGTCAGAGTATTCCTCAGCCAAAATAATGCAAACTTTGGCATGGTGATCCAGGCCTTTATGACCTCCAGGTTGGATTATTGGAAAGTACAGACTTAAGGAATGAAAACACAGGCATTAGAAAAAGCTTCTGCTGGTTCAGCATGTAGTAGCCCACCTACTCAGCAGCCCAGAATGATATCAACACATCTTTTGATTCGCTAATGCCTTTCCTTGCTCTCCATTTCATACTGGATTATATTCAGGGTCCTGATCTTCTAAGTGCTCAATAGGCAGAGCTGGGGCTATTTTATGAGAGGAGAAATGGAAGTATAAAGTGATTAAATGACTTGCCCAGGGCCATACAACAGGTCAGTGGCAGATTTGGGAAGAGAACTCAGGTTTTCTGACTCCTAGTCTTGTGCTCCACCACTGGAGTTATTCACACAGAGTATAGAATATATATGCACAAAACTCATTTGCTAACTGCATTTGCAGCTGCAAATTCTATTATTTGTTTGATCAAACGCTATATATGCAAGTAACTGCACAAGCAAAATGGCTTGCAAACAAATGGAGGTCAAGTTATTGGCCCCTTTGAAAATTTGGCTCAAATGTACAAACTGGTTACAATCTATAATATTCTAGGTATATTTGGGAGAAGGGGGAAACCGCTAACGCATACATTTCATGCACTGTGTGAATCAAGGGGAATGCTGAATATTTCTGCAAGGTTGTGGGTTTTTCACCCCTCTTCTGTTCATACCTGCACAACCATTAGGATTTCACATTTTCCAGAAGTTTCGCTTTCAAAGAGCATTGAGTCTAGTGCATTGTAGTGTGGAGTACTGCAAGAAGCAGGTCAGCCATATGGCTACAACAGCAGTATTAGTCCTCACTGAGGGATAATAAATATTTTGCTATACAGTTTTTCTTTCATAAGACTTGTGATCCATGTGGATTTTAATCAAAAAGCATTTGGCTGCAGGGGTGGCCTTGAGCGTACAAGGCCTTGGCAAAAGGCCCCAAAGCCACTGTCCCATCTGCATAGTATTATCCACATGAGTAGGTTTTCTCTGTTGAAATCAACAGGACCGTATGGCGATATTCAGATCTGAAATTATTTCAAATGGATTCCCATGTAGTTACAACTCTGTACTTGCAATCTTGGTGATTTCAATTTGGAAACTCATTCAAGTGGATAATTTAATGTAGGACTGTTCCTTCTGTTTTCCCTTGAAGCTGGCAAACTTCTAAAAATAATTTTATTATGAGCAAACTTATACAGTTCATAATAGGACTGTGCAGGGTTTCAGATTTATTTGCTCCAAACCTAAAATTGATCGTGAGTTATTGTTGTTGTGGCATAATGTTTTAATATGAGTGACTAAATTGTTTGAACTGACCTCTGAGATTTCTCTACAGTCTAATATCAAAGGACACATTTAACAACTGAGCTTTTCACATTGCTTAGCCTCATCTCTTTATATGGACTGCAGACTTTTTTTTTCCTGCATATGCTGTATTATTTACTTGTTTATTTTTGTAGGGAGCTTTGTCAGAGTAAGAAGTAAAAACTCCACAGCATATAATATATAAGGCATACATGGCCTTTGTATCTAAGGATCTCAAAAAGCTCAAAGCATTCATTAATGAACTGTCCACTACACATGTGTGAGGTAGGTATAGGCATTATGGTCTTAATTTTACAGGTAGGTAAACTGAGGCACAAAGAAGTTAAAACCTGAATGCACAAAAGGAGTTAGGTGCCTAAACCTCTGTTTAGGTGCTGGTGTGGTAATTGGACCTACATATTTACCTTAATTGTGAGCTCAATTATAGAAAGTATGTGAAAGTTCATACAATGTCACAATAACCTATAATAACTAATGTTGATGGGAAAAGGTAAGAAAGAGAAACAGACTGAATTAGTCCAAAAGAAAAGGCCGCCTGTTATAACTCAAGGACTGTGTTAAGGTCATGCTTGGTAAACAAGGAAATGTAGGTCCGGAAGTTAATGAACCAAAATTGGTGTACTGGATATTAGGCCTAACTGTTGGACAAAATAATGAGGGGATGGGCTATTCCATCCATTAGGCCCTTTTAGGGTCCTTAAAAAAAGAGACTTAGGGGGAAAATATGGATGAACAGCTGGAGACTGCTGGAGCAAGTTTCACCATCATGGCTACCTTGCCCACCATTTCCTGGGACCCCAGGCCTTCATCATCCTGGTCCTGAAAGAGATTCTGACCTGACCGGGCCAGAGAGAGGGATCCAGATGATAGCGCCACCCCTACCAGCTCCAGAGGAATTCAAAATGCCACCGGAGATTAAATGGAATCAGACTTTAACAATAGGGTTGCCAGGTATCCGGTTTTCGACCAGAAAGCCTGGTCGAAAAGGGACCCTGGCACCTCTTACTGACCGGACCGTTAAAAGTCTGGTCAGCGGTGCAGCGGGGCTAAGGCAGGCTTCCTGCCTGCCATGGCTCTGCGCGGCTCGGAAGCAGTGGCATGTCCCCCCTCTGGCTCCTACACGTAGGGGCAGCCAGGGGGCTTTGCACACTGCCCCCACCCCAAGTGCTGGTTCTGCAACTCCCATTGGCCAGGAACCACAGCCAATGGGAGCTGCGGGGGTGGCACCTGTGTATGGGTTAGCACGCAGAGCTGCCTGGCCGTGCCTCTGCATAGGAGCCAGAGCGGGGACGTGCTGCTGCTTCCGGGAGCTGCTTGAGGCAAGCACCACATGGAGCCTGCAACCTTGACCCCCTCCCACACCCTGATTCCCCCCTCCCATCCTCCAAACCCCTCAATCTGAGCCTGTAGCACCCTCCTGCATCCCAAGCCCCTCATCCCCAGGACCACCCCAGAGCCGACACCTCCAGCCGGAGCCCTCATCCCCCCCCACACACACCCCTGCCCCAGCCTGGAGCCCCCTCCTGCAACCCAAATCCCTCAGCCTCAGCTTCACACAACACCACACCCCCAGTCAGAGCCCTCATCCCCTCCCACACCCCAACCCTCTGCCTCAACCCAGAACCCCCTCCCATACTCTGAACCCCTTGGGTCAACCTCCCAGCCCAGAGCCCCCTCCTGCACTCCAAACCCCTCATCCCTGGTCCCACTCCAGAGCCCTCACCCCATCACACTTCCCATCCTACTGCCTCAGCCCGGAGCTCCCTCCCACACGCTCAACTCCTCATTTCTTGCCCCACTCTGGAGCCAGCATCCCCAGCCAGAGCTATCTTTGATACCATCTAAGAGACTATCAGACAAAGGGGTTTTCCTTCTAAAAACTCCCCCCAGCTAAAAGGAAAGGGAATAAGGGCTATAGTTAAAATTAAAGTTAATACTTTACATTTAAAATGCTTTAACTCTTTTTCCTTTATTTTTAATAAAAGGCTACGCTATTAAACATTATTTTATTTGCCATGGTACTAAGCAGACTAAGAGCTGTGCAAACAAAACCCTGAACCTTGTTTAGCCCTGTTTTAATTTTAGACGGTAACTGAGTTATATTAACATCTTTAGGCTCCTATATTACATCTAAAATAATACAACAGTGCCTAAGTCACAGTTTTAGGACCACTGCAATGGACAGAATTCCCATGGACCCTGTAGGCACCTAAACTCACTCAGACCTGAGTTTTTGCAGTAAAAGTTCCTTAGGTGCCTATATTTCTGCCTCTGACAATGCACACTTCTGCTCCCCTGTGGGTGTCTGGACGCCTATCTCCCATCTAAGTCTCATAGTGATTCACAAACCAGGGGAAGGGATCAGTTGTCGAATTCACCTGAGGCGAACTTGCATAATATGACTCAGACTGAGCGAGGGTGCCCACTTGGGGGTTAGTACACCCTCCCAGAATGTGGAAGACTCAAATTTTAGTTGCTCTGCTCCAGTGGCTTTTTCATTATTTAGCCAAGGTGAAACAGCTTCAGCAGGAGAGATTGATGAGGTTCTCCACCTCAGAATATCCCAGAGCCCCATGATTAGAGCACTTGCCTGAGAGGTGGCAGAGCCCAGTTCAAATCCCTTCTCCCCCTCAGACTGAGGAGGGACTTGAACTCAGAGGTCTCTCACATCTCAAGGGAGTACCCTAGCCACTGGGTTAAAAGTTATGAGGCACGTCCTCCTCCTCTTTTAACCTTTTTATTCAGTCCAGTTAGCTTACATTTTGAAATGAAAAGTCATTTTGGACTGGGAAACCAGACAGTTTTTGTTTTGAAAATGTCAAAACATTTACTTTTAACAATTTCAAAAATTTTTCCCTGACATTTTTTGAGTTGAAAAAGTTGTTGATTCTGACCCTAGTTTAGGTTTTGGTCAAGTGTGTGTGAGTGAGAGAGAGAGGGTCAGCAAGGGTTCAGTTTTCCCCATGAAAGACATGAATAACTCCCACTGAAATTCATGAGAGTTACACAGATCCTGTGGGGAAAGAATCAGCCCCTTAGTTTTGGTTCAAAGAATATAGTATATATACTTAGAACAAAAAGCTGGTTTCTGATCCAAAGAGTTTACAATCTGTGTTTCTACAGCTCAATGGGGTCTTGCTCCATCCCTGGTCTCCTAGGTGCTACAGTAATTCACATATTAAAGGTGCTGTTATGTTTCAGGATAGCAAATAATCTATTTCTGTAGTATCGCCTAATCCTGAAGATGCTAATATTGCAGGTTTTCCTTATATATTTCTAATTGTAGAAATGTAGGACTGGAAAGGACCTTGATAGCTATCTAGTCCACTCCCTTACACTGAGGCAGGACTAAGTTACCTAGAACATCCGTGACGGGTGTTTGTCTACCCTATTCTTATAAACCTCCAATGACAGTGATTCCAGTGATTCTCCAACCTGCTCCAGTAATTTGTTCCAGTGCTTAACTACACTTACAGTTAGGAAGTTTTTCCTGATGCCTAACCTAAATCTCCCTTGCTGCAATTTAAAGCCGTTATTTCTTGTCCTGTCCTCAGTTCTAAGGAGAACAATTTATCACCCTCCACTTTATAATAACCCTTTTACCTACTTGCACACTGTTATCGTGTCCCCTCTCAGTTTCCTCTTCTCTGGACTAAACAAACCCAGTTTTTTCAATCTTTCCTCATTGGTCATGTTTTCTAGCTCTTTAATCATTTTTGTTGCTATCCTTTGGACTTTCTCCAATTTGGCCATATCTTTCCCAAAGCATAGTGCCCAGAATTGGACACAGTACTCCAGTTGAGGCCTTATCAGTGTGCAGTAGAGAAGAATTACTTCTCGTGTCTTGCTTACAACACTCCTGCTGATACATCCCAGAATGATGTTTGCTTTTTTTGCAACAGTACTACATTGACTCATATTTAGTTTGTGATCCACTATAACCCCCAGATCCTTTTCTGCAGTACTCCTTCCTAGGCAGTCATTTCCCATTTTGTACTTCTGCAACTGATTGTTCCTTCATAAGTGGAGTACTTTGCATTTGTCCTTATTTGATTTAATCCTGTTTATTTCAGACCATTTCTCCAGTTTGTCAACATCATTTTGAATTCTAATCCCGTCCTGCAAAGTGCTCTCAACCCCTCCCAGCTTGGTAGTGTACTCTCTATGCCTATATCCAAATAATTTATGGAAATAGTGAATAGAACTGGACCCAGGACATATCCTCGTGGCACCCCAATCAATATGCCCTCCCATTTAATTGCGAACCACTGACAACTACTGAGCATACTTTTCAAACCAGTTCTGTGAATCACTTTATAGTAGGTTCGTCTAGGCTGTATTTCCCTGGGCTATAATAATTTTTTAAAATTGAAATTGTGCAATTAATTGAGTTAAAAGGAAAGTGAGACATGGAAGCTGTGATTGATTATGAAACCAAATCTTTCCCTTTTGGAAGGGCCGATGCACTGGGCAGCGTGAAGGTAATGACTTGCTGGTATTCACTTGGTTATCCCCCAATCCAGCAGTCTCATTTGCTGTTGGATGTCTTACAATTTGGATTATGTTCAGGTTATGCTCTTTTTAAAACAAAAAAAAACCTTATTTGAGGTTTTTTCAAAAGCTGTAACAATTCATTCATGGCTTTATAGTGTGCACTGTCATTGTGTCAAGAGGGAAAGGCTCTGCATCTGCAGAGAATACACCATTTATTTCCTTAGCACTCCCATTCATTATTGTAGCAGCGCAGTTTGTTTTGTTAATGAAGACCATTTTGCTATTCTCCCAGAAGCCTTTTACTAAAAATGGGAGCACTTTAATTTCAGGGATGAAAGTGAGAGCTGCTGCCCCTCTCCATTTATAAATTTAGAGCGGATAAAGTGGGAGAATGGAGACAATGTACACACAGACACAAAGAGGGAACAGCTATTTTTATTTGTAATTCTAGTGTCAGAGGTAAATCCAGTTCTACTTTGTAGTGGGCTGGTATGTATATGAAGCCATAAAATAGGTGGGCACTAACTTCCATGGATGCTTCTAGTGTGCCGGCGATGAGTAGGACTTTGTCATGGGTGGGCAGGAGAGCCAGGGGATTCTGTATGACCTGGATCCTCTCCTCTGCAAGGGGAAGATGGACGCCCATATTCTTCCCTGCTCAAATTATTGGACTTAATGCAGAAAATTCTGTGGCTTGTGTTATGCAGATGGTCAGACTAGATGATCATAATGGTCCCTTCCAACCTGAACCATTTCCAGTTAAGCTCATCAAGGTTTATTTTGGAGGATATACCCAAACTAGTGTTAGTGACTGAAGCAGGTGTTGTGTTGGGAATTAGGTAAACCCTATGCTGTTGGGGATATGACAGCTCATCCCTTGTCATCCCCCAACGCAAACACAGCCCTAGAATCTAACATAAACAACAGAATACAATTTGTCTGTGTATCATTAAGATAATTGATATTTATTAGCCTCTTTGTAATTTTCTGCTTTTTGTTTTCCAATGGCGCATATAAATCACACCCACAACAGCCGCTGTGGATGTGTTTGTGTCTATTATGTTGTCCTGATAAGACTGGCCAGTTTCACCTTCCTGATGCAAGTTATTGAGATTGATTGAAGGACTGTGCTTGTCCTATCCGGAATACTATGTAATTAATGTTTCATTATGCTAATGTATGCAAATTTATGAGTGCGCATTTGATTGGGAGGGGAGAGAACAAAAAGGATTAAAGAGTTCACTCTAAAGTACAAATTAATTTATTTCATTACTAAATGGCCTCAGAGGAAGGAGGGAACACATTTAGAGAATGAACAAAAATGGAAACAAGAAAAAATACTGCCTAAATATATTTTTCTCTCTGAGAAGTGGTTTCACTGTGGAAGTTCAGTGTGGGTTCGAATGGTGTTATGCTGTACTATTGCATAGGAGTTATGGTGTTTCTATGTTAAACTGGATTTGGTTCTTACTACACAGATCTTCTCATTGGTGGAGCTGTTTTTTACAACAATTCTCTGTCTCTTTGTCTCTGCACGTGTGCACCCAACATTCCATGCTCAGAGTGCCCCTTCAACCCTATTCTCAGCTCCAAGTTCTCCCTCGGGCTCTCCTTTTTCAACTCATTCATGTGTTCTCTTGACCCTGTACCCTCCTGGCACCTCTCACTCTTACCCATCCTTCCATCCCACTTCCTCATTTGGCACCTTTCCCTCTGTTTTCAAGCAAGATACTGGGTCTCTAATCCTAAAAGTCCCTAGCTTTCCCTCACCCCTTTCACCAGCAATGCCTCTGTCTGTTCCCATTGCCTCCTCTCTCTCCTGCAATCTGACTTTTGTCCTTTCCCTTTCGTTAAGACCACTCTCACTGAGTTCACTAATGATCTGTTTCTGGCCAGGGATGAGGACCTCTTTTCTATCCTCATCCTTTTTGATCCATCTGTTGCCTTTGACACATTCACATCAATTCTCCTCCTTGAATCTCTTTCCTCCTTGGCCTTGATTCTGTCCTGCATTAGCTTTCTCCCTAGTTTTTGAATGCCCTTTCAGCATTTCCCTCAGTGGCTCCCCACTCCCTCTTCTATTCAACACTGGTGTCCCTTTTTGGAGGGCTGGACTTTTCATACATCAATTATGGGGTTTTGTTATGTTTTTTTTTCCATAGAATGTCAGGGTTGGAAGGGACCTCAGGAGGTCATCTAGTCCAACTCCCTGCTCAAAGCAGGACCAATCCCCAACTAAATCATCCCAGCCAGGGCTTCATCAAGCCTGACCTTAAAAACCTCTAAGGAAGGAGATTCCACTATCTCCCTACGTAACCCATTCCAGTGCTTCACCACCCTCCTAGTGAAAAAGTTTTTCCTAATATCCAACCTAAACCTCCCCCACTGCAACTTGCGACCATTTCTCCTTGTTTTGTCATGTGATACCACTGAGAACAATCTAGATCCATCCTCTTTGGAACCTTCTTTCAAGTAATTGAAAGCAGCTATCAACCCCCCTTCATTCTTCTCTTCTGCAGACTAAACAATCTCAGTTCCCTCAGCCTCTCCTCATAAGTCATGTGCTCCAGCCCCCTAATCATGTTTGTTGCCCTCTACTGGACTCTTTCCAATTTTTCCACATCCTTCTTGTAGTGTGGGGCCCAAAACTGGACACAGTACTCTAGATGAGGCTTCACCAATGCCGAATAGAGGGGAATGATCACATCCCTTGACCTTAGGGTGACCAGATAGCAAGTGTAAAAAATTGAGATGGGGGTGGAGGGTAATAGGTGCCTATATAAGAAAAAAGCCCCCAAAATTGGGAATGTACCTATTAAATCGGGACATCCGGTCATCCTACTCAATCTGCTGGCAATGCCCTTACTTATACAGCCCAAAATGCCATTAGCCTTCTTGGCAACAAGGGCACACTGTTGACTCATATCCAGCTTCTTGTCCACTGTAACCCCTATGTACTTTTATGCAGAACTGCTGCCTAGCCACTCGATGCCTAGTCTGTAGCAGTGCATGGGATTCTTCTGCCCTAAGTGCAGGACTCTGCACTTGTCCTTGTTGAACCTCATCAGATTTCTTTTTGGCCCAATCCTCTAATTTGTCTAGGTCCCTCTGTATCTTATCCCTACCCTCCAGCATATCTACCACTGACCAGTTCAGTGTCATCTGAAAACTTGCTGAGGGTACTGTCCACGCCAGCCTTCAGATCATTAATGAAGATATTGAACAAAACCGCCCTCAGGACCGACCCTTGGGGCACTCTGCTTGATACCAGCTGCCAACTAGACATGGAGCCATTGATCACTACCCGTTGATCTAGCCAGCTTTCTATCCACCTTATAGTCCATTCATCCCTCCCATACTTCTTTAACTTGCTGGTAAGAATACTGTTGGAGACCGTATCAAAAGCTTTGATAAAGTCAAGGAATAACATGTCCACTGCTTTCCCCTCATCCACAAAGCCAGTTATCTATTCATAGAAGGCAATTATGTTAGTCAGGCATGACTTGTCCTTGGTAAATCCATGCTGACTGTTCCGGATCACTTTCCTCTCTTCGAAGAGCATCAGAATTGATTCCTTGAGGACCTGCTCCATGATTTTTCCAGAGACTGAGGTGAGGCTGACTGGCCTGTAGTTCCCCGGATCCTCCTCCTTTCCTTTTTTAAAGATGGGCACAACATTAGCCTTTTTCCAGTCATCCGGGACCTCCCCCGATCGCATGAGTTTTCAAAGATAATGGCCAATGGCTCAGCAATCACATCTATGATCTACTAGGAGCTTGAGGGAAGTAGCAACACATGCAGGCCATGAACTGGGGAGTGGGGTGGGGCAGGGTGCTGGGATATTCAAATAAATGTGCTGTATCAGATTACATTAAAAATACGAAACTGCAATTACAAATTGGCTGTACTAGAATTTTATCTCGATGTTCTACGTTAACTAGAAGAGTGAATGGCTCATGGTGTCATCACATGCCTCAGTGGAGTCAGCAGAGACAACCCTATTGTTTTCCTGACTCCAAAAGGAAGTTTCCAAGAAACCATAGTAAGAGAAACTTCAACAACATACAAAATACCCATTGCAAAATAAGATAATATCATAAACATTCAGGTTTTGGTACATTGAGGATGTCTTCATAAAGCCAGCAACAAGCTCCACTGTGTGGCTCTATCAGGAAAGAACAGGCAGACTGATACAGAAAAATGACTTTGTTTTGGTTTGGTTTCTTTGTGTATCATTTACAACAAAGGACACCCAACTGTACACAACATAAAGCTGTATTTCTGGCCTTGGTTTCTTTCTGTTGACATGTTCATACCACTTGAGTGTTGATCTGATGGTTTATGTTGTTGTCAATAAAAATATAGCCTTACATTGTAGAGTTGGGTGTAGTTTATTGTCTTAATAGTTTTTTAAATGGGTAATAATTCATTAAAGCTTTGAACTGTGCTACTTTCTTACCTGGAGGCACCAGGACATACAGGAAGTGTGCATGTAAGCATGTGGTAGAGATAAGCAGATTAATATTTGTTGTGTTTCTAAACCTTTCGGCTGTTTTAGGAAAAGTACATGGTATAATAGCTGAGTAGATTGCGGTGTGAAGGCAGGGATGTGGGGGAGGGTAGTCTTGGTTGCTGTAAGCCATGACTTCCTGGTGACCTTGCTGCAGTGGGAACCTCAGACTCCAACGCAGCTAGAATTCCTCCAGGGATTTTGTAGTGGCAATTCTGCCACCTTCTGAAAAAGTGCCAGCTGTGCTGAGTGCTCCTCTGGCCAATGTGGGAGGATAACGGCGCTAGGTCCTGCACTTGTCCTGCCAGTTTGAGGGTAGCTTGTCCCACAGGTATTGTTAGTCTGAATCTGTCCTTGTGCCTTGCCCTGATAGGAGGATAAGAGGGTGGAAAAACTCAATCTGATCCTGCAATGCAGGAGTGAACGGTTCTGCTGTAAATCCCAAGCAACTGAACGTGCCAGAGTCTAGCCCGGTCAGAGGCAATTAAACCAGTCTCCTTGTCTCTGCACCCAACTCCCAGGCTGCTCTCTCCAGCCCGCTTTGTCTTTCCCTCTGAGTTTGATCCCAGTGGATCCTTTTCTGGTTCATTAAGTATCACAGACTGGCTGGATGCCTGGTGAACTGGGTCCTTGTGCCTCCCACAACACACTGTGGACAAATCCTGATGGCTCATCCTCTGAAAATAGGATCATTAGATTATTTCATAGTTAGCAGGCAAGCAGTTCATTTCTCCCATCCCCCTTCATTCCCCATTCATTCCCCCTTTGTTCTCTTATACAACAGGCCAGGTTTCCCCTCTCTGAGCCATTTACATGTTGTTATACCTCCCAAATGTTTCATACATTGGGGATCCTCTCTGGGGATTCTCCTCACTCACATTTACCACCAGTGACATCACACTGTTCTAGAGGGTTCAAGCCATGGTCAGTACATTTTTGGATGCAGCAGACTGGATGGGATTGACAACACAGCAGTGCTCCTTAGAGAGACACTCAGCTTGTTTTTTGTTGTTGTTGTTGTTTTTTAATTACTAACTAAAAAGAGAGAGAAAGAAAAGAGAGCAGTTTCTGACAGAGAACACCTTAAATAGCATGCCCTGAACTTTTTTAAAAAATGCTTTAAAACATTTTGATAAGGGATTTTCTGCTTTCCTATTGGTGGAGAAAATGAGATGGCTATACAGGAGAACAGTGAAAGAGACTGCATGCTGAGTGCTGTCAAATAGAGTAAACTCAGTGGGGAAAAAATCTTTCTCCTACCTTCTTTCAGTGACAGTCATCTTAGATGGTACCTGTAATTATAGTAGGTACAACATTTTCAGACAGAAATGGGATTTTACTTTTTCATGTTGATGGTGTCTCTTTAATTGAAAGTGTAGCTTTTAAACGCCTTGAAGCACTGCTGTTCACCAGGCCTGAGTATTTTGCTTATACTGCTAACTCCCTTTAACCTTGAGAAGCAAACGAAATTAGCGCATCTGGACCCTTGAAAAGGAGAAGACCGAAAATGTTGCAGTACTTTTACAAGACCTAAAGCAGGATTTTTTCCCACTGAACTTTTATGTGCAAATTAGCATGCAGAGTACATAGGTGGGATAAGGAAACTGGTGTGTTCCAACTTCACCTACAATTGCTGGGGGCTTGGATGAGCTAGCTATTGTGCACAGCATTAAATATGATCATAAAAACAACAACAACAACAACAACATCCTTTTTGCTCATGCCATAAAAAGTCTGACAACAACCTGAGAATAGGTGATAACACAAAATCGCACCAACAAATCACATTCAACAGCCGCCAGTGGATGAGTTGAAATAAGAACTGGCCTGAACTTAACTGCATCTAAGACTAACTCAAAATTTATTAAATTTCGAAACAGTTGGTAGGGTAACTTTTATGCTAAAGTTGTAGGGCCTAGAAGTTGTGGTCACTCCTTTGCTGGTCTCTGGGGACCTCTCTATCTGGAAATCACTCACCTCCGTGTATAAAGTATTTTGGGGTCCCTTTCACAGCTGGAACCCTACACTGCACAAAACTTTAATGCAGAGGCCCCAGAGTCCCAGCAGAGAGCCAGATACAATTGCTGAACTCCACAGATGGGTCAAGAAAGGCAGGGCCAGGTCCAGCTTTCCTGCCGCCCCAAGCGGCAAAAAAAAAAAAAAAGGCCGATCGGCATCACTTCGGCGGCAGCTCAATAGGGCTGCTCCATTCTTCGGCGGCAATTCGGCAGCGGGTCCTTCACTCCCTCTCTTCCTTTTCGGCGGCACTTAGGTGGCAGCTCAAAGAGGAAGAGAGGGACTGAGGGACCTGCTGCCAAATTCCAGCCGAAGACCCGGAGGTGCTGCCCCGATACTGGATGGAATGCCGCCCCTTTGTATTGGCCGCCCCAAGCACCTGCTTCCTTCACTGGTGCCTGGAGCTGGCCCTGAAGAAAGGCAGTGGGCCAGTGGATGAGAGGGCTGGGAGCTTATGGGGAATAAGAAATCAGCCACAGACAGAATCTTACAGGACAGTCATTGTTTGTGAGGAGACTGAAATTCTGTAGCTGCTAGTAGTGATTGCAGGACATAGTATTCCTTTAATAAGAGAGTTTCTTTTAAGTAGAGAGTACTTTATTCTTGATTTGACTTTGAGCTTAGTGCAGAAGACAGAAAGAAGTGGCTGACTTTAACAACTGTCTATAAGAAAAGAGCTGACTTTTGTACTCCTACAATGAGCAAAACATTAAAACCAAATCAGAGAGATAGGATTATGCAGCGTGTGTTCCAGTTATAGGACTGTCAGGTTTTTTTAATTCAGTGTCCGTAAAAAGTCTAAAAAAATATCCAGCAGTGAAGGAACTAGCAGCAAGTTCTTCTCTGCAATTACTCTGGCTCTGTACATTTTACCACTTTGTCTAGATTTTGCAACAAACCTGTCAAATTATTACAGAATTAATCCTTGATGTTTTCCTTCTGAATCCCAAAAAGATGAACACTTAATTTCTCATGAACTGTATTAAGCAGCCCTACAAAGTTGGTCAAGTCTGTGGCATGACCTCGGCAGTGTATAATCTTTCATTTTTTTAATGCAAAGATAAGACAGCCTGTTTCTGTTAAGCGTAGAGGAGTTCTGCTTCTCATACTTTTTGAAATGGTAACACTCTTTATGACTGAATTTATATCTTCCTCACTAGGCCTCATATAAGAAGGATCAGGATGGGGCAGCTCTAAGATGGGAGAAACCTAAGGAAAATGTAGGCCCTGGATGAAGTGATGAGGCATCTTCTGAGTCAGTGCGGAAGCAATGCCCCCCTTATGGTGCCAGGGGATCATGTGCTGTTACAGTTAATATCTTTTGGATGATATATAACACCATCCTAACTAGTGGTGAGTCATTAAAGGTCCAGGGGCATTTTTTTGTCAAAGTAGTTCACACTAGTGTGTTGGCCACACTAAATTCCAGCTCTTTGCCACTCTGAATTTCCAAGTGGCAAATTCTGTCCTGATGTGTCATGTGGTGTTTCTGTAGGCTGCTAAAGAGTGGCCATATTTTGTCATAAGAGCAGCTGAGCGTCAGTGCTGACTTACAGATTAGTTCTTCTGAATTTGTATATTGTTGACTTTGCAGTTCCCTTTGAAAAGCAAGGTGTCATGCCATATTTAATAGGCAAGCAGTTCTTCGATTCTGTTTACCAGATTGGCTTAAAATTAGTCAAGTGACAAGAATTAGATTTGTGCTATTGCTCTCCTAAGTAGATAGTAATGCATATTAGGGGAAACAGTCTATACCTGTAAAAGCGACAAAGAGTTCTGTGGCATCTTATAGACTAACAAACGTATTGGAGCATGAGCTTTCGTGGGTGAATACCCACTTCGTCAGATGCATGTCTACACCTGATGTCATTGATGGCATCAACTCAAATAGGCTCAAACAGGCTGGCCAGTGTGGCATCTCAGTCTTCCACAAGAGCAGCTAGCCAGTTTTCCGAGTGACTCCTGCTGGGGTGCAAAGGCAGCTGACTCCAACCTTTCCCACTAGGTATAGGTTCTTGTACCACCTTCTTCAGTATAGTATCTGAGCACCTTCTGTGATGTGACTAACATCAGTTGCATGAGGCCTATTCTTCTCTCATTCCCTCCCCAGGGCAGAATTGTGTCTGTAGTGGGGTGCTCTAGTTTGGTAGGGTTTTTATTTTAGTTTACGTACATGCTGCTATGTATTTATTAGTGAAATCAAGGTTTAAAAAAAGGGCTGCTTTCACAGGGAACTGTGGCTTGTGAAATTTGTGATGGTTCTTGGTTCCTATGGGAGTTCACTCCACAGTCTTGGACTGGCCCTACAGAGCTCTGTTTCCTGCATGGATAAACTGTCTTCTCATGGTAGGATCAGGCAAAGCAGGGATTGAACCTGGGTATGTTTTGTTAAAACCAGTATGTTCCTATGAGAAATTTTGGTTTCAACAAATCATCATTTTCCAATGAAACAAAATATCATCAAAATATTCCCAACCAGCTCTAAGCTCAACTATATATATAAATGAAAAATCTGAATTACGAACATCAAAACTAAATGTTTAAACTGAAAACCTACTCTTCATATGTGCTCAGTAACCACCAGGATTCTTGGGAGTTAGTGACACAATTTTCCTAATAAAAATTACTACAGTATCAGTCCAAAACACTACAGTAGAACTATTTTAAAATGTAATGAGTTGATGCATCACTATAGAGTACTGCAGAATTGTATATAATGCCTGAAGAGTTGTTCTATGTACCGTACTCCTTTGAATCAGATTGTAAATTTCTTGAGGGTAGCAGATTTGTCTTTCTACATGTAACATGTAATATTAATGCACATGTTTGACCAGATATTCAAAAGTGCATGGGGCTAGAATTTAAAGTGCTCAGCACCAACAATCAGTGCTACATAAGTTATAATAAAATTATTAAAAGGAACTACCTCATTTTAATCTATTTGAGGCCTCATTTCAGTTTTGGTTGATTTGCAGCAAATAGAAAATTGTGACAAGTTTTGCTGTATTGTATGCTACCTGAAATTGTAAATAAGTGTTTACTAGTCTGAGCACTAAGCTAATTTAATGCAGGGTCGGTAGACGAAGTCAAAATGACCTCTGAGAAAAATACTCAGGGCTTCCATAAATACATTTTATTATAACAGATTTAGTTCAGCTAGTATACTATGCTACCACGTTTCAGATAGATGGAGGTACCCTTATATTTACAGATTTCAAATAATTTGTGTGCAAAACTTTTTATTTCTTAATATGTGTTTGAAAAATAAAAAAGCTCCCAGGATGGCCTGGTCAAATAATGTTGCAACTGTGAAATCTCTGTCTCTGCAATGGAAGTAGCTGATGCGGAACATTCAGAAAGTGCGGATTACGTTTCACAGTGCCAGAACAGGAAGTTGAAGGATTCAGTGATGGGGTCTGATTTAAGAGCACATCAAAGTTTATTTTTTAAATGTTAATTTCATATGTGGCTTGGAGAATGATAACTCTGAGGTCACTCTGATGTTACCTGTCAGGGAGAAAGCTAATGGGCTTCCAAACCTGTATCACACAGCAGGCCATCATACAGGTTAATGGTGTGGTTGCTGAAGCAGCAAGGGACCAAGGACTGGGTTTTTCATCTTTTAGTTGTTCCTTTATTTGTCTAGATGACTCTTGGGCTGTTGCCTGGAGCTTTCTCTCCTTCACCTCAGAGCTTCAGATCTTGACAGAAGCAGTGCCATAGTCTTTTGTTTATGACAAGGCGTATGCTCAGAATAGATTAAATGGGCCTGGTGTGTGTGTGTGTCGGGGGGGACTGGAGCTATTTAATCTTTACAGCACTTCTGTTCAGGTTTGTAATTGAGCCATGGATCTAATAAATCTGTATTCATAGTCTCTCTGTGAATGTTCTAATTAAAAAAAAAATGTGGTTTGGATTGATCAATTTCAGCCTGTGTTGTAGAACTCAATCCCCCAGAAGTCTCCGCCTCTTAGTACTGAAACTGAGACAGTAGATGTGTGTGCACATGTTAATGGTGGGACAGGCATTTGCTATGTTATAACACTTAAAACAATTAGAAAAGCACACACATCTAATGCTCTGTTTGTAGATGTCTTTGAGGGGCACAGAACCTGAAACCACTTGCTGGGGAAAAGTCACAAGGGTGGTAAACTTTTGTGACAGAAGTTTAGCATCTTCCAGGCATGGACTCAACTGTGCAAATGTTACTCATGTTGGTTAACATTTACCTATGCAGACGATCCCAGAGAAGTAATTAAGGCTCTCTGCAAGTAACTTCAGTCTATATTCACCAAACTTTCAAAAGCATAGGGTTTCCAAACACACTGATGCACATCAAACCCAAGACTCCGTTTCATTGGGTTTGATGTTGAATGCTTGGGAGTATTAATACTCATAAACTAGCTTTTTGCAACTCTGGGAGATTGCAAGGGAAATATCATGGGAAAGATGGGGAAAAAAATTAAGGTGATCAAAGGTGCCAGATAAAGACAGGGGTTCCTCTCACCACAAAGCACTGAAACTGTAGAAGAGAGATTTTGTATTGCAGTATACTTTAAAAGAGCTCCCATATTTCCTCTACAGATACCTTCTTAATTTACCCCTGCTCCCCACCCCTTAATTCGAGCGACTGGCATAAGTTTTAATAGTCTAGAGGTTTAAAAATAGTTGGAAAATATCAGTCTGGTTCTTAGAAATAAAATGAACCCATAGTCCATCTCTGATGGGAAAAAAATGCTAGGGGTGAAGAGCTTAATGGCCTGTTGTAAACTGTGCTGTGTTAGGTGCTTCAATTGCATTGTTAACTCGTCTTAGATTTCATGAGATATTTAAGATAAAGCACAGCTGGGAAGAGTCTGCTCAAAGACTAGGACAAATACTAAAGAAGTTTTACAGCATTTTCAGGTCTTCCAATAGCACAAGATTAAAAACCTCCACTGGCTGTAGCTGAAGAGATAAGCATTTGGGGCAGCGCTTTGCCATGCAAAGATTTGATTTCAGATCTAGTTCCCAACAACCCACTCTTCCTTCCATTGATGCCAGCAGGCATTTTGCCATCGGCTTCAATAGATGTCCCTGTCCTGGGCATTAGGAACATTTCAGAGGTGGCATTTCAGCTTTTGGCAGAATAAGGGAAAACACTGTGGGAGTTTCCCCACCCCTTCTTGTGCCCTTAAGTAGCTATTTCCTGTTCTGCTCACTGGAAGGAAGGTCACCATGAGTTGCAATGCTGTGAGAAAGTCGTGCAGAACAATGATTTCTAAGTGGAATTTATTTAGGCCTCTGCAAAAAATAGGTTTGAAGATCATCATTTGGGAAGCTAAACTCAATTTTGGAATTTCTAAAATATATTCATAAATTCATCTTTTCTCCCTGTTTTGATTTCAACTCTTTCTGCACTAATTACTCACTCACTAGGGGAAAATATTATTATCCATCAAGAAATTATATTCTCTCCCAGAGAACCTGGAGTCTGACAGCCAGAAGAGTACCCAGAAGTCACCTACTACAGGACAGGCCCAACACAGAAAGTAACAGAACACCACTAGCCGTCACCTTCAGCCCCCAACTAAAACCTCTCCAGCACATCATCAAGGATCTACAACCTATCCTGAGGGATGATCCCTCACTCTCACAGATCTTGGGAGACAGGCCAGTCCTCACTTACAGACAGCCCCCCAACCTGAAACAAATACTCACCAGCAACCACACAACAAAAACACTAACCCAGGAACCTATCATTGCAACAAAGCCCATTGCCAACTCTGTCCACATATCTATTCAAGGGACACCATTATAGGAGGCTTGTTCACCTGAACATCTACCAATGTGATATATGCCATCATATGCCAGCAATGCCCCTCTGCCATGTACATTTGCCAGACCGGACAATCTCTATGCAAAAGAATAAATGGACAGAAATCGCATGTCAAGAATTATAACATTCAAAAACCAGTCGGAGAACACTTCAACCACCCTGGTCACTCAATTACAGACCTAAAAGTCGCAATTCTTCAACAAAAAACCTTCAAAAACAGACTCCAATAGGAAACTGCAGAACTGGAATTAATTTGCAAAGTGGACACCATTAAATTAGGCTGGAATAAAGACTGGGAGTGGGTGGGTCATTACACAAACTAAAAACAATTTCCCCATGCTAATTTTCCCCTACTGTTACTTGCACCTTTTTGTCAACTGTTGGAAATGGACCATCCTGATTATCACTACAAATGTTTTTTTCTCCTGCTGATAATAGACCACCTTAATTGGTTAGTCTCGTTAGAGTTGGTATGGCAACCCCCATTTTTTCATGTTCTGTGTCTGTGTGTGTGTGTGTGTGTATATATATATATATATATATATATAAAATCTTCCTACTGTATTTTCCACTGCATGCATCTGATGAAGTGGGTTTTAGCTCACAAAAGCTTATTCACAAATAAATTTGTTAGTCTCTAAGGTGCCACAAGTACTTCTCATTCTTTTTGCTGATACAGACTAACATGGCTACCATTCTGAAACCTATAAAAAGTGAGTGTGAAGAAAAAGAAAACTGGATTACTGCAATCCACTGGAAACAGGGCCACACATGTTGACTGTTTGAACACTTTAGCAGTGCAAAATATCGCTGCCTGGTTACTTAGAACATGTTTAATATGTGCTTCATAAACTGCATTTCCCTCATATTGGTTTCTCAGTGCAATTTACATTGTGAGTTTCCACCTTAAAACTTGCCACGATTGGGCTTCTGAGTACCAAGGTGTTCCAGTTGACAGGCTTTACGGTTGTATTTCCAGTTCTGGTCTGGAATCTGGTTCCCCATTAATCTAACGAAAACTAAATCTGTGTAATCTTTGGACATTTCATAAATATGTTGAACAATCTTCAATCTCTCAGCCTTCCCATCAGCAGGTGCATGCACTCTGGTAACCAGGGTTTACTACAAGTTAGGGAGGAAAAGATTTGTGGAAGTACCTTGTTAAAATAATGATGATACATGATTTGGAATGTTCCCAAAGACTAGTTGGCATTCAAGATCTAATATTTTGGTTGAGGTTGCTTGAGCTAATTCCTAGGTATCTAGCCAGATAGAAGCCTAGTGGAATTTTCAAAAGCATCTAGGCACTTAACTGCCGTTGATTTCAAAAGGGATTAGGCACTTTGGCAGTTCTGAAAATCCCAGTAGGTGGCTATCTGTATCATTAGGCACCTAAATACCTTTAAAAACCTGTCTCTTAATCCCTCCTCCTTCCTGGACTTCCAAGAAATCGTCTTTGAAAGCATATGATCACTTCTTCAACCTCTCACCACTTCAGCCTCCAGGAGCAATATTTCAGAGAAGGGTTTGAACTGTATTCACATTCCAAAAGCATTACAGGTTATTCAAGCTGTTAGGTACCGTGTACTAAAGCAATTTAAGATAACTATGGCTTCTGCAAAGGATATGAATAGCTGAAATTGTGACTGAACTGCAAGGGTAATTGCATGAAAAGAAAGTTAATCTTTTTTAACTTCTGTAATTTATGAACTCCCTGAATTGAAATCTGTCATAACCCCACTGTTTCAGAAGAAGTGTATTATTTACTTCTGATAATAGTCACATAAATTCATTAACATACTGTCATAAACAGCTGGGTGTTAAAATGTGTTGTGTTTTGGTGGCATAAATAAAAATGTCCAACAAGAAGCTGTGTTTAAAAACAAAACACCAGAGGCCTATGGAAGAATAAAAAGCAATGAATGTTTTAAGATAATGGTACTTCCCTAAATTGTAAACGGGTCGGTTTACTATTAACAGCAGTTTCATGACAAAAGTGTATCTTCCACCAGTATGCAATCTTAGGTTACTGAAACCAGTGTAGCTCCATTGACTTCAAGTGGGATTAAAGCAATGTGAGTGAGATCGGGATCAGGCCTTGGATACATCTTTTGCTAGTCAATGAATTTTGTTCTTCCTTTAGAACATGGCCAGAGAAAAGGTAATGTGGAGAGGAGGATGGTGCAGGATGGTAGCTGGGAAGGGGCTGGGAATATCATATGCTGGAGGCTTTGTCAATCAGGAGGCAAGCAGTTTAAGGTTATGCTATCAACCCAACCATTAACAGCTAGGAATGCCATATATAGCATACCCGTGGGAGAAAGGTTGAGAAAAAAGGTTTGCTTAACAGAAAATATCTGCCTCCTTTCCATTCACAGACAGCAGCTTTAAAGGCATGCAAGGTCCTGTAAGTTTTGACTCTCTGATACCATTTAGCCATCAATGGAAATTATAGGGCCTGATTCTCCACAGCCTGGATCATAGTCTAGTAATTTACATTTGTGGAAAGTGCATATAAAATGCTACCAAATCAGAATCCAATTTGCATGCACTTTGCACAGGTGTAAATGACTGGAAAAGGAGGAGTCCCATAGGAAGTCAGAATCAAGCCCATTTCCTTTCCTTTTATTGTGTTATTAGAGTATGTAATAAAATCCACTAGTTCTTAAGCATCTTAACAGTTTTCTAGTCTTTAGCAGTGAAAGGTTTATATTCATATCATGGGCCTTCCATGGAAGCTTCTCACTCCACCTTCTTCTCCATTGCCTCCTAATTGTGCAGGGCTGCAAAGGGACCTAGACTCTGCATTTTGCAGCCCTGACATGCATTCTTGATACCCTACTGTGATGTCACACATTTATGCTGTAAGAATAGCCTGTCACGGCTGCTGCTGTGACACCTGCTCAGCTGGCACCCAAGGGACTTCAGTATCTCCTGCATTGCTCTCTCCATTGCAGAGGAATGGAAAATAAGTTAAGAGGAGGTGGTTTTGAGGATCTTGTGGTTAGATATTTGGCTGTGTGTGTGTGTGTGTGTGTGTGTGTGTGTGTGTGTGTGTGTGTGTGTGTGTTCCCTCTGTGTGCCGCCCCAGCCCTGCGCAGACAGCTGGTATGGCAGACCTCGAGCGAACCACCCAATGACCACAAGATCCATTAAGGGATGAATGCACCCAGCCAGGTGTATTGTTGACAAAGCATAGTACTAGTATCCCATGGTACACATATGCCCGTAACAATGGACCAGCTCAGTGAACGGCGGGACTTTCTGTTCCTCCCTAAGGCCAGACAAAGACACTCCCTCTGAGATACATCTTTATACCCCAATAAAAACAAGTTAGTACTGCCCCTTTGATATAGTTAGTTACTGCCCCCTTACGTCGCTAGTAGTCACCCATCTTGTACATGTTGGTTTGATCAAAACATCTCTATTACATACTATTATCCTGACCTTATCTTTTAGGATGGGTCAGTGTGTTCTTGTTATCCTTGGGTAATATTTTTGTACCATCCTTGATATTGGGATGTTCTGGTACCAATGGATATCAGCATGTGTTTGCATGAGTACTCTGTGACTAGCACTTGTTAAGAATGTGTTTTTTCTGCAATATCAGCCCTGCTCTTGCCAAATTCTTTGAGCAGGTCCTGCCTCATACTAGGCCGATATAAGGGCTTATGTCTCAGGCTCTCTTCCTACTACATATGTGAGTGTCATTCTGGTTAGGAGAGAAAAGCTTCATCATATACAAAGGTTTGGCAGCACTTCCAAAAGGTGGCCAGACTCTGGATTTGTCTAATCTCCTCTGAAAGTTGCTCATAAATACAAAACCACCCAAGTGCTATTTGCAAACTTTTCATGGTGAAATTCAGCTCTGTGCAGGGGTCCAGCACAAGCCCTATGAGCCAATTAGAGTAAATTCCACTTATACCCTCAAAATGGTACTGAAGTGGTGCATAGGCTTTGTACTGATCCACAGCACTAGAGAAAATTGAACACATTGGAGCTTATTTCTTGAAGTAATGGGGGGCGGGACAGTTAGAGGTATTTTGCTTTGTTTACATATTTGTCTCCCTTCTGTAAATATTGTATTTGTACTGATGGCACCAAAATATTCATCTTGGTTTTCCTTCAGTCAATTTGCTGAGACATGCTATTTTTAATTAAATTAATTCTCAGAATGTTTGCTGGGCACCCAAAGTGTCTTGTAGGATTTTGTGTTCATGCTCTTCAATGAGTTAATGCACCAGAACTGGCATCTATCTCCCTGTACGTGAATGAATAACACAGCTTTTCTTATTTTAGGTTCACAAGTTAAGGGTTTTACATCATTGCGGTTCCTGACTGAGCCTTCAGATGCTGTCACCATGCGTGGAAGTAATGTGCTGCTGAATTGCACAGTGGAGTCTGATCAAGGAATTCCTGTCATCAAGTGGAAGAAAGATGCAGTCTTCTTAAACCTGGCAGTGGATGAAAGGAGACAGCAGATGGCCAATGGTTCCCTCTTGATACAAAGCATAGTCCATTCCAGGCACCATAAGCCAGATGAGGGTCTCTACCAGTGTGAGGCCTCTTTAGAAGGAATTGGGGCTATCATCAGTCGGACAGCTAAAGTCACTGTAGCAGGTAGGAATAACTCTTTTGTCCTTTGAACTGCTGGAAACATTGTCTTGTGAGAACAATTTTAAAGAAGCATTAAAACACAGGGAAACATTCTTCAGGCAGAAATATGTGGTTTGGTTCCCGCCCCCCGAAAATAAATAAAATAAAGCCAGACATGACATTCTGCTACAGTAATTTATTTCTGACAAGCGACAATTCTTGTTTAAATATGTCTAATCAGCTCATTGTTGCTGTGAGATATTTGCTGCATATTTATTGTCTTCAAAACAAGAAAAAATCTTTGAAGTTGGAAATTAACTGCTTTCTGAGTTAATTCAGCCTTAGAAAAAATAAAATGCTGAACCTCTGTGGGATGTAAAATGTGCATAATTTGTTTTTCAGTTTAGGTCTTTTTTTCCCCCACTGACAAGAATCCATTATACAGCTTATTGGAATTTGTAACCTTAATGTCTGTAGCTCTTTTTTGAAATACCTGGGAGGAAGTATAATATGGTGGTGAGAACAGGATATTGGTCATCAAGAGACCTGGATTTGGTTGTGGCTCTACCACTGAGTTTCTATATGATAGCCATTTAGGCCTAAATTATTACAGGTGGCCAATAATTTTGGGTGCTTACCGTTTGGGGGCCTGAGCTAGTGCTCCTAGATATGATTTTCAGAAGCGCTGAGCATCATAAAGCCAGCTGAAGACACAAGGGATTGGTAGCCTTTGTGAATGCTTTATGTGTGTCAAAAATGTCATCACCCCAAGTTAGTGGGCATTTAAAAGGATAGGCAATGGCCTCTCCAGGTCTGTTTCCCCATTTGTATAATGGGAATAACTGTACTCTGCTTCACAGGGTGGTGTGAGGCCTTAATCAGCTAATCATTGCAAACTGCTTTGAGATCCTTGAATGAACGGTTAAAGAGTGAAGTGTTGTTATATTTAGTATCCCATGGTATCTAGCTTTCAGCCTATTTCTGTAGGATCATTGTAAACCATTATTAAAATATTTCACAGGGCAGTAGGTTTTCTTTTGATCTGGAGCAGTGTTACTATATCTGGCTCTGACTGAAATAATGTTTTGGCTGCCTAGAATGGCCAGAACTTGAACTGGACTTCCTTCAAGTATATATCCAGACCTGGGCTATAGTCCCCTATCCCACTTTATTTTCTATGGGAGACTTGCAGGCACAGGATCCTTGGTCTTACGTTGGTTGAAAGTAGCCAAGTCTCTAATCAGACAGACTAAATCTCCTTGGGAGTCTAGATAAGTATTTTTTACAGTTATGCTAAGAATCAGAGTTGATGGTACTTGAAGCACAGAAGAGCTGGAGGGCTCCCTTGTTAACGGAGTTATTCTTCGAGCCATGTGAAAAGAATCTTTTCTTGAAGAAGAAAAATAAATTTGTAGCCACTCTTGTTCCAAAGATAGACCTAGAAAATGCAACTTGATTGCTAGACTTGAACGTAGATGGGATCTATTTCTTCAGCAGCATATTGGGGGAGATGGGCTAAAAATTCCTCATTGAGTAATGTCCCTGTGGGTGATCCACGTCAGGTACACCTGTGCATCTTGAGTCCTTGATCAGAGATTTCCTGTTTGCGGTGTCTGTTTCACCTGCCTATATGTCCTATACAGCCTTGTGCCATGCACTGAGGCTACATAGGGCTGCCACGGTCGATCTGCCCTCAGTTCCCTCTCAACCACCTCGGCCTAAGACAGAGCCCTAGCGTGTCTGCCTTGAGAGTGCCTGAGTTAACGTTTTCTTTAGTGTTAGTTGGTTTTAGATAGTTACATAGTTAGTAGATAAGTAGTGTGAGGATTAACTTAGGCTCCCTGAAGTGAGGGAGAGAATCATTCTCTCCTGGCAGGGCATGCCCAACTCTCCAGGATTCAAACATTGCCTCTCTTGTCGGAAGCCTATCCCAGTCAATGATGGCCACTATAAGTGTGTCCGCTGCCTGGGAGTGTCATATGTCTCCCAGAAGTGTAACTTTTGCCTGGCTCTTAAATCCAGAGCAAGGAAGAACTGTGAGGTCAAGCTGCTGCTGGAGTGCTCCCTTTGACCCACTTCAGAGTCAGGTCAGAAGACCTTCCCACAGACATCTGTCTTTGGGCAGATCAAGTTCCCCTTTTACCTCAGCACAGATCTCCCCTAAGAGGGGAAAAACTCTTGAGGTCTCAGTGAAGGGTCCCAAAAGAGAAGTGCTGACTGTTATCATAAGGAACCTGCTCCCAAGAGACCCCCCCATCCCCTGCTGAGTCCATGGTATCAGAAGCCTCAACCTCTCAGTTCAGCAGTGTAGAGGCAAAAGACTCCTCCTCCAGTACTGGTGGGTCTGGAAAATCCCAGAACTCTTACCCATTTCACATGCTTTACTATAGGCCAGGACACTTTTTAATACAGAGGGCTTCCCTCTACCTTTCATTGGTCCCAAGGGTGTACTCAAAGGTCCTAGAGGCAATTGTAGCCTTTCTGTACCTCAACAACTGGGCTGCTCAAGAGTTGAACTTACGAAGCCGAACTGTCATTCACCCTGTTGGCCCACTCTCTTTTTCAGGAATAGAGTCTTCAGTTGTAAGGAAATCCACATTGACCCCCCTGTACAGAGAGTACAGTTCATAGGGGTGTATTTCGATTCAATGACGGCCCAGGCAGACCTTTCCATTGACTGATTCTTAACTTTCTCAAATCTAGACAGGACCATTCAAAGGAATCCATGAACCTCAGTTAGAAACTATCCACAGCTCCTGGTCATATGGCAACTTGCACCTTTGCGACTGATTATGCAAGACTATGCCCCCATTGCTTCCACCCTCTAGAGACAATTTGGACAAGCAAGTATGGTCCAGTGTCATGTAAAGATCTCCTTAGACTGGTGGAAAATCAACTCAATATCGGTGCAGGGGCTCCTTTTGTTTACCCAACCCCAATGGTAACCGTGACAACAGATGCTTCTCCCTTGGGATGCAGAGCTCACATCAATACTCTCATGGCCCAGGGCAGATGGTCACCTCAGGAAACGAATCTCCACATTAACTTGTTGAAACTCAGGGCAGCGAGGAATGCTTGCCTTCATTTCTGACCCAGCATCAAAGGAAAATCCATCAGAATCATGACTGACAATGTAGCCTGCATGTTCTATATCAACAAGTAAGGGGGAGCAAAATCCCCCTCCCTGTGCGCCAAAGCAATGAAATTGTGGAACTGGGATGTAGCATCAGATCCAAATTTCAGCTTTTTACCTCCCTGGGGTTCACAACATCACAGCTGATACCCTCAGCAGGTGTTTCTCCCAGGACTACTAATGGAAACTGGACTCTCAAATTCTCCATCATATCTTGCAAAATTGAGGTCTCCTAGAGGCAGAGCTCTTCATTGCCTCCAGGAACAAAAAGTGTCATCTGCTTTGCTCAAGAGGAGGGCTAGGCTATCTCTCTGGAAGATGCCTTTCTCTGATCTTGGATGAAGGGGCTGGTCTATGCATTTCCCCCAACACCACTAATACCGAGAGATCACACATGCCAAGACTGGGATTATCTTTATAATAGCGACCTGACTGAGACAAGCTTGGTATCTTTACCTGCTTCACCCATGTGTTCACCTGACCATCAAACTTAGGATAGTTTCTCCTCTCCTCTACCAAGTTGCGGATTATTTACTTCACCCCAACCTAGGGAACCTCCACCTCTGGTGCATGGTTTCTTGATGGTTTGCAGGAGCAGAATCTATCTGCTCTGTGAAAGTAGAACGGATGATATTGAATAGTGGAAAGGAGTCCATCCAAATTACTTACCTGCAGAACTGGATGAGATTTAACCATTGGTGTCAATGCTACAGACTTGTGTCTGAATCCTCATTGCTGTCAGCAATCCTGGACTACCTGTTGGACATGAAGAAACCAGGGTTTATCAGTTAGCCCGATTAAGGTTTACTTCGGTACAATATCAGTTTTTCATCCAGAAAAGGTAGACTTTGCCTGTTAAGGTTTCCATCCCTCTCTGAGTCTGGGAATGGGCTGTTTGCAGCTCACACAGCCACCTGCCACTCTGTGGTTATGGCTACTGTTTCTGTGACAGCCGATGCAAAGGGAATTTCTCCTCCCAGTGCCTCCTGAGACACAATGCACTGTTCTTCCTGCACATACTTCTCCTCCTGACAGCTCCACCAACAACAGAGGAGGAAAGGGGGAAGGGCCAAGCTATTACATGAGTGAGAATCCAGAAGCTTTTGGGCCTGTCTCTCTCCCCACCACTTGTCTGCTTGCCCAGTGGCAGCCCAGAGTCTGAAGAGTAAATAGTGGGATGGAGCCTGGAACCTTACTATCCTCAGCCAGTCCCTCCAATGACCAGGGAAAGTTCAAGTCTTTTCCCAACTTATGGAAAGGAGACTGCTTCCCCTCTCCACCAGTTAATAGAGACCCACTTCAATACCCACTTCAATACCACCAGCAACAGGAGACCTTCTCCTCATCTTTTAACTCCTATGACCCCTTCTACCATCTAGGGCAGTGGTTCTCAAGCAGGGGTACATGTACCTCAGTGGGTATGCAGAGGTCTTCCAAGGGGGTACATCAGTTCATCTAGGTATTTGCCTAGTTTTACAACAGGCTACCTAAAAAGCACTAGTGAAGTCAGTACTAACTAAAATTTGAAGTCAGTACTAACTAAATCAGACAATGACTTGTTTATACTGCTGTATATACTATACACCGAAATGTGAATACAATATTTATATTCCAATTGATTTATTTTATAATTATACAGTAAAAATGAGAAAGTAAGCAATTTTTCAGTAGTAATGCAATTTTGCATTTTTATGCCTGATTTTGTAAGCAAGTCATTTTTAAATTAGGTGAAACTTGGGTGTACACAAGATAAATCAGATTCCTGAAAGGGTACAGTAGTCTGAAAGGTTGAGAGCCACTGGTCTAGGGGACACTCACTCCCCAACCTGACCACTATACTAGTCAGTGTAGACTCACTCGCCCACACTAGCTGGAGAAACCCACTTTCCTGCTGATTCCTCATACCAGCCAGCAGAGGCCTGTTTACTTACTGGGCCCTCCATATCATCCTGGGAGAGCTACCCCCCAACCTAATATCCTTAGTAGCAATGGGAGATGTACTTCCCCTACTTGATCCTTATACCAGGTGGGGTAGACCCCTCATAGTCAGACAAAACTTCCCACCTCAAGAACCAAGGGCGTACATCCCCAACCTACCAGAAAACACCCATTGCACCATCAGAGGGGACCCACTCTCTACCTGACCAACCACCCGCAAGCCAGAGGCTTCAGGACAGCTGCCTGCTACAATCACCTCTGTTTTGAGGAACAGCTGCCTAAGAGGGGAGCTTCTGAGGTGCTGTTTGGCTTTGGTTGGACTTTTGCTGATTACTAATTTAAGTAAATGCACCTGTCTCTACTGTTCCCTGTCAACTTATTCATGGGTTGTGTGTCGCCTAAATCCCCGACTCTGAGATCTCTGGGGCAGGGATTGTCCTTGTGGTGTTTGTACAGTGATGAGGCCAAAGCCCTGATTGGGGTCCCTAGATGCTATTATAAAAGAAAGAAAGAAAAGCAGGGGAGAGGGAATCACGGCATGTTAAAGGGACTGATTGATGTGGGTGAGAGTGAAAGCACTGATGCAGCTGTTTGGTGGGGGAAAAGTGTAGGATTGCTACATTTTGTGGGATAGAGGATAAGTATGTGGGGTTATTTGAGGTGTGGGAAGAGTATTTTGGTGACGGAAGGTTAAATGAATTCGTAAGGGAGCTGGAAAATATTTGAAGAAGTCCCTGTTAAAATTTTGGCAGCACGCTGCTGACTTAAGACACAGGCAAATGGAAGACAGGACAGGGTAGGGGAGAAGGGTAAGAGGAGAAATAAAGGTCTAACACTACAGTATGTTGCACAAATCATTGGCATGAAGCTGCTTTTGCAGGGCTGTGTTGTGCAAGGTACTTTAAGCTGACCAAAGTAACAGAAGATCAACTCAGATTGTTATATAAAATTGTTTGGAAAAAAGTACAGAAGGGTGACAGACTGAATTAACACCTTGACCTCTATGTGCATTTAATTCAATCAAAATTAATACGGCAGATATCAAGGATGCAGGAGAAGCACTGGATAGACCTTAGGTTAATATATCAGTTGAGGTTTGAACCTCTGTGATCAGTTTTGATACCATAGACATGGTTGCTATACAGATCCGTTTGCACAGGCTTAAGCTTTCATCAAAATAGAAATGATGACGTCGTATTACAGTGGAATTGCCTGATGTGGGTGATATGCTTTCATGTTGCCGACAGTGCATATCCCCACTCTATGTGCTTTCTTGTTTCTATGGCAAAAAGAAAAAAAATCATTCCTTCAAGATATTAAAGTAAATGGCTTGAGCTTTAATATTCTATGCAGGACTTGGGAAAGGATTCAGTCACTGAGTTACAATCTAATCTTAGATTGTATCATGTGGAGGCAGTAGGGCTGTTCACAGCATTTTAAACACTCACTGTGCTGTTTGGCAACATAACATACATCAACGTTATGTCTTTGGAGATTAAGATTGCCAAACCACTGCTATGCACGGGGTATATATCTTTCTTGCAATAAAGACTATACACCTGATTTCATCTCATTTTTAAAGCATTAACAGTCAGTAAACCAGTCACCACTAAAAGGTAACAGTCAACTTTGCTGAGAACAAACTGCTCAAGAGTATTGAAAGTATATTGCCCTTTTAAAGCCCTTCCCCCCTTCTATTTTCACTTCTTAAAGTGCTATTTGATGAAAAAAATGTGTCAAATGAAAGCTGTCTGTAATCAGTCAAGAATTTTATGCATGGAACCTTCCATGTACCACAAATCATATTTTCCAGGAACTTCTCAAGGGCTCTTGAGGCCTTGACACTCACCAATTGTAAAAGTGTTCTTGGCTGAAGTGGGAATGAGAGCAGCGAAGAGAAACTAAGAGCTGCCTCCTAGTCTAACATCTTATTAAAAGTCCCAATTTAACAGGCTACTGGTTATTGGTATTTCTAGTAATGGGTAAATCTTCAGATATAGACATTACATTGAGCAATTTGATTTCTATTCATATACCATTTTTGGGTCAGTGATCCAAAGTCTCTGGCTTTAACACTATCCTAACCAATCCAAAACATTGCTCTTTTATTGAGGGGGGTTGAGGGAAGAAACTATTGGTCTGAATGCAGCAATTGGCTTTTGAATGAGGCTACCAACTAGATTAATCTGAGAGGGGTAAACTTTTCCATTTAGGTGTAATGGGACAGTCACCTCCTGAGCACCTCCAAGCTGCTGGATGTGGACCACAGCCCTTTACACATCCCTGGTGCCACCTGTGGGATGTTGACTGACCTTGATGAGTCTTCAGCAGCTTCAGCCTCTGGTCAAATTATAAAGTCAGAATGAACCCCTTCCAGGCTATTAAAAACCCTAGCAAATAAAAGTCTCTTTGTCCTTGCTAGGGTCTTCAGACCAGCTCTAGGCCCTTTAAATTTAACTCTTTGTTATGGCTTCCAAATAAGCTCTGCCACCCTTTTGGGTTTATGCCACTTTGCCTGCAGTGGCAGAGGAACCCAGGCCAGCCCACTACTTTGGGTTAAACCCAAGAACCCTATAAACAGCACCCATCTCCTGCTTGATTCAATTAGTTGCTGCTGCTTCTCTGGGCCTCTTCCATTCTAGCCCCTTTAGCATCACCCTTACCTCAGGGTTAAGGTTCTTCATCTCTCTCTCTCCCAAACCCAGCAATTCAAAATTCAATCAGGGGAAAAAAACAACAACCCTCTTGTTATCTCTCAAACTCCTTTGGCCAGACAGGAGCATCCTTCCTTGCCCCTCTGGTCCCAGCAAAGAACTGACCTGCTAAGGCCCTGCAGCTCTTTTTAGCTGAGCCTTCTGGGCTCTGATGGGCTGCCTCCCTGAGGCCTCTCTAGGCAGACCTGGAGGATCCACCTTCGTTGCTCCTTTCCTGTCACTTTGCCAGAATGGGATGTACTAGGATGCCGGGATTTTCAGCAGTGTCCACAAAGGCCTCGTACACCTTCTCACAACGGGGCATGCTTTTTTCTTGTAATGGTGAAAAATAAGGTAGGATAGGTTATACAGATTTGTTAATTAGACTGAGGAAGGAAGGGCAGGAATTTGAGGGTCAAACTATGGTTCTGAACTAGACATTTCTGAACTAGTTGGCCCCAGTATCCTTATTTTGTTAAAAGACAAGCCAAAAGATTAGATTGTACAGACTTCCTGCACTTCAGCTTCATGCTTCTTGAGCACTCTGAGTGTTTGTCATGCCAAAAAAATTGATTACATTGTTCGTTGTGGCAAATTATGACTAAAGCGATAACTGTTGAAAATCATTTCTGAACACATTCTGCCACCTCGCTCACCTTGAGTAATATCTTACTGTACTCCCGTTCATTCAGTCCCAACTGCAGTCAGTTGGGCTATTCGTGCAGTCCAAAGTGTTTTGCCTAAAACATTGCTGGTTCAATGAACTTTAGCAAATCCGAGACAGTGTTCCTAGGGAATCCTGCCTGGATTCATGGTGGGCAGCTGGGACCCCAGTGCTCCCCAGAGTCCGTAGTTATGGGGCATACATTCCTGGGAACTGTTCCACATTGTAATTTCTCTAACAGTATTCCCAAATTCAGAATAATACAGAGCTAGTGAATAGGATTATGGCTGAACCTGAGATGAAAATCTTATAGCTGTGAAGAAAGAGAAATCTGAATCCCAGTTCAAAGCTCTCCAACAGGGAGAGAAATTTTCCTAAATTTTAAAACTTTTAAACCCACTAATAATTTTAAAAGAACTATTTATGTGTGGCACAGCATGTTTAATTAACAAGTCAGAAGACTAAGGGGCATTACTATTTACAAGTATTTTAGGGTGCTAATAAACTAAGGTTAAAAATGAATTATTTAGAGGGTCACAAGGGCTATCCATTACCTAGGGGGTAATGGGATGAAATAAAGTAAATGTCAACTGAATATTAGCAAATGCTAGACTGGAGACAGCACTAGAAAATGTAACAGAGAGCACTAGGCTGTTACTTTTTGAATTTCCATGATTCTATGATACTCACTTTTATAGAAGAGGCAAGCATCCTTTAACATATGTCCACCTCCTAAGCTGTCAAGTATTAATTTTATTCATTCTTCTTCTCATCCCAAAGCATCTTTATAGATACAATGAAGCATTGCTATTCACTCCTGCCCATGGCTGTTCCTATCTTAATCTCAAACTGGTCATGTCCCTGCATACAATGCCTAGCCAACTAGTCAGTGGTAGTCCTCTAGACCTGCCTGACCTTGACTCTGTTGTTGTTATTTTCTTTGGCATCCTATTTGTCTGATATAGTATCCCCAGCATAGTAATCTTGTTTGCTTGCAGCCAATCCCATACCCTGATTTCACTTTTGTCTTAAAAAGTGTTATTTGGGTAACAATGAAAGTGAGCCATACTGCAAAGGAATTAATAAGCCACAATAAAATCTAGGTAGTAACTTTTTAAAATAATTTTGTTGAAGAAAACTAAAACCAATTTCTTTCCAAAAAATCCCCCGTGGGTCTCTAAAAATTGAGTTTCTTGAAAAATGCTAAAATTACAAAGGTCTAAATCTTAGTAACTCAGTAGAAGAGACAACACTGCTGGAAAACTGATAAAAATATGATCATCTGATAGTAAATTCAGTAGTGTGATTGGACTTTTATGAACTCTTTATCAGTGATGTTTCCCTATTTTTCTTTTTATATTCAAGGGATGATTCTTTTATTCAAATTCAATATGTTAGAATGGCCTGGGAGCTGATGTGGTTCTATTATGTATTAAGTTTGTGAATAATTTAAGGATAAAGTTAGGCAGCGCACTGTACCTAGGCAGCACACTGAGTACTGGTGTGTAGGACCACTTAGAAATCATTTGGGAATTTGTTAATTTTGTTGTGCTGAAGGACGATCTTGAAGTTTTGTTTTTCTTCTTTTTCTCCCCCTCCCCTTTTTTAAAGCTACATGGCCCAATAGTGCGTGCATGCGGGAGTGCCTCCTATATCACTTGGTGACCAACACTACTTAATTGTGTTTTTGCTTAATGAAATGGACTGTTCCTGAGCATACACTTTGTGCTATTACTGTTTACTGCCCCATTGTTATCACTGTAAGATTTACATGTACATGCGCAGCCACACACAAATGACCATTCTATACACTGTTAAAGCAGATTAAGCACCGTTGTAATAAAACTGAAAAATTAATTATGCCGTGATCTGAAAATTAGAAAGACATATTAGGAAACCAAATAATATGCTTTACTGTTCACTTGCACCCAGACGTGGGGCCTGATTCTCCACAGTCTTGAGCTCGAGGTTTACAACTGTGCAAAGTGTAAAAAAACAAACAAAAAACCCCACTCCCATTCTGATGTGGTAGTGTTTTACATGCTCCTTGCACTTAATTTGCACCGTTGTTATTTATTTGACTACCCAATAGTCAAACTGAAACTGGGAAACTGAAATGCCTTTTGTTCATGACACCTTTGGTCTTGAATAATCATAAAGTACTTTTATGAATCATGGTCCCAATTCTTCTCTCATTTACCCCAATTCTACACCTGTGAAACTCCGACTTCCTCACCAGTTTTGCATCCAAAACTGGCCCAGCCTGATCTTGCTCAATTTATGAGATCTGAGAAGCTCTTAACCCAAAATGGAATAATGGCATATAATGAGGACACTTAATTTTTTAGTGTGTGACTTCTAAACTATGAGGAAAGATGCTCCTCACTTGTACAATTTATATCCTTAGTTGATAATTTGAGTGTAAAAATATAGATCCATTTCGGTGAAGCAACAGGCGTGAGTACGTGAATCAGGCTTTGATGATGATTTTCTATACCTCACTTACATTTAGTGTTGCTTCCAGGCACCAATTGGTTTCCAGAGAACTAGCAGATTTGGTGAATCATAATCTACTAGTTATTAGATGAGCCAGCCGGTCAACCTACCAGGGAAGAAGTGTTCCTTACAGTGCATTTTCTCATGCTATGTCCACTCTGGTTTTAAAAGTCCCAAGTGGTGTGATCTGCTAGGGAGTCTGTTGTACAAATCTCTTGGGAAGTTTTCCTGGATATTAATCTTCAATTTTCCATTTATTAATTTCATCCCACTTGTCCTTTATTGCACCAAATTAAATAAGTACTATGGTCATACTGCTTTTAAGCTTGAAAATAAATGGGTGTACTGATCATTACTGATGTCACTCTTCTGTTTTCTTTTCAAGCATAAATTAACATTTGTGAATGATGCTTAGAATTGATACAAAGGAAAATTCATTAATTTAATGGTCTCATTTTCCTAAGTTGGGTATCTCCACAAGTGCTCCAATGGTAAAATAAGCAAGGAATCTATTAGTATGCACCTATCTTGGTGAGAAACATTCTTTATGACTCAGGCAACTTCCCTAAACCTATGGTTATCAGCAAACTATTTGAATCATTACAGAGTTTTTTGTTCTTCCCATCCTACCTCCTCCCTATTTCCAGTTTGACCAGTCATTCAGGCACCAAGAAAAGGCCAGGCCTTTATCATCTTTGTCATCAAAGGTCCTGCTCTTAGTTCCTAGCATGTCATGCTTCACATGCAGTCTGTTGTAGGTGCTTTTCTACTTGGAACATTTTCTCTTACTCATGGGTTGGTCCTTTCTTGTTCTCCTTTGCTGTTCATCTGAAGAAATTCACTGCTCAGAGTCAGTCTTATACTTGTTCAGCTATAATCTTCCAGACGAGAGGCCAGAATTGCTGACTCTAAGTGTACGACTACAGGGGCTAGCTGGTCACTTATGTTGCTTTTGCCTAAGGCTGTCCTTGACCCCAGTTATGTAATCTAAGTCCCCAACAGCTTTAGAATTATTTGTTTTGCAACCCACATAAATTTGTTCTTTCTTTTTTCTGCAGTCTATAATTTCTCTTAATCTTGCTTTCAGTCTTGCCGTGACTTTTTTCCTTCTGGGCCTAATAGTGATGTAACAAACAATTAAAAAGTAGGAGTATCAAAGTAAGCCCTGCTATTTATTGGATCGTCATTCAGTGTTGATATGTGATGCTAGTACTAGTACATGAGATGAGGCACTGGTGAGGCCTCAGCTAGAGTACTGTGTTCAGTTCTGGGCACCTCATTTTTGGAAAGATGACAAATTGGAGTCCAGAGGAGACCAACAAAAATGATAAAAGGTTTAGAAAACCTGACCTCTGAGGAAAGGTTAAAATATATGGTTTAGTCTTGGGAAAAGAAGACAGGGGGCCATAAGTCTTCTAATATATTAAGGGCAGTTACAAAGAGGACTGTGATCAATTGTTCTCCATGTCCATTGGAGTTAGGACAAGAAGTAATGGGCTTAATCTGCAGCAAGGGAGATTTAGATTAGATATTAGAAAAACCTTTCTAACTTTAAGGGTAATTAAATTCTGGAATTGATTTCCAAAGGGCGTTGTGGAATCCCCAGCATTGGAGATTTTTAAGAGGGAGTTAGACAAACACCAATCAGGGATGGTTTAGGTTTACTTCATCTTGCTTCAGTGCAGGGGGTTGGACTTGACGACCTCTTGAGGTCTCTGCCCTGGGACCTGTAGTGTGTATAATATTCATAAATGATCTGGAAAAAGGGGTAAACTGTGAGGTGGGAAAAACTGAAGACTATACAAAATAATTCAAGATAGTTAAGTCTAAAGCTGAATGAAAATTTTTACAAAGGGATCTCACTAAAATAGGTGACTAGGCAACAAAATGGCCAATGAAATTCAAAGTAATGCACTTTGGAATACATAATCCTAAATATACATACTAAATGTTGGGGTCTAAATTATCTGTTACCACTCAAGAAAGCGATCTTGGAGTCATTGTGGATAGTTCTCTGAAAACATGCACTCAATGTGAAGCAGTAGTCAAAAACGTTAACAGAATGTTAGGAACCATTAGGAAATTGATAGATAATAAAACAAAAATAGTATAATGCTGCTACATAAATCCATAGTATGCCCAAACCTTGAGTACTGAGTGCAGCTGAGATCACCCCATCTCAAAAAAGATATATTAAAATGGCAACAAAAGGGATTAGGAGTATGGAACAGCTTCCATATCAGGAGAGATTAAAAAGATTGGGACTGTTCATCTTAGAAAAGAGATCACTGGGGTGGGGGGTGGGGAAGGGGCTATGGTAGAGGTCTATAAAATCATGAATGGTGTGGAGAAAGTAAATAAGGAAGTGTTATTTACCTCTTCACAGTACCAGGACCAGGGGTCACCCAAGGAAATTAATGAGCAGTAGGGCTAAAATAAACAAAAGGAAGCACTTCTTCACATGTCGCACAGTCAACACATGAAACTCATTACCAGGGGATATTGTGAAGGCCAAAAGAATAACTGGGTTCAGAAAACAATTAGATAAGTTTATGGTGGGTAGGTCCATCAATGGCTATTAGCCAAGATGATCATGGCTGCAACCCCATGCTCCAGGTGTCCCTAAATCTCCAGCTACCAGAAGCTGGGATAGGGAAACTCAAAATTACCCTGTTCTGTTCATTCCCTCTGAAGCATCTGACACTGGCCACTGTAAGAGACAGAGTTAGATGGACCATTGGTCTGACCGAGTATGGCCATAATTATGTTTGGGTAGCAAATAAACTTTCATTTTTCAGATTCAGTTTGGGTCAAACTGTTTTTTTTTTTAAAAACTGCCAGTGAACTGCAAAATCAGTTATTTGCCCAGATCAAATAGAAATCTATTTATATTCCCCTCCCCCCCGGGTTCATGCTAAAGTGTCCGCTAGGGTATATGTCATAGGATAGCCCTGCCTGGAACATCCTCCTGTGACACAACATCCACACCTACCTCAGGTTTCCCTCCTTCAGAGTCCCCCATAAGTCTATGCCATGCTTTCTTACCTCAGTAAGACCCTTGTGTGAGGCTAGTTTATTACAAAATCATTGTGTGAATTGTCCAAATTCTAAATCCCAAAACATAGTCCATTTATCACCCCAGTACAAATAGTCCTTAAAATCCCCAGACAGCATATCCATTGACATAACACATTACAGCATCTTCCATCACACCTGGATGGTGTCTGTCCTTTTCTATCCCTCTGGCAGGACACCCACCCCAGCCCTTCCAGCAGGAGTATATCCCCACTCTTTTCAGTGGGAACCTACCCCCGTCTCTCTGCTGGGAAATTATCATCCCAAAAAGAGCAGCTCTCGCTCCCCCTTACCCTCTCACTGTTCCCCTGGCCCAGCTTTTTGAATAAGCTATGTCAGCAGTTGCTGGTCCTCAGCTTTGGCTCTCCAACTTAGATGTCAGCAGGCAACTCTCTCTACTGCTCCCTGACCTCCCCGTCTTTCCCCAGGAACCAACTACAGCTTCCTTCCAGGACCTTCCATGTGTCCCTGATTCTCAGGCAACTCTTGCTTGCCCTTTTCCGTGCTGACTCAGCCTGTGGTCTAAGGCAACCTTTACTCACCAGGCAGGGCCGGCTCCAGACCCCAGTGCGCCAAGCGCGCGCTTGGGGCGGCATTTTGCTGGCAGGGTGGCAGGCGGCTCCGGCGGACTTTCTGCAGTCATGTTCTGAAACCTCTAGAATCTCAGGTTCAAATCCCATGATTCAACTCAACCCATCATCTTTCTGAGGTAGATAAACTGATTACCACTTCATGTGCAGGTTTTCAGGCCAGATATTAAAGGCCTATCTGCTCTGCATTCATAATAAAGATCTCAAGGAGTTTTCATGAGAGTAGGGATTTTCACTGATATTTTTGGGAAAACATCTCCATCTTTCTACAGATGAGGCACGCTATATGTGTTGGTTGCTTGATACCCTTCACAGAGGATGTGTCTGCATTTCAGAAGTGCTTTATTAATATGGTTTCCATAGCATGGTGAGATCCTTTGGGGTGAAGGATTCCACACACATGTGAAATATTAATAATAAACCTTTTGGGATTATTCCTCACCCATTCATTTTGTAATCTGCAATGCAATTTATAGCACAGAGAGAGGCAAAAATACTGAAATCTTAAGCCTTATTTGTGACACAGAGTAGATAATAAGGCTTTCCTTACAAAATACGTATAGCTGAGCAAATAATTCACAATGAATAATTTATTAGATAAAACCACTATACAAATTATCAAGAGCAGATCTCGGTTTCTTTGGATATATTTGTTTTTTAATTATATTTGCTGAAGCATATGATATTCTTTTTCAAAATTGTGAACAGTTCAGTACAAGAATTTTATCCTTATATTTGACATTTGAGCAGTGTTTTGTTTTGGTTAGTCAGATAATTCACACTACATTTTTTTTTCAGATTCCCTAATTGGATGACCATGCAGGCCATTAGAAATAAATACTTTGTGAAGCAAGGATTTAAAATATAGTTTCCACATAGCTTTGAGATTTGCTTTCCACACGCATTCATGCTAGTAAAAGTCAATAAACTAAATGTTCACATAAAGTGAGTAGAAAAGGTTGAATGATCCCAGCTAAAGTTAATTTGATCTTTTTAAATAGGAATATTAAATTGTAGACAATGCTTTGTGGAATTTGTTCATCTCTAGACGTCAGTTTCCTTTTTGACAATTCCTCCCTCCCCCCCCGCCCCGATTTCTGGATTTCACTCTCTTGTCCCAGATAAGTAATATAGATGTAGCCACCTGCACAGATTTGTATAGGTTAATTTAATTGTGTAGCTTGAAATGATCTTGTGACCACCTTGCATGCTTTCTTGTTTCCAGTTTAACCTCTCTAATGGTATCATGACCTCCCGTACTTGTAATCTATACACATTTCAAAGGTGGTGTTTAATAAGATGAGGGGAGCTGTTTACAACCCTTCTAGTTGTCCTTAGTGACCTCAGGTGGGCAAATGAGAAGCAGGTCATTTTAGATGCCACAGAATGTCACCGCAGGAAGGAGACGTTTAAATGAGCTCAGTCAATCTCCAAGTTTCAGAAAGCACAATATCAAAGCATATTAATTAAAGCATGGCAGCTTTCTCTACTCCCAGCTGCTGCCTGCATTTGAACAATAGAATTATTTAGTGTGCACTTTACAGTTTGGGGATTTGACTGACAAGCTAGGTGTGGGGAAACTTATGTCTCCAGATTTCACTGCATGCCATAATTGATGTTGGATGATCACCGATTTACAGGGAGAAATGTATAATTCTTAAACCCTCTCATTCCCTATTCACCTCTAGATGACACAATTCTTCATTGACAGGAGATTGACTGGATGACGCAAAGGTCTCTTCCAGTTCTAATGTCTATGATTCTATGCAAGCCTTAAGAATGGAAATAGAAAGCATGTCTTAAATTCTTAAGTGCAAAAGTGCTCTTGAAAAGCTTTCAATTTGAAAAAGATTGAAATGATTAAAATTTATTAGGCTATGGTTTCAGTGCAAAACAAACAGTCAAACAAAAGAAAATGGTCTTGATTTTACTTAAATTGAACCTTTGCACCTTCCATAATAACCCTGCTTTAATTTGAATAAGATTCAGAGTAAAATTGGCCTGATATGAAATTAAGTGCTATAGAGAAGAGAATGCTAATGCAAGCTGTTAAATGCATTTGTTTGAATATGGAGACAAAAAATGATGATGTTTACAAGTAAGTGGTATCACAAAGGGCACACCAAAAAGTCTGGGGGAAAAAAAAGCAATTTAGTGGAGTGCAAGATGTTAAGTTTCTTAATCTTCTCCATAGCAAGCAAATCTGGTAAAATGAGGTGAGTGATTGCATTCATTTTATTACAGTGATCCCCATTAGGGCAGCTATAGTTAAATCTGTCAGCATTCCATTATAAACTCTATTTTTATGTATTTATACCTCTGCTCTAAGAACTCACCTAGGCTGAAGTCTGGCATATGAGATCTTAGCTCAGGAGTAAATAGTTCACACATTTTGAAAATAATGTGTTTGGACATATCTAAATGAAACAGGGCCCTGAAAATGAGCAGGGCCTTGGTTACTAAATAATGACAATACTAGAGTACTTACGTAGAACTTTTCATCCAGCGATCACAAATCTCTTTTGTGAGGTTAGTAAGTAGAAATATTCTCCCTTTTTCACTGAAGGGGAAACCCAAGCACAGAGAGGTTAAATTACTTGGCTAACGTTACACAGGAAGTCAGTAGCAAAGCAAAGGATAGAGTTGAGGTACCTCAGTTCCTAATCTGGTGCTTGTCTTCTACACCACATTGTAGCTCGTCTGTGACGTGGTTTGACATCCCCAGCTAGAGACTTGTAAGTGACTGGGGCAGAGAGGTTTGAAGAGCAAAGAAAGGAGATTGGGAGTAGAGTCAGAGGAGGATGAGTGTAGAGAGAAGGAGACCGAGGAGTTTGGAGAGAAGAAAGGGAAGCCTGAGAGCAGAGTGTGTTGTAGCAGAAAGATGGGTCTTCAAACGGGGAGGGAGGACATTTATTTCAATGATTTTTTTAACAGATGCTATTGTCTTACCAGTGCTGTGTCATTGGCATGCCATCATGGTTTCCTGGTGATTGGGAGTATGGTTTTTACCTCTGACAGCAAAATTCCATGCTTTCCATTCTGATGGCATATGGTCAGTGGTGGCAGGGAGGAAGAGGAGAACATTACATCTTCTACCACTATGTCAATTTTTCTGCCAGGAATATATAGTGATGCTGGTGCTGTAATCCTACCTTACCATTGCCATGCTACTGCTCTCAAATAAAAATACTGTTTTGTGGTAGGTAAACTATCATTTAAATCAGCATCCATACCAGATGACTGGAGGATAGCTAATGTGATGCCTATCCAGAGGTGATCCTGGCAATTACAGGCCAGTAAGCCTAATTTCAGTACAAGGCAAATTGGTTGAAACTATAGTAAAGAACAGAATTATCAGACACCTAGATGAACACGATTTGTTAGTGACGAGTCAACATGGCACTTGTAAAGGGAAATCATGCTTCACCAATCTATTAGAATTCTTTGAGGGTGTCAATAAACATGTAGACAAGGGTGATCCAATGGACATAGTGTGCTTAGACTTTCAGAAAGCTTTTGACAAGGTCCCTCACCAAAGGCTCTTAGGGTAAAATAAACAGTCATGGGATAAGAGGGAAGGTCTTCTCATGGATCAGTAACTAGCTAAAGATTGGAAACAAAGGGTAGAAATAAATGGTCACTTTTCAGAATAGAGGTAAATAGTGGTTTCCCCCAGTGGTCAGTACTGGGACCAGTATTATTAAACATATTCATAAATGATTTGAAAAAATGGGTAAACAGTGAGGTGATAAAATTTGAAGAAAATGCAAAATTGCTCAAGATAGATAAGTCCAAAGCAGCTACAAAGAGTTACAAGGGGATCTCACAAAACTGGGTTACAGGGCAACCAGGGCCGGCTCTAACTTTTTTGCCACCCCAATCAAAAAAAAAGAGTGCCGCCCCACTGTAACACCCCCCGTGAGTGCCACACCGCCGAACCCCCCCCGAGCGCCACGTCACGCCACCCAAGCTCCTGCCTCCCCTGAGCACCGCGCCACCCGAGTCCTCGCCCCCCTGAGCACCGCGCCATGCCCTGCCCCCTGCTGCCTCCCACCACACCACACTGCGCAAATAATATAATACTATTATAAATCTTTTGGTATGCCCATCTTTCTTGAAATACTGTACGCAGATCCCGTCATCTCTCTCTCTCAAAAAGAGATATTTGAATTCAAAATGGAGAGAGAAAAAAAAAGTTATTAGGTATGGACTAGCTCCAAAATATGAAAAGAGAAAAAAAAGACTTTTCAGCTTGGAAAAGAGACAACTAAGTGACGATATGATAGAGCTGTAAAAAAGCCCCCCCGAGTGCCATGCTGCCAAAGCCCCCTGCCCCTCCCGAGCACTGCACCGCATTGACCAAGCCCCACCCTCCGGCGCTGCACTGCCCAAGTCCCTGCCCTCCCGAGTGCCATGCCGCCACACCGCCCAATTCCCCCCACAAGCGCCGTGCCACCCAAGCCCCCCCCCCCAAGTGCCGCGCCGCACAAGCCCACCGCCCAGCACTGCCTGGCCGAAACAAAAACAAACAAACAAAAAAATCCCTCCAGCGCCGCCCGGCCGAACCAAAAAACCAAAAAACAAAAAACCCCGAGCGCCGCCCCGCCCCAAGGTGCCGCCCCAAGCACGTGCTTGGTTGGCTGATGCATGGAGCCGGCCCTGAGGGCAACAAAATGGCAGATGAAATTCAGTGTTGATAAATGCAAAGTAATGCACATTGGAGACTATACATACAAAATGCTGGTGTCAAAATTAGCTGTTATCACTCAAGAAAGAGATCTTGGAGTCGTTGTGGATAGCTTTCTGAAAATATTCGCTCAGTGTGCAGCATCAGTCAAAAAAGCTAACAATGTTAGGAACTGTTAGGAAAAGGATAGATAAGAAGACAGAAAATATCATAATACCTCTATATAAATCTTTGGTATGCCCACATCTTGAATACTGTACGCAGATCCGGTCGCACCCATCTCTCAAAAAGAGATATTGGAATTCAAAATGGTACAGAGAAGGGCAACAAAAGTTATTAGGGTATGGACTAGCTTCCATATGAAAAGAGATTTAAAAGACTGGGACTTTTCAGCTTGGAAAAGAGACAACTAAGTGACGATATGATAGAGCTGTAAAAAATCTTGACTGGTGTGGAGAAAATGAATAAGGAAATGTTATTTACTCCTTCATATAGCACAAGAATTAGGCGTCACCCAATGAAATTAATAGGCAGCAGGTTTAAAACAAACCAAAGGAAGTATTTCTTCATATAATGCAGAGTTAACCTGTGGAACTCTTTGCCAGGGGATGTTGTGAAGGCCAAAACTATAATAGGGTTCAAAAAAGAACTAGATAAGTTCATCGAGGATAGGTCCATCAATGGCTGTTAGCCAGGATGGGCAGGGATGAAACATCGTCCTCTGAGTGTCCCTAGCATCTGTTTGCCAGAAGCTGGGAGTAGACAACAGGAGATGGATCACTTGATTATTGCCTGGTCTGTTCATTCACTCTGAAGTACCTGGCATTGGCCTCTGTCGGAAGACAGGATACTGGGCTAGATGGAACATTGGCCTGACTCACTATGGCTGTTCTTATTTTCTTATATTGCTGGTATGCCACCATTTGGTACCATTGTGATAAAAACCAAGCTATGATCCTTCCTATTACCTTTGATTTATGCTAAGTGTAGTGCATAAGAATAGGGTAGTATTCATGTCAATAGTTTATGAACTCTCTTCTTGAACATATAGTACACCTTGCATGTTTGTGTGTATTTAGTGAACACAGTAATTTGGGACTCATACTTTAAGTTAAGAGTGAAAGACACAACAGTAGGAAAAGGAGAGCCTTGAAATCTGGCGTGAAAGAAGCAGAAATTTGAGACAGAGAAAATGGGTCCGTATGTGTAAACTAACGTGGTTATCACACAATCTCTGACTGACTTCCAATCGTCTTAAGGTGCAAAAAACTTTAGCCACCCCTTATTCAGTTGCCAAAAACTCCATAGTCACTCTTAGCCATGGTCTACACTACACAGTTATGTCGACGTAAGGCAGCTTATGTTACTTACATTGGCTGTTGGCTATCTTTTTTGTCAATTTCATGACACTGGATCCATGAAAGTCCTCTCCACTCCCAGCAGGGCTGCTTCCCAGGTTCCCCACTCCCAAGCCAGGCTGTCCCCAATACTCCTGGCTCCCCACTCTCTGCTGAGAGCTCGGATGGCTGCCCCGCTCCCAACTGAAGGAGGGTAGTGTGGACATGAACCACCGCAAATTACTGCGGTGGCTGTAAGTTGGCCTAATATATAGATCGACTTAAGTTTTTAGTGTAGTCATGCCCTTAGCAATTTTTACAGTGTGATTCTGCGTTGTCAATACAAAAAAACATTGGCATTCTGAAAACTGAAAATGTAGGGATGATCGAAAATACTTTTAATTTAAAATACTTTAAAATAACACAGGACCTAAGGCACTGATTGTGTTATTCAGTACTCCATTGAATTCACTGAACAAACACAATCTGAAAATTTAAATGAAGCCCCCACAGAATTTCCAACCTGCCACATAAGAGCGCTACAGAATGCAGGAATCTTGCCCGAGAATTTAGGTCTAGCGTACTGCGGATTGCATTGGCCTTCAGTATTGCCAACCTCAGGCTTTCAAAAATCATGACTCAGATCCAAAAATAAAGAAATGGGTTGAGGAGCTGCAGGGATACAGTGGCTTCACATTTTCAAGCTTTTCTCCACACCATAAGGGCTAGAAACTTATTTTTCTTTTTTTTTTAATTACAGCTGAGATTCCGATTTAACTTCTTGATTTCAGAAGTTACATTTTTAAGAACTATAGCAAGATCTTGATACTTGAAGTACAATTCCAAGAATTGGAAACACAATTGGTTTTGGTTTTTTGTTTGAAGATACAGTTGGTTTGCATATTGCTCGAGTTATTGAAAACTTTGCTATTTACATGTTCTAAAACATGACAGGCAAAATTCTCAACTGATATAATTCAACATAGGTCCACTGAAGTCCATAAATTCTACTGCTAGATTCCTGCATTCTGCAGAGTCAGTATCACTATGCTTATTCACACCAGCTGAGAATCTGGTCATATATTAATTTTTTTTAAGTAATTAGGTATTATCTGGGTCTCCTTTTCTCCTCTCTCTAGCTGAAATACTCCATCTAATCCTCTGAACATTTAGCATCTACTTTATTAACCCTTTAATATTTCTGCAGCTTTCAGCATACATGGATGGCTCGAGCAGCATCTTCTGGAATCAAATAGGACCCATGGGAATTTTTCAATAAACCTTTTTAGTCCTCATCAATTACTGAGTTTCCCTTGCAAGCTATTAGAGATCCTCTATTTATTGAGGAGATATTACAGTGAAGAACTTTTAGGCAAATAATTACGTCTAGCAGTACTGAACGCTTCATAGCTTAGCATTTTCATGTTCACAGTTATTCTTTCAACAGGGTTTCATTGTACCACGATTAAAAACAACCAGTAAACCATGAATATCAGGAGGATAATAACAGCAGGTCTCAGAGTACATTGTGAGGAGCAATTGATTTCTAAGAGAACCTGATTAAAGCCATCTCAGTGGACTGCTTAACTTTATGGTAGAAAAGACACAATGATTGGTGTTGCAGTTTAATAGGCTTATAGTGTAAAATTTGTTTTCTGGAATATGGATCAGCAAAATATCTCTTTAGGCTGAATAGATGATGTGTGGGTTAACAATCAAAGATAACCAGTCAGGTGTAGGGTCTAATGAGAATACTCTAGTAAGGGTGAACAGAAGCCGTTCCATCTAAGGTTAGATGAAGATGATTCATACCAGAGAATTTGTTCTCAAACACACTGCAGAAAAACCACTCTGGCAGCCAAACTACCCTGAAGCTTCTCCAATTCCTTGGTCTGATTCATGTCTTTGGGGTTAAGTCCTAGTAGTGTATACTTCTCCCTTCCCTTTTTCCCAGGGGACCACCTGCTTTAACAAGAATCCCTGCTAGATAATCACTTGTTACCATTTCTGAGGTCAAGTATTACTATAGTTCCTACCATTGCTTTTTGCCATTTTTTATAGATGTTTTCCAGTGAAAGGCCGAAGGATAAATGCTCTCATGCCCCATTTTCCTCAATCAGACTCTTGTGCGGGCTGTAGAGACGGTAGACAGGGTAGGAGCTGCTCCAGGGGTTCTAGCCTCCTGAGGAGCCCCCTATGAAAGAGAAATCCTTTGGGGTCAGGACTGCTTTGCTCCAGGGGAGCACTGCCTAGGACTGGAGCCTAGATGTTTGAAATGTTCATTCCTAAAATGGGAGAAGAGGAAACCGATGAAAGGAATTACCGGGGTGTAATTTTCCTTTCTTTCAGACTAGCCAGAGACCCAATGAAATAATCCCTGATAAGAACCAACCTGCTAAAAGAAGCATTTTCTTTATTCTGACTCAGACACAGAAACCACCTCATAATGAAAACCTTTCTGATGAAGACCTGATAAAGGAATAAATCTGATGAATGGATAAGTTTCCAGTTCCAAAAGACAAAATGCAATGCAAAAGAGAGCTGTCAAAGGAAGAGATTTGTTCATGTATTGCATTTTCTGTGCACCAAACCAAAAGAAATATACTTTGGGGACCTTCTCCTATGAATACTTGTTAAGAGAATAGACTGCTTAAAGTGTTTTTTTCCCCTAAGAACACAAATTCCTTGCTAAAGAGCTCCATTCTTTGTATATATTCAGAGTCATATCTTCTGACTTTGGTGAGAAAGATAAGTGTTTGCTGCGTTTTACTCTTGTTAAAAGTGTAGAGGTAAGAGAGAGGGAGCGCGTTAAAAGGGAGGTTCCACAAATATCATTAGGGACAGGATTTGGATACAGCAGGATGTCACAAGTGTAAGTGAGGATTCAATATGGCCTAGAGAATTTTTATTGTTGGAGATTGTGGCATGAGTGGAACTGGAGAAAGAGGGTCGGATTCTAAGAGGAGACCTAGTTTGATGTGTACCTTCAGCAGAATGGTGCAAGCTGGGCCAGGCTGGTGGTGGACAAACACAGTTCTCTTAGCATGGCCTCTCTGTATGCTCAATAAAGATCTCTTTGCTAGAACTCTGCCTGATTTCTGCATGATATGTTGCTAATGAAACAGAGATCAGATGCCAGAGCTGTACCTGAGAGCTGGGACATGGCCATAATTGTACTTGGGTATTCATAACTAGTGGGACTAGAAAGAGGAATGTATCTTCTGCACTAGGGAAATCTGGATGATTGTTGTGGGACTTTTCTAATAAATTAACCTCTCAAAGGGCTATCTGTATTTTAGATAGCTTGTGTGGAGTTACTGGAACAGGGAAACTTAGACAGAGAGCTGGGTTGAAGGGACACACTGAGCCAGGCACCTCGTGAGAGGTCCCTTTAAAAAAGTGAGTGTATGAAAAGGTGTGCAAACTTTTATGCGAAGGAGGAGATTGTTGATACAGCACAGTACAGGAGGGCAGACTATCTAAAGATTGGGGGATACTTTACCTTAGACACAGAACAGAGCTGACAACCATATTCTGTATGCACAGGGTGTGAAAGGAGGATAGCTATGGTCTTGAACCATGTATGAGGACCAAAGCAATGAGGATGCACCTCAAAAACACCAACATTTGTAAATATGGTATATTTGGCCTTGCACATGGGTGTCTAATGCAAGGGTAAGGAGGGAAGAGCATCTTTGGGCTAGAGTAGACTGGACTTTCCAGTCTGAGACCCAACCAAGAGACTCTCTCTCTTCCTCTCTCCCTCTTTTTTTTCTTTTTTTAAATAAGTAACCAGAGCATTCTTGCTTGCTTATATATACCTGCCCCTGGAAATTTCCACTACATGTATCTGACGAAGTGGGTATTCACCCACGAAAGCTCATGCTCCCAAACGTCTGTTAGTCTATAAGGTGCCACAAGACTCTTTGCTGCTTTTACAGAGCATTACCGTGCAAGTTGTTCACTCACAAATAGTTACAAAACTGAAAATTAGGAAATTGAATTTGATTTGTAGTTGAATTTGTAAGACCATACTTAAGTGCAAATTTGTGAAAGGCCAAATGTGACCACTTATTGGTTGAAGTACTGCTCAACCTTGGCAATGTCTTCAAAACTTCTGGACTCTTTTGAAGTATCTTTAACTTTCTAGCTCTAACTTTTTACCTTTTGAATAAGCTGTAACATTATAGCAGCATGAAACAGGTGAGTACAACTTTCATCTGCTGTAAAGCTAAATGTGCTATATGAAATCCAATACTGTACTTTGCTTACTTTAGGAGATCACAGCTGTGGAGCACCACTGTAAGCAAGGATATCAACAACAGAGGAACTGAGTTTACTCTGAGAGTCTCAGTTGGTGCCTTTCTCTTTTTTTATTTTTGCAACATTTCCCCATGATAGCAATAATACACTTTCTCTTGACCTGGTAAGTGCACCATCGGTGGTCAATGGAACTACTTCTGTCACAGTGAGCAGACTTCAAGCAGTGTTTCCTGCTAATTGTAACCATTCTCTTTTTTGGGGGGTTTCCAGAGGCTTTTGCACAGTAAATTGAAAACAACCAAAGACCCTGTGTGGCTGTGTCATAATCTTCTTTGTTGGGTGTTTTGTTCTAACACAGGAAAACAGAACCAAACTCCAGAGTGACCTGGAGAGATTAGAGTTGGAAGCAATCAAGGGAGATTTGTCCCTCATAAATATAAAGTCAGAAAAATGAAATAAAGAGAATGAATACAGAATGGATGAACCTAACCAATTGTACCTATAACATTAAAGCAAGTTCACTTCCTTATCTGTTTAATTTTGTCCTGATATTACTTTTGCTAATAACTAAACAGTAGGGTTGACAAAATTAGTGTTGAATCATCAAAATTAGGAAGCGATGGGTCCATGGGAGGATCCCTGTCTTGGAAGACGTGACCCATAGCATGTAAAACTCTAGCCAGTTTAAAACAAATGGATATACAGTCACACTACAGAAACAAAGAGCTTGTCAGTTAGTACCTTTGAAATGAGATTAAATTTTGGGTCTACGAAAGTCTGACAGTGATCCTGTGATTAATTCCAGTGAAAGGACAAAGAAAAATGGTTTACATTTATGCATTTACATTTACAATATTATTTCCTTGTACTCCACTTTCTGTCTCTCTGTATCCACCCAGCGGCTTTCATTCTGTTTATAGATTATCGTATGCTCAGTGTGACAAGGATCATCTTTTTGGTGTGTGTTCATACAACACCTAGCACAATGTGGTCATGGTCTATGATTGGGTTTCCTATGTGCTACAATTAATAAATAAGAGTAATAGTACATTTTAAAAGAACACCTCAAACAGGAAAATTGAATGTAGAGCCAATACGTTCTAAGGTGTCCCTTGGTACGTGCTGAGATCTACATGCATACACAATTTAATTTCAGGAAAATGAAACTTAATACCGAACAGTATATTATGTTTTGTTTCTCAAACAAAAAGTTGTTAAAATAGTATAATTAAATTCAGAGTATTTTTTATTTATATAGATAATTGAGTAGAAAGAATAGTGATCCATCTTGTAGTGAGAGAAGAAAAAATGTGAAGAATTTCTCATAAAAACTCAATCTCCACAGGATTTGAACATTTGCCATATAAGGTACATATACTCGAGATAATGATTTTTAGCTATTGTTCAGGACCATTTACAAATGATAAATACAGGAGAGGTATCCTTTCTTCTTGCACCATCCTAGAAACAAACTAAAAATTATAAGGAAAATATTTTATAATAAATTGACATATAGGTTTCAGAATTCAGACAAAGTCTGTTTCCTAATTCGTAGCAGATGTCCATGCAGGCAGAATATTATAAAAGTAGACAAGATTTGCAGCACCTATTGTTTCTTTGATTAAAGTGAGAAGATAAACAAATAATAAAGGAGTTTGTGGCTTAATGGTTAGATCAGGGGTAGGCAACCTATGGCACGGGTGCTGAAGGTGGCACGCGAGCTGACTTTCAGTGGCACTCACACTGCCTGGGTCCTGGCCACCGATCCGGGGGGCTCTGCATTTTAATGTAATTTTAAATGAAGCTTCTTCAATATTTTAAAAACCTTATTTACTTTACACACAACAATAGTTTAGTTATACATTATAGACTTATAGAAAGAGACCACCTAAAAACGTTAAAATGTATTGCTGGCAGGCAAAACCTTAAATCAGAGTGAATAAATGAAGACTCGACAGACCACTTCCGAAAGGTTGCCGACCCCTGGGTTAGATCAAGGGATTGGATTGGATACAGAAGGAATGAAATCTTGGCTCCTTTTAAGTGACTGGGACTTGTGCCATTGATTTCAGTGGTGCCAAGATTTCACCCCAGGACTTTTGGGTTCTAATCAGCTTCTGCAACTGACACACTGTGTCTAATTTGAAGAAGTCAGCCTCTGGATGGCCCAGTTTATAAACAACTTTGACAAGTAGCAAAGTTAAAGGTTTTTTTTTTTTAAAGCAAATGATAAAATAGCATAATCTCACTAATTCTTACATGTTGATCCTGATTCTCCACTCCCTTAAACACGTTTTATGATGGTGTAAAGTCGGTATTTTTTATGAACACAAGCTCATTTCTTTACAAAAGAATTTAGTTTGTTTCAATTACTAGTAGTCAGGTTGCTCAGTATAACAGTGTAAACTACACTGAGTCATAAAAATAATTAGACATTTGTTCCTCATCTGGATATCTACAGAGAACATACCTAATGGTTACAGTGTTCAGCATTGCTAATTTTACAGCAAGAGCCTGTGTCCTACAGGATGTAATGGATCAAGTACAAACTGCTTCTTTTTCTCAGACAGATGTGACAGCATGATGCTTTGATCTGTGTCTGACACAATACAGTTATATTGGTGTGTTGGAAACCATATGTTTTTCAGAAAGGGCTGTGCAGGGAGAACATGCTTTGGCAAAAAAAAAGAACATCAAAGTGTGATACCAGCTTAGTAACAGACAAGCAGCAGAAAAAAAAAGTGCTTCAGGCTGTGGAGAGAAGTGGAAATGTTATTATAACGTTGTCTCAGAAATCTGACTTTTCATTAAAATCAGTCAGAGGAAGTCAATTCCACCATAATCCTCCCCTTCTGCCTCTGGAGTAGTTTTGACAAGATCCATAATAATCCTGGAACACTGTGTAATTTTACAAACTCCAACACAAACAAGTGCTTAGCCCCATCCTTGCTAGGCGCTGCCAGTTTTAACATAGGTGCAAGTTTAAGATTTTAATATGATTTTGTATTTTTTCCATTAGTAGCTCAGGGCTCATTCTGTTGTATAACAGCTATTTCTAATCTTCCTTAAGACAGTATGAAAAAATATTATACTCTTAGATGATTCTTCTAGGCCATTGTGGGACTGCCCCAGTTTTTCTTTGATGCAGTAATATTGATTGATGCCATAATAAAATGTCCAGAAGGTCACTGCATTAGGGTTGCTATGGCCACTAATGCTTTGTGTTGCTAAAACTCTGTCCTACACTTTGGATTGTTGCTAGACTGTGACATGCTTTCCTTTGTTATGCTGGGGAAGTTCAGTATATAAACAGAAATTAGGACACATGATATCACTTAATTAAAAGGAGAGTAGTCCAGAATTGTAATTGTTACACAGATGATTTGATAACATAATACCCTGTAAAAGGAGCTGAAGATTGAAAAGTTGGAGTATTACTCAGGTTAACGTATGATACCTGGAAACAGACTTGAAGTGAAACCTGCTACAGAACAAAAATGCGTGCTGTGCAGTACTAATCTAATTCAACAGAATCCTCTAAACTGAGATAGTCCACTGGTGTATCCATCGTTGTGAATGGGCAAAGAGGATATTTCATCAAAAGAAAAGCCTGAGAACACACAGAATAGTGTAAATTGTTCTACTGAATAAAAGTAGTAGAATAAACATGATGCTCTCTGCTTTCCAGTAGGTCAGTTCCAAAAAATGTGTTCTAATACAGCCAAGTGCAAAGTTGTATGTCTAGAAACAAGGAATTCAGCCCATACCTATAGAATGGGGGACTGTGTCCTGGAAAGCAGTGATTCTGAAAAGGACAGTACGGGTCATAGTGGACAAGCAACTGAACTCCCAGTAGGATGATGTGACAAAAAGGGCTAATGCAATCCTTGGATGTGTAAACAAGAGAGTAGGAAGGCGATTTTACCTCTGTATGTGGCTTTGGTGAGACTGGCAATGGAATGCTGTGTCTCGTTCTGGTGTCCACATTTCAAAAAGAAGTTGAAAAATTGCAGAGGTTGCAGAAAAGAGGCATACAAATTATTTGAGGGCTGGAGAAAATGTCTTACAGCAAGAGACTTAGTGAGCTCAATCTGTTTAGCTTATCCAAAAGAAAATCTGAGATAACATGATTAGAGTGAATAAGTACCTTCTCGGAGAGAAAATACTGGGTACTAAATGGTTCTTTACCCTAGCAGAGAAAAGCGTAACAAGAGCCTATAACTGAAAGCTGAAGTCAGATAAATTCAATTTGGAAACTGGACACACATTTTTTTTAACAGTGAGAGTGATTAACTATTGGATCAAACTACCAAAGGAAGTGGTAGATTGTCCATCTCTTGATGTCTTCAACTCAAGGCCAGATGTGTCTTTTGGAAGATACACTTTTAGCTCAATATAAGTTTGGCTTTACTCAAACCCAAGTTATTGCTCTCAATACCAGGATAACAGAGTGAAATTTAATGGTCTGTGATATACAGAAGGCCAGTGTTTCTCAGCGACCGGTCAGTGAACCGGCACTGGTCCCTGAGATCTCTTTCAATTTAGAAAGGCAGCAAGCCAGTCCCTGGTATTAAAAAGATTGAGAAACACTGGACTAGATGATCTATGATCCCTTCTGACCTAATAAATGCTATGAATTCAGCATCTGGTTAACCCTTAGGAACTTAACATAGCCTGATGGATGCCACTAGGTTCTCCCAAGGGGCATCAGGAAAGAGGAGAGTTTTCTGGCTGCCTGAAAGCAGGGCCAGGTCAGGACTCTTGGGAGAAACTAGTTTCTTCCAACCCCACTCTCACTTCCTGGGAAGTTCTCTCTGCCTCAGCTTGCAATCCCAATATGACTCGCCTGTCTTTTTTGCCTGTTGTCTACCTGTTTCTCATTCTAGGAACTAGCAGAGTAGTGAAGTAGACCAGTAGAGCATCAGGGAAAGAAGAGACATAATGTCAGAAACGGGGAGCAGAATGTAGATGGAACCTACAGTCTGCATGACAGATAGATCATATGTCTCTTGGCTTGTTGGTGGTAGGAACAGGTGTTTGTTGGGAAATGTTAGGGTAAGTAAAGACCTGGGAAGTTGCTGTTATGCTGACATGGCATTAGGGAAGAAAGGCACAGACAGGCAGGATTTCTTTGTTTAATAAATAAGTTGCCATATTTTTCTCTTCCCTGTTGCTTGTTGAGAAATTAATAAGCCTTGCAGCTGCATTACAAAATGTAGTTGTCTAAAGAATACCCTTTGTGTAAAAAAAAAAAAAAAAAAAAAAGTGTTATCTCCCGCTCCCTTCTTTCCCAGCTACATAAGCGAGCCCTGAGTCATGGCCCCTTCCTCCCTTCCCTGAGAACTGCTGATTAAGGAAACTTGTAGCAACAGATTATTGCAAAGAAATGTATTTTCAAGGTAAAAATGCCCGTATAACATGTGTAATGTTGTGAACAATAGAGAGGGGTGGGTATAGTAATTGTATGGGTGTTTCTATTACTTAATAAGGGGTTTTGGAGTGTTGTACTGGATGTAGGCATTTACATACTAACTTAAATAAAAAGAGTGTGCTGTAGCTAATCCAGTGCTTACTCGACAATTGGGTTGAGGGGAACAAGTATTGCAATAAAGAAGCTCGTACTCAAATCTGCCTCTGGGTCAACCTGCTCCTTCTTAAGTGTTCTGTCATTTAGAATCAAGGAGAGAGAGAGAGAGAGAGAGTGAGGAAGTGTGTAGGGGATGTGTAAGAAAGTGGCAAATTTCCTTTTTGTTTTGGGAAAGTGAGTGGCCAATAGTACTGAAGAAGGTGGCGCTCCGGTTGGGGCTTAGGGAGAAGATGACTGGAGGCACCACCATATCAGTTCTCTAGGAACTCTAAAACTTCTCAAAGTGAACAAACACTACATGCAATTCTTTGCATTTCTCTTTCTGCGTCTCCTGTAATATTTGAGCTGAAACCACTGCATCCACTGTTGATTTTCCTTGCTTGATGTTTTAGTTCCTTACAAAGTCTTTTTTGATATTTCTTTCCAGCCATTTCATCCTGTGACTCACTAACTTGATGGGTCAAGTAGCAGAGGGTAGCCGTGTTAGTGTGGATCTGTAAAAGCAGCAAAGAGTCCTGTGGGCACCTTATCGACTAAAAGACGTTTTGGAGCATGAGCTTTCGTGGGTGAATACCCACATGCATCCGATGAAGTGGGTATTCACCCACAAAAGCTCATTCTCCAATATGTCTGTTAGTCTATAAGGTGCTACAGGACTCTTTGCTGCTTTGATGGGTCACTAATTACTACATTGCAGCACATCCCCTTCACACTTGAATAGCACATTGGTCCTATCTTTGTCACTTGTCTGGCATTTTTCCAGTATGGAGAATTCAGTTGAATTTCATTATCGTCACCATTCCCCCATGGCCTAATGCTTGAAATGCCACACTTTGTAGACTGTCCGGTCCCACAGCCTTCTAACATTTCATTTCTAGTGCTGTCTGAGTCTCCACTAGAATTATGTGTCTTGTGCAGTTGTCGTTTCAACAACTAAGTTAATTACAATTATAGCAGAGTGGTGAACTGTAAAACCAACTATGTCCTGGACACTACAAACATGCAAGTGCTTAAATTTACTCATGTGAGTAGTCACACTGAAATGCATGAGACTACTATTATCATGAGTGAAGTAAAATACATGCATCAATGTTTTCAGGATTGGGGTTTTAGAGGTCTATGTAGTGAACCTCACTGTAGACTTTGCAGAAAATCTTAATTGGAGACTACAATGGTAAGCAGACGATCCAAATGTTCATCTTTTCTCTTTTTAAAAATGTAGTTTATACTGTTTTAATTACAAAAACAAAACAGTTCATTTTAGTAAACCGAATGGAGTAAGTCTCTACATTTAAACTCAGTATTTTAGAGAGTGCCCCAAATGAAAATGTAATTAAATGGATAGAATAATTTATGTCACTAGTCTATGCCCCGTAGCATTGATCTTCTGCTGCATGCATGACCGTAGGACAGTGTTCATTAAAATTCAGAAGACTACAACAACAACTGAGGGGGAAAAACATCTTTGGCTAAAGATATGGTCATGCATCTGTCACAGTGCACAAGCCTGTGGCCATTGAGAAGCAAAACATGACTGTATTTGTGTGTTTTAGGCAGTGGTATCTTAGTCTCTGAGACCTCCAACCTGACAGAATATACATGGCTATAAAGTGGAACATCTGTTAAGTTGTTTTTGTTTAGAGTGTGCGGTCTAGGGGTTAGCACATGAGGAATGAAAATCAGGATGCAATCCTAATTTTTTTCTTGCTTAAGACCTTGAAAATGTTACTTAACCACCTTGCACTGAGTTTACTCACCTGTGAGATACCAGTAATAATATTTGCCTGGTTCACAGGAACACACTGAGGCATAATTAATGTTTATAAAATGTGTTAGAGATGCTCCAATGAAAAGGTGTGATATACAGACAAAAGCTTTTCATTACCTGAATTGTTAGGGTTGTATAGTCGGCGGTGGTCTATAATTAAACCTTTGCACATGGACAGCACTTTATTATAGTGCTCGGTTATAGTTCCATCTGGTACGAGTTGGAAAATTCTATTAGGAATTTATTCCAGGTCCCAGTCTTTTGCTTCCTGAGGAGCACAATCCAAGGGCCTGAACCAAACCATTGATATTAATAGGAAGACTCCCACTGACTTCTGTTGGCTGTGGATCAGCCTCTAAACCCGTTGGGTTTGGAAAGAAACACAGTGTGTTATTCCTTCAAAGACCAGTGACAGGGTGAGAGAGATCTGGTGGGTGACAGGAAGAAATCAGAGCCTCCATTATGACTTTTTAATGTCTCACTCATTTCTGTGACCTTTAGAGGAATCAGTTTGATGAATGTGTGGTTCTAAATGGACTGTCTGCTACGTGGAGCTAGCTGAAAAACAAGAATTCAATTCTGTGAGGAAAAAAATTGAAGTTTTGAAATTTGTTTTTTGTTTTGCATGAGAATGAAACAGAGACTTTTTGAAACTTGGGGGGCAGGCAGGAGGGAGAGAGTGAGAAAAGGAACTAGCTACTAGTTCAGTGGCTATGGCATGATGCCCCTCCACCCCCCTTCTGGAATGTAGGAGACCAAAGGTCAAATCCCTGCTCTGGCTCTGTATAATATGATGTTTGAAACTCACACCACATTTGAAGTTGCTTCGGGATAATATTGTAACAAACTGTGGCTGCATGCAGGTAGGCAGGAAGGTCCTCACAGAGGTACCAACCTTGGACCCAAAGCCTATGGGAAATTGGATTGCAGGATTGGATGCAGAATCAAAGATCATTATGATTAAGGAGCTTCTAGGAGAATAGGGGAGGGAATGGGGGTGGGAAAAGCTTGTTGTTTTACTTGAACAGGGAAAAAAGTGGTGCAAAGATTGAAAGATTAAGAAGAGACCAGTAGGCAACACTGTGTTTCAACGATCTCTTCATTTAGACTTTCAGGCACCTTGCTGGAGAACTTACTTCAATTGGGGCTCTTATTATTAAGGTTGCTGATATTTCCCATTACAAAATCCTGTTTTGAGTTGCTTGTGAAATTGCTAAAGTCTAGCCATTGAGGCTGAAATTTTCTAGCCAAAATCATTCCACCATTTCCAAGGACGAGATGACGGGAAAATGAATGCTTTTGCTTATGTTTAAAAAATTGACACCCTTTTCTTTGAAAGGCTCAAGTACCCCCTGGTTTGGAGCAGGGACTTGGCATTTGCTAGAGAATGACCTCTGTGTAAGGGATATGCCTTTCGCTTTTGCCATGAAAATCTATCAAAAATTGACCAAATTATAAGCTTTTGAAAAATCCCAACATCGTAGATTATATTTTAGCAGCTAAACTCTCTGAAGATTCCATCCACACTGGGCATGGGCTAGCCCAGAACTGAGCAGGACTTTCCGTGCAATGGTAGCTCTGGGATGCTGTGAGTCATGCCAGGTCCAGGTTCAAGCACCTGAACTGGCAACAGGGAGACTGTATCTCCTATGTCGTCAATGCTCCTACCCTGTCCCACTGGGCCCAGGTCGCATGGAGCAGGAAGATGCCTGATTTGAATTCAGAGGGGGAAAGAGCTGTACCAGTGAGTGTGGGAGAAGCAGAAAGTAGGTCTGGACTTGGGGTGGACTTGGCAAGGAGACTGGGAACTATTTGGGCAGGAGGAAGAGGGAGACAGATCTGACAAGGAGCAGGTGCAAGGATAGAATGGGGATTGGATGTGCAAGGGAATTGGGACTGGGGTGGATACTGAGATTTATATGAGCAATTTGGAGGGGTGAGAGTGGGACTCACTGGGCTAGAATATTGGGAGTGGAATAAGAGTGGAGACCAGAACTAAGTAAGGAAAATGGGACAGGGAGTCATGGAAAGGGAAGAGACAGGATTGGGACAAGGATAGGTTGGAAACAATGGGGCAGAAGAAGTTATGCTTGGAGGGAATATGCAGAAGAGCCTATGACCAATAGAACACATGGCCCTCCAAAGCCTGGAATGGAACCCAAGATTCCTGTATTTCACTATTCCTCTGCTGTCAGCAAATATCTGTGAAACCCACTGGCAAATATCTGTGAAACCCACATTATGCCCCATTAATGCTGGTCCACAAGTGAGGAGAACAGCCTACTACTGCTATTTACTACTCTGTTACCTCAAAAGGCAGAATTCTGTGTGATAGATCTAAGGGTTCTAACCCTGATGACCCACATGGGTATCAATACGATACTACATGACAGAGTTCACTTTCTTTAAACACCTATGAAATCACACACAAAAACTACATTAAAAGAACAGTATTAGGATTACAAAGTCAAGCACTCACAATTTGGGAAATTCCAGAATTCAGGTTAACCTGTGCAACCTTAATTCTCCTTGTGCACATGCATTCGGATAGTCTTTAATTACGTGATCACATAGTCTCTTTTCCCCCACAGGACACCTCCGTCATTCAATGCACAGCATGGACCTGCTCTGGGAATAAATCATGAACAGTATAAGTGCTTGACTTTGTAACCATAATGTATTTTTTTAACGTGTGCATGTACATTTTTAAGATCAGATGACGTTAGGCCTATAAACTTCTTCTTTCCTTACAGTTGGAAACACTGATCTTTTGAACTAAAGTTCCCATAATAAAATGTAAGTGGAACACTCTAAGCCACTTTGAACTAAAAGTTCGTTTAACCATGGAGTTCTCTTTTACTTTGATTACCGGCTACTAGCTAGCAGGGTTCTGTATTAACAGTAGTTAATAACACTTACAAGTCTACTTCTTTCCTTGCCTCCAAAACACCTGGGATTAAATTCACTTATGGCCTAAGCAAGGTATAACTGCCATTTATTTTAAGATGGAAATTACTGCTGAAATCTTCAAAACTGAGAAGAGGGTTTGGATGTTCAGTTCCCATCTATTTTTATGGGACCTGGGAATCCAAATTCCTTTAAAATCTTCCCCTGCAAGACTTAGTAATAAATTTGGTGCCTAGACACTGATTCATTTCTTATAAATAAAGAGCATTGCCCAAACACAAAGTTTTTGGCTGTATTTTCCCACCTTCCCATTTACCTAAGTAGCCCTGATTGTGACAACCAAACCGATTTGTGCTCATAAGTGAGGCCTATTTCATATGTATTTTTCAAGACTGATGCAATGAAGAAAAAAAATCTGAAAGGGGAGAAAGAAACAAAGTGATGAGGCAACATGAACAGTCATATTCCGCAGTTGCTCATTCCCATATACTACTTGTTGTAATCTGCTTTGCAGCTCAGACTTGAGCCTGTGACTGCATGTATGCCTCCCTCACGTCAACACACAGCTTTGTGCACTGGATACAATTAGAGCTGGTTGGACAATCGGCTTTTTTTCAGTGGAAAATTTAAGGGAGAGAAAGAAATCATTCTCTTTGACATTTTCCACAACAAACGTTTTCAATGAAAAAAACGAAAAACCAAAATATTTCAGCCGACAATGCAAATATTTTGATTTGGAAATGCTGCCACGGCGCCTTGAGTTATATTTTGGGTGGCTCATACTTCCATTTTCCTCCACATGGTGGGTTTCCTGGTCAGTTTACATCCCCCATGAACAGTCTCCTATTATGTTGAGGGCAGTGTCATGAAAGTATCTGGTCATTGCGCATCATGGGGAATGTAGTCTCTCTAGGAAGCCCAGCCAACTGAGGAGAATGTGTATGTGCAGAAAGTGAAATGTAACTCCTGTCACATACCGTGGTGGGATATTTAAATAAAAATATTCTGATTTTTAGCTGAAATATTTTGGGTTTTGGAGAAAGTATTTCAATTTTCAGGTGTTTGGCTTTTCAACCTCAATACCTAAGTACATAATTTAAAACTTTTTTTGTGGAAAGGAGGCACTTGTCATGAAAACTTTTTAGTCAAAATCCAATTTTCCATCAAAAGGCAGTTTTGATGGAAAACTTTTGTTGAAACCTAGTTATTCTTAACACTTCCAAAAAGATATTGTTTTCCCTTAAATTTTATGCACCATTGAAAGTGAACAGTGTGTTGTTACTAAGAAAATATTAAAAACTAAAAAGAGATTAATTGTACTGACATGGTCATGTATGGTTGATGTCCAGGAGGGACACTTGTTTTACATGATAAGTTTAACATCTCTGAAAACTTGGTTTCTTCATTTGCCCTGTGCAATCCTTATTTTTCCCCTGATTAACAGTTTTGAGAAAGGAGAAATGACATCATCAATCACTCATGATTTCACTGAGCGATGAAAGTATAAATACAAAGCCGTGCTGCTTTGCTGGAGTGAGAGAAAGTGGGTTTTAGCCCACGAAAGCTTATGCCCAAATAAATTTGTTAGTCTCTAAGGTGCCACAAATACTCCTCGTTCTTTTTGCTGATACAGACTAACACAGCTACCACTCTGAAACAATACATATAGTGAAAGCTGCAAGGTTTGATTTTAATGCTCTGTTGGAGAGAAACGTTAAAGATAAAAGGAAACCCAACCTGTGGGCAGGACATAGATCACAGTCTTCAGGTGTACTCTGGAATTTGCAAGTGTGAATGAGAGTGGATACTTTGAGAATACTAATTTTTCTCCCATTTCTTCTCAAAGTAAAAATGTGGAGCTTTTTCTACTTAATATAGTTGCCATAAAGGCATAACTAATAGTGTAGTTTTACCTTCAGAGCAATTAGAAGTTATCATTCTACCTATGAAAATGGGAAGCAGGTGGGGGGATCTTGATCACAAAAAATCCTCTAAACAGAAAAATCATAAGGAAGTAATGGTACAGTGTTCTCATCTAATGATAACAAGCAGAATTATTACGATATGAGAGATAATTCTATATCAACTTTTCTTCATTCTAATTTTTTATAGTGGATCTTCTACTAAACTCATCAATATAATCATTATTTCAGAAATAATTTCACATAGTGGTCGAAGATGTTTTAAAACCTTTACATTGATAAATGTTCCTTTCTCACTGCAGCATGTGCTTTCATGAGGGTGAAATTCTCATGTTCAATAAGTTTTAAAATGTTCATTATTCTCATCCAGGTCAAATTAGAAGATTAATTTTCTCTATTTTCTACAGGATATTGTTTAAATGAGAAGATCCTTAATACTCCCAAAGAAATTATGATATATTTTCTTGCCAGAATGGTTTAAAATTAAACACAACGTCCATTAATCCCAATGGCGTTTGGTTTACAAAATCCTAAATGTATCAAAATAAAAATGAGAGAGTCAAGTTAGGTAAGGTAAAATCTTTTTATTGGGCCAACTTCTGTTGGTGGAAGGGACAAGCTTTCCAGCTTCACAGAGCCCTTCCTCAGGTCTGGAGGAAGATAACCAGAGTGTCCAATATTCTATTGTTACAGACAATAGAGAAAAATCCTGGTGCACTATTGATTGACCACAGTCATGTGTAAATCAGTATGTTTCTATTTATTGCAAAAGAAGTGAATAATGATGACATCTGGAAAAATGTGAATCAATCAGATAATTTATGTAGGTAAGTGCATACTAATTAGCTACAGCTCAGTTAAAGGAAAGTAGAAGTGGGTCTAAAGTAAAATCTTAAATCCAATCTCCTTACCCTAAAGATTTGGTGTTTACTTTCCAACCTCAGTACAGCTGGATGAAACCTATAGTGTTGATTCCTAATCATATTTTTTAAAGGAAGCTATTTTCCTGATCTGGTTCAGTACAGTCTAACATGTTAGAAACATCACAAGAACAACTTGATGTAGCTCTTTCCCTAATTCAAGATATCTTAAATATGGTAAGACAAGCACTTTTTGTGAAATGTGCACCCTTTGGGATCAAAATATCATGAAAACAGCTCATGAGATATCAGCATTCAACCCAAAACTTAACACACTTTAGCTTCAAAATCCAAACCCTCATCCTAAACCTAGTCTGAGGATATGTCTACACTAGAAATGTAAGACATAGAACAGGGGTGGGCAAACTTTTTGGCTTGAGGGCCACATCTCGATATGGAAATTGTATGATGGGCCATGAATGCTCACGAAACTGGGGGTTGGGGTATGGGAGGGGGTGGAGGGCTCCATCTGGGGGTATGGGCTCTGGGTTGGGGCCAGAAATTAGGAGTTGAGGGTGTGGGAGGAGATTCTGGGCTGGGGCAGGGGGTAGGGGTATGGAGAGGCTTGAAGGCTCCAGCGGGGGATGCGGGCTCTGGGGTGGGGCTAGGGATAAGAGGTTTGGTGTGCAGGAGGGTGCTCTAAGCTGGGACAGAGGGGTTCGACAGGTGGGAGGGGGATCAGCCCTTTTAGCCAGCACTGCACCTCTGTGTAGGAGCCAGAGGGGAGAAATGTTGCTGCTTCTGGGAGCCATGGAGAGCCAGGACAGCATCCAACCTCACTCCCCAGCTGGAGCACCAGAACGGGGCAAGCCCTCGACCACCCCTCCCGGCGGAAGCTCAAGGGCCGGATTAAAAGATCTGAAGGGCCAGATGTGGCCCACGGGCCATAGTTTGCCCACCCCTGTCATAGAATCATAGGACTGTAAGGGACCTCAATAGGTCAGCTAGTCCAGTCCCCTGCACTCATGGCTGGACTAAGTATTAAATAGACCATCCCTGACAGGTATTTGTCTAACCTGCTCTTAAAAATCTCCAACGATGGAGATTCCACCACCTCTCTAGGCAATATATTAGGTCAACTTCCAGTCACCGCAGTAATTACTGCAATGTTGCATGTCCACACTGCCCTGCTTGCATCGGTGGTGTGCGTCCTCACCAGGACAGTGTGGGTAGGTGAGATCCCGGTCTCTCTACTCTGCTGGCAGCTCCCTGCTGGGAGCCCAGCTGCCCCAGAAGCTCCCAGCCAACATAAGAAGAAGCAGTACTCCAGTGGGGGTTAGGAAATGTACTGTTTTGTGTCCTTGGGTCAACTCTGAGATTTACCATGTAAATATTGTAAATATCCCAATGAAGAATGAAACCTCTGGGTTGGGACTGATTTACCCCGGCTCCCTCTCCCCCAGTGCCAGAGGGAGAAGTGCTGAGCCCTGATGTGATGAAAGAGGCGTGTGTCACACTATTCATATGATAGCTCAATATTTTGGTGCACATCAAGATTTATTGTCCTTTCAGGAAAGAAACTGACCTCATCTTTTCCTTGATCGATGTTTAACTATTGGATCAATATGACTTGCTATTCTTGTCAATGTAAGGCAGCAGTACATATAATATATGCAATGGCCACGATTAGCCACTTTCAAGTTCCATACTTGACATATGACAGCACAGCTGGGTACAAGGGCATCACGGTATTTCAAGGGAGAGCATGTACAGACTGCAATTCTTTATACTCTAGTTGCCAGAGCCTATGAGCCTGCATGGACTGTGTGCATGAATTACTTTACAAAGAGAGGCATATGCTCCTCCTCTTATATTTACAGTCCTTGATGAGAATGAAATCAAGTAAGCATGAGTAGTTTCCCTATATAAATCTAAGAATAAGGTTGTATTGTTGTGGTGATTTTCCCATTCTTGCTATTACTGCTATAGAATGTAAGCCCTAGCAATGGAAATCTGAAAGGTATATTGATATGGTGTGTTATCTTGAAAACATAGATAACAATATCACAGAAGATTGGTAACTTGATGCAATCTTGCTGATTTAGCATTGCAAAGTTGGCATGAATATTTAATAGCCCAGTCATTGTCACAGTTCAGGGCAAATGCACCTGTATTACCTTTCTGTGGTCAAGCAAGGGCACCCATTTTTAGGCTTTTGTCCCCTCAGCCATCACCTCCCTTGATTGGAGACCTGCGTCTCTCTCCCTCCTGATCAGGATTTTTCCAGGCTGCACAGTTCCCTGACTCTTCTGTATTACTCCCTGAAAGCCAGACTGCACTTTGCTTCCTCTCTGGAGGCTATAAACAGCTTAACTGTCCACAGTTATAAGGTATCACGCAGCCCTTTCAAAGCAAACATTTGTTCTTAAGATGAAAGCATTATAGAGAAAGCACATTTAAAAACAAATAAAATAACCTATATGCACGCTAAGAAGTTTACTAGAGATCACCCCTAAATCAAACCTCAGGCTCCGATAGGTGTCAGTCCTTCATACTCCATACACAGATTTTTCTGTGGTTACAAGTTCATAACAGCTTTTGCTCAGAACAAGAACAACTGTGAATAGTTCATTCTTTCCTTTATACAGCTTAGGTCTTTGGTCTGGGCCTTGTATAACAGACAAGTCCCCTTCTCAGGCTGTAACTTCAAAAGGCTGAGTTTTTGCATAACTGGAGATGGTACATTCACATTCATTTCCTCCCGGAGATCACCTGGGAAATCCACTTAACTTTCTCCCAAAGGTTCATTCTTTTCTGGCACATTGTTCGAATAGTCCTTTGAAAGTTATAACTTCCCAGGGTTTACACTGGGCATGACTCCCTGCTATAGAAGTTACATACAATTCCATAATAATACATACACTTTGTATTTCTAATACATTGGACTCCAAAGCTATTTAAACTTAATTCAATAAGGTTTTCCAAGGGAATTGCTGTATCTGTCACAGCCACAGAATCTACTTGTCTGCTTTTTGCCATGATGATTGATGAGAATGGAAAAAAAGCTAAAGGATATTTTGCTTGTCTGCCCAAAAGAATTAGTTGCCCCAGATGAAAGGGTAAATAGAATTTTGCAAGGTGTGATAATATTCCAAACACTGATTTTTAGAGTATTTCTGCTATGAGGTTCACTTTCAACCATGCTCAAAATGAATGACAAGGCCATGGTTCATAAGTCAGTGCCTAGCATAGAGTGGGTGCCACATAAGTATGATATAATGTAATAGAAATAATGAACAACAACAGTAGACCTGTTGGTGGATATTCATGTCACTATTGTTAGCTCCTTTGCTGTAGCTAGACTGCAAACTCCCTGATAATGTCGTTTGGCTGCCTGCTTGTAAGATTCTGTGGAAGAGCAGCGACTTTACAAGGGAGCATTGCACAAGTTCCGCTTCTCCCCCTCCCTGTCAGCGCTTCCCCCACCGCTGTTTGGCGGGGCTTAGGACTTTCCGTGAGGGAGCAGGGAAGCACTGCGTCTCCACTCCTTCCCCTCCCTCCCAGAAAATCCTAAGTGCTGCTAAACAGCTGTTTGGCGGTGCTTAGGACTTTCTGTGAGGGAGAGGCAGGAATGGGGAAGCGCTGTGTCTCCACTCCTCCCCCTCCCCCCCAGAAAAATCCTAAGCGCCGCTAAACAGCTGTTTGGCGACGCTTAGGACTTTGGGGTGGGGGGAAGTGGTGTGCTCCGGAGAGGAGGTGGAGTGGGGGTTGGAAGAGGTGGGCCTGGAGTGGAGCGGGGATAGGAAGAGGCTGGCCTGGAGCATTCCTGGCAAAATCCGAGCCTGTTCTCCGGGGAAGCTGCCACTGCTGCTGCAAAGGTGCTTCCTAGCGTCCTTGCCTGCAGCGGGCTGTGCCTGTGTGGGGTACGGCACAGGCACTTCCCAACCACACTACAGTACACAGTATAATGCCTTTTGTCTGCCCCCCAAAAATTTCCTTGGAACCTAACCCCCCGCGTTTACATGAAATCTTATGGGACAATTGGATTTGTTTAACATTGTTTCACTTAAAGTTGCATTTTTCAGGAACATAACTACAATGTTAAGTGAGGAGTTACTGTACTCATGTACATAAAGTTAAGCATATGCAGGATTGGGACAGTAATTTAATTTATGTTAAGATTTTATGTAGAAACTACATTCCCATTTTAAGGGAACTTTTGATGGATGACTTGCGCTCTGTGACAGCACGCTGTAGAAGGTTGTTTGTAGCTGAATACATTCATACTGGAGGATTCTCTGCAGCTTGAGGTCTTCAAACCACAATCTGAGGACTTCAATAACTCAGACATAGGTTAGGGGTTTGTTATAGAAGTGAATGGGTGAGATTGTGTGGCCTGCATTGTGCAGGAGGTCAGACTAGATGATCATAATGGTCCCTTCTGACCTTAAAGTCTACGAGTCTATGAGTCTATACTTTTTTTTTACACTGCTGCCTTTTGTACATTTTCAACATGAAGGTTAAAACTAGAGATGACCCTATATCAGAGTCATCAATTTAGACACAGATTTTGAACACTTTGTCGTTATGGGGAGATTCACGTCTGGTGGGGTTTGGTTCAATATGTTAAAATATAGGTGCTGGTGGCAAAATATAGATTTAGATATCTAAAGTTTGTATTTGAGATTTTGCTTGAGGCTCATATCTAGTAAATATGAGTATGCACAAATGTCTTGCTATTGTGGCAAATGTGCCACAGTAAAGATGACAGAGACAACTATTTTTATTTGAAGCACCATCATTATGCATTTTATATAATGAAAAACTGTTAAAGGCAATTTAGATGGTCCTGCTCAACACTTCCGGATGAATACAGAATAGGAGTAGATATCTGAGAAATTAAAAAAAAAAATCTGAGTAATATTTTTTGTTTACCCCTGAAGCCTGTAGCAATGAGGCCCTCCATATGGTTAGTTAAGATACTAACTTGTGATAATCCAAAGCTTTTCCTAATGTCACAAGGGCTTTCAAGACCTGCAGAACTTGAAAATGGCTACACTGGAAAACATCAATTATATAACTGGCTGCTGCTTAGTATAATTTAATACATAATTAACTCAATGTTCTTTTTTGATGATTTCACACAGTTATGCCATATTTTCTTCACAGTCATATGGCTTGCAAGGAATGTTTAGAACATCCTCTCTAAGGCCCTTATCCTGAAAAGCACTTGAACGCTTGCTACAATTTAAGCACATTAGCCCTCCCACTGACTTCAGTGGGACGGCTTACATGCTTAAAGTCAAATGTCTGCTTTAATGCATGGCATGGCCTGGGCCACAGTGCTTAGGGCAGGATAATACTCATTCTAATAACTGAACAGGGACAAAGAGTTCCCCACTTCCTGAACCAACTGTATTTTGATTTTGAGCACGTGGCTCCCAAGTCAACATGACTGATTTAAGTGTTTTAAAATGTTGAAGTTGTTTATCTATATAATAAAATTGGAGCAGTGCTTTGCACAATATCACTATACTAATTATCTGAGTAGAACTGTCCTTTTCCAATCAATTCCAGGGAAGGGGATATATAATATAATGAAAATATGCTTATTCAAACCACTTCAAAACAAACAAACAGAACCCAAATCTGATTTGAAGGATTAAGAAATGGTATACAGAACACTTTAAAACCGCATTTGAGTAATCTGCAATTTAAAGTAAATGAATTTATTTTTCTTTTAGTGTTATGCAATCGTGGATCCTACAAATGGCTCTGCATGTCAGTGTGTCTCAATATCTGTTCAATCTGTGTGCAATAACTTGCAGCATCAGGGCCTTGGTTTTTTTTAACGCAGCCCTTCCACAGGCAAATTCACATTTAAATCAAGGAGGACTGAGGAATAGCTGTATAGGACTAAGCATTTTGGCCTACAGCTAGGTTTCTCTCAATATGCTGTCATATTGGTCTCTCTCACATTTTTATCTCGTTCACAAACTAGGTATCCTATAAAGTTGCATCTGTCCATTGGTTAGCTCTAATGCTGCAACTTAAAAATACAGTTCACTAACCATTTTGAATGTAAAATGATGGATTTATTTTTATGGGTGGGCCTTAGTGACTTTGAAAGTCAATAAGACCTGTGCTCTTAAATTGCTGGCACCTTTTTGAAAATCCCATCTTGTTTCTGTAATTCTGGCTTTGGAACTGACCATTTAAAGGGAGTCTATCAATCTGATTTTTTAAAATGAACTAATTATAATCAATTGCAATTGATAATATGTGAAATAAAATAACATCTTGAATCATGTCCTTTAAATAATGTCTCGAATCTAAAAAAAGAAAGGCTTTGTAAGGAAAAACAACGATTTTCTAATGCTTTTCTGCTCCCCTTGTTATCATGGGAAATTAACATTTCAGTCCTGCAAAGACTAATGAACATGCTTAACTTTACACAGGTAAGTACAGTTAAGCATGTGTGCAAGTGTTCAGAGAACCAGAGCCTAACTGCCCTATAAAAAGAAAATAATGAAAATGACTGTAACAAAAGCTCTGTCAAATGCAAAAGTGAACAAGCTGAAAAATAAAACACGTTTTTAGTTACAAATAATCCCTAAAATTACTGTAGGTTCAGAATTTTCAGACATCAGTGTGATTTTTGTCTCCTTTAAAAAAATTGAAACAATATATTTAAGAATGAAATCTTACACAGACACTAATTCTAAAGAGCTCCAAGTAATATATTGCAGTATAAGAGTGAACAGTCTATTTTTTCTGTCTTTATGCCTGTAGTTGAATGGAGTAGGACATACATTTTTACCTGGAAATAGCCATAGACTGTTTTTAACTGAAAACAACAGTATAGATTGTTTAGCGGATATGTAGGCAAGGAAAGATAAAAATCCATCCAGCATGCATCCAAAAGCATTAGCTGTTTTCTTAAACTAGTGTCATTGCGTCAGAACTGAGGAATGACCTGCATTTTGTGATTATATCTTCTTTTTAGAAGAAAATCATGCTTTATTTTAAAATTCTCATTTTAAATTTTTCCAGATTAAGTCAAAACAAATCAGATAAAGAGATTAATTTTAGGCCACGTTATGAAGTCACTGTGCTTACTTTGTGGAAACACATATGTACAGTCATTGTACATGTGGGAAGATAAAACAGAGTGAGCTTTTTTTATTGAAGCAGAAATAATCCCCTAATTGGGGGTGATTTTTTTTGTGAGCGTGTGCTAGACTTTACCAGCAATAAATAGCAAACAGCTAGAACATGTCGGAACATGTGAAAGGCAAAAGACTTTTCACAACAAAAGGGAAGATGAACTTTGGGAGCAGCAGGTTACAGAGATGTTTCTCTCCAGTACTAATCAGCAAGGAGTAAAGTCATCATGAGTGACAATTACAAACCTCTCATTAGAGGAAATGATTGTGCAACCAGGCAGAATGATTAGCTGATTGATGTTTGGTGAAGGACTTGGCTCCTCCCTGCCTCGCTGCCTTCTGAAAACATAGCTGATATTATCAAATACATATTTCAAGTAGCTCAAGCATGGCTTCTTCATTTGGTTCATGACTGTTTAAAGATTTAGTCTAAATAGTTAGATTTATACACAACCATTGCTGATGCCAAGAAAGCCTTTTCTGATAGTTTTTAAAACATTGTTTCCCTTGCTGCTGTTTATACATATATCTTTGGATGCATGAAACTGAAATATGTTTCCTTCCTAAGTTTCTTCCCTTTTATTCACAGGTTTTAAGGTTCCTGGGTTGTAACAAGGAAACACTTTTTAAAAACAAAAACAAAAGGCAAAATGAAAAGGCTCCTCAGGAGCTAAAAGGACGGTATTCCAGCACTTCAGCTGATGGTACCAGAACTCCACTTCCTTTCTTAGTTCCCTCTGGCTTTCTTCTTTCTAGCTAACAGGGAACTGGTTTTAGTGAGCCTCAGTGGGTTAGTGCTAAGCTCCCTAGAGGGCCTTCAGCTCTGCCTGATTACCCTGCCCCCCGTGTCTCCGGATAGCTTGTGATTCTAGTCCTCCTTGGCCTCTGTCAAAATCCCCCAAAATTGAAATGAAATTTGCAGGCTAGTACAGCAGGGGAGTTAACCCTCTATTTGCAAGTACTGAGGTGGTGACTTTGTACTGTCATAAGACAGCATTGAAACACTCATTTGGAAAAAAAAGAATAACGTGGGTTTCCGGGGTTGACACAAATAGAAAAGTGTGAGTAGTATGGTATAGTCATTGAAAAATGCAGTTTCAGTCGACACCAAAACTATTTACAGAGACAAGATGGATGGACCGGACACAGCTACAGCTACACTACATATATATACCAAAACTGTCTGCCAGTTTGGACCAAGTTTGCCAACTAATTGCAAGTGAACGGAAAAAAAATCAAAGTGACAATGAACAGTCATTATGCTGGGAGAAAAGGGTGAGAATGATTCTAAATCAGGGTTTCTCAAATGTGGCCACCAGGGGCTTTTTTTGTGGCCACAGCCTCCTGGACTGTGATGGGGGACCAGCGCCCTTCTCCCCTCTCCCCCCACCCCGTGTTGCTCCTGGATGCTGCATCTTGATGTTGGCTGCTAGGGCTGTAAGCAGGGGTCAGGCCCTGCCCCCTTGGAGACAGCTGGGGCACAATGCTGGAGGAGCAGGCAGCCGGTGAGTTCCCCACCTTCCCAGGGGTGGTGGGGCTCAGGCTTTGGGCTTCACCCCTGGGGTGGTGGTGGTGCGGCAGGCTCCAGCCCTGGGGCTTCAGGCTCCAGCCCTGGGCTTCGGCTGCATGGTGGCAGGCCCCAGTCTCTGTCCATGCAGCTTTGGACTCCTTCCCCAAACCATGGGGCTTTGCCTCTGTCCCCCACCCCCAGCACTGCACCCCATCACTCCTGGCTTCTGCTGTCTCCCCCACAAACTCCCATCCAGGGCTTAATTTGTCCCCAGGTTTGCCAGGGCTGAGTAAGTCTGCTGTGAAAAGTGATATTTGTATGTTTGTTAATATCACTTTTAACAAGAGACTTACTCACTAGCAGTAAATAAATTACAATGATTTGAACATGTCTGCATGTATATATATTTGTTTTTCCTAAAGCTACTTCACACTTTTTCCAAAAATACGTAGAGTGTCCACCAGCAAAAGTTGGTGGCTGCATTCTGAGGCCCTCAAAAATTTTGTCCTGAGAACCCCATAACCTGGGGGTTAGGGCACTCACTAAGTATGTAGGGAGATCCAAATTGCTCCAAGGAGTGTTTTTAATTATTTAGAAAAAGTGGAACATCTTCCACAGGAGAGGCTGAGAACTCCCCCAATAGCTCAATGGCTTAGAGCACTTTCCTGCAATGTATAAGACCCAAGTTCGCATCCTTTTTCCACATTACCTAGTGGTGGGAATTGAACCTGGGTATCCCCACATCCCACGAAAGTACCCTACTCATTGGGCTAAAGGTTATAAAGGAGGTTGTCTTCCCCTGCTGTCTCTGGGTATTTTGTGGATCTAGTCCTCCTTGGCCGCTTCTGTCAAAATGACCAAAGTGTAAATGAAATTTGTCAGGTCAAAAGGATTCACTGAAGAATTTCATTTCTGGTTCAACCCAAAACTCAACTTTTTTTTTTAATTGCAAGCCAATGGAAAAATTCATTATTTGTGCAGTTCTTGGGGGTCAGGGAGGGGAAGGTAAATTAAATTTTGGAATTACCATCCTCTACAATATCTGTTTAAATACTGAGCTGCAAATCCCCATCTCTGCTCTTGCAAAGATGCCAGCTTTTATCACTCGTCTGTCCAATTTCCCCCCAAACACCTTCCTGCTTATTCCCATGCTGCCCCTTATGATTGGGAGGATCCCATCAAAAGTCAATTGTTGGCCTCCTTAAGACTCACCTCTGTTATGCCAACCCAACGCTTAACAATGGCCAGGCAATTGGTAAGCTGTGATTGCTACTTATCCTGCTGCTTATAATCACCTCAATAGTACCTGATGCTTCCTGGTCTGTTTGTTGATGCCACCAGTTGTGCCTTTTCATATACTTATATTGAAAAGTATAAGTATACTTATATTGTAATCTCTTTGTAGCAGAGACTGTGTACAATACCTACCACAATAGGGTCACAGCTCCCTGCCTGGGGTCTGGAGGAGCTGCTCTAATATAAACAATAGTCATATTAATATTTGAACTGAACGTTACTGTGTAAAACAAAGACTTTTTCCTTTGTAGGCCTGATACTTTGTGAGCAGGGGTACAGGATATTTTAGTAGAGTTCCCCATCACAAACCTGAAATACTGAAGTCAATGAGGCTGAGAGCAGAATTTGGTCCTTCATCGTTGCCTGTCAAAATAGGGTGTAATTCTGTCCAGCCCCTTGCTTCTTCCTAAAAAGTAAAATGTCTGTAGGAAACTCTGTGATATTGACATCTAGAAGCACACTTGATCCTGTGTCAGTTTTCACCCCAGATGAGAAGGGTGGGGCTTAAGTATGAAGGTAGAATGTATGAATCTGCCCTGCACTGATCACGGGTTTTGAAGGAAAGCTAGATGCAGAGAAAAGAAAAATAGGCAGGATGGTGGAGGGAAGCCTTCTGTGCTTAATACAGTGGAAAAATAGTTCAAAACCTGTTTATCGGTGTGACCTCTTTAATGCTGCCAAGGTCAGTGAGACCTAGCATGATGCTAAGTGCTGGTGATGAAAGTTTTAAGCTCCTCAGGGGCAAAAATGTTGAGCGAAAAGTGGGCGCTTAATGGTAGCATCTAATGGTACTTGTTCAAGTTAATTCCCCATGTGCCAATGACAGTACCCCAAAATAATTGTCAATATATATCAATTGTCTATTTGGGCTGTGTTTATTCTCCATACATCCATCCCATCTCTTCATTTGCCTTTACACATTTGCTGTTGACCTGTTTCCCAGCATATGTGCAGAAATCCAGGGGAGATAAACATTTGTCATTTACTTGGAAATAGTCTCTTGTATTGACACTTTTTTTGTTTGAAGTCTGAGAAAATCCAAGTTATTGGCATCTGACACCAAGGGTGGAATAGATGTCTATGTAATCATCTCTGTGCAGCAAATCAGGTAAACCATAGGTACATTAGAACTGTCATGCCAGAACAGACTAATAGTCCATCTAGATAGGTATCCTATCACCGACAAAGTGGGTATTCACCCACAAAAGCTTATGCTCCAATATGTCTTTTAGTCTATAAGGTGCCACAGGACTCTTTGTCGCTTTTTACAGACCCAGACTAACATGGCTACCCTTCTGATACTATATCCAACAGTGGTGCATGTATCATAGAAAGGCATAAAACCCCTAGAATACAATTAATTAATTGTTCCATACTATAAAGTAACTAACTAAGGGAAAAAATCAGGTGCCATTTTATATTTAGGTTTCATTTATAAATAGTTCATATAAGGTTAATAATTGGTTAACAGTTTAACAAACAGCGCATCAATTGTTATTGATTACTAAAGAGGTCAGTTGGTTGCTTATTATCTTCTATAACATCTTTGACTGAGGATACTGGCCTACTTTGTAAAGTGCTTTGAGATCTAGTGATGAAAAGTGCTACATAAGTGCTAGGCGGTATTATTTATTATGATGATCTTAGAATCTGCTGTAACATCTGATTTTCATATTTGTAATATGCTTAAAACATCTTTTAATCTTTTATTACCTTTAATAAACCATTTATAAATGGAACCTTATTATAAACTCTGATATACCACTGCTAACGCATCACTTTGTGAAAAGATCACTGTGGTACAAGTTTATACACTAAAATAGCATGAAGCGTTGAATATGTACCATACAGTGAAAAATATAACCATGTAATTAAAGCGTTTTTAATATAACAAATTAAACTGCCTGAGTAATTTATTTTGTGATCCAGATGACATGGAAAGTATTCCAATGTGAAATATATTTCACTTAAACATTATCTGCTAAGGTTTGTACTATAAAAATGAAAAGTCAACCCTCTTCCTGCCCCCATTCTCTGTCATTGCTGACATACCATCTGTCAGAGGATGGGATGGCCCTATAAAGAAGCTGGAATTATGTCCACCAGTGACTGATTAGCTGCCTCTCAAGTGATGGGACTTAGGCCAGGGATCAGTTGATAGTCTGTGAGACCACATGGTACTCTGATAAAAGGCCAACAAACAGCTCATTGATAGTTGTATCAGCCGGGACAAGGTAGGCTCTTGCAAGAGACCCCTGGTTTATCTTTTGGATTTATGCTGAACTGTCTTGATTTGGAAAGAACCCTGAAGAAAAGGGATTGAAATACTGTCACAGTTGGGACTGTTTGATGCACTGGCTAGTCAGTTGACCCACCAGTTTACACCATCGTCATGATAGTTCTCAGGGCTTTCAGGACTGAGTCATCTTGTTACCCGCCGCCTTCATTGTGAAGAAGTCTTGTCTGTGTCTGGCTGAGTCTCGACACCCTAACACCACCTTCCTTTCAGTCACTCAAGCATTCTCCTCTTGGCTATACCATCCCAGTCTTCACCTTACAGGTTAGCAATAGGTCCTCCTGAATCCCTACAAATTGTTCCTCTGTGATATCCAACCCCTGATGCTGGCTACTAACAGAAATCCCTGATCCTCTGCCCCCAAAGAAGCAGTGTGCCTCAGTTTGAGTTTCATCTTAAATCACTGCTCCTGTAAACCACATAGCAACTGTGAGCACTTATAATAAAATAAAAGTAGGTTTTTTTAAGAAAGAATTAAAATTTAACTAGAAACCAGAGAGAATGAAGGAAACAAATATAAAGCAAGAGCAGCAAAGAGTCCTGTGGCACCTTATAGACTAACAGACGTTTTGGAGCATGAGCTTTCGTGGGTGAATACCCACTTCATTGGATGCAGCATATAAATATATAGCAGAATATAAAGCAAAATCATAAAACATGAACCTGGGTCTACCCTTAGGCCATGTCTACACTACCATGTACGTTGGCAAAATGTATGTCGCTCAGGGGTGTGTTTTTTCACACCCCTGAGTGCCATAAATTTCAACTGCGTAAGTGGTAGTGTGCACAGCGCTATGTGTGCAAGCTCTGAGCTGCCCAGGTTTGCTCTGCTCGGCCTGCCAGGGGGAGGAGGGCTCTGTCAATCCTATGTTGTCCCCACCCCCCCCCATGCATGTTTCCAGCTCCCTCAACCCCTCTCCCTGCAAGCCAGGCCCAGGAGGGGGTGGGACAGCTCTGCAGCTGGATGAGACCTCCTGGGTTCTAGTGCTAGTTGTTTTCCCCTTCTGATGTGTGCTGGGTGACCTGCTGGACTGTGTCCTGTAGAACTGTGAGTGCCCATGGTGAGGCTGGGCAAGGGCTCAGGGTGTAGTAGGAGAAATGGAGGTAGGAGAATGAGGTGGGAGAAGAGGCAGTGGGAAAGGAAGGGGGATAGGATAGGCTGGGGGAAGTGAAGGGGATATGGGAATGGGGCAGGAGACTGTGGGGAAAGGAAGGAGGATGGGATGGGGAAGAGGCAGTGGGGAAGGGAGATGGGGGGAGTGGGAGCTCAGCATGTGGCATCCCCTGGCAGCAGCTGGGGCTCCCCCATTAAGCTGGCCCAGGCCCCCCACCAGCACTGGCAGCCCAGGTGCCAGTCCAGGCGGAGAGAGAGAGCCAGTGAAGCAGGAGAGAATGTCAAGAAGATCCCACACATGCAAGCGGAAGAGCACTTCCAATACCTGTCTTCAGTGGCTTGAACAATAGCCAGAAGTGACACCAATGAACATACTGATGCTTCAAGAGTTATGCATTTTGGCAGTAAAAAAGCATGTTAGCAGTCTCAAGCAGAGAATCATAGATTTTTTTTCTAGTTTATATAGTTTATCCTGTAGTACTTAAGCAGGAAAGTGAAGTTTGGATACTCTTTCTTTTTTAATGTCATTATAAAGACTAGTGCCAGTACGTTTTGCTGCAGCATTTTCTTTTAGTGCTATTTGAATGAACATTTAAATTGGTGGGCTTTTCTGTTGGTATTTTTTTCATGGATAATGAACACTAAAAAAGAAGCAAGAGAAATTAGTTAAAATTGAAATATAATACTGCTTTAAATGTAAATTGCTAAAATTAAAGGGAAAGTTTAAAAAAAAAGAGTTGACAAGGTAAGGAACTGTTTCTGTGCCTGTTTCATTTAAATTAAAGTGATTAAAATAATTGCAATTAATCGGACTCTTAATAATAAAATAGCATTTATTTAAATATTTTGGCTGTTTTCTACATTTTCAAATATATTGATTTCAATTACAACACAGAATACAAAGTGTACAGTGCTCACTTTATTTTTATTTTTATTACAAATATTTTCACAGTAAAAAACAAAAGAAATAGTATTTTTCAATTCATCTAATACAAGTACTGTAGTGCAATCTCTTCATCATGAAAGTAGAACTTACAAATGTAGAATTATGTACAAAAAAAAACTTTATTAAAAATAAAACAATGTAAAACTTTTGTGCCTACAAGTCCACTCAGTCCTACTTCAGCCAATTGCTCAGACAAACAAGTTTGGTTACAATTCGCAGGTGATAATGTTGCCCACTTCTTGTTTACAATGTCACCTGAAAGTGAGAACAGGAGTTCACATGGCAATGTTCTAGCCGGTGTCACAAAATATTTATGTGCCAGATGCGCTAAAGATTCATATGTCCCTTCATGCTTCAACCACCATTCCAGAAGATATGCATCCATGCTGATGACGGGTTTTGCCCGATAATGATCCAAAGCTGAGCATACCGCCTAGGAGGAACCCACTCTAGAAGATAGTTCAAGCTCCACTCCCATTTAGTTCCTGGACTCTCCTCCGAGATGGACAAGAAGTGTGCGTTGTTGTTTTTTTAATGTTGTGGACAGGTGTTTGGGGAACTTGGATGTGACAGCACAAATAATGCATAGAAATGGGGCTAATAATTTTTTATAAAATGGGCAGGAGTGAAGGAAAAATCTCATTGGCCAAGTTTCTAAATCATTCAGGTTGTAGTGTTCTGTCTCCTTGTCTAGCAGTTATGGTTTGCTGGGCCTAATTTGCTCTTGGTTCAACCTGGATTAGGCCAAGAGTAGGTCTGTCTGTCTTGTCTTTTCTTTTCTTTTAGTTTAGGAACTTTGGTTGTGGAACTCATCCCTAAGAAAAAGTCCACTGCAGTCATTCATTGACTGTCTTTGGGAGATGGCAGAGGTTCCCACTAGGCCACACTTCCTCCCAGGAGGAGGCAATTGTACATGTTGGAATCTATGCAGTAGACTCCAATCATAATCAGGTGGTTTCATTCTCATATATTTTAAAACCTTGTTTTCAGCTTTTCTGTTATTTTTGAAATATATAGTCTGTTGCTGTCCTTCATCAGGGGAGCCTTATTTATTCTAGGCAATATTTCCTGATCATGCAGCCATTGGCATCTGACCCAGGTCATGTCTCTTTAGGTCAGTTATGCATATACATTCCCTACCTACTCTTCAGACTACAAATGTAGATTTCGCCAGTTTTGTTTTCAAAATCATTCTAGTGTCTTACTGAATTGTCCAGTTCTGTCTTCCTTCTCTTTACCTCTACAGGGAAAACATTATAACTAATCATTGCTGCTAGCTGAGATACAGATGCTAAATCCAATAACCATGAGCATCAAGCAGCATGCACAAAACATTTCCTAATGATCAAACAAAACATACGCTGAGGTATAAATGAGGTGAATGCTGTGAACGGCATTCAAAATATCAAAAACAGTTCAGGCAATACAATGTGTTCCTTTGTGGATTGACTCATAAGTGTTGCTATTATAAGTTGATTATTTATTGGAAAGTTCTCTGTCCCATTTCTAGCATAATACTTTCATTGCAGAATTTTATATCTGAAGGTGGAATACACGGTGTATGCCTGACAGTAGAGCAGTTGTTTCGAGGTAAGCAAAAGGAGAACATGGGCTCTTCATTTGTCTGATCTTTTCTTAAAACCCGTGAAACTATTGTGGAATAATAATGGACAATAAACATCAGAGAAAACAGAATATGATCATGTCTAAAATGAGACGAAGACAAGTAGAAGGTTCGGCTTGTAATTTAGGCCCTAGACAGGGAATCGGGGGAGAGCATGAGTAACTGATTTTTCAGTTTGTTGGCAAAAAAAAAAAAAAATCATTTTGAGTCAACCCAAAACATTTTGTTAGACCTGAAATAAGACATTTTCATTTTTGAGTTTCTTTAAAATTTAAAGTTGAAGCAAATTTCAAAATGAAAATTGTTTCAAATTGAAACATTGAAACATTTCATTTTGAAAATGCCAAAACAAATATTAGAATTTTTTGCAGAGCATGGGCGGCTGGGGGAGGGTGGGTGGGGGAGAAGGGAGTTTCAACTAAAACAATTGGACAAATTCAATGTGAATTCATGATGTTTTTGGCCCACACGAATCTGCATTTTTCAGCAAAAAGAGTTGGGAATGAAAAACTTCTCCCAGCTCTACTCAGGACATCAAAGTTCAGATCCCAGCTCTGTCCCAGCCTTACTGTGATACTTTGTGCAAGTCATTTAATCTCTCTGTGCCCGAAATCCCAATACTCTTCAGTGGGTTCTGTCTTGTTCCCTTCCACCTTGGACTGCCTTGTCTATATAGAATATAAGCTGTTTATCATAGGGACTCTTACTATGTGTTCGCACAGTGCTTAGCACAATGGAGCCCTAATGCTGTGTGTGGCCTCTAGACACTACTATCTTACTGACAATGTGTGTTAGGTTAGTCCCAATAGCATTCAATTGGTGAGCCCTAATCAGACAGATACATGGTGTTGGATTCTATGAATCCATACTGGAGATTTATTTCTGTGTTTAAATTTCAATTACATAAGGGCATTTCTGACATCATTTAACCAAGGCAGGGTTTTAGGTAATATTTTTGCATGGAAGTATAGTAATCATACTAGTCAAAATTTGGAAGTACTCCCAGTTCTTAGGAAGTAAAGTTAATTAATCTGGGTGCATGCCATTCCTGTAAAGAAATTTCAGAGAACTATAATTAGTCTTTAACTTTAAAAATTGGTTTTTAAAACATATTTCTAAAAATACTATAGCTGGTTATTTACAATTAAACTATTCAACAAGAAATCTCGGATTTTAATAGTACATTGGTGGAAAAACCCTTATTTTCCTCTTCTCTTTTCATGAAAAGTCTCAAGTCCACTAGCAAGATTTCAGAAAAGGGCAAGATATTTTTATTTTATTTAACCCAACACCAGCCAATATCGATCATTTTGGCAAAGCAGTCCTCCTGCTGAATACCTAGGTAGAGTAGGTATGTTTATACAAATATGGACTGTTCCTAAAGTCTTCACCCCCCACACACACTCATCACTGGATGTCAGGGGAGAGCTCATTCAGACTCTGCTTACACTAATGATGTGTACTTTGCCATACTCCAGAAAACAAACAAATACCCCACACGAAAATGATGGCAAACCTTTCAAAAACATATACATCTCCAAAACTTGATAGCACCAGTTGATGTCTACATAAACATAGGGCCTGATCCAATGTCTTTTAAAGTCTGTGGAAAGACTCTCTCTGACTTCAATAAGCATTGGATTGGGCCCTTAGCTAAATGTGTTTTTAATACTAGACCAGGGGTCGGCAACCTTTCAGGAGTGGTGTGCCAAGTCTTCATTTATTCATTCTGATTTAAGATTTTGCATGCCAGCAATACATTTTAACATTTTTAGAAGGTCTTTCTATAAGTCTATAATATATAACTAAACTATTGTATGTATATAAAATAAATAAGGTTTTTAAAATGTTTAAGAAGCTTCATTTAAAATTAAATTAAAATGCAGATCCCCCCAGACTGGTGGCCAGGATCCGGGCAGAGAGAGTGCCACTGAAAATCAGCTTGCATGCGGCCTTCAGCACATGTGCCAGAGGTTGCCAATCACTGTACTAGACTCTTGGTTATCAAGAGTTTCTCCTGAGAAGACCAAGTTTAATTATCCCTTCACTATCATGCATCTCTGTATAATATTGAGCAACCTGAAAATATCCTCCTATAAGAAGATGATTCTTCCGTAAAGAACTTAGCACTCTTCTGAATAAAAGTGAGAGCTGGTCAGAACATTTTTAGCAAAATTAAATTTCACTGATGTATGCTGTTTCATTGAAGCCAACATGTTTTTCAGAGACTTGTCAGTTTCAGCGATGTTTTCAATGGGGAGGGAGAGAGATAAAGACAGACTCTATAGGCTGGTGGCCTGTTACCTGTGATGAAAAACTCTGCTCTGAATCAGAGAGAGCAGGGGCCTTAAGCTGGGTCTCCCGCCAGACTACAGATGCTCACATGCATGTGGTTTTGTTTCTGTTCCAATACAGAATGAAAACAAATTTTGAAACCTTTGAAAGTTGCTTCAAAATAGAGTTGTCATCCTCAGGTCAGCTCTAGTAAATTAATTGATGATGATAATGAATTCTCTACTCTCGCTTTCTGAAGGGACTCAAGAAAATATTAATCAGCCTGTAATATTTATTTTAATTCACTAACCTATACAGCAAGTCAATCTAATATATCCTGAAATATGGAGGTGCAATGACAGGAGTAAATGCCTCTAAATTGCATGGAACATATCTATTTTTTTATTAGCAGTTGAAATTTCAAGTAAAGTAAATCAAGATGAAGGCTATTGTTCATATTGATGTTTTTTTCTTCTTCTCTCTTTGTGGGCTTCCAAAGGACTAATTTCAAGATAATACTTTTTATTGGAGGATTCAGTGTGATTTTTCCACATATATAGTAGGAAGATATTGAGTGACTTCTAAAACTGTCAGCCAGAAATGCCAGTATCTGTCTATTCTCAGAGAAGTCAAAGTATTGACCAACAGAACCTTCTTGCAGTGTTTTTAGAAGATAGATTTGCTCCCAGGCTTAATGAGGTTATAAACATATTTAGAGGTAGAAAATAGTGCCTTGATTTGCACAATGATTTCATTCATGTACTTTTGATGCCAGAATATCTTTCTAATTTGGTGTTGGTCCGGATTGGCTTTAAAGGATTAAGAGAAAATAGTTGGTACTGCCCATGTAAGAAAATGAGGAAAGCAAAACTCATATCATTGCTTTAAGGAATGTATATATGGGATGTGACAATGTGGACTAAAAGAAAGTACAACGAGAAATCCCTGTTGGAGAACATCATGCAACCAGCATAGGAATTTTACTGGGTCAGAGGCTTAGGGCTAGTCTACACTGGCAACGCTAAAGCGCTGTCGCAGCAGCGCTTTGACATGGACTGTATGGTCACGGCACAGCGCTAGGAGCGAGGCTCTAAAAAGGCCACCTCCACCAGGGGTGTAGCTACCAGCGCTGGTGCACTGTCTACAGTGGTGCTTTACCGCGCTGAAACTTGCAGCGCTCGGGGGTGGGTTTTTTTTCACATCCCTGAGCGAGAAAGTTGCGGCGCTGTAAATTGCCAGTGTAGACAAGCCCTTAGTGGATGATCATATAAACAAAACAAGGCAAGGTTCTGGGTCAAGCATTAAGTTTTCAGAATAACAGTTACAGTTAAAAGGCCCAGTGTCCACTAGCCACAGTTTGGAGTGGGGGTTTGAGCAAGCTACGGAGGAACAGAGTTATGTCTCCCTGATTCTGGGACTGGTTCAAAACTGGTCCTGGCAGTTTAGAGCAGCCATTGAGCTGCTGGAACTAAACTCATAATCTCTGTCCCCCACAAGCTAGCCACATCTACTCCTACCTCTAAAATACACAGGGTAGGGAAGACATGGCTGCACCAGGTGTGCATTACCCCACAGGGGGCAATTATCTGCCTACTCTTTGGTTCCTTTGTATGTCTCTAGTGGTACAAAGAGGCCAGTTCACAGCTGAGAATCTGGCTACAAATGTCAGATGTTTGTACATAATGTAAATTTAACACAGAAGAATTTTAGACCTCTCTCTCTTTCATCACTGCCCAGGACCTTCCACATAAATTCCATTGAGCTTTGCCTGTCTTGGATAAAGCTCTTGTCTCTGCCTTCATTGAGATAATGCAGATCAGTTTGAAAGGACACTGCCTGGCAGTTTGATTATTTGGGAGATAGCAAGGGAGTTTCCATGTTAATTAGTTTGGAAGAGTTATTGGTGCGAATATTGCAGTCACTTTTTCTGAAATAATCATAGTTGGTTAAATTCCATGACAAGGAGAAAATGTAAAAGCTGCAAGTGGACTATTAGTCTCAGGACTAATTTAAGATAATTCCTTTGTACTAAATATATTAAACTGAAATACAAAGAGGTAAATATGCCCCGTTTATGAGATGGAATAAGAGCACTTTTACCGATATTTGCTTTATTTGGATAACAGAATATGAAGTTACTGTGAAATTCTTTTTGTGGGGTAGGGGGAGAAACAACAGGAACAAAATCTTATTTCCTTAAGTAAATAGTCTTCATACCTGTAACAAATATAGGTGATTTTAATCTTTTCTGAAGTGTTACTTTTAAAACCTTTAAAATATTTCAGAATAAAGGGTCTGCTTCTATTGACATTGAAGTCAGTGGCAAGACTCTCAGTGTCTTCAAAGGGATGTGGATGATGCCCCCAAAGCCTGTTGGGGACAATGATGGTAGCTAGCGATAGGGTGACCATATGTCCCAGAGTAAAAACAGGACACCACAGAGGGCTGGCTTGAGCCACCTGGCATTGCCCCTGGCCCAAGCCCTGCACTGCTGGAGCCTGGTGCCACACAGGGCTGGCTTGAGCCACCTGGCATTGCCCCTGGCCCGAGCCCCGCACTGCTAGATTCCAGTGCCACACAGGGCTGGCTTGAGCCACCTGGCATTGCCCCTTGCCCAAGCCCCGCACTGCTGGAGCCTGGTGCCACCCAGGGCTGGGGCTGAAGCTGGCCACCTGAATCCTGCCACCCAGCGCCTTGCATAGGGTGACCAGATAGCAAGTGTGAAAAATCGGGATGGGGATGGAGAGGTGGGGGGGTAATAGGTGCCTATATAAGAAAAAGCCCCAAATATTGGGACTGTCCTTATAAAATTGGGATATCTGGTCACCCTAGCGTTGCATCACCACTCACCCCTCCCCAAGAAAGTTCCTGTATGCTCCCCTAGAGGAGCACAGCCCACTTCTTTGACAAAACTGATCGTGAGTTGGCAGGAGCAAACAAATGTCTTGTAATATCCTCTAACACCATTGGTACGGTACGTAATTATCCTATAAAACTGCCTAGCAATCAAAGTGGTGATCAGTCTTGCTTCCTGTAGGTGCCTATTAAATCTTTGTAACTCTTCAGAGTGTTTCTTCTGATGGAAGAATGTTAAATGTTTTTGAAATTTCTTTTATTCTATTGTGTATTTTTTCTCCAGCTGATAAAAGCAGATGATAGTTGCTAGCAAGACAAGGTTAACAAGGTTTTTTTAATGCCTCTATTTTTCCACACTCTAAAGATGTCTTATATGTTATGATTTACTAATGCATTATAAGACAAATAAAAGATAGCCTCTCTCAATATGCAATAACCCTATTTTCATTATTTGATGGGATATATATTATAAATCAAGCTTCCTTGATCAATGGTCATTAAATGGGCCCATGGGACTTATACAACATACATTCCTTTCAAAGAAATATTCTACTAGGCATAAAGCTATTACTTTAAAACAAATCTATAGATCTGTACTATGCTAATACTTACAACTGCAAGTACTCTATTGTTGAAAATAGTTTGTATTGGTTTGTGGAAAATTAACATCCACTTCCCATCATTTCTAAAACTGCTACTTATGGGGTTTTTTTACACATATTTAGGGCCAGATTCTACCTCCTTTACTCATCAGTGGGGCTACTTGGGGAGTAAGGTACTATTCAGAGTAAGACAAGGCTATCAAAATCTGATGCTCTGTGAATAATCTCATAGGTTTCAACAGAGCTACTCATAGATTTAAGATACATTGTTATTAAGGGTGCCCAAATCTGAACCCTTAAAGAGTTTAGAGTTTTGAAATGTATTGCATTCTTAAAATGTCATCTTGCAAAGAACATTGATTTGATTATATAGTGTATATTGAGTTTAGAGAGTGAATTCTAATTGCTGTAATCTGGTAGAAAAGATGAGAAAAGCACTTTCTTCTGAAAATAGCTCTGGGACTATCGGGTAAATATAAGAATAGATTTTGGCCAGAAAATTGGTAAACTGAGGTGGTAATTGGAAGCTGTATTGTGGGGGGGGGGGGTGAGAGAGGGTTAGAATCTTAGTTATTTCTTTCCGTGCTATTCAAGTGATAACACACAGAGTAACTCTGTTTCAGTAGTTATGTTTCCATATCTATTTTTTTAAAGAAAAGTAGTTGTTCCATTAGTGTCTGATCTTGCTAAGACTTCTGTGCATGATTCATGTGCCTTTTTAAAATGTCAAACCATGAAGACAGAGTTTTATAAATGTCCCAGTGGTTAAATGGTTGGAAATATTAGGAAAATATGAGCTGGTTGTTATTTGAATTCTGCTTGCTAGACACTTCTGTGATATACTGTGTAATTAGAATCAAACATTTCATCCTTAAGAGGCCACAAAGATGAAACAGTGCAAGTGTCTTGAATGATCACCAAGCATTAAGCATGCACATAATATGAGGAACAATTTCTTGCTAGCTCACTGTTTTTATTTGTCTGAATGTTACACTAGTCATTGCCTCACTGTGCAGTTATATTCTCCAGAAAGACCTGATTCTAGGAGGTGCTGAGTGCCCTGGACATTGTTAGAAGTCCACAGATGTTGAAGGTGCTGTGAACCCCCCAAGGAAACACTCAGCAGCTCACAGGATCAGGTCCTAAGTGGATAATTTTACTGTCAAAGTCACCAGAAAGGTTACGGCAGTCTGTAAAATGAAGGAAAGGGATTAGAATTCTAATGAGCCAAATCATTACCAATGAGAAAATAATAATCTTGTAATTAAAGCCTCCTCTTTTAGTCTAAACATTGACCATAAATAACTAAATCGTTTTTCAGTAATTGTTTAAAAAGGATTCGTAATTAAATATCCCCTGACATAGCTGTTTGGAGGAAATAATTTTTTTAAAAGTCTTCAGAGTCTGAATTTCAGTATTAGTTTCTTTAACCAAAAAGGAAACGTTAATGCACTATAGTTTTCTTCTAGTGCAATTCAGGATGCAGATATCAACCTTGGGCCTGGTCCTGTAAACTTATTGTAGTGCTGCTGAAGTCAAAAGGATTGCATCTGATATGTGTCTATAGGGTTGGGATCCATGATACTATTCATTGACCAGTCTTGGGGATTATTGAACTGCGTATGTTGTTCATTTTTCATTTGTGGTCATCCTGGTAACTTCAGAGCTAAAACTTCACATAGACATACTCTGTATTGAAACCACTGGACAGAAGGTTCTACTGCTCTTTCTGAATCAGCATTCAAAACCAATTGAGAGAGCCTTCAGACCGCTCTGATTCTGGATGGACTAGCACCTGTCATTGTTCAAGGATTGACCACAGGATTTGGAGAAATCTCTCTAGCAATGTGAATTATTGTTTTTATAGTACTGGAGACACACGTGCTTTACAGAGAGATGTGTGGTGGAAGAGCTATTCTTGGAAGGGGTTAGTTTAAAATTAGGTTAAAACAAAAGGACAAGAGACACTGAGGGTGATGGGAGGCGATGTTAAATTAAAGGAAGGGGATTGTGGTGCAATGTTAGTAAACTTTAAGCACAGGAAATAGCTGATATCCACAACTCACCTAGGTTGTGTTTTTTGTTTGTTTTGTTTTGAAGTAAAGCTTTATAGTAGCAAAGGAAAACAAAAACCATATAAGTGTTTTGTCGGGGTGACTTTTGCACAGATCCCAGTCACTCAGGAAGGGGGAAATGCAACTTCTTCCTTAAAAGCTATTCCCTCTCAGATTGCCTTTCGAGAGCTTGTCTCAATTTAAAATGCTACAGCGGCCCTGCACCTGTGCTGCTGTTGCACTGTAGTGTAGACACTACCTACCCTGATGGGAGGGATTCTCCTGTTTGTGTAGGTAATCCACCTCCTCGAGAAGTGGTATAGCTAGATTGATGGAAGAATTCTTCCTTTGACCCAGTGCTGTCTACATGGAGACTTAGGTCAGCTTATCTACACCACTCAGGAGTGTGGATTTTTCACACCCTTGGGTGACATATTTATGTCAACCTAATTTTCTAGTGTACACAAGGCCTTAGATTCACTCGTTTATAGAAGCCTTTCTCATCATGCTTTTCTGGAAGCTAGTCCTGTAGGCCTCATGTATACTACATAGTTTTGCTGGCTAAAGTTGCCTTTGACTGACAAAATGGTGGAGATGCACACACTACAAAGTACTTTTGGCGGCAAAGCTCTGTTGTTTTGCTGACATAATAAAACCACCTTGATGACAGGCATAAAGCTTTTTGCAGCAAAATTAAAGAGACAAAGCATCAGAATATAGACATTCTGTTTGTTATGTCGACATAACTGGTTTCCTGCCATCATAGGTGCTGAGTCTCTGGGTGCTCCGGGGAAAAAATTGCGGGTGCGCCGCACCCACTAGTAGCCAAGCTCCTCACTCCTCACCTCCTTCTCCCACCCCAAGCACTCTACATTCCCATTCCTTCCCCCCGCCCCGCCACCTAACAGCTGTTTGGTGGTGCTTAGTACTTTCCAGGAGGGATGGGGAGAAGTTTGGATGCAGCAGGCTCAGGGGAGGAGGTGGAGAAAAGGCAGGGCAGGGGCGGGGACTTGGGGGAAGGGGGGCAATAGGGGCGGGAGGGGGTGGGCCTGGGGTGGGAAAGGGCAGGGTAGTGTGGGGATTTTGGGGAAGGGGTGGAATTGGGGTGGGGCAAGGGCAGTGCAAGGGTGGGAAGAGGTGGGGCAGGGGTGGGGTCGAGCACCCACTGGGCAGAGGGGAAGTCAGCGCCTATGCCTGCCCTGACTGCTCTGCTGACTGTTTTGATCTCTGCTGCCCTGCAGGCATGCACCTCTCCTCTTTCAAAGCTCCAGGAAGTATCTGGCAGCTGAGCCTGCTGCTCCCTTTGGGAAACACAGAGCAAATCATTAGCATGGACTGCTGCTGGTCTCCCCTGCACTAGGAACACAGAAACAGGCAGACTGCTGCTGCAGAGAGTGTGTGTGGGGTGGGGAGGCGGGTGGGGGGAGGAACTGCTGTGCTGCTTTAACATTCCTCAGCATGGAGAGCTCACAGAGCTGCTCAGGATGTGGCTCCCGACATCTGAGGAAGAGGTGAGAGAACTCGGATGGAATCACAGAACCACAGGCAGGCAAGCAGAGTGGGCTGCTTCTGCCAGGAATGGGAGCAGGGGGAGACTTCTGTATGGAGCAGAGCCGGGGGCTGATGTGGGGAGAGGTGTCCTCCTCCCCCTGCCTCAGGGTAGATCAGTCAGTCTGCTGTCTCCCCCACCACACACACACACACCACTCTCCTCTCCCCTCTCACACATTTCAGTTGAAAAGTGGCTGACAATCTACTAGGATGCCCTTGGAATGATGGGATTGAGAAATCTGCATCATGTGATGCTGTACCTGCCCTATGAGGCATTGCAAACTCTTCCCAAAGCACCCTGAGGCCAGTTGCACAGTGGGATAGCTACCACAGTGAACTGCTCTCTGTGTCAATGCAAGAGCTGCTAGTGTGGATGCGCTCTGCCCAGGGGCAGCTCTAGGTATTTTGCTGCCCCAAACACGGCAGGCAGGCTGCCTTCGGCGGCTTGCCTGCGGGAGGTCCCTGGTCCCATGGATTCGGCGGTACACCTGTGGGACCCTCCGCAGGCATGCTGCCGAAGGCAATCTGCCTGCCGCCCTTGCGGCGACCGGCAGAGCGCTCCCCGTGGCTTGCCGCCCCAGGCACGCCTTGGCGTACTGGTGCCTGGAGCCGCCCCTGGCTCTGCCGACACAAGGAGGTAGTGTGGACATGTAACCACAGTTTAATTAAAGTTCCTCCACCCCAGCCTTCTCTTTCCTGAAAAGGTGAGACATCATCACAGGGATTGAGAGGTAGTAAAAGCTAGTTGCATAGTGAACTTTCCCAGTAGTTACTGTGATGGGTTCGGTCACAGAGACCACCTTGGGACTGTCACCTGACATGCTGACTTTACCTCTGAGCCCATTTTCCCTGCCAGCTTGGGATTCCAGAACCCTGCAGTGTTGAGCCACACACGCTAGCCTGCTGCAACACTGACCCAGGTCTGGTCATGCCCCCAAAGCTGCAGACTTTAACCAAAAACTGCTCAGCAGGTTTCTTATCTCCAGCCCCAGACACACAGCTCCCAATGGTATCCAAACCCCAAATAAATCTGTTTTACTCTCTATAAAGCTTATACAGAGTAAACTCATAAATTGTCCACCCTCTATGACACTGACAGAGAGATATGCACAGCTGTTTGCTCTCCCTAGTATTAATCACTTATTCTGAGTTAATTAATAAACAAAAGTGATTTTATTAAGTACAAAAAGTAGGATTTAAGTGGTTTCAAGTAATAACAGACAGAATAAAGTAAGTCACCAAGCAAAATAAAGCAAAAACATGCAAGTCTAAGCCTAATACATTAAGAATCTGTTTACAGGTAAAATCTCACCCTCAGGGATGTTCCAACTTCTTTCTCAAACTAAACTCCTTCCTAGTCTGGGCCCAATCCTTTCCCCTGGTACAGTCCTTGTTAGTTCCAGCTCAGGTGGTAACTAGGGGATTTCTCATGATTGGCAGCCCTCTTTGTTCTGTTCTGTTTATAGCTTTGGCCCAAGGCAGGAATCATTTGTCTCTCTGGGTCCCCACCCCTCCTTCTAAATGGAAATGTATCAGATTTAAGATGTGATATGGTCACCTGTCCTGTGAGACCCCCAGCCTCCATTCTCCCTGGGCTGGCTTACATGAACACAGGAAGGCATGCAAATAAACAGAGCCATTTACAACCAATTGTCCTAGTCAATGGGAGCCATCAAGTTTCTAAACCATCATCAATGATTCACACTTTGCATATTACAATAGTACCTCAGAGTTATACTTTATATTTCTAGCTTCAGATACAAGAATGATACATACATACAAATAGGATGAAAACACTCAATAGATTATAACCTTTGTAATGATACCTTACAAGAGACCTTTAGCATGAAGCATATTCCAGTTACATTATATTCACACTCATAAGCATATTTCCATAAAACATATCGAGTGCAACGTCACAGTTACTTCTTTGTATTATTCTATAAATATTTGCCTGGGTACATACATTAATTTTTCAATGGACTTGGTGGTTTTGAGGAAAACACAGGTTTTCAGGAGAGGCTTCAGTAGTGGAATGCTGGTTGTTTGGTGCACAAGATCAAGGAAAATCTTTCCAGATATAAGGGGAGAAGGCACAAATGGGAGAATGGGTTGAAGGAAGCAGTCAAGTAGAGGCTTTGGCAAAATGAATCATGCAAGAAAGGATTTAGGAAGGTGTCTGATGAGATATGGGCAAGAGGGCAGTCCTGCAGAGCCCTGAAAATCAAGAGCTTGAATATGGTGCAGAAGGCCAGGAGAAGTCACCGAAGGGATTGAATCACTTTCACTCAGGCCTGGCCTACACTAAGGGCGGGGGTCGAACTAGGGTACGCAAGTTCAGCTACGCGAATAGCGTAGCTGAACTCAAAGTACCCTAGTTCGACTGACTTACCCATCCAGACGCGGCGGGGTCGAACTCCGCGGATCCAAGGTCGACTCCACCACCGCCGTTCGCGCTGGTGGAGTTCCGGAGTCGACCGCAGCGCTTCCGGAGTTCGAACCATCGCGTCTAGATCAGACGCGATAGTTCGAACTCCAAGAAGTCGAACTCACCGCATCGACCCGCGCGGTGAGTATGGACCTGCCCTCAGTGTCCTCCAAGGTGAAGACAGACAGTTGTCATATCTACTGCTGCTTATGAGAAGGATTAAGTAAGAAGTCTGCTCAGGAAGAAGTATGGGGTGAGAACAACTCCTCAGATAAAGATATCAGGACGATACAGTATTGTGTTCCATTTGTTCTGTTTGCCCAAACTAGGTTTTTAGGTTGCATATTACTAGGACTAGGAAGAGTACTTCTTTTTTGCATGAATGCTTCTAAAAAGAGAACCTTAGAAGTTTCTTGGTGGAATACTTAAGATAAGGATTGCCTGTTGTGTGGCCCAGAGCCATAAAACACAGCTCCTGCAAGGTGAGGATAAAGCCAATCAACGGCAGATTTTTTATTGCTGAAGACAAAAAACACGTTCCTAGTGATTAACAGAAGTTGAGTTGTGTGCATTTATTTTTGATTACCTGAAGGCTAATGCAAAATAAATTCAGCCGTTCTGTCCTAGCAAGTCATCAGCTGTGTTAGACTGTGTAAATCAAGGCCCCTGTGAAGAGGCCTTGAAGATGCACCACTTAAATACTCAGGCTCAAGTAAAACTGAAGTGGTGCATGGCTCTCAGGAGAGGGGTGAATCCTTCCCAGAGTGCAACAGAGAAAGTCTTCATATTTCAGAATCCACTGCAGATAGGTCTAAGGAAAATCCATATCCATTCCAAGAATGGACCTGCTCTGTTAGAGCTATACCTGCCTCAGGGACAAGGCTGAAAGGAGCCTAGGTTGCATGGGATGGCAGACATAGTTTAAAAAAAAGGTAAGGGGGAAGAGCAAAATTTGAAGATAGGTCGTGGGACAGAGGCAGGTTGGTTACTGGAGACAGGACAGGTAAAATAGTAACATTTGAAGCAAGTCCTCGGTTTTGGTACAAACTAGTGAAGGGTCATCATTGGACAATACAGACCTAGCATGTCTTTGAGACTTTAAGACTTACTCATGGGTTTGATAGGGAGACTTTAGTAAACAGCAGATCACTCTGTGTTTAAGCACTGCTGGTCAGATGAACCATCTTTTGCTACTGCTGCTTTCCACTAAAAGATTCTTGCTAATAGCAAATTGGAAATAGACCTCCCTTTTGTTTCTCTATGCCCATTGCTAGTGTTTTCTTGGAAGATGGGGAATTCTGCATCTCTGCTGATACCAGAAACACTGTCATGGCCTAAAGCAATTTGCTTTTAGATTGATTATTCATTATTAATAATAAAGGGTGGCACCAGCTCCCATATAGTTGTTTGAAAAATGCCATTCAATTTAAAGTTCTACTTTTCTAAGTGCTGTAAAATTTGCACAGTTACTCAGATTGCCTTAACATTTGGTATGCTTCATGTAGGTGTGGGGTGTGGTTAGTGAACCAAATGTGGAATCATTTGAGCAAGAGGTTCCTGAAATACGGCCCCCCCAAATGAACAGCTTTTCTAAAGGTGGGCATATTCTGCCAATGTTTTGTTTCCTTCCTTCCACCATCCCCCTCCACCCCCCAGCCTAGAGATCAAACCAAGGATCTGATCTCAGTACAAATGTCTCAATGATTTGAGGCTTATCCTCAGAGAGTGCATGGCACCCACTAGCCCTTTTGGTGAGCAAAATTTAGAAAATTATTAGCAAGAGTTTAGTTTTCTAGTTTGGGGCTTGATCCTTACTTGAGAACCTAGCAGATCACACGGAGCACGTTGTAGCCTTAAGGTTTAATCTGCTTGCTTGCATAGATATCTTTTTTTTCTTATAAGTTTGAGTATTTGATGTAATAGGTTTATATATTTATATTAAAAATAAGTTTGGCTGTAATGCAAGAGACCTACAGGCTAAAACCCTGTATGTTGAGCTAAGGCAAAGTTAGCATATCTATATTGGGACCCTTTTCCTAGGAAAGTAAAGATGACGTATATAGATGTCTAGAAACAATGAAGGATGGCAAAGGGGATTTTTCAAAGTTGTACCAACAGATTTAACAAGTACACCACAAGTGCGAACATATCTGTCATCCATATGCACATACATACTAGCCTATGGGGTAAGTGTACCCTAATATTTCTGTGGGGGAAGGATGGAATTTGGGCATAAGAGGAAGGATTTCTGACCAATGCCCTATACAAAGGCAATTCATCTTGCCATTTGAGAGGCAATCTACCCACCTATCTACTCTTCATTGTCTCCATTTTCAATAACGTATCGATGCTACCCATCTACGACGGCTATTAACTATTAATAGGCCGTACTTTGAAAAGAAATAAACTTTAAGTTTTAAGGGGACTAGGCTAAGCTTCATTTACCTGTGCTTTATTTCAGTTTAAGGTTTATTGAGTTAAGTTAGAGAGTAAACAGCTTTAACAGCTCTGCATTAGCTTCCTCTGCTAGAGAGGTGAAGCCGGAACCGCCAGAGGCGTGGTCCTATATCTTCCAACACCAGGTTATTAAAACAGAGTGTGAGCATTAACCACAGTTTGCAGCCCATAATATTGTATTATCATATGTATCTCTTGAATAACAGTAGTACAATTGCAACTCTAATTCTAACTCTTTTACCATTTCCTTACTATTTAATTGATTTTAATATAAGGTCTTTATGACGATATCTGTCTCAGTGTGAGCTGCCTGTCATACCCCCGAAGGTCCTTTTATAAACTCTGTGAAGCCTGATTCAGGACAAACTTCTATCTTCTGATCAAACAAATTGGCGAGCCTAAACCCATACTAATTAATACCCATACTAATTATTAATAATGTTAATTAAAATTAATTAAATAAAATTACATTAAGTGGATAAATTAAATCCACATTACTAACACACCCCAAATCAGGCTACAACGCGTAGAGAGCCTAGCTAAGAGGATTTGTAGGTGGACGCTTTATGGGACAGAGGCAGGTAACTCAAGAGGCTAAGACCTTGATCCTGAGCCCGCCTCGTCCAGGGATAGTTTGAGTTCCCTTTGGGCAGAAATCTGGAAAAGATCAGAAAACATATTGCTAAAATCTGTCTCTGTGAGGTATGGGAATTTTTTAAAAAGTAGACAGGGAAATAAATGCTTGCTGGCAGGGGAAGGGCATTTTAGGGATGGAGGAGTGGGAAGTAGTTGAGGGTTGGGGCTGCATTGAGGGAAGGGGGTATGACATTCTGGGCTGTAATCCAGACCAATGAGAGGCTGTGCCACCACTTGCCCTTGTAGCTGGCAACCTGGGCTCCTCATAAACATCCACACAGCATGCACGTCACTCCCTGAGTGTCTGTGTAAAGCCATAGCTCTGGTTCAGCAGGTGTAACTCCAGCAGCCTGTCAGCAAACACCAGCCACACTCTGGTTCCAGCAGCCTTGCAGGATGACCCCAACACACTCCCAGTCCCGGATTTTCCCCCAGAAATGTGTGTGTTGCACTGTCCAGCCCTCTCCTGGACCGTCCAGATGTATTAGGTCCATTTCCCCATAAGGGAATCAATATTCAGCAGTCTGCTATGTTAAATGGAGTTACCCAAACAATCCACAGCACTGGCTTAGATTTAATTAAAGAATAAACCAAGTTTATTTAACTACAAAGAAAGAGATTTTAAGTGAGAACAAGTAATGAGGTATTAACATCAGAAATGGTTACAAGACGAATACAGATAAAACAGACTAAACTTAACAAACTACCTTTGGTTCAAGGTGACGTTCTTACCATGTTTGCAATACCATACTGACCAAACTCTCGGGCCAGGATCTGCTCCTGAAGTCTATAGGCTGTTTCTTTTGTCTTGTTAGATAGAAAAAGAAGGATGGATATGGAGAGAGAGATTGGGGAGGTTTTGTGCTTTATTTTTATAGTTCAGTCATCCTTTGAAAAACATTTTCCTCAGTGTAACCCCTAGTTAAAATTCTTTGCAGCTAAGAGTAAGAAGACATAGTCTGGTGAATGTAGGAGGCTTCATGATGTTTCTTTTCACCTGCGTATGCTGAAATGCAGATTCTTTTTGTCTTCCCCCTCTTGCTGTCTGAGGACTCTGTTTGCAGCTTATTCACAAATTGAGGCAAACATACATGCCCTTGTTTAAGACCGGCCTGCTTGGCCAGTTCTACCTAATTGGGGCTGTATGAGTTTGAGCATGTGCCTTTAACATCATCGGGGGATTTCCTAACTTTACACATATTACTGCTCCATATGTTTCACCGTAATATTATTGACCAGTGAGTTTTTAGTTTTCAAATAATACTTCACATGGCATATTTTATTCAAAGATTATTACAATAGCGGGTAGGGTGTGAATACAGGGAGGCATTCCGTCACAGGGAGATAAATGTGTATGGGTGGTAGGGGAGGTGAGAGGGGTTGTGGGGCTCAGGTGATGGGGAAGGACCTTGGGAAGGGGACATAAGAGTGAGTGGAGGGACACCTGTCAGCCCCACATTCTCCCTTTGTGTGTGTATGCCAGGTTCTGGGGCCTCCGCGCCCATCTAAAGGGGGCCTGACCTCCTCCCTTACGTGAGACAGGTTCGGGGGTGGGGGGATTTTTCTGGGTTTGGGTCTGAGTCCCACTCCCTCCCTTCCTCATTTGGTTTGGGATATAGGGACCCTGCCCCCAGGGGTTCATGAGCCCCTCTCCCTTCCTCCCATGTGTGTTTCAGGATCTAGGGGTTGCTACCCATCTTTGGGGGTCTGACCCCCTCTACCTGCCTGCCCCCCCCATGTGAAACAGGTTCTGGAGGAGGCTTACTTTGCCTTTCTGGGGGCATCTGAGCCCCTCACCATACACCCTCATGTGAGCCAGGATCTGGGAAGCCCTGCCCCAGGTTGGGAGCTTAGAATAGGCATGCTTGGACCCCCAAAACTATTAGGTGAGAAAAGGAGTGAGGAGTTGAGAATGGGTATACTTGACACATATCAGAATCTCCCCAGCACTGGACACGGGGGATGGCAACACCCCGTGATATGAATGGAGCAGTTCACCCTTCTCAGAGTTATTGTTTCAGGCTGTATTTGTCTCCATTGTGCATTCTCTCTCAGATGAGAACATCTCATTGAGATGAATGGGCCACATTACACCTCTGTGAGCTTGCTATGTTGCTGATGGATGCGTACAGCCCCGCCCCTCCATTTCCCCTCTGATTTTGTTCAGTCTTGTAGTGCAGGGCTAGCTCTGATTTAGCTGAGGTTAGGAAGCCCTTTCTGTTTAAAGGATGACTCTTCTAAGTGCTCGAAAATCCACATGTTTAAACTGATTGTTGTGAAATTTGTTATGCTTCAGGAGCGTGTAGGGTAGGGTGGGGTCCTTTGAGCAAGGAGTTCCCAAGGTACAGCCTCTGGGTAGTGGGGAATCAGTATTTTCATTACGTTCACAGATTTTTGCCACTTTGAAGTTTGAAATCCACTCTGGGCAGAACTGAGAACGAGCTGTAAATGTTTTGGGAAAAATCTGCCTCTGTCAAGGTTATTTTATATTGGAGAAATGTAATCTGAGTACAGCCGATAAATAAGAAGGTGCTCAAACTGTTTTTGAAAAGAAAATAAATGAGATATGTGAATGCTCACTGGGAAGGGATGATTAGGGGTACAAGAGGAGGTGGGAATGAGGGAGAGGGGTTTGTGTTTGTAGTGAGGGATGGGGTATTATAGGATTGGGGAGAAGGAAGAGGTCTTGGGGCTCAAGTAAAAAGGGCGGGGAATTAGGAGGCGTGGGAAGGTCTCAAGATAGCAGATGAAGTTATGGATTCTCCCCCTCAGTGTATGTGCTGGGATCTGGGGGAGTCTACCCCACAGCAGGGCTCTGAGCCCCCACCCTGTCTGCTGTGTGTGCTGGAATCTGGGAGATCCTGCTCCTCTCCTTCCCCAGCCATGTAAGCTGGGATCTGCGGGGGTGGGAGCTGTGCTCTTTCTCTTCAATGGACAGGAGTTACCTGCACTTTCCCTACATTCAAACAATGAGCTTATTCCCCGAAACAACACCGCACTCGTAAAATTTAACGAGCGCTTCATAACCTTTTGCTACCCTTTACACTTGCACACAGGATACCACTTTAACCTGTGCTTTCTCCTGGCTACCATTAAATCCACAGACCGTTCTCCTATCCCACCTCATTACTGACCATATCAATAGCAAAAAGACCACAGTTCTTGTGCTACTGACACAATATTCATCTCTTTCCTTTGATCGTTCTTGGGGGGGGACGCAGACCCAAATCTACTCATTTCACAATCACAGCTCAATGACACTCCTCAGATTAATCCCCTGATTTTCTCAGATCACAAACCTCTGACAACTTGTCCCACTTACTGGCTCCACCATTCAGTACAGCTACACCTAAAACACCGAAAACAACCTGAGTGTGTGCAGATAATTCTCAGCGGCTCATGCTAGCTCCAGGAGGGCAGAGTTAAGGTTGCATGGCCTTCCTGGTTTTTAGAAGCTTGAGTTTTGCAAAACTCAACCTTCTGTGGGGGCATGAGCTATCACTGGGCAACAGTAACTCTGTGTTAATGACCATTTTTGCCATTTAATTTGAAAATAAGGTGTGACATGTTAGCAATGTTTTAATAACAAACTACCTAGTGTATCATAGAATCTCAGGGTTGGAAGGGACATTAATTGTCTTAAATGAAAAGTTTGCTTCTTAAGCCTTTATTTCAGAAACAATTGTTAAATGAACAGGCCTAGGGATACGTGTTACACTTCCCAGTCCTTCTAATGCAGAAAATTAGAATTTCCTCAAATTGGAAGGGGTCCGTATTTTAGGAGCAAGGGAGTTCTAGCTCAGCTGTTCCAAATGATTGTGGTGAGCAGCTCAGGAACGATCATAAAATTCTATGTAGCTACAGTTTTGTTACAATAATGTACTATAGTAAAGCAAACAAACCTCACATGGCAGATTTTAGTCATGTCAGTTAACACTTTACTGGAGGGCACTCAGATCCTACAGTGATTATGGCAGTATAAGAGCCTATAATAAGTAGAAATAACAATACTCAACTCTTAGATAGTGACAGGTTTCAGAGTGGGAGCCGTGTTAGTCTGTATCAGCAAAAAGAACGAGGAGTCCTTGTGGCACCTTAGAGACCAACAATTACAGACCTAAAAGTCACAATTCTCCAACCAAAAAACCTTCAAAAACAGACTCCAAGGAGAAACTGCAGAATTGGAATTAATTTGCAAACTGGACACCATTAAATTAGGCTTGAATATAGACTGGGAGTGGATGGGTCATTACACCAAGTAAAAACTATTTCCCCATGCTAATTTTCCCCCTACTGTTACTCACACCTTCTTGTCAACTGTTGGAAATGGGCCATCCTGATTATCACTACAAAAGTTTTTTTTTTCTCCTGCTGATAATAGCCCTCCTTCATTGATTACTCTCATTACAGCTGATATGGCAACCCCCATTTTTTCATGTTCTCTGTGTATATATATCTTCCTACTGTATTTTCCACTGCATGCATCCAGTGAAGTGGGCTTATGCCCAATAAATGTGTTAGTCTCTAAGGTGCCACAAATACTCCTGTTCTTTTAGCTCTTATATAGTGATTTCATCACTAAATCTCAAAGTGATTTACAAAGGAGATAAGTGCCACGATCCCCATTTTACAGTTGGGGAAAGTGACAGAAAGGTGAAATGACTTGCCCACGGCCACCCAGAGGCAGAGCTGGGAATTGAACTCTGGCCTTAAGGCTCTCACTGCTAGGAGAAATGGCCTCCCCTAGCATCCTTTTCCTTTAAAATGTTGTGTTGTGGTTAGAGCAGAGGTCTGGGAGATGGCACTCTTGTGTTCTACTTCCAGCTTTTCCATTGGCTCCCTCTATAGCCTTGGGAAGTGATTTTACCTTTCTGTAGGTTTTTCCATGAGTAAAATGTGTCTCTGACAAAATGATGCTTGCTCACCTGACCAAAAAACTGAAAGGCTTTGTGAGTGGATGAACATTTATACCTCATGTTGAGCTCACTGGTTAAACAGCATTATGTAAGTGCAAAAGTATGACTATGTGATTATTAGAGGCTAGTAGATGACCCCAACTTTTATCTGCTCTCATCCTACTTTCCCTGTTGCTCTTGATGATTGTTGCCTACTATCCTTCTGCCTGCTGAAAGGGTGAGATGAGCAGCTGCTTCCAAACCCATTGAGACTCCTGGCATGGGATGGAGGGCGGGGGAAGGTGTCTGAGTGGAAGGAGAGAGGTGCATCATACAATTGGATTATTTTCTGGCTTTCATGAAGTGTGAAGGCCACCTAAGATGCACTGTACTGTAACTTTATTTTTCACTGAACAAATTTAGTACTGCTACAATATATCCCCATCTAACCCTGATATACAGAGCAGTGAAATGCAAACATTGAGCATAATATCCTCTGTGCAGTCATAAACCACTGTGTGGGGGGAAGGGCAGTAAGTATACAGAAAACATAATACTGAAGAATTCACTGGGGCTATTCAATTTCATGTAACCCATCCTCAGCTATGGATAAAAAATAAACCCTGATATTCTGTGATTCTATGATTAGTCCCAACAGCTACCTCTGACAGTCCAGATCCAGGAGTGTGAGGAATATGTAGTCCGTGCTATCCTTTACTTTAAACTGCAGAGTAGGATAATATACTACCTAACCAATTGGGAGGGCTATGATCCTGAAGAATGCTCCTTGGAACCTGTTGTCCATGTCCATGCCCCTGACTTGGAAAAAGGTTTCATCAATACCACTTGGATAAACCAAGTCTGCAACCTATCCAGAGGAAGGATGCCCCTAAATGGTGGTGGTGGGTGATGTAAGGTTCCAGGGATTAAAATCTGGGGCTGCAGAACCTGGGACAGCTGATGTTCCCATAGTGCCACCAGGAGGCCAATCCTTGCTCATCACTACTGACTCTGACATGGACCCCAGTATAGCTGTGACTGCTAGGCCAGCCCACCTATGCCCTGGTCCCTCACAACCTGCCAGACCCAAATTCCTATCGCTCTCCACCTGCGTCCATGAGCAAGACAATAACTTCTTTTGAGGGGGAGGATAGTTTTATTAGTGAATGGCTTACCAAAAAAAAAGGGGGGGGGAAGGAGGGCAATAAATTCCTGACCAAATCTTCCCATGTGTAGCAAGTACATTTAACTGTATCTTTATAAAGAAATATATAAATGTTGTGGGCATAAGAGGAATTTCATTGTATTATAAGAATATTTCTGTCTATAATGATACAATGCTTAGTATACTAAGTTTCTTGTATGTTCATGCCTCTATAGTACTTGGCATTATTCATAATATGGATTATGTGATGTTACACTATTCCTTCACAGTACAGGTTCATAAGTGTACAGTGTCGCCAACTCTTGAGTCTTTATCACAAACTTCCTGATATTTGGTGTTTTCCTTAAAGTTCTAGCTCTTGGATACATGTGATTATGTGAAAATCTCAGTTTATATAGAAAAAAAAATAATTCTCTAGCCCTGATGGTTGGAGAGAAAAGCATAAACTTGAACCCTAAAGGCCATAAGCAAAGCACAACTAAACAGAACCCCAAACAATTATTTAAAAAAACAAACAAACAGAAACAACACAACAACTCATGATTTTAAGACAATATCATGATTTTTGGGGCCTGAACTGTGATTTTTGAATTCTTGGCTGTGTAGTTCCTCGGAATGAACCTGTCAACTAATTTGCTTCTTCAAAACTTCCCTCTGTTTTTTACTAGTAGATGAATGTGATGGAGAGTGCCAGGCCCTTTAAGGCCCCTGTTGGGAGGCCTCAGGGTTCTACAACATCCTGCCCCAGGCAAGGAGCTGTGAAGGTTTGTCCTCCAGGGCTCTACCACCATTCCATCACCCCTGAAGAATCACAATTAGCATTTACAGGCTTGGTGGCCTGCAGAGTTTCCTCAGGCAGCAGATGTGAACAGTGGAACTATGCTGAACCAAAGTGCTAAAAGCATTACCTGATAGTAATTCAATTATAATTGGCATTACTGGGCAGGAATTCTCACTTGTGAAGCTTTGTATTATCTCCTTTCCCCTCTGCTCCATCCATATTCCCAGCCTTATTTACTTGTTTGTCAGCTTCGTGCACAATCATCTCTGTACCTTCTTCCACACGGCCCCCTGTGCTTGGTGTCACCTCCCTGATCTCATCCACATGACTTTTACCCTGTCCATCTTTAAGTCCCTCTTAAAGACCCATTTCTGTCATGCTGCTTACTGTGATCGGAGACCTATATAAATTGCCCGTGGCTGTTCCCTTTACCCTGATATCTGCCAGCTTGTCTGTTTGCTTAGACTGTGAGCTCTGAGCTATCCATCTTGAATGTTTGGAAAAAAGCACTAAGCTTTGTACCCTGCTGTAAATAAACAAACAATGGGTCCAAAGCTGCAAAACATTGCCATCCTTAATGTCTATTGACGTTAGTGCCCATTGAAGTAAATGGGAGCCCATTGAAGTAAGTAACGGTGCTCAACACAGAATTGGGCTTAAAATGAAGCTAGTAATTGGTTAAACTAACATTATAATTATGACGGTCACCGCTTGTTCAAATTCAGCTCAGTTTGGTGGAAAAGTGTTTTCTAGTTTATATAGCTGATTATGCCACCCTCATCACTGTAGCGTCTGAGCACCCTTCCAGCAGTTGAAACAACATCGCTGACATCTGTCGCATGTGGTTTGTCTTCTCTCTCATCCTCTCCCCATGAGAAGAATCATGCATGTAGTGTAGAGTGTTTTTGAAGGGTCTCTTGTTGCTGTTGTGTGTTTTTTGGTTTTGTGTTAATATGTACTCGCAGCTCTGCGTTTATTAGAGAAGGCAGATCAAAGAAGTGCATCTTGCACAGGGAGAGGAAGGTGGTGAGATTTGAGATGGTCCTTAATTCTTGTGGAATTTTATTCCACAATCTGGGAGAAACCCCTAAGAAATTTCTATATCCTGAAGGTCCTGAGCCTGGGCTCCAGATCCAGCCTGAAAGTCTACACTACAATTAAACATCCCTGTATCCCGAGCCCTGCAAGCCCAGATGACTCGTGCCAGCTGCAGGTGTTTAATTGCTGCCTAGACAAACCCTATGTGGCTTGAAATAAGGGCTGAGGCCTTGAACTTGACTCAGTATTCAATAGAAAGCCACTGTAGAGAGTGGAGGATATGCAGCATGCAATAATTTTTTTATTTTTGGTGTGTTCTGAATCTCAGCACTTTCCAAAGACTAAAGATGGATGGTCCCTGCTTCACGCTAGAGGTTGGAAAAGGACCATACACAAGCATTTTCTGCCCTATAGTCTAGTCCAGGCGCAACGTGTTAGTTATGACAGCAGTCAATCCTCTGACTGAACCATTTGACCTTCAGCATGTCAGAACTGGTCTGTCATATTGAGACTACCTCATGATATTACTTAAGAATAAACCCACTGGTCATGTGACATTAGACAGCTGTTGAGATTTCTAAAAGCTTCAGCTCCAAAATACAGAGCTGGATTCATAAGCCACGATGAACAGGATTTGCTGATACAGATGTGTTAGTTTTACACAAATCACACTGACCTTTGTTCCATTTGCTGGGCTCACTATCACTGTCTCACAATGAAGAATCCATCTGGGTAGTGGGTTGCCCAAGCTTTGCACTCTTGATTCAACAGGGTTTTGTTTGTGCCCCATGGAAATGCTGTAGGTCTCCTGTGCAGCAGAATATAGTTATGAGGGTCTAGGAGCAATTGCTCATCCTCAGAGGACAAGACATGCCACGTTATACACCATCTCTTTACCCAGAGCATGATATCACCCTGTTTCCATAACAGAGCATTAGGGATTTCCTTCAGCATTGCTTAAGGAATCTCTCAGGCATCCTCATGGCATACAATTGTGAGCCATTCAACTCAAGTGGAGGTCAAGATGTTGGTGATCTAGAAGAAAGCTTTTATGGTTTTGCCAAAGGAGTTTTAATTTCTCCAAAGGTCTCTTCAAAGTGATTGAGAAACTAAATAGTTTGAATACGGGGAAGAATAAATATATGCATTATTAATGATTTCTTGTGTAATAGCACTGAGAGATCCCACTCCATTGTGCTGGTCACTGTACAAACACTTATAAAAACAAGGTCCCTGCTCCAAACAGCTGAGTTTTGAAATTAATACACTATATTGTTTATGACCAGTGTACTACCAATGCATGGCATGCGGATGACAAAAGCTCCATTTTTATTGTTTTTAATTAGGGATTTTGAAATATGGCTTGTTCGAGCTCCTACAGCAGTGAAAGGCCTTTTACTTTTTCTTGCTGACTTCCTGTTTTGAGAAGCAGATGAAATGGTTTCATTGGTGATTGGCAGGAAGCCTACTCCATTTACTGGCTGCAAGCCACTAGCACCTTGGCAAGAAGTGCTGAAAGGAAGATGAAGAGATTTGTACCCTCTGATTTCTGTCTGAGCAGGGACAAAGCAATATGTGGATTTGTTAGTGGATTTAAAAAAAAAATAAGGGTGGTATTTCCTGTTTCCCCACAGGTGTATTGTCACTGAAAATTAACAATTCAGCTGGTGTGGATGACAGATGGCTACACTCACAGTGATTCAAACCCAGGTGGAACTCTTAGTAAATATTAAAAGCTACATCACTTTGCACATTCAGTGGTTTTTTTTTTTCTCCATTTAGAGACATTGCTAAGACATGTTAAGCCCAACATTTAGGTTGTTTCAAAGAATATATATAAAATTTACTGTGAATTAGAGATGGAACAAGGTCAAAGCCAACAGACCTGAACAAACTTCAGGGGAGCTGATATCTGAATCAGAACTTCATGTAATGCATCTATTTCTACTAGGCAAGAACAAAGCCCTGGATCTGAGCAACCTCTAACTTTTTTTTAAGGTAGATGAGATTCAAGCCTGGTTATGGACTTTGGACCTCTCAGAAATCTATTACATAAACAAACACAGTCAGGATTGCATTTAAATAGTTAAATCAAAACTGCTTACTCAGACTTACTCAGCCCTGCCAAGCCTGGGGACAAATTAAGCCCTGAATGGTGGGCCGTGGGAGGCAGTAGGAGGCTAGAGCCTGAAGCCTCCAGAGCCTGGGGCCTGTTGCCGTGCAATATGAGCCTGCCACCCCAGGGCTGAACCCCCACTGCCCTAGGGAAGGTGGGGAACTCACCGGCTGCCTGCTCCTCCAGCATTGTGCCCCAGCTGTCTCCAGAGGGACATGGCCCAACCCAAGCTGGCAGCCCCAGCAACCAACACCAAGGCGGGGCATCCAGAAGCAATAGAGAGGGGGAGTGGCTGCTACTTTGCCCCCCCGCTCCAGCCCAGGAGACTGTGGCTGCAAGAAAAGCCCCTGGTGGCCACATGTGGCCACATTGGCTGCATTTGAGAAACACTGTGCTAGTGCATTGAATCAGAAAGCAAAACTCACTAAGGCAAAGTAACTGACCATAAAGACATCTGACGCTCACAGAACATTTTCCTGCAGTATTAGTATCTAGATGGGAAAATAGAGTCACACTGAGTAAAGTTCAAGAAGTCACACTGGTCACACTGAGTAAAGTTCAAGAAGTAAATAATCAGCGTAAAGGATGGCAAGGAAAATAGATTTTTAAATTCTTTATGTTGATAATGTGAGCTGAGCTTAATGTCAGCAACTGGTTAGGGGAAAGCCGTTTTGGAGATAATGGGCTAGATTGTTTCCTGTGCCAGGTGGGACAAGTCAGGAGGCTGATTCTGGCTCCCTGACTAGTACCGGCCGTGACTCAACCTGATTGCTGAAAGGCAACTTTAAATTGCATGACTGGTTTAGACTCCTTGATGGGACTAAGCCAGTGGAGGATTGTTGTGCTGAAGTGGAACTTTGCATTGTGCCTGTGCTGGAAAGGGATGCGGATGTGCCAGCAGGATGTTTTTCTGCTGGGCATTTGCACTTAGGTTATGGCTCCATTGTGCCACTTGAGTGTGTCACAAAGGGACCATTAACCAGCCTGTGTATTTGGCCTCAGACCTGGACAGTCCCTTTGAGACTATTTGTTTAGGTCATATATAGGTCATATAAGACTGTGTGATGGCTGAAAAATCTCTAGTACATACACTTTCTGCATGACTAGGTTTTAAAAATAACACTTCAGGCAAATTTGAAAATGGGAACTGGGGGCAGAGGGGTAAACCCACCATAATTGTTGAGCATTGACTACAGATGACTTAATGGATCACAATAAAACTTTCTTTGCGGGGAATATTTCTGTGAGAATTGTCTTAATTCTTCAGATTGGAGCAGGGGGCTAACACTTTTTTCATCATTATGCATTTAAAAAAAAAACCTATCTTTATTATGATCTCTTTCGGCTCCCTGTCACCCTCATCTCTTACAAAGCTACGCAATTGACTGTTCTCTTCTTGTCACACACCCTTGGTGCCAGGCCCCTTCCTATGCAGCCCCCTATGTTAGTAACCACACGTCTCCCCTTTCCTTCGCCAAGTCCATCCTTAATCCATATATTTAGCTTTTATAATGCTGTTTCTATCCCTTGCTGCCTGAGAACTTTTCACCTTGGCTCTCTCCGTAAAGGAGCCTTAACTAACTAGACACATCAGGCCAGATTCGCAGCTGGTGTAAATCAGCTACCGACTACAATGACACATCAGCTTACACCAGCAGAGACTCCAACTCATTAATACTCCCCACACCCAAATAAGAGGACAGATTTGTAGAGCTAAGAAGATCTATGTTAAACAGTAGTGTCTGAGCACACAGATTTGTCTTGGTTTCTACTCCACCCCATTTGTTTTGCATTGACAGTTTTAAGACTAGATCCTGCAAGTGTTTATGCAGGTGTTTAAATTCACACCTGTGAGTAGTCACAGTTTGATTGGAGTCTTAGGGTACGTCTTCACTACCCGCCGGATTGGCGGGCAGCGATCGATCCAGCGGGGATTGATTTATCGTGTCTAGTCTAGATGCGATAAGTCGACCCCTGAGCGCTCTCCCATCGACTCCTGTACTCCAGCGTCACGAGAGGCGCAGGCAGAGTCGACGGGGGAGCGGCAGCCATCGACTCACCGCGGTGAAGACACCACGGTAAGTCAATCTAAGTATGTCGACTTCAGCTATGTTATTCCTCCCGCCTCCCCCAGTATAGACCAGGGCTCAGATTATAACTTCTCCAGGGAAAGGACCTGGGATACAATTTCCTAAAGCACTTAAATGACTTAGGAGCCTAAACCTCACTGAAAGTTATGGTAATATAGGCTTCTAATTCGCTTAGGTACTTAGAAAATGTCCCCTCTGGTCTTTACAGGGTAGTTGTCTGTAAAGCATCTGGCACATTGTTTCTACTTTATAAAAAAACAATAACAGATATTATTGAGACTAATTCTAATAGAAATATACTATGATATACAGGAAAATGTTTTCAATACAACCCCAGGCATGTAGAGTAGTAGTTTAGCTAGTTTAACATTGCTAAGAAAATGCAAAATATTTTTCTTATTTTACATTAAATATAACTGTAGAGATGTCATGTGGGCTTATGATATATAATATGCAAACCTTATGGCATTTGACCCCTAAATCTCTAAGGTGAAATTCTACTGAAAGAATCTACTAAAAAAGATTTAATGGCACTATAGCAGAGATGAAGTAATAGGCTCCTAATTCAGTAATAGACTGCTAAATGCAAATTGCAGAAATGACATCTTACTTTACCCTCAGATGCCTGGACTGAAAACAGTTTGATTCCTCTGAAGTGAATCCAAATGCTTTGTTTTTTTGGGGATGAATCTGGTTGAAAACATTTAAGCTTCTTTTGCTCTCTTGGCAGAAAGCGATATTACTCACTCTGGGATGGCAAAACAAAGAGGCACTAGCTAAGGGAACATCAGAATAGCATAATAAAAGGAGACTTTTTGGCGGGTGAATATTGAACATAAAGAGCATCTGTTAATTTTTTTTTTAAATGGGGGGAAAATGAGCGTCTGAAAGTAATTGATGTCCATAGACTGATGGATCCAGGGTTTGTTGCCAAAAGGTACTAGTTAAATGCCCACCCCATTCTCAGCAGAGTGCATAGACCTGAACTGGAGTCCAAATTTATCTCCTTCCAGGTTCTTTTTTTCATTTTATTGTCTATAGCTGAAAACTAACACCACCACATGAGCCTAACCTTCCTTTTCACCTGTAAAGTTTGTCAGGATTTCTGCACCCGCCAAAAGACACTCACATCTATTTTATCTAAAAAGAAAGGATGGTCTTGGGGAAACCCAAGTTTTGGTCCCTGTTCTGCTACAAACTGTGAGAGAGACCTGGGGTAAATCATTTAAGATACATTTTTCAAAAGCACCTAAATAACTTAGGAGTCTAAGTCCTGTTTTTAAAACAAACTTACGTATGTAGGAGGCTATGTCTACACTACAAAATTAAGCTGACTTAAGCTACATTGATGTACAGCCACTGCTATAATTAAATTGCTCTTGCATGTTCACACTACACTTCTTGTGTCGGCACAGCGCATCCACAGTAGCAGCTCTTGCATCAACCCAGAGAGCAGTGCACCATGGGTAGCTACTGGCTGCAGGATGTCTTGGGAAGGATTTGCAATGCCTTATGGGGTCAGGTTCAGCATCACATGATGCAGGTTTCTCAGTCCCATTCCAGCTGCTTTTCAACTGCGCTGGTAATCCGTAAGCTGGCCAGCTTTTGTCAGAAAGCATGAATCCTGCCCTGCTCTTCAGTACTGTGCTGTGTATTCTGAACGCAAGGCTATCAGAGGAGCTCAGTGGGAGGAGGAGGGGACCTTTTGGGCTGATGGAGGCCTTAAAGAAGCATGTTAACACTGAGCCACAGTAATGTGTGTTGCTGTAGTGTGCTGTCTTATATAGTTTGTTTGCACTGTGCTATGAATCTTGTAATGATTGCTGTGTGTGCCTGACTATAACAATGCACATGCACCTATTACTATTGTCTTGAATTTTAGCAGCAGCCATCACATGATGGAGAATAACAAAGATCAATTCAATTTCCATAAATAGATTTTTATTCCAGACCTATGCAAACATACCTATGTAATGCTGAGGTAAACTTCATACATGCAGGGAAAAGTATCTTTAAAGGGCAGGGAACAGGAAATTCACAAGCCCATATCCAACGAGGCTCTCACAGCTGGGTGTATGTGTGGCTGTCATTGTGTTTACTCTGCCGGGGGGCAGAGTGCCTTGGGTATTGCTGTGGCCCCTGAAGATGCATGTAATGAGGAGGGTGTGTGGGGGGGAGGTAGGGAGATCCTTGTGATTCTCTTCCTCGCTTCCCTACAGCGATTTCTCCTCACAGGCCCTTAGCTTCCTCTCCCCTCAGAGCCAGGAGATCCACCAACTCCTGTGTACTCCAGGCCAGAGCATGTTTGTTGTGTGAAGCTGGCATGTTCAGCTGGGCAGTTGCTATGTGAGCTTGTCATAAATAAACAGATCAGGGTTAAGGTCTCTTTTACCTGTAAAGGGTTAACAAGCTCAGTAACCTGATGAACACCTGACCAGAGGACCAATCAAGGGACAAGATAATTTCAAATCTCTGTGGAGGGAAGTCTTTGTCTGTTTTTCTTTGTTTGGAGTTAGTCTCTTTTTGGATTTAAGAGAGGCCAGTCATATCCTTCAAGTTCTCCAAGTTTCCTGAAATAGCCTCTTCTATTCAATATAGTGAGTATTAGTTAAAAAGGCGGATTAGTCTTTTGAGTTACTTTCTGTATTTGCAATTGTGTGTTTGCTGGATAAATTCTTTATTCCTGTTTGCTGTTACTTTGATTATTCTGAGGAGGAGGGAGGGGGGAAGTCTCTCCAGGTTTATAAGTCAGACCCTGTGATATTTTCCATCCTGGTATTACAGAGATAGTGTACTTTCTTTCTTTCTTTAATAAAATCTTTTCTTTTTTAGAACTTGATTGATTTCTTCCCTTGTTTGGATTTTCAGGGGAAGGGAAGGGGGAAAAGTGAATCCCTCTTTGTTTGATTCAAGGAGTTTGAATCAAAGTATCTCTCCCAAGGACAAGGGGAGGGGGAAGAAGGTGGGGGAAATGGATTGTTTCCCTTTGTGTTGAGATTCAAGGTGTTTGGATCTGTGTTCCCCAGGGGAAGTTTTTGGGGGAACAGGGAGTGTGTCAGACACTTAAAAACTGACTGGTGGCAGCGAGAACCAGATCTAAACTAGAATTTTAGTTTAGAGGAGTCCATGCAGGTCCCCATCTTGTGGATGCTAAAGTTCCAAGTGGGGAATAAACCTATGACAGAGCTCTCCATGACAATCAAGCAGGAAGAGCAATTTCAAAACTCCTTGGGGCTTTAAAAGGGGAGGGGTGCCTGCCTGTGTACCTGGCTGCAGGGCAGCAGAGTTCAAAATGTTGACCAGAGCAGTCACGGTGCGCATTTTGGGACACCTCCTAGAGGCCGCTTAGGACCATGTAAGCAACACAATGTTTACACTGACACTGCGTCACTCTAGCTATGTCGCCCTTTGCTCTGCACCTCTCATTGGGATAGTTTTATTATGTCAGTGTAGCAGGAGCATTAAAGTGGTGGGAGCAGCATTGCAGTAAATACACCTCCATAGTTAGGTCGACATAAGCTGCCTTATGTCTACTTAACTCTGTAGTGTAAAAAAGGCCTTAGTGGGACTCCTAAGTACCTAAGTTCCCTCTAAATTTTTTTACCTTTAGTCCCTCTGACTCAGTTCCCCAAAATGGAGATAATAACACTGACCTGCTTCTCAGAAATGTCTTGAGGATAAATATGTTAAAGACTGAGCACTTGGATGCTATATACGTATCTAAAATAGGTAGGTTACATTTGTGATGCTGCCTTCCCCGGGGTGTAACCTGGAACTGGGGTACCCCAAGCCATTTGTCTCACCAGCCTGGGCACCTCCTCTCACACTGTGCTTCTGTGACAAGCTGCAGAGCGCTTCCAGTCCTGCACTCACACAAACCTTTACACAGGCAGGGACACACTCAGCTGCAGTTACCTGAAGGCTTCTCCCCAGCTCCACAGCCTAGGACTCCAGAGCTGTACCATCTTGTCCCAGTCAAAAGCCTGACTGATATAAATTTATTACCCAATCTGCCCCTCCCTCAAAGTGGAGAGGACCATGCACCAGTTGTTGTTACTGAGCAGATGCCCTAAGCACTTCTATCAAAATACACTGTTTTAGGTAAAAAATATAAAACAAATTTATGAAGTACAGAAAGATAGATTTTAAGTGAATATAAGTAATAGCATACAGATCAAAGATGATTACAATAAGAAATAAAACAAAAACGCAATCTAAGTTCTCTAAACTGGATAGGATTTGAATCAAGCAGTTTCTCGCCCTGTTAGATAGTACAAACAGTCCACCAAGCTTCCATATGCAGGCAAGCTTTCATCTTTCCTGCCTGGCGCCCCCTTCCCCATTCAATCTTTGTTCCTTAGGTGTTTTCAGGTGCTGTGTTTTAGGGGGAGTGAGGCCAAGTGAGGATGTCACTTCCCCCTTTTGTATCTTCTTCCAACTTGCTGGAAACATCTTTTGCTGTGACCTGAGTCAACCAGTCTCCTTTGGGTATGTGCTGTCTCTGAGAGGTTTCCATTGTCCACAGGTTCTGGGGTAATCTTCATGAGTGTTTGTATTCTCCTCAATGAGCCATCAACATTGTTTGGCCTTTTTATTGTTGTACCTGAAAGGCCGCTTGTGGGTGTTTCCAGCCTCATGACATATTTCAGCAACACATTCATAGCAACTTAATAACTTCTCATACAATGATAGCACATACAATCCAACAGGATATTAATGTTCAGTCAATCAAGACTTTTTAAAATTACCTCACAAGGCATATGTAACGCCGATAGACCCTAGTCGTCGGCAGGCAGGATCGAACAGGGGACCTCTGGGAGTTTAGTGCATGAACTTCTATAGCATGAGCTAAAAGTCAACTGCCTATTAGCTAAGGCTGTAGAGCAGTCACAGAGAGAGAGACTAGAGAGAGAGTCTTTCTCTCTCTCTCGCTGTGTGTGTGTGTGGGTGGTGGTCTCGGTGCCACTAGATGGGACACAACACCACACTCAGAAGGTGTGTGGGTTACACAAACTTTGTACAAAACATATCATAATTATATCACCATGGTGAATATGAGGTGCAGAGTATCACTTTGAGACACAGAGTATCACAATATTCTCACTGGAGTTACATGGAGGCACCTGCCAGCAGGCTTTAGCAGCAGTTACCTTCATTCCTAATGCAGGATTTTAAAATCACTGCCTCGAAAAAACTTATTTCCTATATTTATGGCCTTGGAGTCTGCCACCATTTTACAGTCTGACTTCTGAGTTTAGAAATCTAGGCTCCTATCTACCTGTAGTAGTATCTGTGGCTGCTGTTAGCCACCTTTACGACTGGCTTCTTTCTATGATAAGGTGATAGCCACTTAGCAGGCTCTCTGGAATTCCAAAGATGGTTATTTTTAGCAGTTGGGCTGAGTGGTACCTATTACTCCACCGCTAGGCAAAAGGCGATCAGGCTCATGGAAAAATACATTCAGGTAAAACCAGTTTGTCACTGGATGCTGTAAAGCAGCAGATGGGGTCTTCCTAGGATGGCTGACATTGTCTCAGCTAAGGAAGCATTTAAAAGTGGGCCTCTTAAAACAGTCGGTTCTTTTCATCTACTGCGGCCATCTATGGGGACAGTGCTTTTCAATTCTATACTATGTAGGTTCTTGTACCACTCTCATCTTTGTAGTATCTGGATGCCTTCCATAGTACATTAAATGGCATGGCTGATATCTGTCATGTGTAGTTTGTTCTCTCTCATATCCTATCCCCAGGGAGAGAATTGTGTGTGCAACCTATGTAGTATTTTTTGTTTCTTTTATGCACAAAATGTTATGTTTTTATGTTAGAAAACACTCAATTGAAGAAGAGTACCTTGCATTTGGAGTGGCAGGAAGTAAGGTTTGTGATGGTCGTTATGGGAGTTTGTGCCACAGTCTGGGACCATCCCCTGAGAAAACTCTGGCTCCTACATAGATGTAAGATGTATTGTAGAGTTCCATTGTGCCATAGGAGAAAAGCTGTTGATCACAGACCTTGCCATACTGTTTTAGGTGATCTTTTAGATATGTTGGGTCCAGGCCATTGAATGCCTTGAAAATAAGGACCAAGACTGAATTAATCCAGCCCTAGGAAAGAATTTTTATGTGAGCTGCACAGATACAGCACAGGGGAGAAAAAGGGTTGGTGAATCATAATTCTTTTAGAAGCTTCTGTACAAGCATTTTCCTCCTCCCTCTGAGTATCTCTGCAATTCTCATCAGCTGTAATTTTTCATTTTAGTTGAACATAATTTTTAATGGTTTTCATTTTTGCAGGCACAGTTTTGGGTCCAGTTAATTGTGAAGGCAAATACTAGATTTAGACATCTGATTACTTGACTTTGCCCACAAATCAGGTAGCTAGATGGGTTACTGCTTGAAATTGGCACATACATTTGATTGCACATGCAAACATTGAGACTGGTTTTATGATCACTTTCAAAATTTGGTCCTATAAGTCAGCTTGCTGTACAGCAAGCATCTGCAGCCTTGTTGGGCATGTGTTGGGCTAGTTGGCAATGGTATTGTATTGGCTTTGATCCTTCTATTGATTTATCTTCATGCTTAAGTTGTGGCTCCCTTGCCAACAATGCTGTTAAATTAGAGCTAAGCTTGCTTATATGTTCTTCCACGCAACACCACCTCACCAGGACAGTGATAGTGATGATGAAATGCTAAGGGAAATTAGAGAGGCTATCAAAATTAAGAACTCAATAATAGTGGGGGATTTCAATTATCCCCATATTGACTGGGAACATGTCACCTCAGGACAAAATGCAGAGACAAAATTTCTTGATACTTTAAATGACTGGTTCTTGGAGCAGCTGGTACAGGAACCCACAAGGAGAGAGGCAACTCTCGATTTAGTCCTGAGTGGAGCGCAGGAACTGGCCCAAGAGGTAACTATAACAGGACCGCTTGGAAATAGTTACCATAATATAATAACATTTAACATCCCTGTGGTGGGAAGAACACCCTCACATCTCAACAGCCCAACACTGTGGCATTTAATTTGAAAAAGGGGAACTATGCAAAAATGAGGGGGTTAGTTAAACAGAAACTAAAAGGTACAGTGACTAAAGTGAAATCCCTGCAAGCTGCATGGACGCTTTTTAAAGACACCATAATAGAGGCCCAACTTGAATGTATACCCCAAATTAAGAAACACGGTAAAAGATCTAAAAAAGAGCCACCGTGGCTTAACAACCATGTAAAAGAAGCAGTGAGTGATAAAAAGGCAGCTTTTAAAAAGTGGAAGTCAAATCCTAGTGAGGTAAATAGAAAGGAGCATAAACACAGCCAAATTAAGTGTAAAAATGTAATAAGAAAAGCCAAAGAGGAGTTTGAAGAATGGCTAGCCAAAAACTCAAAAGGTAATAACAAAATGTTTAAGTACATCAGAAGCAGGAAGCCCATTAAACAACCAGTGATTGAGATACAAAAGGAGCACTTAAAGACGATAAAGTCATTGTGGAGAAACTAAATGGATTCTTTGCTTCAGTCTTCACGGCTGAGGATGTTAGGGAGATTCCCAGACCTGAGCCAGCTTTTGTAGGTGACAAATCTGAGGAACTGTCACAGACTGAAGTGTCACTAGAGGAGGTTTTGGAATTAATTGATCAACTTAACATTAACAAGTCACCGGGACCAAATGACATTCACCCAAGAGTTCTGAAATAACTCAAATGTGAAGTTGCAGAACTATTAACCATGGTTTGTAACCTGTCCTTTAAATCGGCTTCTGTACCCAATGACTGGAAGATAGCTAATGTAACGCCAATATTTAAAAAGGGCTCTAGAGGGATCCCAGCAATTATAGACCGGTAAGTCTAATGTCAGTACTGGGAAAATTAGTTGAAACAATAGTAAAGAATAAAATTGTCAGACACATAGAAGAACATAAATTGTTGGGCAAAAGTCAACATGGTTTCTGTAAAGGGAAATCATGTATTACTAAACTATTAGAGTTCTTTGAAGGGGTCAACAAACATGTGGACAAGGGGGATCCAGTGGACATAGTGTACTTAGATTTCCAGAAAGCCTTTGACAAGGTCCCTCACCAAAGGCTCTTACGTAAATTAAGTTGTCATGAGATAAAAGGGAAGGTCCTTTCATGGATTGAGAACTGGTTAAAAGACAGGGAACAAAGAGTAGGAATAAATGGTAAATTCTCAGAATGGAGAGGGGTAACTAGTGGTGTTCCCCAAAGATCAGTCCTCGGACCAATCCTATTCAACTTATTCATAAATGAACTGGAGAAAGGGGTAAAAAGTGAGGTGGCAAAGTTGCAGATGATACTAAACTGCTCAAGATAGTTAAGACCAAAGCAAACTGTGAAGAACTTCAAAATGATCTCACAAAACTAAGTGATTGGGCAACAAAATGGCAAATGAAATTTAATGTGGATAAATGTAAAGTAATGCACATTGGAAAAAATAACCCCAACTATACATACAATATGATGGGGGCTAATTTGGCTACAACGAATCAAGAAAGAGATCTTGGGGTCATCATGGATAGTTCTCTGAAGATGTCCTCGCAATGTGCAGAGGCAGTCAAAAAAGGATGTTAGGAATAATTAAAAAGGGGATAGAGAATAAGATAGAGAATATATTATTGCCCTTATATAAATCAATGGTATGCCCACATCTTGAATACTGCATACAAATGTGGTCTCCTCATCTCAAAAAAGATATACTGGCACTAGAAAAGGTTCAGAGAAGGGCAACTAAAATGATTAGGGGTTTGGAACAGGTCCCATATGAGGAGAGATTAAAGAGTCTAGGACTTTTCAGCTTGGAAAAGAGGAGACTAAGGAGGGATATGATAGAGGTATACAAAATCATGAGTGATGTGGAGAAAGTAGATTAGGAAAAGTTATTTACTTATTCCCATAATACAAGAACTAGGGGCCACCAAATTAAATTAATGGGCAGAAGGTTTAAAACAAATAAAAGGAAGTTCTTCTTCAAACCGCACCCAGTCAACTTGTGGATCTCCTTGCCTGAGGAGGTTGTGAAGGCTAGGACTATAACAGCATTTAAAAGAGAACTGAATAAATTCATTGAGGTTAAGTCCATTAATGGCTATTAGCCAGGATGGCTAAGGAATGGTGTCCCTAGCCTCTGTTTGTCAGAGGGTGGAGATGGATGGCAGGAGAGCCATTTGATCATTACCTGTTAGGTTCATTCCCTTTGGGGCACCTGGCATTGGCCACTGTCAGTAGACAGGATACTGGGCTAGATGGACCTTTGGTCTGACCCAGTATGGCCGTTCTTATGTTCTTATGTGTTGGAGAGGGTGTCAGTCTGTGGGTGTAGATCAGGGGTTCTCAAACTGGGTGTTGGGAGCCCTCAGGCGATTGCAAGATTATTACATGGGGGGTCGTGAGCTGCCAGCCTCCACCCCAAACCCCACTTCACCTCCAGCATTTATAATGGTGTTAAATATATAACCAAGTGTTTTTAGTTCATAAAGGGGGTGGCAATTGGAGGCTTGCTATGTGAAAGGGATTACCAGTAGAAAAGTTTGAGAACCACTGGTGTAGATGCAAAGACTTGAGATGGAAGAATTGTGTTGGGTGTAAAAAGGTACCTTAACTTGTGATTTCTATGCGTTTTAGTGCTAATGCGTGGAAACATACTTAACCAATCTTAACTCTAGGAAATTCCACACACACTTTATTAATGTAGAGCAGGGGTCGGCAACCTTTCAGAAGTGGTGTGCTGAGTCTTTATTTATTCACTGTAATTTAAGTTTTCGCGTGCCAGTAATTCATTTTAACGTTTTTAGAAGGTCTCTTTCTCTAAGTCTATAATATATAACTAAACTATTGTTGTATGTAAAGTAAATATGTTTTTTAAAATGTTTAAGAAGCTTCTTTTAAAATTAAATTACGATGCAAAGCCTCCCTGACCAGTCGCCAGGACCTGGGCAGTGTGAGTGCCACTGAAAATCAGCTCGCGTGCTGCCTTCGGCACGAGTGCCATAGGTTGCCTACCCCTGATGTAGAGTTTTTATTTTGGTTTGGTTTTATAAATATGGCTGAGGTCTTAGGACTAGCCTAGCTGAGAAGATGGAAAGATACTCCTTGATCCCCTGAATAGCATGGTGATGAGGGTGATAAAAGGACCTGAATAGAATATGATAGAAAAGGGGCTAGCTGGGAAGTGAGGTTGTGGAACTAGTTGAAAAATTGTACCTCCTCTGCTTTACATTTGCACACCTGGTTTAGAAAGCTTTAACGGCTGCTCCAGGGGGCTTTCAAAACATATTATTTGAAACATCAGGAACATGTCAGAATGAAAGGCTTTGAATGTCATTAAGCAAAAGCTTGAGCATTTTTCCTCCCCTAGGGGTGTAGTTTTAAACAGAGCTGAGATGAGTGTTTCACCAGTTTCCGTTGTTTCTCCTATCCCTGTCCCCTGGCCAGCTCCACTCCTGAGACATTCAGGGTACATTTGCACCACAAGTTAAGGTATAATTGTAGCAGGGGTAGGCACATCTGCACTATTTTTAATCTAGTTAGCATGTTTAACAATAATAGTGAAGACATGATGGCATGGGTTTCAGTATGGACAAGCAACCCAAGTACGTACCCAGGGTTCATGAGTGTGCCCATCTGTGCTACAATTACATCTTAACCTGCAGTGTAGCTGTACCCTCACTTTACACCTTAACCTGCAGTGTAGCTGTACCCTCTGCTGTTTTTCCCATCCATTGCCCTTTGTCATTGTCTGGTCAAGTTTTCTTTTTTGAAAACTATAAGTGTTTAAATTTTAGGTGTAATTGCATATGCATAAAATATCCTATTAAGATGCATTATGTTGAACAACTTAAAAGCTTGGTGAATCTTTCTAATTAGGTTGACAAAAGGGACTCAGAATAGCTCTATTGTAGAGGTTGAGGCATCTTCTCCGGTTGGCTTTCCATTATAAAAGTATTTTTAAATGTATATCATTAACTTAAATTTTCTCCCAGTAGGTTCTCCTAAATCAGAAATCTAAATTATATAGCTTTACCAGAAGCTTTTCATCAATGTTATTACCTCTACTGTGGTTTACTGCCTCCAATTTCCCAAGATGGGATTTGTAACAAGAAAGGAACCATTAGATGATATTATTACAAATTAACCCTCGCCCAAAAATACCTTTATTTAACCATATACTAAAATGCATGTTCTGTTCTAACATTTCTTCTGCATACTGCCTCAGCAAACTGAAGTGCCACTCCAGCAAATGTTTTCATTCATTCACCCCAAGCTAGAATTCCACCAACGCATTTAGGGTGCCCAACCACTAAAATGCAGCAACTTTTTGCAAGGAACATGACGGTTATTTAATGGTGCACAGCAATACTTCACAACCCTTTAGGAGAGGAAGAAAAAAGGAATCCTGTAGCCCAGGGGTTGGCAACCTTTCAGAAGTGGTGTGCTGAGTCGTCATTTATTCATGCTAATTTAAGGTTTTGTGTGCCAGTAATACATTTTAACATTTTTCGAAGGTCTCTTTCTATAAGTCTATAATGTATAACTAAACTATTGTTGTATGTTAAGTAAATAAGGTTTTTTTAAATGTTTAAGAAGCTTCATTTAAAATTAAATTAAAATGCAGAGCCCCCGGACCGGTGGCCAGGACCTGGGCAGTGTGAGTGCCACTGAAAATCAGCTCGCGTGCCGCCTTTGGCATGTGTGCCATAGGTTGCCTACTCCTGCTGTAGCCCTTTGAAACTGCAGAGATGAGAGGGTATTTTAATTGGATAGAAAGAAATTGCCCTAAGGGGAATTAGGACCTTACCTTTAGTATCTGAGCCAAAAACACCCACTGTTGATGGAGGGGGAACCCTGTCATTGGTTCTGTGATGACCATAAGTGACCAAAACCTCATTTTTACATCTCTTCTAAAAAGACAGCATCTCCAGCAATGCAGTGCCACCAAACACTACGCTGTCAGCCTGATTCAGCACAATCTCAATAGGAAAAGTTCCACTTACAGACATCACTAATTCAAGAATTATCATGAGTGATCCTTTAAGGTGCTTGTACAATCATGACTCAGCTTAGTGTGTGAGATTTATATAGTATTATAGCCCAAACAAGTCTGGCTGCAAGCCATGAATACTGAATACATGATGGGTCATTACACAAAGTAAAACTATTTTCCCATGGTATTTTCCCCCTACTGTTACTCACACCTTCTTGGGCCATCCTAATTCTCACTACAAAACGTTTTTTTCTCCTGCTGATAATAGCCCTCCTTAATTGATTACTCTCATTATAGTTGGTATGGCAACACCCATGTTTTCATGTCCGTGTATATATATCTTCCTCCTGTATTTTCCACTGCATGCATCTAATGAAGTGGGTTTTAGCCCACAAAAACTTATGCTCAAATAAATTTGTTAGTCTCTAAGGTGCCACAAGTACTCCTCATTCTTTTTGCTGATACAGACTAACACAGTTACCCCTCTGAAACCTGGATACATGCTGATACTTTTGCCCTCCTTTCTTTGCTGTTGACTCCCTGGCTCAGCTAATATCAGGGGCGTGTGCCTGGGGCGGCAAGCTGCGAGGAGTGGCTTGCCGGTCGCCGTGAGGGTGGCAGTCAGGCAGCCTTCGGCGTCATGCCTGTGGGAAGTCCACCGGTCCCGCGGCTTCGGCGGCAATTTGGCAGCAGGTACGCCAAAGGCGCGGGACCAGCGGACCTTCCTCAGGCAAGCTGCCGAAAGCCGCCTGACTGCCGTGCTTGGGGAGGCAAAATACGTAGAGCCACCCCTGACTAATGTAGAGAGTTTTTCTAATGAAGATGAAGTAGAATAAAAATATGGGAAAGGAAAGATTAAATAAAATGAAAAAAATAAATAAAATGAAAGATTAAATAAAATGAAAAAAATAAATAAGGGAGAGCTAATTAGGAAGAGGTTTATGGAAGATTTTCTCTTCCAGACTCACTGCTGCTCTTTCTTTGGTGCTGCCTGAACCTAACAGAAGCATATAGCTCCTTTTCATTAACTTGGTTCCCTGCCCTTCAGCTATTGTGTGCATTGAAAGTGGGGAAAAAAGGTCTTGCCTTGATGTTATGTAACCTTGCAGACATTAATTTGAAACAAACAAAACACTTAAAGCAGCTCTCATTCAGGGGATTTTACTGAGTGTTACTAAATTGCTGAATATTTAATAGCTAATCATGCTCCAGACCCCAAGGTCTGTCCCCCAAATGATAAGCCTTTTTATTAAATGAACTTTAATTACTTAATAATTAGACCTTCTGTAGGGAAAGATGGGGATCCTGATAAGCTGCCAACCAGGCTGCAGGGCAAATCAGACTTGTGTGCCATTTTCAGATTAGAATTTAAAAGCAGGTCTGGGTGTAATGTTCTGAGAAAGTGGGTGAAAGGCAGCCAGCCCAGTGTGTGAAAAGCCATGGATGGAATGAACCTGAACTGTGAAGTGGTTTATTTTTATGGTTATCTTAAAACTAGTATAACTATGCAAGGGAATCAATGTCAGACTGTTAGACTAAACCAATTGAACCAGATGTCAATACTGTAATGAGGATTGTGTCTGGGTCTACTAATATTTAAAATACTTTAGGTGTGGTGGGAAAACTCTGTGATAAATTGCTGACCGTGTGAGAAATGTTTTGACTGTCTCCGTATCTACTCATTAGTCCTCTTCCCCGAAACAAGCTTACAACATTCCGGGCTTCTGAGCAGCTTCAAAGAACAATCTTTAAAAAAAGCCTGAAAATGTTGTGGAATTTCACCATAAGAACATAACATAAGAACATAAGAATGGCCGTACTGGGTCAGACCAAAGGTCCATCTAGCCCAGTATCTGTCTACTGACAGTGACCAATGCCAGGTGCCCCAGAGGAGTGAACCTAACAGGCAATGATCAAGTGATCTCTCTCCTGTCATCCATCTCCATCCTCTGACGAACAGAGGCTAGGGACACCATTCTTTACCCATCCTGGCTAATAGCCATTTATGGACTTCACCACTATGAATTTATCCTGTTCTCTTTTAAACATTGTTATAGTCCTAGCCTTCACAACCTCCTCAGGTAAGGAGTTCCACAAGTTGACTGTGCACTGCGTGAAGAAGAACTTCCTTTTATTTGTTTTAAACCATAAAAACTATACAGGCTTGAGGCCTTTGCCAGGCAATATATAGTCTTGGACCAGTGACAGCCCTGGGATCTGCTATAGTGGGATCCTGGAGACCTATAAACAGGAACATTGTACATAACCACTGGAAAAGGGAAGGTCCCTGCTTTCCATTGGAACAGTATACGCTTCTAGAGCTGTAGGGACCCAGGAGATCAGAAAGTAAAACCATGACACTCTTGAAAATCCTAACTGCAGTGTCTTTCTCCATCTTTTCCATGTGTTGTAACAATATGTGTGTTATATACAGTAGAGCCAAATTCACCACTGAAATAGGCATATCTCTCTCAGCCACCACCACTACTACTGTCCCCAGTACACCCTTGTTTAGAAGGGCTTTTTCCATAGCAAGAGTGGAAAGTCTGCAGTCACTTGCACTGCTTTGCATATGGGCTTGAAAGGAAGACCTCCAATCCTCCGCTCTCTCTAACCCCACCCCAAACTTGTGGGTCTGGATTCCCCCACAGAACCCATGAAGGGGTTTGTGTGGTGTCTGGGGAAAGGTGCCTGTGCCACTAGGGTTCCAGGTGAAATGAAGCATATTCCCCCTTTCCTAAATGAAATCTGTGACATATGGAGTGTGATGATGGTTTGTAATATACCTAAATTCTTAACGAGTTCTGGAGTCACTACCTAGGGTGGCCAGATCTAAGTGATTGTGAGAATCAGCCTTGGTCCCACAGTTTTTTAATTTATTTGCCTAAAATGGAGATTCTTGAAATTGTTGCATGAACTCTTGAGGACAACCAGGTGTTTGTGACAAAAGCCTTGTTCATATGCTATCTTGATGGACAGGTTTTTTTTGTTTGTTTTGCTCCCTTAAACTTTCGTGAACCTTCTTTTCTCCTGACATGAATGTAGTGGTGGCTTTTAACAGCTTTCCGTCCACACGCATGTTGCTTTTAACTTTTTAATTATTTATTTAAAGCAAAGCTAACATAAAAAGCGTTCAATGCTTCTGCCTTTTGAGTTTACATCAGCTCTGCTTCATGTGAAAAGCTGTTACAGCCTGTGTCTGTGCCAACAGCTTCATTTGAAATGTAGCATTTTTGCTCTTTCTGTAGATTATGGAAGGGTGCAGCTGATGGTTGTTCACCTATAATAATAATAATAATAATTAATAATTGGAGATATACCTATCTCCTAGAACTGGAAGGGACCTCGAAAGGTCATCGAGTCCAGCCCCCTGCCTTCACTAGCAGGACCTGTGGTGTGGAATTCCAAACTACCACGCAGAGTTGAGTTGTTCTTTCTCTTTTCAGAGCAGGGTACTCTTTAAATATGTATTAACGGTGATCATTATGATTACAAAGCACTAAATACATAGGACAATGTTCAGTATGACTTTTTTTTTTTAACATGCGGGAATCTTTTCATAAGTTGCAGTTAATGTCATTAAAATTCATTATTAAGTTAAAGGAGACATGAGTTCCTCTCCTTCAACTGCATCCTTGACTGTTTAGCTAAATGTGTGTATATTATATGTGTGTTTGTACAGCACCTAGAACAGCGGGATCCTAGACCATGACTGGGGTTCCTAGGCACTATGGAAATATAAATAATAATATATAGTTCTTGCTACCATAGTGTCTGAGCACCTTACAATTGTTAATGGATTTTATCCTCACACCCCTGCCCTCCCGCCTTGTGTGAAGTATCTCAGGTGGTGAGCTGAGACAATGGGTAGATTATGTGACTTGACCCCAATCTCACAGGAAATGTGGTTGAGCCAGGAATTGAACCCAGGTTTCCTGAATCCCACTCTAACAATACATTTATTAGACAACACTAGTTTCTGCCCTACCCACTCAGTGAAATTTTGACTGACTTTTTACTGGCCAAAATGCCAGAGCCCTTGTTTTCTTTCTTCTCAAACTCTTGGTGGCCTCTGACACCACCGACCACTCCCCTACTTTTTGAAATATTGCACTTCGTTGACTTTGGAGGCTCTTGCCTCTTACTGGCCTCTTTCTACTCCTCTAATTTGCTTTCAAAATCTCTTTTGATGGGTTCTTTTCTTCACTCTCTCCCTTTGTCGATAGGCCTCTCCAAAAAGCTCTGTGCTTGTCCACCTGCTCTTCTCTCTCTACCTCCTATTTCTAAATGATCTTATCCATAAGGGTGGCTTCAAATACCATCTTTATACCGATGGTTCACAGATCTATCTCTCTGCTAAAGACCTGTCTCCCTTTATCCAAACCCTAACTTCAACCTGTTTCTCTGACAACATCTGGTCATCATTTGGCAACTGAGCATTTCCTCTCCCCTTCTCCCTTGGTGTTCTGTTACCATTGATAACATCGCCATAGAGGCCTATAATCTGGGCATTATCTTTGACTCACTCAGGCCTGGTCCAATTCTTGCAGCTTCTACCTACTTGACATTTCACAGATCTGGCTTTTTAGTTTTGGTATCCTGGTGTACGTGGGGTGCGTGGGAATGGTTTGTTCGTATCATTAAAGACATTATCATGCTCAGATGTGCGAGGGGGCAGAATTACTATTTCATTGGCAACCATAAATCTGGCATTTCCAGTGCTGCTGCCACTGTTGCTTTGAAAGATATTTACATCTTTCATTTGCATTCCTTGGGGGAAATGGTGATTTTTTTAACAGTCTATATCTCAGCCAAAACCCAATGGAATTTCATGGTACAAGTAAAACACCTATGTCTACCTCAAAGGCTTGGACCCTATTGAATTTTGCAGTACAACAGCTGTGTTGGAGTCTCTCAAAATATAGATTGCAAGAGTCCTTCATAATGAAAAAGTGACAGGAGTTGCTACCTCTGCCTGCAATAACATGGATATAGACTTCGCTTGTTTCCATACAATGAATAGTATCCTTTCAGAGGACATGTCAGTCATACAGTTTGATGTGCAGCATGGAAGAAAGATTCCATTAGGTGGAAAGATGTGAAAATAACAAAAAGTTTCTTAATCCTTCTTAATTTCAGTACATCTTTCTTTGAATTTCATCCTGTTCTGAATAGTGTGTATTGCAGAACACTGTGTTTGTACTTTGATAAAGTTATTCCTGAAGTAGTTTGTAAGTAACATGTTGCTATTTGGTACTCTCTTATGTCAATAACACATCTATTATTTTCTTCTTTAAATTACACTCATTAGTGGCATACTGATAGTTATTCAGCAATCACGGAAGCCTCAAAGTACTTGTCTGAACATCACTTATTCTTCAGATTGGATGATTAGCCAAATCCAGATCAACACAGACACATTGTGCAATTTATATTTTCAGTGACTATATAATTGCTTCTTTTCCTTGTGCTTGCAGGACCATTGAGGTTTCTTTCCCAGACAGAATCTGTCACAGCTTTTGCAGGAGACACAGTTTTGTTAAAGTGTGAAGTAGTTGGAGAGCCTATGCCGATGGTACACTGGCAAAAAAACCTGGAGGACCTGATCCTGAGCCCCAGTGACACCCGAGTGGCTGTCTTGCCCTCTGGAGCTTTACAGATTAGCAGAATCCAAGCAGGAGACAGTGGGATCTATAGATGCCTTGCAAAAAATCCTGCTAGTTCCAGAACTGGAAATGAAGCCGAAGTCAGAGTTTTGACAGGTAAGAAACATATGATTTTACATTGTCCTTATGCTTCCCCAAGTATATGTGGCTCAAAAGCTTGTCTTTCACCAACTGAAGTTGGTCCAATAAAAGATATTACCTCACCCACCTTGTCGCTCCTGATGGAGGCAGTTAAGTTTTCTTTCCAGTTGCTTCTATGAGCTTACGAGTTCTTTATTTTGAAGAGCCTGGAGACATTTAGAAGCTTCTGGGTGTGAAGGTGAGTAGCTGGCCTTATGTGACTAGCCAAATTTCCATAGGCCATGGTTTGAGAGCTGATGCAATTTTAGTTAAAGGTTTATGTTCCTGTATCTATATTCATATTCATTCTTGTATCCACATCTCGTTCTATGTACCTTTTGGCCTGCCAGGCTTTCCACCACTCCAACAGTCTTCCATCTAGCTCCAGCTTCTTTATTTCTAGAAATATTACCATGAATATAATTGAGCAGCAGAAGATTGCTCTGCAGCATGATTCCGTGCAGAAATGCCTTGCCTTCTAGTCCTGTGTTTCTAAAGGCAAACACCAGTGAAATTCTACAAGGACATTAACCATCATATTTTTAGAATCTGCTCGGAAAGCCCTCCTGCTGGATGATCAAGTCTAAGGGGAAAAACAATTGAAGTCAGTTGGCAGTTTTTCAAAGAGACATTATTAAGGGCACAAAAGCAAGCTATCCTAATGAGTAGGAAAGATAGGAAGTATGGCAAGAGACCACCCTGGCTTAACCAGGAGATCGTCAATGATCTAAAATTCAAAAAAGAGTCCTACAAAAAGTGGAAACTCAGTCAAATTATAAAGGATGAATATAAACAAATAACACAAATATGTAGGGACAAAATTAGAAAAGCCAATGCACAAAACGAGATCAAACTAGCTAGGGACGTAAAAGGGAACAAAAACAATTCTACAGATACATTAGAAGCAAGAAGACAACCAAGGACAGAGTAGGCCCATTACTCAATGAGGGGGAAAAGCCAATAACAGAAAATGTGCACATGGCAGAGGTGCTTAATGACTTCTTTGTTTCGGTTTTCACCAAGAAGGATGGTGGTGATTGGACATCTAACGTAGTGAATACCAGTGAAAATGATGTAGGATCAGAGTCTAAAATAGGGAAAGAACAAGTCAAAAATTACTTAGACAAGTTAGATGTTTTCAAATCAGCAGGGCTTGATGAAATGCAGCCTAGAATACTCAGGGAGCTGACTGAGGAGGTATCTGAGCCATTAGCAATTACCTTTGAAAAGTCATGGAAGATGGGAGACATTCCAGAAGACTGGAAAAGAGCAAATATAGTGCCCATCTATAGAAAGGGAAATAAGGACAACCTGGTAAATTACAGACCAGTCAGCTTAACTTCTGTATCCAGAAAGATAATGGAGCAAATAATTAAGCAATCAATTTGCAAACACCTAGAAGATACTAAGGTGATAAATAACAGTCAGCATGGATTTGTCAAGAACAAATCATGTCAGACCAACCTGATACCCTGTCAAAGAAAGCTAACGAGCCTTGTGGATAGGGGGGAAGCAGTAGATATGGTATATCTTGATTTTAGTAAAGCTTTTGATACTGTCTCACATGACCTTCTCATAAACAAACTAGGGAAATGCAACCTAGATGGAGCTTCTATAAGGTGAGTGCATAACTGGTTGGAAAATCGTTCCCAGAGAATAGTAATCAGTGGGTGACAGTCGTGCTGGAAGGGAATAACAAGTGGGGTCCCACAGGGATCGGTTCTGTGTCTGGTTCTGTTCAATATCTTCATCAATGATTTAGATAATGGCAAAGAGAGTACAGTTATAAAGTTTGCAGATGATAACAATGGGAAGGGTTGCAAGTGCTTTGGAGGATAGGATTAAAATTCAAAATGATCTGGACAAACTGGAGAAATGGTCTGAAGTAAACAGGATGAAATTCAATAAGGACAAATGCAAAGTACTCTATTTAGAAAGGAATGATCAGTTGCACACATACAAAATGGGAAATGACTGCCTAGGAAGGAGTACTGTGGAAAGGGATCTGGGGGTCATAGTGGATCACAAGCTAAATATGAGTCAACAGTGTAATACTGTTGCAAAAAAAGGAAACATCATTCTGGGATGTATTAACAGGAGTGTTGTAAGCAAGATACGAGAAGTAATTCTTCCATTCTAGTCCGTGCTGATTAGGCCTCAGCTGGAGTATTGTGTCCCATTCTGGGCACCGCATTTCAAGAAAGATGTGGACAAATTGGAGAGAGTCCAGAGAAGAGCAACACAAATGATTAAATATGTAGAAAACGTGACCTATGAAGGAAGATTGAAAAAAAACTGGGTTTGTTTAGTCTGGAGAAGAGAAGACTGAGAGGGGACATAACAGTTTTCAACTAATAGATGGTTGTTACAAGGAGGAGGAAGAAAATTTGTTTTTTTCTTAATCTCTGAGGATAGGACAAGAAGCAATGGGCTTAAATTGCAGCAAGGGAGGTTTAGGTTGGACATTAGGAAAAACTTCCTAACTGTCAGAGTGGTTAAGCACTGGAATAAATTGCCTAGGGAGAGGGATTTTTAAGACCTTTTTGGACAAACACCTGTCAGAGATAGTCTAGATAATATTTAGTCCTGCCTTGAGTGCAGGGGATTGGACTACATGCTCTCTCGAGGTCTCTTCCAGTTCTATGATTCTGTGATTCTATCATAAGCATATGTAACTTCTAGTTAAGCCAAAGGGCATGGTGCAGGTCTCTCGGACTGCTGGGGTGAAATCCAGACCCCATTGAAGCCACTTGGAGTATTGCCACTGAGTTCAGCAGAGCCAGGATTTTACCCATGAACTATTAGAATGAATCTGTCCATGTGTGGATCTCTTATAGAGACATGGCTCACGGAGTTCTGTTTATTCTCCCTTTTGGGGAGTGGTAGATGGCTCTGGGAACCATTGATTTGATGGGCAGAGCCAATGGGATTTGTGAGATTCAAACATTCTCTGTATTTTAGATTCTGATGCCAGGGCAAACCCCCTGGGACAGCCTGGGATTATAGCTCCCAAATCCAACTCCTCCGGATGCATTACAGACTGCTTGCTGCTTGGGGGCAGAACCAAACCCATCATTTGCTGGTAGCAAGGTAATACCCCACCTCCTGAAGTTCCCTGCTTTTTTTTTCTGCCTCAGTGGTTGCAGCCCTCCCAGCTACTGAGTTTTTCAGAGGGAAATTCCAAACTCCATTTCAAATTCTTAGATGAACAATTCTTCTCAATAATTTGCCTTTTGAGGAGATTGTATCCTCAGCTCTGCTTCCTCTTCTGAGGCATGGGCAGTCGGTGGTGCTCTGTAGGCTTCAGGGAGAGAGCTAGGGTGAGAGAAGTAAGAGGCAAAAGGAGGGGACTGTGTCCCCTCCCCTCTACTCCCTCGCCATGAGCGTCTTGTTGAGACATTGGGCCAATTCTGTGGGCAGAATGCAGTCTCTCTCCCAACTCAGACGAGGTGGGGTTACTTAGTTACCCTTCCCCCTGGCAGGAAAGGAGGCAGGCAGGATTGGAAATGAACAGACTCCAGAGCAAGCAGCCCCACAATCTCCACAATGGGAGTGAAGCCAAAATGGCAGCACACCAGATGTGGTTGCACCTGGGTCTCAGCCATGCTTCACACTATGAAGCACAGCCACCTCGTCCACTTCCCTACGAGTTGTGGATGGAGGCACTGGGCACAGTACGGACACTGCAAATGGCAGTAAGGAGCCTTCATGTCCAGCTCTCTTCCCTTGCTGTGACCTCTGTAATCGCCCCTCAGCCCTCTACTGATATACCAGGATTAGGAACTCCAGGAAAGAAAAAGACCTATTTGGCTCATGTGGATCCCATTCAACAGAGGGTTGTGATTCTGGGGACTTGAGACCCAGAATCCCAGATCCATACTTGAGACCCAGAAAGGGCCTATTTGGGAAAGGGACACAAATAGTTCCAGCCTCTCTTAGGACAGGGAGATGGCTCTGAAAATATTTCAAGTGGTTTGCAATCTCTGGACCCAATTTCATTTCCCCATCTAAAGCAGGATTATGGGGACAAGCTCCCATAAATAACTGAATAATAAAATCAGCTCTGTTTCCTCTGCTCTCTTCCCTGGAATGCAGCAGGGCAACTGATCCTCAGCACCTGGTTCCCTGGCTCATGAGATGAGTGCAGCATGGTGGATCAATACAGAAAAGAATAGGCCATAAACATACTGATTCCTCTAGGCATGCATGCATGCCCCTCACCACAAATAGAATTGTTCCTCCTTAGGGCAGGAAGGCCAGTGGTCAAAATCAGCGTTAGATAATCAAATATTTACAATATATCTAAAATACTCTACACATAGTGGCCTTAGGGAAGAAGGAAATTTACTTACCTCTTTCTGAATAATTTTTCTGATCACGGTTCTCTACAGAGAAAGCTGAAGCAAACACACAAAATTACATATTTCCTGGAATATCTTGGATTTAGGACAGACACAGACATATGATGCCTGGGAAGTCAATTATAGGCCTGAGTTGAGAATGAATACTATTGATATAAGGTTTTATCTCAGAAGACTGTGCACAAATATGAAGATGGCCATAATGTAATACAAGTGGTATCACTGAGATGGAAATCCAGTTCATACTGGAGCCTATTGGGAATTCTAAACTCATACACAGACATGATTCAATGATCCAGATTTTATATGATACTTATTCAGTAATTCCAGAGCAACCATCTATATCTCACTCTGTTTCATCTGTTCGCAGAGATCTAGCTCCAGTTATATATTCTATGCTTCTACAACAGCTAATTTTGTGCCAATATTTAAAAAGGGTAAACAGAATGACCGGGTAATTATAGACTTGTCAGTCTGACATAGATCCCAGGCAAGATAATGGAGTGGCTGATATGGAACCTGATGAATAAAGGGGTAGTAATTAATGCCAATCAATATGGGATTTTGGAAAAGAGATCCTCTCAAACTAACTTGATTTCCTTTTCGTTATTAGATTACCAGTTTGGCTGATATAAGTTAACAGTGTTGATATAATATATTTAGACCTCTTTAAGGCATTTGACTTGGATACTGCACAACATTTTTATTTTAAAAGTAGCATGATATAAAATCAACATGGCACACTTTAAATAGATTTAAAACTGGCTAACTGATAGGTCTCAAAATATAATTGTAAACAGGGAATCGTCATTGAGCCGGTATGTTTCTGGTGAGGTCCTGCAGGGATGTGTTCCTGGCCCTATGCTATTTACTATTTTTATCAAGATCTGGAAGAAAACATAAGATTGTCCCAGATAAAATTAACAGATGACTCAAAAATTGGGACAATGGTAAATAATGAAGAGGACAGGTCACTGATACAGAGCAGTCTGAAGTACGTGGTAAGTGGGGTGTAAGCAAACAATATGCATTTTAATATTGTAAATGTAGAGATCTACAAAGGAAGTAGGCCCTACTTACAGGATGGGGGAATTCTATCCTGGGAAGCAGTGAGTCTGAAAAAGATTTGCAGATGGTAGTGCATAGGCAGATGAACCTGAGCTCCCAGTGCAACAGTGGGGCCAAAAGGGCTAATGTAATCCTGGGATGCATAAACAGGGGAATCTCAAGTAGGAGTAGGGAGGTTATTTTATCTCCGTGTTTGGCATTGGTGTGACTGTTGCTGGAATACTGTTTCCCAGTTCTGGTGCCCACAGTTCAAGAAGGGTGTTGATACATTGGAGAAGGTTCAGAGAGGAGCCACAAGAATAGTTAAAAGATTAGAAAACGTGGCTTATTGTGATAGACACAGAGAGTTACCCTTCTTTTTGTTCAATCTATTTTGTCTACGGGGTGATGTGATTCAGTCTATCAGTATCCACATAGGGAGAAAATATAGAATAATGGGCTCTTCAGTCTAGCCATGAAAAGTATGACATGATGCAGTGGCTGGAAGTTAAAGCTAGACAATTTTGGACTGGAAATAAGATTTACATTTTTAACAGTGAAGATAATTAGCCATTGTAATAACTTATCCAGTATCATGGGGGATTCTCCATCAACGGCAATTTTTAATTCAGGATTGGATGTTTATCTAAAAGATATACTCTAGGAATTTTTTCAGGGCCTGTGTTATACAGGAGGTCAGACTAGATAACCACAATGGTCCCTTCTGACTTTGGAATCTGAGACAGGTGATTGCAGAGATATTTTAAAAAGTGATCTTTACAGTTCAGTTCAGGGAATGTGTACCAGAAACAGATTACAACATCCACCAAAACACAGTGATTCATTGGGTCTCACAACATTTGTATCTTCCATGTAGAGTGACCAGATACCAAGTGTGAAAAATCAGGACAGGGATTGGGGGGTAATAGGCACCTATATAAGAAAAAGCCCTGAATATTGGGACTGCCCTATAAAATCAGGACATCTGGTCACCCTACTTCCATAGATAACAGACCTGCTGTGGTTGCAGCAGTTTGTGTGTCTGATGGGATTTTCATAATAAGTAGGAAGAACATAATCAGCTCCACTCCAGAGAGATTCTCCTGCCTTGGGTGGAGCAAAGTTGTGCACCGCCCAACAATGTGTAAGGATCTGCAAGTCTATAATCAGAGTTGCAGGGTCCTGGGCCACCAAGAAAGCAGCATCCAACAATTTCTTGGAATATTAGGCACCACAGGAAATACTATCTGAAGAGGCCAGAGAGACAGAATCCTGCAGCCCCCTGATTAGTCCACACCAACTATTTAAATTAGGACATTGTCCTGCAGAGGTGTCCAAGCAGGAATGAAGACTCTGGCTTGCTACATATCTCGTCTTCACCCCATCTCACTCCTGACTCCTGCCTTTGACCTCAGCCCAGTGAAGAGTACCAGTCCAGCTGCCTCTGCCCCAGCCACTGTGCAAGCGGGAGACAAGATCTATATGGCACACATTGGATTAACAGGGTGGCTTCTGCACCCAGAAATATCTCACTCATCATAAGTAATTTGGTGGGCTGGTGATCAACTTCTTTGCAACTAGAAACAGAAAATAAAGTGCCCTGTGGCCTTTCTGTGTGTCAGGGCTCAGGATCTTAGGCAGTGAATGGCATCTTGCAAAGCTGGGCAAAGTCCCTGCTACATCTTCTAATCTTTTCCACTGCTCCACAGGACAATACAAAACATGGGAATGAGATACAGCATATGCCTTTTTGGATGTAGAGACTATAACACTCAGGCTTGATTAGCTTGGCCCTGGAGCTTCAGATACCTGTCTTACAGAGCTTTGCTATTGCAAAACCAGTCTTCCACCCAGGAGCAGGGAGGTTTACAATTGATACTTGCATGAAGTGGTGATTGCTCTCATAGAGCCCAACAGAGAAATCAACATATAGAACTTATTCTATTGGCTGGTTAAGCCAGTGAAACACATCCTTGAGTGGCCATAGCTCAGGAAGGCTCGGTTGTGGGTATATAACAGTGTCCAAGCGAAAAGATCAAGTCTCTATAGTATAAAGTTCTCAGCATGTTCAAGATAAGGAAGTTTTTTATACAAACGCCAGGCTCAAATGCTTTCTTGGTCATCAACCTTATTCCAGCTCGAGGGAATAGAATATGTCCTTGGAACCTCATTCTGCTCTTTACAGCACTACCTAGGTTGAACCCCTGCAGGGGCTATGTTCTCTATCCATTGGAGAAGGCTTTTCAACGTCATTTTTTTCCTCTTTTTGGCAGAGTTTTTCTCCATGTATGGTAACCATATTTAAAGGATGATTTTACTTCCCACTCTTGAGGCACATTGGCACAAAAATTAATTTTAATGGCTCAAAGAATAGGGAAACTTATCCATGCCTATCTGAAAATTGCCTTTTTTCAGGTAATAAGGTCCACAGATCTGGCCCACCCTTGAGACCAGTGGATTATGCAGAATAGAGATGAAAACTGGCATCCAAAGATTAGGGTTATTTGTCGGTTGGTGGAATTTACCATGTTCTGGAGTAGGAGAAATTTTTGTGGTTTTCCTCAAAGTATATTTAACAAAATCTGTAACTTAAGAAAGTGTATTTGAATTATTCTGATTGTAGAAACTTTCTCAACTGGAGGATACATCAGGGGGAAAGGCATTCCCCTGCTGCTAGTTACAGACAGGTCTGGCTGGCCGTAAGCTGCAAGCAGGTGGAAGTTCCCATTGTAATGGATCTATAAGCCTCATTGCTTGAAGAAAGGGAATTTTTAGTTAAGCACGGATAAATACTTTTATTCTTTTGCTTTGGAAGTGGGGATGGGGAGGAAAACAAAATTTGACACCTTTAATTCATTTATCCACCAAATAGCACAAATTTATTTAGATCATTGAACCTACAACTCAAATGTTTCTTGTGGCATGATCAGTAATGCTCTAAATAAACAAGACACTACTGAACAAAAATAGGCAGAAGCAAGGTGTGTTCCTCTAAAATCAGAATGGAGGAAGGGAGGAATTCAAAAGAAGAAACATTTTGTTTTGGAAATGTCTTCCGTTAATCTTCTAAGAAAGTACTAAAAACTTGGCAAGAGATACTTCAGCCTGTAGATATGTGCTTCCAGCCCTCATTAATTTCAGTACAGGGACAACTCAGAGAGCAGTATCTGGCCACAGAAAGATAGATCTTGACAGCATTTTTTTACACTGAGAAGTCATTTGAATTCCACCTTCTAAAACAACATTCCTGAGCCTCACTAGCAATATGGGAAGTGGATAGTTTGGATAAAATGCGAGCTGTCTCAGGCCATCATCCAAAGCCCAAACTAAAGCCAGATCTTTTCTGATGTCTGGAAAATTCAGTTTACTTTGAGTTCTTGCACTTCCTGATTCTGTGTGGGACCAGAAGCAGTAGTGCCAAAATCCTGGGAGAATGGGTATTCTCACGGAATTTCCAACCTCACTGAAGCTAAGGAGAAGTGGAAATTTCACAAGAAATCCTCTTCTCAGTGTTTTCAGTGCTGGGTCAACATGGCTGAATTTGGGATAAACATCAATAAATTCAGTGTTGTGTTGTCCAGGATTTAACAAGGGGAATCCTGTAAATATCCCTCTGAGCCTATGGTAAATCCCATGTACCTGATGTGTGTATAATGGCAGAGAGGAGAGCTGAGGGACTGGAGAATCTATTCATTTATTTTCCCATTTAAACTGAAAATGTGCTGTCATTACCGTGACCAAAGACAGACACACCACGTTCAACTCTTATTTATAATACCAAATAGATAAGGATGTCTGGGAGCGTCCTCCCATGAGAATATTTTTGATAATACTTGCCAGTTGGTGCAATCTGGTTTATTCCAAAGGCAAAACATTTTCTCTTGCAATGTACTGTATGAGAACCTGGAGTAAGTCATCTCTGGCAGGTATTTGTTTGGATAAAATGGATGGTGTAGTAATAGCCAAACTTGCCTTCAGCTTGGAGGCAGGATTTCAAAAAAATTGCCACTAGCCTCTGCTATCAGACTCCAACACATCACTGGATTAAATTTGGGATGAGCTTTGGAGCTACTGGATGCTTATCTGAGCAAAGGCTTTTTAACCAATCTAACACCCATTCATTGTTTCACTTCTTCCTTTGTTTTACGAATAGCCAGCACACATTTTCCCCCAAAGAATTCCTGATGCACAGACCTAACCTTTAATTAAAATGCACCCCTTTACTTCACGTTCCAGAAACATAACCTCAGCCAGACACTTTGGACAGACACTACAAGACTGCAGAAAACGAGAGATGCTCACATCACCACATACGCTCCTCTAATCAATATAGAGAAAAGAATCTTCTTGTACACAGAAAAGAATCCTAAGATACAAAATCACTCCCAAACTCATCCCTGGTGTAAATTGATTGGTCCGGTTGGTTTCTTGAGAAGCCTGTACCCTGCTGAAGTGCAATGATTTTTTTCCCCAATGCATAAGTTGTGTAGTTCATTGTCTAAAAGCATTAATTTTCCTTTTGTAAATAATAACCCTGCATTGTCCTTAGGGGCAGATGATATTGATGGGTCTAGTGTTACCTATTCTGGAGTCTTCTCTTTTGTCTCACACAGCTTACCTCTGCTGAATTACAGTGCAGGATTTGCCACCCTACTTCCCCACAAAAAACATCACACACAATGTGCTCCACCAAGGACAGGGGTGGTTCCAGGCACCAGTGCAGCAAGTGCGTGCGTGGGGCGGCAAGCTGGGGGGAGTGGCCTGTCAATCGTCATGAGGGCGGCAGTCAGGGAGCCTTTGGTGGCGTTTCTGTGGGAGGTCTGCCGGTCCCCTGGCTTCGGCGGTAATTCAGTGGCGGGTACGCTGAAGGCGCGGGACCGGTAGATCACCCACACAACCACTGCCAAATCCACGTGACCAGTGGACCTCCTGCAGAAACGCCGCCAAAGGCTGCCTGACTGCCGTGCTTGGGACGGCAAAAAACATAGAGCCGCCCCTGACCAAGGAAGAAGAAAAACTTGCAACCTGTTCTTATTTAATGAAAAATAGAGTTAATTTGCCTTTGGGTGATCAGCTCCATGTGCACACATGTACTTATTGGAAGGAAGAGGGAGGAGGGTGAATGCACCATAGATGCTGTTGCTGTTCCTATTAAAGTAATACGACACACTCTGAATTGCATGAAGGGCTAAAATATGCTTTGATGGTTGTTAAGTAACTTCTGCATTAAAAGACCAGAGATTAGAACTTCACATCTGCTTAAGCACCACTTAACCCCACAGCAATGGCAGAAGGTGTTCTCATAAAAGTGGAATTACTGTCCCAGTTGAACAAAAGTCATCACTATTAGGCTAAATTGGTCCCCTGGGGTGCTACAGGAATCTGTTCTTGGCCAGTTCTATTCAATATGTTTATCAATGATGTGGAAGAAAATATAAAATCATTGTTGGTAAAGTTTGCAAATGACACAAAAATTGATGGAGTGGTAAATAATGATGGTGAGTGGTCTGGGATCACTTGAACAACACGTATTTTAATACTGCTAAATAGAACTAGGAGCCAAGAAATAGGATGAGGGACTTAAAAAAAAAGACTCAGAGTAATACCGAAGATAAGGGAGATGCCAGCCTCAGCCCAAACAACATACTGATATGGAAATTATTGCTTTAGACTTCTTTTTAATGCTATATTTAGCTTTCCTATCATTGGAGCATTAATTTATTTTGTTCTGGAACAGTTAGGTCAACTCAGCTGAATTATTCTCAGCATAGAATTGTAGAATATTAGGGTTGGCAGAGACCTCAGGAGGTCATCTAGTCCAATCCCCTGCTCAAAGCAGGACCAACGCCAACTAAATTATTTTAGCCAGGGCTTTGTCAAGCCAGGTCTTAAAAACCTCTAAGGATGAAGATTCCACCACCTCCCATTCCAGTGCTTTACCACCCTCCTAGTGAAATAATGTTTCCTAATATTCAACCTAGAACTTCCCCACTGCAACTTGAGACCATTGCTTCTTGTTCTGTCATCTGCCACCACTGAGAACAGTCAAGCTCCATCCTCTTTGGAACCCCCCTTCAGGTAATTGAAGGCTGCTATCAAATCCCCCCTCACTCTTCTCTTCTGCAGACTAAATAACCCCAGTTCCCTCAGCCTCTCCTTGTAAGTCATGAGCCCCAAACCCCTAATCATATTTGTTGCCCTTTGCTGGACTTGTTCCAATTTGTCCAAATCCCTTCTGTAGTGGGGGGACCAAAACTGGACACAATACTCCAGTGTGGCCTCACCAGTGCCGAATAGAGGGAAATAATCACTTCCCTTGATCTGCATAGTCTCTATATTGCTCTTCCTCTCAATACAATGTTAGAAAAGAATTTTCTACTCTCCCCTGCCTCCCAAGCATGTTGGGGTTTGTGAAGTTTGCAAATATAAAAAATCTTATTTTTTATGGCCTGGTCCAATTGTCAAACTCTTTTCTTCACTACACATGAGGGTTTTTGCACTTTTTTAACTTAAAGGTAATAAAGGTAATAATTGGAGATATACCAATCTCCTAGAACTGGAAGGGACCTTGAAAGGTCATCAAGTCCAGCCCCCTGCCTTCACTAGCAGGACCAATTTTTTGCCCCAGATCCCTAAGTGGCCTCCTCAAGGATTGAACTCACAACCCTGGGTTTAGCAAGCCAATGCTCAAACCACTGAGCTATCCCTCCTTAGTTGTCACTAATGTTGTGTTTGAAATTTACTGTGTGTAAATATTTAATGTTCACTCCAGTGTAGCCAAGTCTTGCAATTTGGTTACTGGGTTTGAAATATTTGGTGTTTTACTTAAATCCCCAGGTTCTGGATTCAAGTAACTGTTGGTTTCTGTTGGGGGAAGTGGTGAGAGTCTAGTCTCATTGGTTGAGGAGCCTAAGTGCACCTCACTGGCTCAGAAACCAGACAACAAATAAAAAGAACCCAACATTTATTATTTGACTTAAAATAATCAAATTATTTTTTTTAATCTCATGATTTTGGGGGCCTCGCTGTAACGAAGTGGGAATTTTCTGTAATATAGTGACACCTATCTGTGCCTCAGTTTCCCTACATTTTTGCAAGGCTATGATGTGGGGAGGGTAGAAAGACTGTTTTGCTCTCAGGGTAGGCAAGAGACACAGGTATGAATGCCACCTTGGTGTTTGAGCCTGAATGGGTCATTGAAAAAAGACTAGCTGAGGCTGACCCCATAGCAACAGAGAATCTGAGACAACAATGACAAATCCAGTCACCAGGCAACCATAGGGAGATGGATTTCCCCACCTCTCTTAGCAGGAAGGCTGAGCAACATCCCCCAGCTAGAGAACAAAGGACAGAGGTGTCAGATAGGGAGGATAAGTGTTGGCTGCTGGAAGGAGTCAGGACTCTCACCTGGGATTTGATGAAGTAGGTCAAACTGAGAAACAGACAGACATCCTGAACATGGGGGTTCACTACAGCCTAGCAGGGCTCTGGACTAACCAGAATGGTTTATGTGCTTTAACCTTCAGTTCTCTATGCTAACCTCAGGACTTCCTATGTTGTGTTCCAATTGACTAATAAATCCTACAATTTTGACAATGCTATTTGAGTGTCATTGAAAAGGCTTGGTGAGGTGCATTAATCCCTGATGAGTGTACAAGTCTCTACCTGGAGCCTGTCTCATTTGGACTCGCTGGGCAAGGTTTGAAGCAGGGGTGCTCAAGGTGTGAAGCAGAAGGTGGCGAGGCCATGTGGCTTACCCTGGGGGAAGAGAGAGACCCCTTGGCAGTCTAGTACACTGAAAAGTTCCTCCTGGAGACTGTTCCAAAACTAAGGCCTGTCACTGATCCTGTGGATTTGTGACACTAGCACATAATTTTTAAACTCTGTGTTTGCAGTCATATCATTTGAACTGTAATTTGTCAGTCATGGCACTCTTTATTAAGTATACAGAAATATTACAAGTATTGTGGTATTACATAGAGTAATAGAATAAAATGTTCAGTGGACAGCTGTGATTTTAGTTCAGGGAGAAAAAATGAAAGCAGCAAGACCCAATGAAACAAATACTAAAAATAAAATTATTGACCCTAAACATTTTATTCACATTTGATTATACCTTAAGCAGGAAATATAACACACAGAGTGAAGAGGAATTCTTCTCAATAACACTCTGTGTACAATGTACTGTATAGCACACAATGATAAGTATATAGGCAATGTATACGATGGTGAACAATGCAGTATAAGAACTTGAAAGGACAGGTTTGCACATACCATATTTGAATGCTCAAGAATGCCTATAACTGTTGAAGAGAAACTTCTTGAATAAAGAGCGGTGAAGTTGCAAGGTGCGGAGTGATAATTCAGTAACTCACACATGTTTTGTGAAGCTCAAAGTGTGTTTTTAACGTGCTAGACAAGTGAGAAGTGTTTTATGAAGGACAATAAGTGGGAAAAGTGGGAATAGAATTCTGGAGTTGTTGCTCATTTTTCTAAGCCATATGGGTGAGCTGGTTAGGGGGAGGTATTAGATTTCAAAAATACCTATGTTCTTCTCATAAGTCATGATTTTGCTCAAATTTTCTAGGAAAATTCACCTTTATGGAAGAGGCCAAACAGGGATAATTTCAACTCAAAAGCTGATTTTTTCAGAAAGGTTTAAGTGTGTGTGAAAATAGGATTATAATTATCATAGATACTGTTTTCAACCTTAACAGGTGTCTGACAGTAGCTGCTTTACTTATGTGCCTTATTTTGGAACCTAATCCTCCAACTCACATACTCAATAAGCAATTTTTACTCATATGAGTAAGCCAAGACCAGTGGGGTTTCTCATCTGAGTGCAGGGTACAGAATCCTCATCAGGGTTCTGATATGTTGGGTTTTTTTTAGCGTTGCTTGTTGAAAATTTGACTAAATACTTAAATTATAAAAAAATAAAATCAGGATTTCGATTTCACTGAAGGATCATGTAGGAAAGGCTGTCTGTTATCCCAGGGAGAGACAGGCTCTCTTGCTATTTAGCCATAGTGGGACGGAAATTTGTGGAAGCACAACACAGAACAATAAATCCATATTATTAGCATGATGTAGTTTCCTTTTTTTCCGGTATGAAAGTATCTTTTATGTGACATACCCATTAATTATATAAAGGTTTTGTATTTCAAAGCTAGCTTTACGCTAAGCTTTAACAAAACAGTGTCCTGAATTTCAGTCCTGGCTGTAAATAACCGTGCACTCATAAATGGATATTTTTCCAGACATGGTATAAAATTTTAAAGGTAGAAAATTAGTGTGTGATACTTAGAGAATATAATGGGATACTGTTCTGAATAGGCCAATCTATTGGCTACACAACATGTAACATACCAATATCACTGTGTATAGCATATATGCAGATGGATGGGGAAATAAATACAGTTATAGGCAATGTGTCACTTTTTGCATAGAATTGGTATAAGTAAAATAACAGGAGTAACAGAGCTGTAAGTGAAATAACAAATAGCTACCAAGAAACTTCTGACTTTTCCTTGTCTGCTCAAAACTCCTTGGCTTGTTGCCAGATTAGGGTTTTTCTTCTTTATTAAATAAATTCAGTTTCCTGTGATCAGTTTGGATAGGATTGATTTTTGTGTTTAAGGTATTCGATGCACAGACTTAGGTCAGAAGAAGGACAATAATAGTATCATGTAATTTGGCTCTGAATGTATTTGAAATACAATTTGTTATTTGAAGACCCATTGTACAGGATGAACTTCATGAGATCTAACTAGATTGAGGATGATCTAACTAGATTGAAGATTGTCAGTAGGTGGGGAATAGATTAGTTTACAAATCTGGGGACAGAGACAAGAGTGGACTAGTTCTTTTCACTTTAAATCAATTTGGGACAATATGCCTTTACTTTCCAATGGCAAAGCTATTTTATACCACATAATGGCACTACAGATTTAATAATGAAAATTGTTGGGTGCTAAAAAATAAAAAAATATATTTATTCTGTCATAGGAGAGCTGAAAAATTAGAAATACTGGGTTAGATTCTGAGAAGTGCACAGGTGAGGCATGTAAAGAGGTGTGAAAGGTTGCATAAAGCTCATCTTCACCTTTCTCCAATCCTGGACCTGCTGTGTGTTGTGCAGCTGGGATCTTCTGGGTATAAAGAAGCCCATGCACCTTTGTTTTTCATACATCCACTGAAGGTGGAGGGAGGAGGAGTGGTATAGGAGCTGCTACTTTAGCTGTTCAAGACTCATAGGCACTTGTGCCAGATTCGGGACTAGGTTGTGTCAGTGTTGCAGCGCACAGTGTTTACCTGCAACATGTAATGTGGGCAAGTAGCTGTCCAACAATTGTCCAGAATTAGGGAGGATTACCAGATGTTTAGAAGAGGGAACTTTGTGTAAGTGTTCCTGAGGATGTTCTCTCCCTCCTGTTATGGACTCTTTATTTTGCAGTGCCATTAAAACCCAGGGTCCAGCTCGAAGCGAATTCTCCCTGTGCAGGAATTGAGTAAGACAGCCATAGGCAGTTTTAGAAGGCTCCCTACACAAGTCTTGTTGTAAGGGGGCAGGACCAGGGAGTGGAGGGGCAATGTCATAGTGGACACAGCTATAGCTACAGAAGGTGCAACAGAAAACAATTGTGAGCCAAATCACCTGGATGAAAGAATTAAATAGAAAAATGCAAATGATAACTGGGAACAGTTGAAATATATTTTACAAGATGCTCAAAAAGCCAAAATTGAGAGAGATTACATTGGTTAGAAAACAAGTGTGGCTGAGACGGGAAGTAGAAACTGTGTGTGTGTGTGTGTGTGTATTATATATATATTGAATACAAAAAAGGGACATTTTATAGTGATTAATATAAATTAGATGCTAGGAATTGCAGAAAAATGATAAGAGAAGCATAAGACAAAACCAGTGGCCAGCAGAGTTAAGGACAATGATTGTTTCAAGTATATTAGGAACAAAAGGGATCCTAACAGTACTTTTCCATCGCTACATAAAAATGGTAAAATTGTCAATATTAACGCAGAGAAGGCAGAAGTCTTCAACAAATATTTTTGTTCTGTGTTTGGGAAAAAAGACAGATTATGCATTTATATCATATGATGGTGATAAAATACTTTCCATTCCAACAGTAACTCAGGAGGATGTTAAAAAGTTAGACTTTTTAAAATCAGTAAGTCCAGATAAAACATGCATCTGTCAATATTAAGAGATGGCCAAGGAGCTCTCTGGACTGTTGTTAATGATTTTCAATAAATCACTGAACACTGGGGAAGTTCCAGAAAACTGGAAGAAAGCTAATGTTGTGTCAGGTGTCAGAATGGTAGCCGTGTTAGTCTGTATCAGCAAAAAGAACAGGAGTACTTGTGGCACCTTAGAGACTAACAAATTTATTTGAGCATAAGCTTTCATGGGCTACAGCCCACTTCTTCAGATGCATGTAGTGGAAAATACAGTAGGAGATATATATTACACAGAGAACATGAAAAGATGGGTATTGCCATACCAACTCTAAGGAGACTAATCAATTAAGGTGGGCTATTATCAGCAGGAGAAAAAAAAACTTTTGTAGTGATAATCAGGATGGCCCATTTCAAACAGTTGACAAGAAGGCGTGAATAACAGTAGGGGACAAAGTCTGTTTTTGAAGTTTTTTAAAGTTGCAGTTCTGCAACAAAAAAGCTTCAAAAACAGATTCCGACGAGAAACTGCAGAACTAGAATTAATTTGCAAACTGGACACCATTAAATTAGGCTTGAATAAAGACTAGGAGTGGATGGGTCATTACACATGCTAATTTCCCCCTACTGTTATTCACACCTTCTTATTAACTGATGAAGTGGGTTTTAGCCCATGAAAGCTTATGCCCAAATAAATTTGTTAGTCTCTAAGGTGCCACAAGTACTCCTCGTTCTTAATGTTGTGTCAGTATTTTAAAAAGATAGAGGATTAGGTAGGTAATTATAGACCCATCAGCCTGACATGGATCTTGGGAAAAATAAGGAACAGTTGATACAAGGGTCAATCAAGAATTAAAGGGGGGTAATGTTATTAATGCCAATCAACATGGGTTTATAGAAGACAGAACTTGTCAAACTAACTTTATCTTTTTGATGTGATTTCTTTGCTTGATCAAGGGAATAGTGTTGATGTAATATACTTAGTCTTCTGTAAACCATTTGATTTGGTACCACAGGACATTTGGATTAAGAAACTAGAACAATACAAAATCAATATGGCACACATTAAATGGATTAAGAATTGGCTAACTGATAGATCTCAAAATGTAATTGTAATTGTAAATGGGGAATCATCACTGAGCAGATGTGTTTTTGGCCCTGTGCTATTTAACATTTTTTATTAATGGAAGAAAACATAAAATCATTACTGATAACGCTTCCAGATGACCCAAAGACTGGGGAAGTGGTACAGAATGGGGAGGATAGGTCACTAGTACAGAGCGATCTGGATTGTTCGGTAAGGCGGGTGTGAGCAAACAATACATATTTCAATATGGCCAAATGTAGAGTCATACATTTAGGAACAAAGAATGCAGGCCATTCTTACAGGATGAGGGGACTCCTGGGAAGCAGTGACTATGAAAAAGACTTGGGGGTAATGGTAATCATGAACTTCCACTGTGGCCCTGAGGCCAAAAGAGCTAATGCAATCCCTGAATGTATAAACAGAGCAATATTGAGTGGGGTTAAAGGAAATATGTAGGGTTACATTCATATTTTCTTGACTGTGTGGATTCATAATTTATTAAGGTTATGGGCTAATTTAGCTGTATTACAGTTCCTCATTCTGTAACATTTTGCCACTGACAATTAAACCGCAGTGGAAGAAGCTTTTCCAAAACAACTGTTTTCTTGACAAAATTCTGGTACATTTAATTAAATAAAAACCCTCCACCCAAATAGCTAAAAGTAATAGCCCCAATAATAAAATGTTCATTATTTCAAAGGCTTGTAAATATTTTTATTCCCATCACAAGTCAGGAAAACTGAAGGTTCAAGGTCACACAGCAAGGCAGCCGCAAAGCTGACTTCTAGTCCCATATTCCAGCCATTAGTTGACTGCCTCTTTTGCAAACTGTAAATGTATTTTGCAAATATTGTAGCAAGAAGAATGCCTTGATGGGTGTCAGTACAAATGTTATGATCTTTTTACCTCTTTATTGCTTATCCACATAGGCTCATATGATGTCCTATAGCTCTGCTAAGCCTGGCCTGAATTTCCTTTGGGGGTGGAGAAGCAAAATCCCAAACACATTACTACATTGTGGTTATACATTTTAATGCATTCTGTATATTGACAGATCAGTATCATTTTAATGACAGATTTCTCTATCGTTCTTCACACATAACCTTTGCTTTTTCGGTAGGATTAACTATGCAGCCTCTAGGCGTGATGGTAAGATCAGGTCAAGGAATTGGTTTGTCCTTGTCTCTGTGACAGGAGAGAGCAAAATTGGGTTTTAGTAAGTATGAATCTTTATCTCCTCTAATCAAATTTAGAAATGTGACTATGAGCACTTATAGACATTAATGTCATATTAAAGGAATCTGTTGTGCAGTTTGCAATAGAAAAACTGCTGCAATAATAAAATAACATTATACTGGCCTGATATACAGTATTAGCAAATATGTTCAGCAAAATTCATATATATGATATGATAGTTTTCTTTCAGCTGAACAACTCTTACTAATGGACTGTAGTGCAAAAGTAATTGAGTACAATAAGAGACTGTGTATTGCAGGCCAGCAAAATAGGTCATTGTATGGAACCAGTCCCCATTTTCATAGTAATGTACAGCATAGCTCAAATGCAGTAGTGACAGTCTCTATCTCCTGCCAGGCACTCTCCATTTCTGTAAGGCTGAATGAGCCAAATTCCCTGCAACTTCCTTTGTTATTCCTTCTTGGGGAGGCTCACGGGGTGGGATATTAAACAGAATTTGAATTATTTTTGGCTGAATTCCATTTGATATGAGATTAAGTGCATCAAAACCCTTATTTATAAGATATGATGCAGACATAAAACGTACCCCTGGTTTGATTAAAGGATTAATCAGTAAATAATAATGAATAATAACAATAAATTATGATGAGGGGCACTAGCCTGAGAGTGGGGAGACCGGAGTTTAATTCCCTGCCACAGACTTCCTGTTTGGCTTTGGGTAAATCACTTAATCTCTCCGGGTCTCAGGTCCTCATCTGTGAAATGGGGATAAAAGTACTTCCTAAATTAATTCTTTGTATCCAGCTCCAATGTAGAGGATGTGAGGGAGGTTCACATATGTGACCCATTCTTTTTAGGTGACATATCTAAGGAACTGTCCCAGTCTGAGGTATCAGTAGGGATTTTAGAAGAAATTGATAAATTAAACAGTAATAAGTCAGCAGGACCAGATGGTTTTCACCCGAGAGTTCTGAATGAACTGTAATATGAAATTCCAAGACTACTAGCTGTGGTATGTAACTTATCACTTAAATCAGCTTCTGTACCAGCTGACTGAAGGGTAGCTAATATGATGCGAATTTTTTAAAAAGGCTCCAGAGGTGATCCTGGCAAGTACATGTCAGTAAGCCTATCTTCAGTACTAGGCAAATTGGTTAAAACTATATTAAAGAATAGAATTATCAGGCACATAGATGAACGGAATATGTTGGGGGAGAGTCCACAGGGCTTTTCTAAAGGGAAATCATGCCTCACGAATCTAGCAGAATTCTTTGAGGAGGTCAACAAGCATGTGGACAAGGATGATCCAGTGGATATCATGTACTTGGACTTTTCAGAAAGCCTTTGACAAGGTCCCTCACCAAAGGCTCTTAAGCAAAGTAAGCAGTCATGGGATAAGAGGGAAGGTCCTCTTATGGATCAGTAACTGGTTAAAAGACAGGAAACAAAGGATAGGAATAAATGGTCAGTTTTCAGAATGGAGAGAGGTAAATGGTGTCCCCCAGGGATCTGTACTAGGACCAGTTATATTCAACACATTCATAAAAGATAATGGAAAAGGGGTCAACAGTGAGATGGCAAAATTTACAGATGATACAAAATTACTCAGAATAACTAAGTCCAAAGCAGACTGTGAGGAGTTATAATGGGATCTCACAAAACTGAGTGACTGGGCAACAAAATGGCAGATGAAATTCAATGTTGATAAATGCAAAATAATGTACATTTGAATACATAATCCAAGCTATACATTCAAAATGATGGGGGTCTAAATTAGCCGTTACCACTCAAGAAAGAGATCTCGGAGACATTGTAGATAGTTCTCTGAAAACACTTGCTCAATGTGCAGTGTCAGTCAAAAAAGTTAACAAAAAGTTAGGAACTGTTAGGAAATTGATAGATAGCATGACAGTAAATATCATTATGCCTTTATATAAATCCCTGGCATGAGTACAAATTGAATATTGTGTGCAATTCTAGTTGCCCCATCTCAAAAAAGATATATTAGAATTGGAAAATGTACTGAGAAGGGCAACAAAAATGATTAAGGTTTTGGAATAGCTTCCATTTGAGGAAAGATTAAAGATGACTGGGACTTTTCAGGTTGGAATAGAGAGACCGGGGGGGATATGATCAAGGTCTATAAAATCATGAACATTCTGGGGAAGTGAATAAGGAAGTGTTATTTATCCCTTCACATAACACAAGAACCAAGGGTCACCCAATGAAATGAATTGGCAGCAGGTTTAAAACAAACCAAAGGAAGTACTTGTTCACACAACACACAGTCAACCTGTGGAACTCATTGTGAGGGGATGTTGTGAAGGCCAAAAGTGTAACTGGGTTCAAAAAAGAATTGGATAAGTCCATGGATGATAGGTCTATCAATGCTATTAGCCAAGATGCTACCCTCTCCTTTGGGTATACCTAAACCTCCAATTGCCAGAAGCTGGGAGAGAATGACAGGATGGATCACTCAATAATTGCCCTGTTCTGTTTATTCCCTCTGAAGCGTTTGGCATTGACCTCTGTCAAAGACAGGATACAGGGCAAGATGGACCATTGGCCTGTATGGCCATTCTTATGTAAGGACAGAATCAAGCTGTTGGTGTTTAAACCTAGGGCCTCCAGATTCACTGATAGATCATGCCTAATTGCTCCCTGCCATAATATTTGCCAGGGTTCACTGTGCACTCCCTCTGAACTGGGTGAGCATGCAGATGCTCCAGTGGAGCATAGACCTTCACGTGCACTGGGACACCATGGGCCTGAATGCCCCCCTTTTAATGCTATCGCAGCTCTACTAACTGGTTGGGGCAGAACGGGGCTATGGGTTGTCTGTACTAGGCTCTCATGATCCTTGTGTACAATGTCTGTGAAGGATGCTGAAGGGGCAGGGTGAATTATTTTTTGACCACTTCCCTTCTCCTTTAGGCATACTTGAGTGTTATTACAGTATTTAGTTTCTGTTTCTTTTTCTTTTTCATTCTATTCTTCTTCTTACCTTTTTTCTTCTCTCTTCACGTATAGAGTGTGAATATGGCAAGTACAAGTGACAAATTGCATACAGTTTGGGCAAAAATACAGGAAATGAATTTGTAATATTTGTATTGCTATTTTACCTCCTTCTGGCTAAGGAAAAATATCATCCAGTAAACTTTCATAATCAATTTTTTTTCACTAAATATCACTAATAAAATCACATTGGACCATAATCTCAGCTGGTGAAATTGACGTAGTTCCTCTGACTTCATTGGACCTTTTATATCAGCTGAGGATCTGCCCAATCAAACATAAAAAACAAAAAGTAACAGTAATAAATATGCTAATTGTGAAGTAATCAGTGTGAGCTTAAAGCTGTTCTTTTTTTCATGGCACAGAAAAAGTTTGTATAACACCCTGAT